>NC_079199.1:86169788-86865190 GCF_029499605.1 Hyla sarda | reverse complement strand
GGATTTTACTTGGTCTTTTCCTTTGAGTTTAATCCTGCGCCTCGTGAGAGGCATGGGTCCTGCCTGAAGTCTTACCGATCCTCGTTGTTACTATAAGCGGAGGGCAGCAAATATCTCCATTTCTCATATGCATTTGCCATTGTTGTGTATGTTGTTACACAACTGCGGCTTTCATGCCTTCTTTTTATAGTTTTATCTCTTTTAATGCACCATGGAGCTCTCTTACTCTTACTTTCCTTTCAGTTTATCAAGTCTAAAGCATTTCTGAGCACAGAGGCCGAACTCTAAAAAAAAAAACTTTCATTGGGGTCCAGAAGGCCAAAATAATGTACCAGCAAAGACCCCAACAGAAGCCTTTGTATGAAGTGAACACTGTACATCCCAGGCCGGGAGCGGCACACCGAGCCGAATAGTTTCCAGCAGGTAATACATAATTTTGGGCTCTTCGGGATGATACTACCACCATTACTCAGCCGTCATAGTCTGGGTGTAACTTATTTTGAGCAGCAGGGATTTATTACCGAATGGAGGCTTTTCTTTTCTCCGATTCAGGTGCAGGGAGGATTAGGAGGAAAGCAGATTAACTGCAGAAGTGATAAGAGGTTGTATGAGGTCACTGGCTGTATAGGAATAAAATACAACAAGAAGGCGGACATCTTGCTTTCATTTCCCGATTTCCTTGTAATGAGGAGATATCAGGATGTTGCATGCTAGCGGAGAAACCATAGAACAGGCCATAGAACAGGCCTCAGATTTTCCCATAATTCTTCCTGTGTGAGTGTACGCCGGCCCATAGGAAATCTGTGTGTTCTTCATTACGGACATCTTCACCGTCAGAAGTTTGTGCTGGTAACCAAAGGAAAGAACGTATGATGCTAAAAGAATTTTTCAGCCTCTTCTTCGGTGGTACTGAAGAAGCCGCAGCAAAACCAGCATTTCACACACAGGTCTTAAAGGGGTACTTCAGCATTTAAAAACATATCCTTTATTCACAGGACAAGTGTGTGATACTGGGGGGGGGGGGGGTCCGACCTCCATGATCTCCACAAACGGGCCCTGAATCTCCCAATGCATGGAGCGCAGGGTCAGTACACAATCCATGCATTCTCTATGGAAGCGCTGGAGACAGACCCAATATTCCCCTCCGCGATCAGACACTTATCCCGTATTCCCAAACATTAAGGTACCCCTTTAAAGGGGTACTCCGTTGCTCAGCGTTTGGAACAAAACACCAGCTCTGGGACGCAGTCCTACATTGGTGGGACTTAAAGGGGTACTCCGCTGCTCAACGTTTGGAACAAACGGTTCAGAACGCTGGAGCCCGCGCCAGGAGCTCGTGACGTCATAGCCCCACCCCTTAGGGCTGGGCGGTATACCACTTCATACCAAATTTTTTGGGCTGCACGATATGAATTTACTCCCATACCGCAATACCGGTTTGGCCCCTCCCCCTTAGGGAATGTATTATCAGCCCAGCGCTGTCCCGTCCCCACATCGGGGAACTAATCCTATGTTACCTGCCAGCACTGTTCTGCTCTCCCCCAATTAATGATCAGCCCAGCGGGGTACTACTCACATATGTCACCCGCAAGCACTGCCCTCCTCCTCTTTGTTGGGGCGGCCGGGCGCTGGAACTCTATACTGTACGCCAGTGGTTTCCAACCTACAGACCTCCAGATGTTGCAAAACTACAACTCCCAGCATGTCCGGACAGCCGTTGGCTGTCCGGGCATGCTGGGAGTTGTAGTTTTGCAACAGCTGGAGGTCCGCAGGTTTGAGGCCACTGCTGTACGCTGTATCCCTATGCCCGGGCTGCAAAAGATAAAGAAAATAAACTGTAACTCACCTACGTCGGCCTTATGCTGGGGACTGGAACGTCGGACAGCTGTCAGCCTATCACCAGCCACAGCGATGTCCCGCCCCAGCCAGTGATAGGCTGAGCCCACTGTCATGTAAGGAGCTCTGGCCGGCTCTGGCCTATCACTGGCCGGGGCGGGACATCGCTCCGGCCGGTGATAGGCTGACGGCTGTCCGACGTTCCCGTCCCCAGCATAAGGCCGACGTAGGCGAGTTACAGTTTATTTTCTTTATCTTTTGCAGCCCGGGCATAGGGATACAGCATACAGCAGCGGTATCAAACCTGCGGACCTCCAGCTGTTGCAAAACTACAACTCCCAGAATGCTGGGAGTTGTAGTTTTGCAACAACTGGAGGTCCGCAGGTTGGAGACCACTGACGTACAGTGAGTTCCATCGCCGGCGGCCCCCAATAAAGAGGAGGAGGGCAGTGCTTGACATATGTGAGTAGTACCCCGCTGGGCTGATCATTAATTGGGGGGGGCAGAACAGCGCTGGCGGGTCACATGATTTGGGGGTGAAAATACCGTTATATACCGTGGGACCGCCTTAAGTTAAAAAAATACTGTGATACACATATTTGGTCATACCGCCCAGCCTTACCACCCCCTCAATGAAAGGCTATGGGAGAGGGCGGGGCTATGATGTAACGCGCTCCTGGCGCCGGCTCCAGCGTTCGGAACAGTTTGCTCCAAGCGCTGGGCAGCGGAGTACCCCTTTAAGTAAGTCCCACCAATGTAGGACTGCGTCCCAGAACTGGTGCGGACTTCAATTACAATCTACACCCACTAGCAGGTCTACCTGGCAGATTAGTGGGTATCTGACTGCAGGGACCCCGCTGATCCAGAAAACTAAGCACAAATTTCTCCTGAATAATTAGTGAACAGTGTGGGAGACACGCCCTATGACCTGGAATATCTTCTTTGGCGCCCATTTGCTGTCTATTTAATGTCCATTTTTATTTTTTCTATATACATCTGCAATCTGAAGAAGGGATATGCTGATCCCGAAACGCGTCATTGCCTGCATGCTTTTTAAAATAGTTTTATTATTACATTTAAATAAACTATTTTAATGTAAGCTACGTCTTCCCTGAACCATCTTTGGACCGAGCAGCGCCGGATGCAAGGGCCTTCTTTTTCTCCTTCCTCATCCAAGCACCCTACGGGTTCCTGCACAGGACACCGGTCTAGGCACCTTTGGGTGCAGCACAGACACCAACAAATACCCCTCAAAAGGGAAGACACGCTTAACCCTCAAGAGGGTCACCAGGTGAGAGCACACCCTGTTGGGGGATCCACTTGATTTACGGTATCACACGAGGCGCTGTCCTCTTTTCTTTTATTCCCTCATTCTCTTTTCATTCCATTCACTGACTTAGGCTGGTCACTGCCGCAACTAGCTGAGCGGGCAATTCCTGTCCAGTGTCACATGACACAACAGAGACCGGGAGCTGCCGCCACACAATGCAATTTAAAGTGGTCGTCCCAGAGAGGTTTTACTGTATAAATGTGGTATTGGTGGTGACCTGCAGAAAACATACATTAATGCTACCACTTTTGCTATGCTGTACACCAGTGGTCTCCAACCTGTGGACCTCCAGATGTTGCAAAACTACAATTCCCAGCATGCCCGGACAGCCAACGGCTGTCCGGGCATTCTGGGAGTTGTAGTTTTGCAACATCTGGAGGTCCGCAGGTTGAATACCACTGCTGTACACAATAGCGTAGTTCACTATATTTTTGTATACAACAAGAGTAAACTTACTGCAATGGACACAGTGAAATGGAGAGAAAAACACAGTGAACTCACCCTAAGGCTACACTGTCACATGTATGTCACCCAAAAGAAAACAGCATCTACGTCCGCATTCACAACACAATTTTTGCATCCGTCAAGGTCATGTGATATCCCTAAATGGGCACTGTCATTAAACATGATTTTTAATATTTGATTCCCTACGCCAAATAAATAACTTTTGTAAATGGCGTTCGGTTAAAAAAAATTATATATATTATATATATATATATATATACTGTATATTTCTGGCCACCAGGGGTCTCCCTTCTTGGCCAGAACACATTCTGTCTGGTCAAAATCTCAGATTTTGGTCTCCTGCTTGTAATGGCAGGAGACCAAACTCAGGAAGTGCTTCTCTACACTGCGCTTGATTGACAGCTGCAAAGAGCCTCACTGAAAGCAGCTGCATAGACAAAAAGCTGAACAGAGCCTAACGGAAAGAAGCACAGACTGAAAGCTGCTGCACAGAGCTTGAGGTCTTCTATTCATCACAGTGCTGCAACCATGTGAGGGCGGAAGTGGTCCCCCAGCAGGCTTCAGTGAGGTTATGCCTGCTGGGAAACGCCCACTTTCTCCTGCTGGGAGATTGCACTATGTGAGCAAGAATAAAGGTAATATACACAGCTTTCTAAAGGGTGAGATGATTGTTAGGGAATATAGCCTGAGTTAGTTTTGAAAGTTTATTTAGTGGCAGGTACTCTTTAATTGCATAGAATTGTCTATTATCTATACATATCTATTTACTTCTATTGCTAAACTGAATCCAACAAATTAACCCATTTTGGTCCATTTATGTTTTTGCCCGATTTTTTTCACATTACTGTCTATTTTGTTTTAAACACAAATAAGCAGCAGCTTAACAACTATCCTGAAAGATCAAGAAATATAAAATGAGATTTTTTCAAAAATGTATGAAAACCTACTATATGTCTGACAGATAAAAGATTTTTAGACACATCTGATTTGATTTATTGGCATATGATTTAAGGCTATCCTTTTCTAAAAAATATATTCAACAGATGGAAAAAAAAAAACATGAAATGCAGCCTAAGTCTTATGCTATTGAATACGGGGACCGCTGCCAGAAACTTCCCCATGTATCGCGTCAGAGCCAATGTGCGACATTGTAGTTTTTCCTCCACTTTCCACAGCTCTTTTCTTTTTGTTGGTCTTTCAATACATTACAGGCGGACCTCTTGAGAGTTTCCTGCTGTGGGTTTTAGCCTCAGAAAATCTACAGCAGATTATGTCAACTTCAATGGGGTCTGCTGGAGAAATTTACACCTGTGTAATTTGCTACAGATTTTCTGCTGCCGATTTCTATACACATTGACCCTCATTTACTAAGAGTGAAGGGTTGTATTTATTGTAGTAATTCAAAATGTAGACTCAAACGTATCATTTATTGGAGTACCTTAGAATTGTCCTCACATTAAAATGTCCTCACAAAACTGGACATAAACCAAAAAGGTGCCCGACAAAGGGATATATACTCATAAACACAAATAAAGGACAGTACTTGCCACTAGCATAATGGTAGCACCAGTTGATATCACCACTGGAACAATATAAATAGGCTAAGATATAAGCCTGGCTATCTCTTGTCCTAGCCCCGTGACTCAGGGAGGGACTCAACATGGGACAACAAAGTGGGGATTGGTCAGGAGCCTAAAACTCCCTACAATATCCCAGGTATAGCCCGATCCTAGGCGGAGTTGTCGTCCTAAAAAGGACGGGCCCATGCCGAAACCTCCCCTATCACAATGTCATTCTCTACACAGCTCAAAAACATAAAGGGAACACTAACATAACACATCCTAGATCTGAATGAATGAACTAATCATATGAAATACTTTCGTCTTTACACATAGTTGAATGCGCTGACAACAAAATCGCACAAAATTATCAATGGAAATCAAATTTATCAACCCATGGAGGTCTGGATATGGAGTCACACTCAAAATCATAGGGGAAAACCGCACTACAGGCTGATCCAACTTTATGTAATGTCCTTAAAACAAGTCAAAATGAGGCTCAGTAGTGTGTGTGGCCTCCACGTGCCCGTATGACCTCCCTACAATGCCTGGGCATGATCCTGATGAGGTGGAGGATGGTCTCCTGAGGGATGTCCTCCCAGACCTGGACTAAAGCATCCGCCAACTCCTGGACAGTCTGTGGTGGATGGAGAGAGACATGATGTCCCAGATGTGCTCAATCCGATTCAGGTCTGGGGAACAGGCGGGCCAGTCCATAGCATCAATGCCTTTATCTTGCAGGAACTGCTGACCCACTCCAGCCACATGAGGTCTAGCATTGTCTTGCATTAGGAGGAACCCAAGGGCCAACCGCACCAGCATATAGTCTCACAAGGGGTCTGAGGATCTCATCTCGGTACCTAATGGCTGTCAGGCTACCTCTGGCAAGCACATGGAGGGCTGTGGGGCCCCAAAAATAAATGCCTCCCCACACCATTACTGACCCACCGCCAAACTGGACATGCTGGAGGATGTTGCAGGCAGCAGAATGTTCTCCACGGCGTCTCCAGACTCTGTCACATGTGCTCAGCGTGAACCTGCTTTCATCTCTGAAGAGCACAGGGTGACAGTGGAGAATTTGCCAATCTTGGTTTTCTCTGGCAAATGCCAAACGTCCTGCACGGTGTTGGGCTGTAAGCACAACCCCCACCTGTGGATGTCGGGCTCTCATACCACCCTCATGGAGTCTGTTTCTGACCGTTTGAGTGGACACATGCACATTTGTGATCTGCTGGAGGTCATTTTGCAGGGCTCTGGCTGTGCTCCTCCTGCGCCTCTTTGCACAAAGGCGGAGGTAGCGGTCCTACTGCTGGGTTGTTGCCCTCCTACGGCCTCCTCCACATCTTCTGATGTACTGGCCTGTCTCCTGGTAGCGCCTCCATGCTCTGGACACTAAGCTGGCAGACACAGCAAACCTTCTTGCCACAGCTCGCATTGATGTGCCCTCCTGGATGAGCTGCACTACCTGAGCCACTTGTGTAGGTTGTAGACTCCGTCTCATGCTACCACTAGAGTGAAAGCACCGCCAGCATTCAAAAGTGATCAAAACATCAGCCAGGAAGCATAGGAACTGAGAAGTGGTCTGTGGTCACCACCTGCCGAGCCACTCCTTTACTGGGGGGTGTCTTGCTAATTGCCTATAATTTCCACCTGTTGTCTGTTCCATTTGCACAACAGCATATGAAATTGATTGTCAATCAGTGTTGCTTCCTGAGTGGACAGTGTGATTTCACAGAAGTGTCATTGACTTGGAGTTACATTGTGTTGTTTAAGTGTTCCCTTTGTGTTTTTGAGCAGTGTATAATATTTCTATTGTGATATAATACAGAGTAAGGGGTACCAGGATCAATAGTCACCCCCCATGGCGTTGATTAACATGCCCTTGGAGAAAAGCAATCCATATACAATCTAAACAAATTCTACCAATGAGGCGTAGATGGTTTGTATAAAATGTAAGTTTTATTTAAATATTGTTAAAAAACTGAATTCACATAACACAAGTGAAAAAATGGCCCACCTTAGGGGTATACAATATAAAACATACACAAGGAAATGGTAAGGCCCAATAGTGACCTACAAAGGAGGGGAATAAGGATACAGGTAAGTACTTATCTTCTAAATGACCCTACCTAGAAATGTCCTAACCCTTACTACCCATAAGTGTGGAAAGGGAAGGGATAAACTATAAAGACTACCCCAGTGGTAGGCAATATTCCCGTGGCAGCCTTATGTACAACAATTCTCATGCTCCATGTGCCAACATGTTTCTACCAAGTGTTGACAATGGGTTCATCAGGGGAAGAGGAGAAATAGAAGCACGTAAATAATACAACCTTGAACAAGATATGAAAAGATAATGGGGTAGATTTATCAAAACTTGTCAGAGGAAAAGTTGACCAGTTGACCATAGCAACCAATCGGATCGCTTCTTTCATTTTGCAGAGGCCTTGTTAAAAATGAAAGAAGCGATCTGATTGGTTGCTATGGGCAACTGTGCAACTTTTCCTCTGCACAGGTTTTGATAAATCTCCCTCAATATGTATAGTGGACGAAAAGAGTTAAAAACCCTAATGTATCTCAGCATGGTGGATGGAAAAGAGTGGTCACCGTCACATAAATTGTCAATTTGTCTCAGTCTAGAGCAGTGGTCCCCAAACTGTGGCCCTCCAGATGTTGCAAAACTACAATTCCCAGCATGCCTGGACAGCCGTTGGCTGTCCAGGCATGCTGGGAGTTGTAGTTTTGCAACATCTGGAGGGCCACAGTTTGGGGGCCACTGCTCTAGAACAAAGATGTCACGTCTCAAGGAGATTTAAGTTAAATTAAGGAGAGGAACACCAAAACACCAACATACACAGATCAGTAACTGATGAATAAAATGATATAGATAGTATGGAGAAGACTGTAAGGAAAAAGTAGTTACCTTAATGTATAACAGGGTCCACAATGATTAAAGGTCCTATTTAGAGATGAGCAAACTTACAGTAAATTCGATTCGTCACAAACTTCTCGGCTCGGCAGTTGATGACTTATCCTGCATAAATTAGTTCAGCTTTCAGGTGCTCCAGTCGGCTGGAAAAGGTGGATACATTCCTAGGAAAGAGTCTCCTAGGACTGTATCCACCTTTTACAGCCCACCGGAGCACCGGAAAGCTGAACTAATTTATGCAGGAAAAGTCATCAACTGCCGAGCTGAGAAGTTCGTGACGAATCGAATTTACTGTAAGTTCGCTCATCTCTAGTCCTATTGTATTCTGCCTATTGGTATAATACATGTACCGCAGCGTAGAAAGACAATAAATACAGATAGTAAGCAATATAAATTCCTATTGCACAATACCATCCAGACTATGATGTAAACACAAACATCATGCATCAGTCCACAGCGCACCATTGCATACTGCCCATAGATGGAACTCACAGTTGTCGCAATACAATGTCTCCTTAAAGGGGTAGTCCAGTGGTGAAAAACGTATCCCCTATCCTAAGGATAGGGGATAAGTTAGAGACCGCGGGGGGGTCCGACCGCTGGGGCCCCCTGCGATCTCTCTGTACGGGGCCCTGGCTCTCCGGCCAGATAGCGGGTGTCGACCTCCGCACGAAGCGGCGGCCGACACGCCCCCTCAATACATCTCTATGGCAGAGCCGGAGATTGCTGAAGGCAGCGCTTCGGGGTCTGCCATAGAGTTGTATTGAGGGGGCGTGTCGGCCGTCGCTTCGTGTGGAGGTCGGCGCGCCCCCTTCCAGCGGGCTGTCGGGGCCCCGTACAGGAGATCGCAAGGGGCCCCAGCAGTTGGACCCTACGCGATCTCAAACCTATCCCCTATCCTTAGGATAGGGGATAAGTTGTTCACCACTGGACTACCCCTTTAAATTAGTAACCTAGTACAAATAACCAACGGGCAAACCTATGAATTCACCGTGACCCTCATCTAGCAGCAGCACATTTAGTGGGTAACAAGTCCAGAAAGGTGTTGTAGTCTGACACTATTGGCACAAGTAGCTGGCACCATGTACCACTTAACAGGTCTCAGTAGAAGACTTCAATCAATTCAAGGCAAGGTATAAAATTAACCTACAAAATCCCAGCTCCGATTCCTGGTTCAAACACACCAACATAGACACCTACAGGCGCATAACGCACAAAAATACCCCCAATAACGTAGTAAATTTAATAGAAATGACAATTCTTTATTAATGTATGAAAAAGACAACATTAAAAAAAACATATGAATGGAATCACACGTGAATGAAAAAAATACATGTATACTGGGATGAGAAGGTCCTGTGAGAGTACACAGCTGTATGTCTGTATATGAGGGTTATGCTACACAATAAAGATAGAGTCGGCCATATTTGTAGTAGAGATCGATCGATTATCGGTATGGCCGATATTATCGGCCGATAATCCAGATTTTGGGCATTATCGGTATCGGCAATTACCTTGCCGATAAGCCGATAATGCCCCACACCGTCCCCACTGCACCGCGACCGCCCCGATCCGCGTCGCACCCCCCACCGCACCGCCCCGGCCCCATTGCCTCCCCCATCCCCGGTTTTATAATTACCTGTTCCCGGAGCCCACGCTTCTTCTTGCTCCTGCTGCATCCTGCGTTACGCTGTGCGCAGTGACATGACGTGTGCAATGTCACCGTCAGTGCGCACAGTGACAGTTCAGGAGGACGTCACCGGAGCCAGATGTAGAGTGGACCCCGGGAACAGGTAATTATAAAACTGGGGATGGGGGAGGCAATGGGGCCGGGCCGGGGCAGTGCGGTGGGTCGGGGGGGCGGTTGCGGTGCGGTGCTGCACGGCGGTCGCGATGCGGCGGGTCGGTGGCGGTGATAGGTCTCAGGACCTCCGGACAGGCAGGGGGAGAGAAGCGGGTGGCGGCGGCGGTCTATGGCACCGCAAAAGCCACTGCAGTGCATTTAAAGAGCCCGCTTTAAATCAATGATCTGCAGCGGTGTCGCGGTGGGATAAATAGCCGATAACTTATACCGGAATATCGGTATAAGTTATCGGCTATCGGTCCTAACCTCCACCGATTATCGGTATCGGCCCTAAAAAAACGATATCGGTTGATCCCTAATTTGTGGAGCCCATTATTCTCCTGCGCTTTGTTAACCATGACATGCGCAGTTCAATAATGCAACGTCGGATCTAGATCCGCCAGTGCTCACAGGCGATTCCACCCCTCTATGAGGTGCCGTCATGTGAGGCAGCGGTCACATGACAGTAGATGGTGTGTTCCGTCTGCGGCGACCAGTCTCCATGCATCTCAGGGGAGTCTAATATGTTCTGTGTTGTTATCGGTTGTCTCCGATATATATACCACGCTAACCCAGTCCCACACCACTCCTGGATAAAGCCCATCCCGGCGAAACACGTCGGAGGTCTGGTGTGGAACTGGGGTAAGTCCTGTCAGCTGTATGTCTCTGTAGCTACACTTTATATCTGAATACTGCTTTTAGGCCGTGGCTGTTATTTAGTAAGCTCTATCAGGTTGCACTTTACACTGATATTAATTTATTGGCTTGTTCTGTTATTCACTTTTAATGGTTCTCTCTACTCTTGCTCTGTCTTAACGCCTTAAGGATCAGCAAACTTTAATTTTAGCATTTTCGCTTTTTCCTCCTTCCCTTCTAAAAATCATAACACTTTCAATTTTGCACCTACAGACCCATATAAGGGCTTGTTTTTTGCATCCC
Source organism: Hyla sarda (assembly GCF_029499605.1). Classification (NCBI taxonomy): domain Eukaryota; kingdom Metazoa; phylum Chordata; class Amphibia; order Anura; family Hylidae; genus Hyla; species Hyla sarda. The sequence goes on along the minus strand of NC_079199.1, from coordinate 86,854,289 downwards.
CAATCGTACTTTGCAATGACATCACTTATTTTATAATGTAACCATGAGGAAAAAAAAACAAAAAATTATTTGTGGGGTGAAATAAAAAAAATAAAAAAAGAAATGCCATTTTGTAACTTTTGGGGGCTCTCATTTCTATGCAGTGTAAAAATGACACCTTATCTTTATTCTGTAGGTCCATACGGTTACAAGGATACCCAATTTATATTTTAATACTTAAAATTTTTTATAAACTAAATGCACCAAAATTAGTATGTTTAAAATTGGCATCTTATGACCCCTGTAACTTTTTTACCCCCCGTGTATGGGGCTGTATGAGGGATCATTTTTTGCACCGTCATCTGTAGTTTTTACCGGTAGCATTTTTGTTTTGATGGGACTTTTTTTTTATCGCTTTTTATTTATTAATATTTTTATGGTATACGAAGTGACCAAAAAGTGCACAATTTTGGAATTTTTTTTAGGTGTACGCCATCGACCGTGTGCTTTAGCTAGCCTTATATTTTAAAAGTTCAGACATTTACGCACGTGGCGGTACCACATATGATTATTTCTATTCTTTATTACATTATTTTATTTAAAAAATGGGAAAAGGGGGGTGATTAAAATTTTTAATAGGGAAGGGGTTAATTAACTTTGATTTCATAAATTTTTTTAAGCCATAAGCCATGCAATCTTCTGATTGCATATACTGATCAGTGCTCTGCCATTGCAAAGCACTGATCATTGTAACCGGCGATCTGCTGCTCTAGCTTGCTGCACAGGTATGGAGCAGTAGATCGCTTATCAGACAACAGAGAGGCAGGTGAGGACCCTCCCGTGGTCCAGTAAGCTGATTGGGACATCGCAATTTTGTCATAATAGTACCGATCAGTTCCATTGAGCTGCCCGGATTCTTTTACTTTCGTTTTAGATGTCACGGTCAACTTTGATCGCGGCGTCTAGAGGGTTAATGCATTAACCGTGGGTCCTGGCTGCCCTTAACAACCGGGACCCATCGGGTTTAACCTGTTCTCTGCTGTTGAGAACGATTTAAACCCATTATACTGGACCAGGGCGGACAGGTACGCCCTGAGTCCTTAAAGGGGTACTCCGCCCCCAGACATTTTATCCCCTATCCAAAGGATAGGGGATAAGATGTCAGATCGCCGCGGTGCCGCTGCTGGGGAGCCCGGGGATCGCTGCTGCAGCACCCCGCTATCATTACTGCACAGAGCGAGATCGCTCTGCACATAATGACGGGCGATACAGGGGCCGGAGCATTGTTACGTCATGGCTCCGCCCCTCGTGACATCACGGCCCGCCCCCTTTCAATACAAGTCTATGGGAGGGGGCGCGGCGGTCGTCACGCCCCTGCCATAGACTTGCATTAAGGGGACGGGCCGTGATGTCACGAGGGGCGGAGCCATGATGTCACGCTGCTCCGTCCCCTGTATCGCCCGTCATTACGCACAGAGCGAACTCGCTCTGTGCTGTAATGATAGCGGGGTGCCGCAGCGGGGATCCCGGGGGTCCCCAGCAGCGGCACCACGGCGATCTGACATCTTATCCCCTATCCTTTGGATAGGGGATAAGATGTCAAGGGGCGGAGTACCCCTTTAAGGATCGGGGATGCAGGGCGTATGCATACCCCCTGCGTCCCCAAGACGTTATAGTTGTCATCCCTTTAATCTGTGCCTCAAACATCACTCTCTTTATTGTGTAGCATAACCCTCATATACAGACATACAGCTGTGTACTCTCACAGGACTTTCTCATCCCAGTATACATGTATTTTTTCCATTCACGTTTGATTCCATTCATTTTGCTTTAGATTTTTTGTTTGTTTAATATATTTTATTTTTTCCTTTACCTATTGAAGTCAATGGCTCTCATTTACTAAGAAAAAAAATACATGGATTATTAAACTTACAATAAATTCAAAAACCTTAGAACTAGTATATAGTCTAGCTACAAAATCAAAATCATAATTCGCACATTATGACGCAAACAACGTGCGCAGAGAAAAAAAAAAGTTTGTAAGCGCTTACAAACTTTTTTTATTCCTTTGCGCACGTTGTTTGCGTCATAATGTGCGAATTATGATTTTGTTGGTAGACTATATACTAGTTCTACGGTTTTGGAATTTATTGTAAGTTTAATAATCCATGTATTTATTTTCTTAGTAAATGAGAGCCATTGACTTCAATAGGTAAAGGAAAAAATAAAACAAAAAAATCTAAAGCAAAGTACACAGGTGTGAACTGACCATTAGGGTGCGAGTTTCACTATGATTCATCTGAACGGGTCCGCGGACAGTCGGCAAATCTGACAGTATTGCGGACTGTCTGTGGACCCATTTAAAGGGTACCTCTCATTAAATAAACTTTTGATATATTTTAGATTAATGAATGTTGAATAACTTTCCAATAGCATGTTAATGAAAAATATGCTTCTTTCTATTGTATTTTTCCCGATCGGTCCTGTCAGCAAGCATTTCTGACTCATGCTGGAGTCCTAAACACTCAGAGCTGCCAGCCTGCTTTGTTCACAGCCAAACAGGCTGTGAACAAAGCAGGCTGGCAGCTCTGAGTGTTCTCCTTTGTGAACAAAGCAGACTGGCAGCTCGTAGTGTTTAGGACTCCAGCATGAGTCTGAAATGCTTGCTGCCAGGACTGGTAGGGAGACCCCTAGTGGTCATTTCTTCAAAGTGGAAAATTAAAAAGAAAGAAGCATATTTTTTAAAAACATGCAATTGTAAAGTTATTCTGCATACATTAATCTATAATATATCAAAAGTTTTTTTTTGATGAGAGGTACCCTTTAAATCAATGGTAGCGTAACTCACAGCAGTATTCCCGCACCGGAAACCGGCTGCTAGTAATAGCGTGTGAACGCACCCGAACATTGTAAAACTACAACTAGTATAAAAAAACATTGAAAGTAAAGCCAACCAAAACACAATAAAACACAATAAAAAGGTGTGCGACAACAAATTGGTGTAAGAACCCTACATATTTATTAAAGGTTTCCAAAAAAAATTATAATAATTTTCATTTTTGAAACCATTGAAAGTAAAAAATACCACAATGGAGACGTGAAAGAGTTACGACGTGTCCGTGCTATTCTGCACCACATAACATGGCGTCCGGCGGCATTACACGCTAAACCTGTGTAATTCTTTCTCAAACACTAAAAATATATATGTTTATTATTTTTTACCAATGACTTGCGCCATTTTATTTCAGCAAGTAACACTGAAAGACATTTTGCGCACAATTTTTTATTTCAAGGACTGATAAGGATGAGAGGTAGTCAGTGACTCTGAGAGAACTTCACTTGACAGGTTGCGACATTCCGGGTATATGTCGCACAGCTGAGACTTTTGGCTCTGACGCAATACATGGGGAAGTTTCTGGCAGCCGTCCCCGTATTCAATAGCATAACACTAAGACATAAAGTATAGAGCACGGAGTTTTCGGGGTGTCCCCCCCAATCAGGTAACACTGACCCAACCACCGGTCCGGCCTCCCTACTCCCCCGCCGCCTTACCTGGATGAGCGGCCGCTGCCATCCCGGCTTTTATAGCCCCCACGAAAGCTCCAATACGTCCGCTCCTCCCGCTGCCCGGTAACAAGATGGCGGCAGCGATACGATGTTGTCTTTTTTTTTTTTCACCCAACTAAACGGGAATATGGGTCGTGTAACTCAACTCAGCCTGCTACTACTGAGGGGGCGGAATCTCAGCATCTGATTGGCAGCACAATCATCCAATAGAAATCAGCAGACGGTCTCACGGAAAGGCGTAGGGTACGGCTAGCAAGTTAGATTGGCTCATGACGCAAGAGGGACGTTGCGTAAGAACGCGGGGATTGGCTGACCGGGGAATACCTTGGCGTGATTGGTTGATGGGAGCTCGGCGCTCTGATTGGCTGAACGACTTTTGCGACGTTTTCTGTGGCATTTAGCGGCACGTGCTGGGATTTGTAGTTCTTATGTGCAGAGAGTGTGTTGGGAGTTTTAGTTCTTATGTGTAGAGAGTGTAGTTTGTTTTTTTTTTTTTTTTTTTTTTTTAATCAATGATTGCTGTCAGTATGTCTCCTTGATAAAGCCACACGTTAAGTGGCGAAACATGTAGGAGTTTCGATTTTAGCAGCAGTCTCATGTCCCTATTTAGGTATTAGTCAGATTAGGTATTCAGAGAGCAATAGGATGGTGGCTGAGGCCACAGTGATTAGGATTGCCACCTGGCCGGTGTTTTACTGGCACAGCCGGTATTTTGGTCACTTTATATTAAAAAACACCAGCAATGCAATGGCCGGTATTTATCCAACCAATCCTCCAACTCCCGGAATGTTGCACCATATGCTATACTAGTGTTTCCCAACCAGACCGCCTCCAGCTGTTGCAAAACTACAACTCCCAGCATGCCCGGACAGCCAACGGCTGTCCGGGCATGCTGGGAGTTGTAGTTTTAGGTCACCAAAAAAAAAACTAAAATCAATAGTGATACTATCTGTGGTTGCGTCACAATATTACCGCCAAAAAGTAAACCACATGATATATATTAATGTCATTTAATAATAAGCTTTTATTGTTTAAAAACAAGGACAACGTAAATGAGTAGGCAATAAACATATATTCAGGTGCGGCAAATGGCACAAACAGAAAACGGAGGGATGTCACAAAAGTAAATAGATGTAAGGTACAGTGTTATAGGTATATAGATGTAGGAATATATACAGCATATTGAGAAAGGTAATACGAATGCCTAGAGAAAAGGAAGGCTGGGTACCTACAAAGTTAGTAACAAAGGAATAAAAGGACTCTGCACCTAATGGAGAGACATCTCACCTGCAGCCCAAAACGCACGGGCGAAAATGCGCGTTTGGGGCTGGAGGTGAGATGTCTCTCCATTAGGTGCACAGTCCTTTTATTCATTTGTTACTAATTTTGGACTATTTTTTGCGCGTAGGCCATTGACCGAGCGGTTTAATTAATGATATATTTTTATAATTCGGACATTTCCGCACGCGGCGAAACCATATATGTTCATTTTTATTTAGACTGTGGTTTTTTTTTTTTTTATGGGAAAAGGGGGGTGATTCAAACTTTTAATAGGGAAGGGGTTAAATGATCTTTATTCACTTTTTTTTTTTTCCACTTTTTTTTTTTTGCAGTGTTATAGCTCCCATAGGGACCTATAACACTGCACACACTGATCTCTTATACTGATCATTGTTATCCCATAGGGACCTATAACACTGCACACACTGATCTTTCACATTGATCAATGGTTTCTCATAGAAAACCAGTGATCGATGATTCTGCCGCTTGACTGCTCATGCCTGGATCTCAGGCACTGAGCAGTCATTCGGCGATCGGACAGCGAGGAGGCAGGTAGGGACCCTCCGGCTGTCCTGTAAGCTGTTCGGGATGCCGCGATTTCGCCGCGGCTATCCCGAACAGCCCACTGAGCTAACCGGCACTTTTGACTTTCAGTTTTAGCCGCGTGGCTCAGCTTTGAGCGCGCGGCTAAAGGGTTAATAGCGCGCGGCACTGTGATCAGTGCCGCACGCTATTAGCGGCGGGTCCCGGCTTCACTATGACGCCGGGCCCGCCGTGATATGATGCGGGGTCACCGTGGGACCCCGCGTTATATCACGGGAGCGGGACCAAGGACGTACTCATACGTCCTTGGTCCTTAAGGGGTTAAAGGGGTACTCCGGTGAAAACCTTTTTTCTTTTAAATCAACTGATGCCAGAAAGTTAAACATATTTGTAAATTACTTCTATTAAAAAATCTTAATCCTTCCAGTATTTATTAGCTGCTGAATGCTACAGAGGAAATTCCTTTCTTTTTGGAACACTGATGACATCACGAGCACAGTGCTCTCTGCTGACATCTCTGTCCATTTTAGCAAACGTGCTTAGCAGATGTATGTTAAGGGCAGCATGGTGGCTCAGTGATTAGCACTGCTGCTTTGCAGTCCTGGGGCCTTGGGTTCAAATCCCACTAAGGACAACAATAAATAAAGAGTTATTTTTATTATGACATCAGCAAAGAGCACTGTGCTCGTGATGTCATCAGACAGAATTCTAAAAAGAAAAGAATTTCCTCTGTAGTATTCAGCAGCTAATAAGTACAGGAAGGATTAAGATTTTTTTTATAGAAGAAATTTACAAATCTGTTTAACTTTCTGGCACCAGTTGATTTAAAAGAAAAAAGGTTTTCACCGGAGTACCCCTTTAAGGTGAAAATGGGCTTGGTCCTTAAGGGGTTAAAATAAACATTAATTATTTAGAGGCCTTTTTAGAACTGAGCAGTTTTTCCTCTGGACAGGTTTTGATAAATCTTCTTGTAATGTCCATTTGTATGTTTTTGTATTTTTTTGTGTTGGAGTCTATTCAGACACTAGGTTGCCTATATTGTTTTCTGTGTTATTCTTTCTTGGATTAGGAAGAGTTAACCCTCCAGCCCTGGGAGGTATAAAAAGGCCTCTTCCGGTGTTACTGGCTGCTGGTGATTAGTGCTATTCTGACCATGTCTGGTTTATCTTGCACCTTGTATTTGTATTGTGATATATCTGTGTTTTAGCCATGGTTAGTTAATATGCCTTTTTTATGATAGATTTTAGTCTGGAGTACATCTGTCGTTTTTTTTGGATTATGTACAGTATGTCCGTTCTGCTTTAACCTTGTGATCTTATTATGTGTTCACACTGTGAGTCTTGCTTTGTCTGTTCTCTCTGTTTGGTATCCTGATCTGTATTTCTCCATGTTTGGAGTTTGGCTTTGTATTATTCCTGTTTGGTAGCCTGACCTGTCTTCTTCCATGTTTTGGAGTTTGATTTTTGTGGAGTCTGTTCAGACTCATCCTGTTCTCAGTCAGTGTCCTATGTTTCTGGGGAAATAAGAGGAAAAAATGGAGGGCAGCGCCTCGCGTAATTCTGTGGGTTATGAGAGTCCCAGGTCCCCTTCAGTAATAAGCTCACCTTAGGTAAGTCTTGGTTTTGTGCATGTAACCCCTTGGCATAAGGGTAGCGAACAGGAGGTCCTAGGCTGCAGCCTGCAGAGTCGACCGGGCTCTTCTACGGAGTCGGTAAATGCAAACGTGGATGTGGAAGATAAAAAGGACTCGCGGTGGCGCTGCCTTGGAAGTCGAGGAATCAGATTCGGATGCAGTAGGTATTCTTAGGTAGCATGTATTTTATTCATACATACATAGCAATTGCAATGTATGTATGAATAAAATACATGCTACCTAAGAATACCTACTGCATCCAAATCTGATTCCTCGACTTCCAAGGCAGCGCCACCGCGAGTCCTTTTTATCTTCCACCTCCTATGTTTCTGGACCTGTTTAGTGTTTGACATTCAGTTCATCTGTTTATCCCCTGCATCTCTGGTTTCTGCTCTCTATTCATTCCATTTCTAGTCTTGTTCATTTATGCATATCTGCCATTTATCTTGGTTCCGGTTTCTGAACTGTATGTTAGTACGCTATATCCTGCTTTGTTTGTACATTTATATCCTGTCTGGTTTATCTAGTTGTTTGGTTGTTTTCCTGTTATGTTTCTGACCAGTGACCGTCTATGTACAGTACTATTTGTTTTTACGCCCATTGCACTTAAGTGCAGGAAGGGACCGGCACCGTGGTTGTAGATCTGCCGTTTAGGGCAGATGAGCAAGTAGGCAAGGAGAGTGTTATTAGGGACAGCTAAGGGCTCACTCTCCCTGTCCACCCCAGGTCATGACGCTGCCCCAAAGTGATGGTTAATTTGCAAGTGAATGTATGCTCATATGTCATTAAAGCAATCCCTACTAAGGTGAACAGATATCATCATATCACTGTGGAATTATACATAAATGGTGTAATTAATAAGGCTAGTTAACGCCTATAAATCTCATTAGTGTCTGGATTGTACTTAAACACCAAGAGACATAAGAGACTGGGGCTTTAATCTTTATTTTTTGTTACTCATTAACATAATTTCAAGTTGTTATATCCCAATATAAGTCTGTGTTTTATAATCAAACATATTACATTGAAGGACTTATGTAATGGGCCCAGGCACCATGACACTGCCTATCAACAGCCGAGGCAGGACAGTCCGGGCATAAGGGATAAAACAATGTTTTCACGCAGTTCTCCTTTAAATCTACTGTGTTCTGACCCTGGCTTGTTTCCTGATTTCCTGCTTCTGGCATTCCTTCCTGGTTCTGACATCTAACTCTGCTATGGTTACTGACTTTGTCCCTAATGTTACCTCCTGGCAATGACCTTGGCTCTGGCTTCTGACTACAGTTTTGGTTCTGACTTTTCACTGATGTGCCTGTTTGGTTGTGATCTGGCTCCCTGACTATCCTAAGCTAGGAAGGGACAGTCACCCAGTTGGGGGCCATTGCCTAGGGCAGATAGTCCAAGTAGGTAGGGATGGAGAAGCAGGTGGGATTAGGGCTGCACTTCCCCATCCTGACCTTAAAGGACCTTACAATTCAGGCTGCATTCACACATTCAAGTTTTAAAGCCATGAATAGAAGACACTTATAAAATGAATCTCTTCTCAGATCCATTCTTGGCTTTTATTGAATAGAAACCTAAACATTGCTAACAAAATGAGATCTAATTGTCACATGTATAAACAAACACAATGTAAATGAACTAATAACACTCAAAGCCATTATACTGTTTATGACTTTTATTCAGCACATTGGGTAATTAAATTCTTTGCTTATGTGTAGTCCATTGGAGTTTGCTAACACTTTATAATAGAAAGAGTTTTATGTATATGAGGTAAGGCGAAACCATATAATCAATTTTGCTGCATAGTGCTAATAGAAGCTTCAGAAGAAATTGCAAGCAGAGTTGTTTTATCCTGAGGCTTCCAGTATAAAATGTCCTGGGTAAAGGCAGATCATCATCATACATCTTAGTAAAAGGACTTCAAATTTAGACTGTGTGTAGAGAAGGACAAAAATAGGGGGCGCTCCCAGTGAAAAGTGCAATGCAGAATCTTGCGCCTGATTTTGCTTGTAGCTCACAAATTGTGGTTGTGAGTTGTTGGATGGGAGCTGCTGCGCTCCGACCGGGTCTGGGCTCTTATGCAAGAGCCAGTGGAGAAACAGTATAGGTAGCTGGAGCTACAAAACAACGGTCTTTTAGGAGGCGCTGCTCGTGTATGTGAAAGGACTGAGAGACTCAGGCCAGCACAGGTAAAACTTGTTTATTTTGCAAAAAGAGTGGACAACGCGTTTCGGCACACACAAAGTGCCTTCCTCAGGTCCAAAGAGTACAATGCAAACTTTTCTGTTAGTATGCAGAGTTACTGGTGACGATCCTGTGTGCAGCGGTAAACGCACATGTATACGGTTCCATACGGGAAACCGTATACGGTTTTTACTTTGCACATTTGCATCCTAAAGTCCCCACCCAAGACCCCTCCCATTAAAAATGGACAACATTTTCAAAAACTTATGTTTTTTTTTTTTTTTTTATAAAAAGGGACGGAACTGTATGCACTTTTAGAAACAGTATACGGTTTAAAAAGGCATACGGTTTACTTTTTCCCATACTGGTCCATCCGTCTTTTTGCCATACGGTTTTCTTTAGAAAAACGGATTGAAAACGGTATGGCAAAAACGTGATGTGAACCCAGCCTAAGTCTTGTTTTTACACTTTCAGTGGCAAAACAATTCTCCCCAACAAACTCCTGTCAGAGGTTGCCTGGGATTTTGGAAGCACCCAGGTAGCCTGTCCCCTACTTTTGCATGACTCCCACAGAAGTGAATGTATAAATACTTCATAAGAGAGTTCCATAGTCTCACTGCTCTTACAGTAAAGAATCCCGTCTGTGATGATGGTGAAACCTTCTTTCCTCTAGACGTAGAGGATGCCCCCTTGTCATGGTTACCGGCCTAGGTATAAAAAGATCACTAGAAAGATCTCTGTACTGTCCATTCATATATTTGTACATTGTGATCAGATCCCCCTAAGACGTCTTTGCTCCAATCTAAATAATCTCAAACTTGTATTTTAAAATGTTTTTATTGGATTTTCAACACAGAAAATAATGTAAATAAGGTTTCCATGTATCCTGTAGTAATTTAAGCTATTCACTAAATTTTTAGCACACTTTGCTCTATCTTAATATGTATCATCTGTATTTTGTTAGGCTAGGTTTACATATATGGCTCTGGCGAAACTGGATGAAAATTGCCACAACTGATGCACCAACTGATGCCAGAAGTGCATCAATTGTGCATAATCCGGCGTCCATTATTTGTGGTTGTCGGACGGGGAAACAAAGCATGATGCATTCCCCTGTCTGTGCCGGTCCGGCGAGTCCAATCATCCGGCATCTTAACTGAGACGCCGGATGATTGTGAACGGTCCCATTCAAATCTATGGGATCGGTTCTGGCTTCATGTTTCCTCCGGCGCAGCTTTTGCAGTGCCGAAGGGAACGGACAACTGATGCCGGACATATGTAAAGGGGGCCTTACAAGGAGAAATAACAATAAATAAAAAGAAAGAAAACAAAAGGGTAATAGGGAGGGACACAAAAAAAAGTAAACTTAAGAACTGGTATGGAACTTGCATCAGTGAATTTGTGATGAAGAAGCGGTTTCAGTTTTGATTTTGTTAATATAAGTAGTTGGTTTGAACCAATATTCTTTATGTTTATATTACTATGAATTTGCCTTTTCCTATTCAAAATAGATTCTTTTTGTTTACTCACAAAAAACATACTTACCATTGATGAGGTAATCTCAGGGGTGAACATATCGCCGGTTCAGCTGCACAGGGGCCCAGCATGTGAGGGAGCCCGCCACCCTTTGAAAGGGCAGTGGCATTGGGTCCCCTCACGCGACACTGCATACGGCTGCTGATCACTGTTCTAAAGCATCCGCGGCGCATAATAACTGGCAGGCCAGCGCAATGAAGTGATGTCATCGCTCCGGCCAGGGAATCCCGGCCCCTCCGACTCTTAGGCTGCATTGCTGAACAGGAGCTCCGCACAATGTGGGAACCTGGACGAGGTAAGTTTAATTGTTTTTTTTTTCTGTTTGAGCACAGGGGGCATCATTCATTAAATTGCCGAAGACACAGGAGTGTATATATATATATATATATATATATATAGGGGGTCAGTACTTTCCTCAGGGAGAGGACACCTCTTCAGGTGTAACGGAGATTCAGGTTAGGCCATTTAGCACTCCGCAGGCATTCTGGGTAGGGGAATATGCAAAGCAGCTCATTACACAACCTTTTCAGGTAGTGTTCCCTGGTATCAGCTTAGCTCCTGTTAAGGAATTATATTCCTTAACAGGAGCTAAGCTGATACCAGGGAACTCTACCTGAAAAGGTTGTGTAATGAGCTGCTTTGCATATTCCCCTATATATATATATATATATATATATATATATATATATACGAGCACAGGGGGCATCATTTTTAAATTTGAGGAAGACACAGTGGCACTATATATATATATATATATATATATATGTATATATATATATATATATATATATATATATATTGCTCCTGTGCCGGGGGTGGGGGCAGGCACATTCTTTGCACAGGGTCCCTCTGCTGTCTGTGTCCGCCCCTGGGTAATCCAACAGGTGAATACCAACCACTTGTTCGAACTGACAATATATAGACAAAAAGGGAAGGATGAGCAGTTTAAGGCACAGTGGGCAATATGGAACAACAGATTCACCATAAAATAGGTACACGTACTATAGACCTTATACAACGTACATAGTATGAATACAGCCCACAAGTGTGAACAAACAAAATTTCTTCTGTGAGAGGGGAGGAGAGCGTCGAGATCACCTGTAAAACATACTTTACCTCTCTGCGAAACAAATGAAAAATAATCTCAAGCTTGATAACCTGTCTTGGGAAAAAGTCACTGGAAAAAACAGTTTTTTTTCTTTGCCAGTTTTTCCTGTTCCTGTGTCCACCTCTTTTTTCAAACTTGTTATTAAAGGGGTACTCTGCCCCTAGACATCTTATCCCCTATCCAAAGGATAGGGGATAAGATGTCAGATTGCCGGGGTCCCGCTGCTGCAGCACCCCGCTATCATTACTGCGCAGAGCGAGATCGTGATCCTGGCAGCTCATTGGAGCTTATCTGGACCATCGCGGTGAAACCTGCTTCCTCACCATCCGATCAGTCTTCAGGTTCTGCAGGCTGGAGCAGCAGAGCACCGATAACACTGATCAATGCTATGCTATGGCCCTTATGAGGACTAAAAAAAAAAATTAGAATAATAATAAAGTGTTAAAAAAAAGTTTTAAAAAGTTAATCAACCCCATTCCTAATAAAAGTTTGGATCTAACCCCACTTTCCCATTTTTTTTTAATAATGTAAAAAAAAAAAAAATAATCATATGTGGTATGGCCACGTGTGTAAATGTCAGATCTATTAAAGGAGATGTCCCGTGCTCACTTTTCTTATTTTATCCGTTCCGGGCTGAAAAATAAAGGAAAACAAATTTTCTCTTACCTGCCTAGGCTCCCCCGGTGCTTCAGTACAGGTGTTCGGTCCCCGGGCTGTATTCTTCTTACTTCCTGTTAGCCTGGCAAACGGAGCTTCAACCTATCACCGGCCGCAGCGATGTCCCGCCTCGGCCAGTGATAGGCTGAAGCTCCGTGTGACGTGCCGGGCTAACAGGAAGAAAGAAGAATACAGCCCGGGGACCGAACACCTGTACCGGAGCACCGGGGGAGCGTAGGCAGGCAAGAGAAAGCTTATTTTCTTTATTTTTGCAGCCCGGAAGGGATACAATAAGAAAAGTGAGCACCGGACAGCTCCTTTAAAATATAAGGTTAGTTAAACTGCACGGTTGATGGTGTACACGTAAAAATAAAAATAAATACCAAAGTCCAAAATTTTGCAATTTTGGTCACTTCATATACCATAAATTTTTTTTATAAAAAGCGATCAAAAAGTCCCATCAAAACAAAAATCATACCAATAAAAGCTACAGACCATGGCACACAAAATGAGCCCTCATATAGCCTTGTATGCAGAAGAATAAAAAATTATAGAAGAAGTTGACCATTTTAAACATCCTTGTGCATGTAGTTAAAAAAATTTAAGTAGTAAAATAAAATAAAACCTACAGAAATTGGGTATCCTTGTGACCGTATGGACCTACAGAAGATAAGGTGTCCTTTTTACCAAAAAGTAACTGCGAAGAAACGGAAGCCTCCAGAATTTACAAAATGGTGTTATACTTTTAATTTCACCCCACAAATAAGATTTTTTTTTGTTTCGCCACAGATTATGTTATAAAATAAGTGATGTCATTACAAAGTACAATTGGTGACGCAAAACACAAGCCCATGTGGGTCTGTAGGTGCGTTATGATTTTTAGATGGGGAGGAGGAAAAAACAAATGTGCAAAAACTAAAATTGGCCTGGTCCTTAACCCCTTAAGGACATAGGGCGTATCCATACGCCCCCGTTTCCAAGTCCTTAAGGACCGAGGGCGTATGGATACGCCCTGAGCATTTCCGGCCCCCACCGCTAGCCGGAGGGGAGTCAGAGCCGGATGCCTGCTGAAATCGTAAGTATCGTAGGATTAAAGTAAGTATCCGGCTGCAAGTTTGAGCTGCGGCAAATTTTCTGCTGCAGCTCAAGCTGCCAGCGAGAAACTACTGTGAACCCCCGCCCGTGTGACTGTACCCTAAAAACACTACACTACACTACCACAAAATAAAATAAAAAGTAAAAAACACTACATATACACATACCCCTACACAGCCCCCCTCTGTGCTTCAAATTTTGTGGGGTATTTTCTGCTATTACCCTTTTTAAAAATGTAAAATTTTTGGGAAAACAAGCATTTTAGGTAAAAAAAAAAATTTTTTTTTTTACATATACAAAAGTCATGAAACACCTGTGGGGTATAAAGGTTCACTTAACCCCTTGTTACGTTCCCCGAGGGGTCTAGTTTCCAAAATGGTATGCCTTGTGTTTTTTTTTTTGCTGTCCTGGCACCATAGGGGCTTCCTAAATGCGGCATGCCCCCAGAGCAAAATTTGCTTTCAAAAGCCAAATGTGACTCCTTCTCTTCTGAGACCTGTAGTGCGACAGCAGAGCACTTTTCACCCCCATATGGGTTTTTTTCTGAATCGGGAGAAATTGGGCTTCAAATTTTGGGGGGTGTTTTCTGCTATTACCCTTTTTAAAAATGGAAATATTTTGGGAAACCAAGCATTTTAGGTAAAAAAAAATAAAAAATGTTCACATATGCAAAAGTCGTGAAACACCTGTAGGGTATTAAGGTTCACATTACCCCTTGTTACGTTCCCCGAGGGGTCTAGTTTCCAAAATGGTATGCCATGTGTTTTTTTTTTGCTGTTCTGGCACCATAGGGGCTTCCTAAATGCGGCATGCCCAAAGAGCAAAATTTGCTTTCAAAAAGCCAAATGTGACTCCTTCTCTTCTGAGACCTGTAGTGCGCCAGCAGAGCACTTTTCACTCCCATATGGGGTGTTTTCTGAATCGGGAGAAATTGGGCTTCAAATTTTGGGGGGTATTTTCTGCTATTACCCTTTTTAAAAATGTAAAAATTTTGGGAAACCAAGCATATTAGGTAGAAAAAAATAATTTTTTTTTACATATGCAAAAGTCGTGAAACACCTGTGGGGTATTAAGGTTCACATTACCCCTTGTTACGTTCCCCGAGGGGTCTAGTTTCCAAAATGGTATGCCATGTGTTTTTTTTTTGCTGTTCTGGCACCATAGGGGCTTCCTAAATGCGGCATGCCCCCAGAGCAAAATTTGCTTTCAAAAAGCCAAATGTGACTCCTTCTCTTCTGAGACCTGTAGTGCGCCAGCAGAGCAATTTTCACCCCCATATGGGGTGTTTTCTGAATCGGGAGAAATTGGGTTTCAAATTTTGGGGGGTATTTTCTGCTATTACACTTTTTAAAAATGTAAAATTTATGGGAAACCAAGCATTTTAGGTAAAAAAAAATTATTATTTTTTTACATATGCAAAAGTCGTGAAACACCTGTGGGGTATTAAGGTTCACTTTACCCCTTGTTACGTTCCCTGAGGGGTCTAGTTTCCAAAATGGTATGCCATGTGTGTTTTTTTGCTGTTCTGGCACCATAGGGGCTTCCTAAAGGTGACATGCCCCCCAAAAACCATTTGACGCTCCTTCCCTTCTGAGCCCTCTACTGCGCCCGCTGAACAATTAACATAGATATATGAGGTATGTGCTTACTCGAGAGAAATTGGGTTTCAAATACAAGTAAAAATTTTCTCCTTTTTACCCCTTGCAAAAATTCAAAAATTGGGTCTACAAGAACATGCGAGTGTAAAAAATGAAGATTTTGAATTTTCTCCTTCACTTTGCTGCTATTCCTGTGAAACACCTAAAGGGTTAATACACTTACTGAATGTCATTTTGAATACTTTGGGGGGTGTAGTTTTTATAATGTGGTCTTTTATGGGGCATTTCTAATATGAAGGCCCTTCAAATCCACTTCAAACCTGAACTGGTCCAAGAAAAATAGCGAGTCTGAAAATTTTGTGAAAAATTTCAAAATTGCTGCTGAACTTTGAAGCCCTCTGGTGTCTTCCAAAAGTAAAAACTCATAAATTTTATGATGCAAACATAAAGTAGACATATTGTATATGTGAACCCAAAAAAAAAAATATTTTGAATATCCATTTTCCTTACAAGCAGAGAGCTTCAAAGTTAGAAAAATGCAAAATTTTCATTTTTTTCATCAAATTTGGTGATTTTTCACCAAGAAAGGATGCAAGTTACCATAAAATTTTACCACTAAGTTAAAGTAGAATATGTCACGAAAAAACAATCTCGGAATCAGAATGATAACTAAAAGCATTCCAGAGTTATTAATGTTTAAAGTGACAGTGGTCAGAATTGCAAAAAACGCTCCGGTCCTTAAGGTGAAAAAGGGCTCGGTCCTTAAGGGGTTAAGGTCAAAATGGGCCTTAATGGGTTAAAATTAGATGTAAAAATAAATAAATAAAATAAACAGCCTTGGCCTGACAGGCCACAGAGGTAAGGCTAAGTTTCCACTTGTTATTATTTTTTTTTTTTTACACCTGAAACATCAGAAAAACTGCCAGTGTGTTACGGGCGGCTCTGGTACTTGCTGTGCGGGACGCGCCCGCATGCGAGTCCCGGGCATTTCGTTACCCCATACTTCCCCTGGCTCCTCTCTGTATGCGCATCACCGGAACGCGCCTCCCCGTCCCTTAGGGTGTGCGTGCGTCAGCACTATGCTATTTACAGGGCCAGTGTGCTCTTAATTGGTCTGCTGTTGGGCGGACCTTATATAAGTCCTGTACTTCCCTATTCTTGTGCCAGATATTTGTGCCTTGAGCCTCTGAGAAAGCGTTAATTGTGTTTTGCCAACCATTTTCCTGATCTCCTTGCTAGTGACCTGACTAGGCTTCGTGACTCAAGCTTGAACTTCATGCAGATCAGTTTCCTACAGTGCAAGTGCAAGTGGCTTTTACTTCATTGTACCTCTGAACTTCTTCTTGGTCTGCCTTGGCTTCAGCGTCACTGTCCGCAACTTAACTGGAACACTGGAGAGGTTTCTCCTTGGGGAACTTTCTGTCAAGGTCACTGTCTGGAGTCCACTCAGCCTAAGACTGTCCCTTCACCTCCTATCAAGTCGGGCCTGCCTCCCCCTTATCAATATTTTTCTGATGTTTTCTGCAAGAAACAGGCAGAGACTCTTCCACCACATTGTCCTTATGATTGCCTCATTGATCTCCAACCTGGTACTACACCTCCCCGGGGAAGAATTTACACGCTTTCTGTACCTGAGATCCAAGCTATGGCTAAATATATCCAGGAAAATTTACAAAAGGGTTTCATCCAGAAGTCCACCTATCCAGCCGGGGCTCGATTCTTCTTTGTAGGAAAGAAGGATGGATTTCTCCATCCCTGTATTGACTACTGGGGTCTAAACAAGATTACGATCAAAAACCGCTACCCACTGCCTTTGATTTCTGAACTTTTTGATCGTTTACGGGGAGCCAGAATCTTCACTAAATTGGATCTGTTGGGGGCATACAATCTTGTTCAAATTCTTGTTTGATAGCCCAGGCTAAAGCTGTTGTATACCTGTGTGGTAGTCTATTTGGATGGCCATGTCCTTCTGGTCTTTGGGCTATTCAACAATTTTTGGGGTTTGCCAATTACTACTGTGAATTCATTCCACATTTTTCTTCCTTGGTTGCTCCAATTGTAGCCCTTACCAAGAAGAACTGTAACCCCAAGAAGTGGTCACCTGAGGCTGAAGAGGCTTTTTCTCAGTTTAATTTGGCTTTCGCTTCTGCACCTCTTCTCTCTAGACCTGACCCAGAAAAGCCATTCTATTTGGAGGTAGATGCATCATCAATATGATCTGGCGCAGTTTTAACTCAGAAAACCCCCAAGGGCAAGAATATTACTTTAGGCTTTTTCTCCAAAACCTTTTCATCTGCGGAGAGGAATTACTCTATTGGCGACCGGGAACTCCTCGCTATAAAACTTGCCTTTGAAGAGTGGCGTCATCTTTTGGAGGGTTCCACTCATCCTGTCAGCATCTTTACGGATCACAAGAACCTTCTGTATCTTCAGTCCACGCAACATCTGAATCTCCGCCAGGCTAGATGGACGCTCTTCTTCTCCCGGTTCAATTTCTTAATTCATTTCCGTCCTGCCGATAAGAACATCAGAGCTGATGCACTTTCCAGGTCTTCAAATGCGGTTGGGCAAGATGCTGATCCCCGTCATATTATTCCTCCTGAGTGTTTGGTTCTAGTAGCACCTGCAGTCCTCCAGCAAGCTCCTTCTGGGAGATCTTTCGTACCACCCCAATTGAGACACAGAGTGCTGAGCTGGGGACATTCCTCTCTGGTGGTAGGCCATTCTGGTGTACAGAAATCTTTTCAATTAATTACTCGGCTTTACTGGTGGCCATCGCTCAAAGGGGATGTCCTTGACTTGGTCCTCCTTGTTTACAAATTGCTTTAGATTTTATCACCGATCTGGCCCCATCCAATAACAATACGGTCATCTGGGTGGTTGTTGATCGGTTTTCCAAAATGGCTCATTTAATTCCTTTGCCCGGTTTACCATCTGCTCCGCAACTGGCCAAACACTTTCTTCAGCATATCTTCCGCTTACATGGCCTTCCATCTAACATTGTCTCGTGGGGTGCAATTTGTTTCTAGGTTCTGGCGAGCTTTATGCACTTGTTTAAAGATCAAGTTGGATTTCTCATCCTCTTATCACCAGCAATCTAATGGGCAAGTGGAGAGAGTAAATCAAGTTTTGGGAGAATATCTTCGTCATTTCGTCTCGGCCCGAAAGGACGACTGGGTCGATCTTTTACCTTGGGCGGAGTTCTCCTACAACCAGAGAGACTCTGAGGCCACAAAGTCTTCTCCATTATTTGTTGTATAGAGTCTCCATCCTCGTCCCCTCTTCCTCTTCCAGTCTCCTGGGGCGTGCCAGCCATTGACGAAAAAGTTCGGGACTTCACCTCCATCTGGCAACAGACTAAACATTCTCTGCTTCAAGCCTCCTCTCGTATGAAATCTCAGGCGGATAAGAAGAGAAGACCTCCTCCGTCCTTCTCTCCCGGTGATAAGGTATGGTTATCCTCCAAATATATCCGTTTCAAGATTCCCAGTTACAATCGGAGCCCTCATTTCCTGGGACTATTTGAAGTGTTGCAAAGGATTAATCTGGTCTCCTATAAACTTCATCTGCGTTCTTCGCTTCGCATTTCTAATTCTTTCCATGTCTCACTTCTCAAGCCTGTTGCGATCAATCGGTTTTCGCAAAAGAATGTTGTTTCCACTCCTGTTTCTGGTTCTGCTGACATCTTCGAGGTCAAAGAGATCTGAGCTATGCAAACCATGAGAGGGAGACGCTATTTTTTGGTAGTCTTTAGAGGATTCGGTCCAGAGGAGAGATCTTGGGAGCCGGAGGAGAATATCCTGGACCGAGACTTGCTTTGGAACTTTTTTACACCCCAAAAGAGGGGGAGACCCAAGGGTGGGGGGGGTACTGTTACAGGCAGCTCCGGGACTCGCTGTGTGGGACGCGCCTGCATGTGAGTTCTTGGCGTTGCTATGGGCTACACTCCGGCCGTGAGCGCTCCTCTCCTCTTGTCTCTGGCGGCTTCGGGAATCACTCTGTGGGACACGCCCGCATGCGAGTCCCGGGCATCTTGTTACCCCACGCTGCCCCTGGCTCCTCTCTGTATGTACATTGCTGACACACGCAACCCCATCCCTTAGGGTGCATGTGTGATGGTGCTATGTTATTTAAAGGGCCAATGCGCTCTTAATTAGTCTGCTGCTGGGCGGACCTTATATTAGTCCTGTACCTCCCTATTCTTGTGCCGGATCTTTGTGCCTTGAGCCTCTGAGAAAGCGTTACTTGTGTTTTGCCTACCGTGTTCCTGACCTCTTTGCTAGTGACCTGACCTTGCTCCTTTGCCACCCGCCTTCTGACCTTTGCTATGTCCTGACTACGTCTATTACCTTCGGTGCCAAATTACATGTGCCGAATTACATATGGGCAACCTGTGTGGACGGATCGTGCCATGGGTAGCGACCTGGGTGCCGCCTGCTGCAGCAAGACCATCCTGTTTTGCGGCGGGCTCTGGTGAAAACCAGCCACACCTTAGACTCTGCTCCCTGGTAGGGTTAAGTCATTGTCTACATAGGCCAGCGGATCTACTACCATCTGCCACTTACAGCCACATTACACAGTGATTTTCTCTGAGGTTTTTACCTTTGTGTGAATATTGCATTTTTTGCCCCTTTGGCAGTTTCGCTGTGGGCGTTTAAAAAAAAAAAAAATGATGCAGTAGGGATAGAAAAAATTGTAGGGAACGAAATTTATATTTTTAGAAGGAAATTTTTGTTAATTTTCAGTCAGGGGCAATTTATGTAAGCAGACATGGACATAAAAATGTAGCTGACAATATAAAAAATGGATAAAGGAGCCATGTAATTGTAAAAATAATATATTATTTAAAAAAAATTTGTGAAACGTTTTATTAATTATGTATTTTAATAATGTGTGTTTATTTTTACTACTTTTTTCTTTTTTACTTCTCTCTATTTTCGACATTATGTAGGTACTACTACTACTACTTCAAGCATGGAACAGACTTTTCCATGCTAGGAGCTGTAGTACCTGCAGTAAGGGGCAGATTGCAGCAAATGTCACTCCTGACACCCTTTGCGATACTCCTTTATATTCCTGAGATGCGGAGCGGCTCTCAGCAGCGCTCCACATCTCAGCTATGAACTCCGGCATGTGATGTGAATACAAATTCACTGATTCATATTTGCCACTCAGATCGGTGATTGGCCAGATGGTGCCGGCCAATCACCGCTCTGAGCAGCATATAGGAATCAGTGATGTAAATTTCTATTCACATCACTGGCGGGAGTACAGAACAGAGATGCGGAGCGCAGAAGAGAGGTGTTTCGCATCTCAGCAATATAAAAGATGATCACAACGGGTGTCACTTCTGACACCTGTTGCGATTGTCCTTTTTAATCTGGAGAACTGGGCGGCCAGCCGCACTTCTCTGCTCCCCTGCCCGGCACTGTACTGCGCTGTGATGTAAAGTTCTTTTCACATCACAGATTTATATATGCCACTGAGAGTTGTAATTGGCCGGCACCTGGTTAAGCAGTTGCATGGTACTACAACTTCCAAAATGCATTGTTTTCCCTCAGCTCTTCATCACAGTCCTTCCACCCTGCCTACTCCCCTCCCACAGCAATCCTGCAAGTTCCCCACCAAGAGCGCTTGCAGAAAGTATCATTTCACTGCAGATTATTGCAAAATCAGTGCTAAAGCACCTGCTGGTTTTATTCTCTGTCTGCTCCTCTGCCTGTGGCATTGCTCATCACAAGGCACCATACTGTAACCACACCTCATTCTTCCCTGAATGTCACAATAAAGATATATATATGTATACGTGTATGTGACAGTGAAATACAGGCTGTAGAAAGGATGGGGTTAGATCTCCTAGACAAGATCAAGCCAAGTCTTCTAAAACAATAGAGGATGATGTGTCATCTCAGGAGATAGGGATAGGGCTTTTATTAAGGCAATAAGGGCCCAGTCATTTCTGGGGGGGCCAAGCAGCTCCAACTTGATCTTCTGATAAAACTTCTGTTGCTGTGTAGAGCAGACAGATAGAGTTGGAACACACTGCTGGAGAGTGCCATGTTCTCCGGGATGCTTCACTCCCTTTCCATGCAGGGTCCTCCCCACTCTCCCCAGGCCCTTCCTCTCTGGCTGCTTCCTCTCTTCTGCTGTGGAACACAGGAGTAGGGGGGAGGGTGGAGAGAGGCTGCAGAGGGGTGGCTGTGAGGAGGACCTGCCATGTGCTTAACGCTTTATGTGACCTTTGAAGGTTTTGTTCATTAAAAGTAAATATAAATATATATATATATATATATATATACATATAAATATGTGATGTGCCAATATAGTGAGTAGTGACAGGGTCATGGGTGTTGCAGTGAGTGGTGGGATCAGATGTTATTAACCCCGGGGGTCAGATGGTATTAACCCCTATGTGTGCGTGACGCCAGTGTGGTTTTCGGGTTCCAGAACACCACACGCCCGGATTCTCCGCTATCCCACGGGCTAGTAGTGAATAAAGAGTTCACAACCAGTTGCAGGTAAACGGTGGCTTTACTGAATAGAAGACAGGTGTAATTATCTTCACAGCTATGGCCAGATTGTCCCAGAGAGGTGACCAGTTCCCAGAGGACCTTGCAGCTTGCTGGACCAATACTTGGAATAAACTTGACTTGGGCTTGAAATTTAGACTTGACTGTTATTAGACTGGACTTGACTAGATGCAGTGACCGCAGACATAGACTTGAGACTTACTGGAGAGTTGTAGCTTTGTGGTACTCCAGACGCTGAACACTTGTCCTGAGATTCTCTGGTGGCTGCTTCAGCAAAGACTTTGATGTTGTAGCTATGAGCACATAACTCAAAGAGACTGAATTAAAGATGGCTGTCCCTTATATAATGAGGGGGCTGGACTAAAGCCCATTGGTCAAGCTGTGGGTCATAGGTTAAAGCTGGTGCTCTCTGGGAGCACATGTTGCAACAAATCATATAACTGTATGACATAACATGTGACAGGATTACTCACACAGGTCCTTGAGTCCCCCAAAGGTCCTGTATACTATCTATACTTTAGAATCCTATCTATGGTCTTAAGGTAACATACACCACATTTAATAAACCAGCAAGATAACACAAGGAGTCCCAGCAGGGGAGCCCCCAGGTCACCGAGGGACTCAACCTGACAGGGCCTACAGGTAATGCAGGACGATGTACCTGTAGTGGGACATCACATATATATATATACATATATATATATATATATATATATATATATATATTTTTATATATATATATATATATATATATATATATATATATATATATACAGTGGTCCCTCAACATACGAAGGTAATCCGTTCCAAATGAACCATCGTTTGTTGAAACCATCGTATGTTGAGGGATCCGTGCAATGGAAAGAATGGGAAGTTATACTCACCTTTCCCCGCTGCTCCGGACCTGTCACCGCTTGTCACCGCTGCCCTGGATGTCGCCCTTCATCGCTGTCGCCGCGTCCCGGGGTGTCCCCAACGCTCCGGACGTCTCTGCTTCCCCGGGATCCTCGCTCTCCGTGATGATGACGAAGGAGAGCGCCGGCGATGCAGGGGATCCCGAAGAGGACGCTCCGGAGCCCCGGGGACATGTAAGTGGTCGTCACTGCAGCACACTGGGTACCGTAAACGGCTATCCGGCTACCCGACATACAAAAGCACCATATGATGATGCTGCCTTCAACATGCGATGGTCTCTGAGAGGCCATCGCATGTTGAAATTATCGTAGGTCGGGGGTCACTGTGTATATATATATATATATATATATATATATATATATGTGTATATATATATAGTTGTGGCTGTAAATGTTGGCACTCCTGAAATTTTTATAGAGAATTAAGTATTTCTCACAGAAAAGGATTGCAGTAACACATGTTTTGCTATACACATGTTTATTCCCTTTGTGTGTATTGGAACTAAACCAAAAAAGGGAGGAAACAAAGCAAATTGGACATAATGTCACACCAAACTCCAAAAATGGGCTAGACAAAATTATTGGCACCCTTAAAGGGGTTATCCACCATAAGGTGATTTTAGTATGTACCTGGCAGGCAGTAATGGACATGCTTTGGAAGGATCTGCGCTGGTCTTGGGGCTAAATGGCTATGTTGGGAGATTACCATAGCACAGTGGCTAGCTTTTTGTGAACTAGTATTTCCTGTTTGACTTTTCTTTTTTGACTACAAATCCCACAATTCCATTTCCCTCCCTCCCACACATCAGCCACCTCACCCATTGAAACATAAATGAGCTGCATCCATCAAAAGACCTGTGGTTTTCAATCAGGGTGCCTACAGTTGTTGCATTAGTTGCAGATTGATCTCTCTCCCACCAAGCGATCGCTCCACCCATTGAAGCAGACAGGCTCCCTGTCATCAGCTGACTAGTGAATCAGGTCTCGGCCGCATTTCAAGCTGGGAACAATCTGAGACAACAGTCATTTTGTATGCTGATAAATATGAAAATTGAAGTGAAAATCACAGAAGAATTGTGAGAAAACCATCAAACACAGGTACAGACACTATATTATGAACTACACTAACTTTACAGCCCCTGTAGCATAGTCAAATAAAAAAAAATTCCTGGAATACCCCTTTAACTCAATATTTGGTTGCACACCCTTTAGAAAAAAAAACTAAAATCAGTTGCTTCCTATAACTATCAATAAGCTTCTTACACCTCTCAGCCGGAATGTTGGACCACTCTTCCTTTGCAAACTGCTCCAGGTCTCTTATTGGAAGGCGCCTTTTCCCAACAGCAATTTTAAGATATCTCCACCGGTGTTCAATGAGATTTAGATCTGGACTCATTGCTGGTCACTTCAGAACTCTCCAGCACTTTGTTGCCATCCATTTCTGGGGGCTTTTTGATGTATGATATGTATATACTCTTTATATACTGTGTGTATACCCTGTGTGTGTGTGTGTGTGTGTGTATATATATATATATATATATATATATATATATATATATATATACAAAAAAAAAGAGGATTGCAGCAGCACACATTGGTCAAAAAAATTGAGGCTCTTAGCGCACTTTTTGATCAAAACGTGTCCCCCATCCACCACGGGGAGGTGGCCTCATTTAGGATGGGAACCTAGCACAAATTCTGAGCCTAACACTCAACTATCCACTCACCTCTGCTGGGCATATAGCCTCTGACTGGGTGACATGCTGGATCCATTTAAAACTCCACCTGTGAGAAAGGGGGAGGGGTGCACAGCTAAACAGGGTGCCATTACCCCCTGAATTGTACATACAAGAAAAAAGAAAGATAGCCGGCACAACAGGGGGACACGTTTTGGATGGGGGACACGTTTTGATCAAAAAGTGCGCTAAGAGCCTCAATTTTTTTGACCAATGTGTGCTGCTGCAATCCTCTTTTTTTGTATACTCTGATGCCATGGCAGTGTGCACCCGTGTATTAGGCTGTTGTGCCGGCTATCTTTCTTTTTTCTTGTGTGTATATATATATATATATGTGTGTATATATATTCTCCCTGTGTATACTGTGTGTGTGGCTATGTAGATATTAAACTGTCTGGTACATTGCACACACATAGGTCCAGATATATACACTGCACAGCTAGAGTATAGTGCACGCAGGGCGGTGAGATGTGCAGGTAGTGATTGGTCCCTTAAGCAGCCACTTCAGAACTATAGAACCATATTTGTTATTTTACTATTAATATTTTTTTATATTTTTTAAATATGCCTATAGAACTTGCTAACCTATTTCTATTTAAAACTAGAGGGATTAAAACTCAGATTTATTAATACAAATCCAATTTATATTTGTTAATTTGTCTGATTTTTAATCCCTCTTATTTAGATATAAATTAGGAAGTTCTAAAGGAATATTTTAAAAATATTTATAGTCAAAGAACAAACGTTATCCTGGCACTATAGTCCTGAAGTGTCTGCTTAGGTGACCAAACACAGATTCACTGTAAAAAGATCATTTTACTGAGACAAAACCACACCGAAGATGAAAGAATTACACAACTTCCTGTCAGGGGAAAAACTTGAAAAAGCACACTGAATACAGTACAATTCGTGATCATTGGGAGTGATACAATTTCTGATACAATTTTCTGATATTGGAATGCCCCTTTTACTCCTACTTGTTGATGGATTCCATGTATCAACACTTTAATATTTTTTTTTTTTTTACACACTTAAGCTAGGTTTACACTGTGGAATTTCTGGGCAGAATTTCTGCCGGAGATCGAGCTGATGGCAGTAGGACCAAGCAGACTACATTGCCGTCTCCATAGATGGCAATGCATTTCTGAGCAGATCTCCCAAAAGATCCACGCAGAAATGCATTGCAGTCTATGGGGGCAGCAATGAAGTCTGCTCGGTCCTAGCGCCGCCAGCTTGATCTACGGCAGAAATTCTGCCCAGAAATTCCGTAGTGTGAACCCAGCCTTAGGGTCAATTCACACAGCAGAATTTCCACCTAAAATTAAAGCCCATAGACTTCTATGGGATTCTGCATTTCCATTCACACTTGTGAATGGGAGTGCGGAATCCCATAGAAGTCTATGAGCTTTAAAAGGGTACTCCGGTGGAAAACTATTTTTTTTAAATCATCTGGTGCCAGAAAATTAAACAGATTTGTAAATTACTTTCATTACTTTGAAACTGAAAATAAATCGGCTTTGGAGGCAGAAATTACTCTACAAAACTTTTGCAAGCAGACAGGTGGAATTTCAGTAGAGTGAACCTAGCCTAAGGTTCTATTCACATAGGCGGAATTTCCGTTTGTGGAATTCCGCCTCAAATGGAAGCACAACACAAAATCCACACAAGCCAGAAACCACCCAAGGAAAGAATTGCGGAATTTCAGAAGTGCGAATGGGAGTGCGGAATCCCATAGAAGTCTATGGGCTTTAATTTGAGGCGGAATTCCACAAGCGGAAATTCCGCTGTGTGAATAGACCCTAAGGCTAGGTTCACACTGTGGAATCTCCATGCAGAAAAATCCACCCAGAGATTCCGAGTGCAGCCAGCGCCGACTGAATCAGTAGGTGCTAGGACCGCGCGGACACTGCAGTCTCCAATAGACTGCAATGTGTTCCGTGAGTATTTTCGCCTGAAGAATGAGCAATGCCTTTCTTCATGCGTAAATTTTCAAGCGGATTTTACGTTCACAAATTCCGCTTCACAAATTCCGAATTGTGAATATGTGAATGGAAACCCATTCACTACACTATACATTTTAGTGAGTGGAATTTCTGTCTGCAATTTCAGAGTGGAATTCCAGGCAGAAATTCCGTAGTGGGAACCTAGCCTAACACTGTGTTAGGCTGCATTCACACCATGTTTTTGCAATACAGTTCCCGCATCAGGTTTTTGATGAAAAACGGATTCCTCAAAACCGGACCAAACCGTATCAAAACGTGTGTACAAATTTTAACCCGTATACGATTAAAAACCGTAGATGGTTTGAAAATTGATGTCCGGTTGCATCCGTCTCTTAAAGAAAAAAACGTATACGTTTTTAACTTTTCACTCCATTATGAATAAAGTTTCACTAGTTTGATTGAAATTCCAAGAAAAAAAACTGTGCAAAGTCAAAAACCATATGGTGCAAACCGGATGGAACCGCACACACATACGGTTCTGTACGGTTCCTATTGACTCCATTAAACGTATGCGGTTTAATAAGTTTTTTGGTAGGTTATGGTTTTGGGTACAGGAAAAAAAATTTACAAAACCGTATAAGACGCAAAACAGATGCAACCGGATGCATCGTTAAAAACCACAATCCACCTCCAAAAATGGAGGCGCTGAGGGACTAGATAGAGGTAAAGGCAAATAGCTTTATTCCCAGCATGCAACGCATTTCGCGCATCTGCGTTTCATCAGGCATAAGGGCAAGAGAACAGGAAACACATATATATACTCCAGGGGATTAACCCCTTGCTGTTAATCCCCTGGAGTATATATATATATATATATATATATATATATATATGTGTGTGTTTCCTGTTCCCTTGCCCTTATGCCTGATGAAACGCAGATGCGCGAAACGCGTTGCATGCTGGGAATAAAGCTATTTGCCTTTACCTCTATCTAGTCCCTCAGCGCCTGAAGTTACATTTTTGGAGGTGGATTGTGGTTTTTCTGGTTACTTGTGGAATGGCAGCAGTGGGCTATTGACATATACCCTTCTCCATGTTACACAACACTTTATGGTAAGCGCTCATTCACCTTTGGCGTTTGTCATTATTGGCGATATTACACTATGGAGCGCTCCTTCTCTCCCTTTTTCTGGATGCATCGTTAGGCATACGGTTTTCAATGGAGAGTCAATGCATACGGTTTTCAATACGGTTCCGTACGGTTTTCACATTGAAAACGTATACGGGAATTGTACTGCAAAAACGTGGTGTGAATGCACGCTTAACATCGAACTGAAAACCACTACATAAAGGCGCAGATCCACTTGAATACACAGCATAAAAAGACGACCTTCGGGCCCCGGACCATCCCATTAGGATAACTGCTGATTATTTGATGAAAAGCCACCCTGTGTCATGTGCTGTTGTGACTGATTTACTACCGCTACATACAGTGTGTCTCTCCTTGTCCTGTGCAGCCTGCAGGGAGAGAGCGCTCTTTTTGTTCCCCCCTGTAACCTTACTCTGGTGCATTCCCAGCTTAAAGATTCATGAAACGGTCCGGAGAAGACAGTCTGCAACACAGACAGCTCCGGGGAGCACTGCAGAACAAGCACAGTCAGGATTTCCCTCCGTTCATGGAAATTAGTTACCAGGACTGCAGGCACAAATGACAGGATTGGCAGGTAAATTCCTCTCCTCCTTATTTTCTAGCATCACAGTACCATGGCACTGCCACACACATTGTACCGTATGCCCTGCCCCCTCCATCTACATGTACTACACACTACATTTAACACCTTGCACACCACACTGTGACGAGAAACATTTGACTTCCATCGAACGTAAATCAATGTACGGAAAAATATTGGATTTCTATCGCTATATATGTATATTTTTTCATGTCGCATGTGGTTACACTGTAATTTCATAATTACCCAGCAGATTAAGGGGAATCCGGTAAATTATAGCGTCGGATCAGGTAATTACAGGCGATTAGGAGCCCAACACAATAAAACCTATCATTACACAATGGCAATTCTTCTTCTTGCTAGAATTTAACCGTATGCTTGCCTGAAGGGATTTTGGGACGGTTTAAGGTGTTTATGTTCCAAGCTGAGGTGTAAAGACGTCCAACTTCAAGTTGCAAGGAGTTTTCGGAGATTATCAGAGTAAGGCTAAGTTTACACTTGTTTTTTTTCTGGCAGTTTTTGGAATACAGCCACTGCAGTTTTTGAGCCAAAGCCAGAAGTGCATTAAAGGGGTACTCCACCCCTAGACATCTTATCCCCTATCCAAAGGATAGGGGATATGATGTCTGATCGCGGGGGTCCCGCCGTCGAGGACCCCCACAATATAGCATGCGGCACCCACCTGTTACTGCTCCGGAAGCAATGGAGGGTCTGGCTCCCGACCACGTGGACGGAAGATCGTGACATCACGACTCCGCCCCTGTGTGATATAATTCCCCGCCCCCTCAATGCAAGTCTATGGGAGGGGGCGTGTCACGCCCCCTCCCATAGACTTGCATTGAGGGGGCGGGGAGTGACATCCCACGGGGGCGGAGTCGTGATGTCACAATCTTCCGTCCCCGTGGTCAGGAGCCAGACCCTCCATTGCTTCCGGAGCAGAAACAGGTGGGTGCCGCATGCTATATTGCGGGGGTCCCCAGTGGCGGGACCCCCGCAATCAGACATCTTATCCCCTATCCTTTGGATAGGGGATAAGATGTCTAGGGGTGGAGTACCCCTTTAAAAAGGAATAGAACATATAAAGGAAGGATTTACACTTCTCCTCCCTTATGGATCCACTTCTGACTTTGGCTCAAAAACTGCAGTGGTCGTATTCCAAAAACTGCCAGAACAAAAATCAAGTGGAATCCTAGCCTAAGGCTGCTTGTTTTACCACGAATCCATGCAATTTAGCAATGCTCGGTTATGCTGTGTGTTTATTTATTTATTTTACCCTTGAAACACCTGAAAAAACCTCAAGGGCAAAGGAACAGTGCAAAACTAAGGTTGTGGTTGTGCAGCCACTCATGCTTTTTTTTCCCCCTTAGGCCATATTCATACACTGGTTTTAGGCAGTTTTTTTTTTTGTAGTCATTACAATTTTTTTTATACAAATTAGTTTAAAAAAATCGACCAGGTTTTTTAAGGTTTTACAGGCTTTTTTTCTCTTTAAGACGCTTTTTTTTTTTTTCACCACAAATTGGCGCAAAATAAAAGACTTGCGAATTCATTTAACAGCCCTTGAAATAACCGAAGATTTTCCTCCTCGTGTGCACTAATAGGTGATTTTTCATTGACATCAATAAAACATATTTTTGTTAGAAAATCTGTGTATATATTTATAAATATATATATATATATATATATATATATATATATATATACACTCTAGCTTTAGACCTTGTTCACACAGCAGAATTTCTGAGCGGAATCTGGCAAACAACATCTGCCACAGAATTCAATTCTTTTTGCTGAATCTGCTGGGAAATACATTGTCGTCTATGAAATAGCGCATTTCCAAGCGGTCCCAGTGCCGGCACGTTTTGGCCGCTGTCTGCAAAATTTCCGGTGGGCCTTTTGCCATGTGAACATACCCTTAGTGCAAACTTTGTGATAGAAATCTATAAGCAGCTTTGAAGCCGAATAGATGCATTTGATTTCACATGTGACTGAATTTCTCCCCTGCAGTTCCCTCAGCAATTTTGTAATTCTACAGAAAATGAAAAACCTACATGTGATTGCAAAACAAAACACTAAACAAAATAGTCAAATCCCCATAAGGCTAAGTTTCTACTTGGTTTTCTGGTTTGAAAAAAAAAACGCAAGAAAAAAAGCCTGAAAAATGGCAGTGCAATTTCCTGCGTCTGGCGTTTTATCATTTGTGTGGAAATTGCACCTTGGCAGTTTTTTTTGGTACCCAAAAAAAAAAAAAGGATGCAATAGTGATGGAAAAATTTTTATTTAACGAAATTTATATATTTTATAACAACATTTAAATACATTTTTAATAAAGTGTGTGTGTTTCACTATTTTTCTCAATGTTTTTAATTTTTTTTAGGTAGTACTACTACTCCCAGCATGGAAAAGACTGTTCCATGATGGGAGTAGTAGTACCTGTACTAATAGACATATCGCCCCGGGTGTCAGTCGTGACACCCGATGCGATCGTCCATAATATAGCAGAGATGTGGAGTGGCTCTATACAGCGCTCGCATCTCTGCTCTGTACTCCGGCCAGTGATGTGAATAGAACATCACTCATTCATATTTTTCGCCCAGAGTGGGGATTGGCCGGATTGTTGCAGCCAATCACCGCTCTCAGAGGGAAATATGAATGAGTAAGTGGCTGGCCGGAGTATAGTGCAGAGAAAGCTGCTCTGCATCTCTGCAATAGACAGGACGATCGCAGCGGATGTCAGTAGTAATACCCGCTGTGATCTGTTCTTACCTGCAGGTACTACTACATTAATAGACAGATTGCAGCGAGTGTAACTTCTGACACCCGCTGCGATCTGTCTATTAATGCAGGTACTACAGCTCCCAGCATGGAGCAGAGTGTGCTCCATGTTGGGAGTAGTACCTGCAAGTAAGAGCAGATCACAGTGGATGTCACTCGTGACACCCGCTGTGATCCTCCTGTATATTGTATAGATGCTGGTGGCCGCTCTTCTATGGTCCCCTGCACTGACATATATATACACATATTCATATATCCCACAGAGAGTTGTAATTGGCTGGAACCTAAAAAAATTTAAATAATAAAGAAAAAAAGTGAAAAACACACACACCACATTTTTATTATTGTCGGCTACATTTTTAGGTCCCCGCCTGCACACATAAATTGATCCCTGTTTTAAAATTTAATAAAAATTTTGTTATAAAAAAGATATATTTCGTTAGATACAATTTTTTCCTTCACTACTGTAACTTTTTTATTTAAATTTTTTAATGGTACCATATGAAATTTTATTAAAAAAGGTATCTCCATCACTTTTTTGAATCGCTAAAAAAAGTCCAAAAAAAGAATGAAAACCACCAACAAAAACGCCACATATCGCCAAGTTAAAACCCACATATCGTTTTTCTTGGCGTTTTTTCACTCTCATAGACTTCTATATGATTTTGACAAAAAAAATCACCAGTGTTTTAACATACTGCGATTTTGGAAAACCACCAAGGAGCTGAAAAACGCCAAAAAAGAGTGAAAAAAGCCAAAAGGATTTAAAAAACGTCAAAGTGAAAATAAGAATGGAATAAGAATTTTGTGATTTCTCATTGATTTACAGCTAACATCTGGCCGCAGCGTTTTTTGGCCGAAAAAACGCCATGCGGCAGAATTGGTGTTTTTCTTGGCGTTTTTCCCAAAAACAAGTAGAAACTTAGCCTTACACACTGAACCTTAAAGGGGTACTCCACAACTGAACATCTTATCCCCTATCCAAAGATGTCTGATTGTGGGGGTCCCGCTGCTGGGCCTCGCAGCCCCCCCCCCCCGCGGTCTCTCGTACCACCTGGCTTTCTAAAAAAACACTGGGTTCCTGCGGCAGTGGTCATGATGTCACGCCCACGCCCCTTGTGATGTTATGCCACACCCCCTCAATTCATGTCTCCCATAGACATTATTGGAAGGGGTGTGGTGTGACATCACGAGGGGCGTGGCCATGATGTCATGATCATATCCTCTGGCTCCAAGCGTTCTGGACGAAATATTCAGAACGCTGGAGCAGCAGAGTACCACTTTAAACCTACCAGCATTCTGAAAATGTACAGGTTGTTGGATTTTTTTTTTTAAGGGACATACATTGCAGATCCTAACCGAATGTTTATTGCAGCTCATGCATTTTCTTTAGGCTAGGTTCACACTTCGGAATTTGTGAAGCGGAATTTGTGAACGGAAAATCCACTTGAAAATTTCCGCCTGAAGAATGGCGTTGCTCATTCTTCAGGCGGAAATACTCGCGGTACACATTGCAGTCTATTGGAGACTGCAAAGTCTGCACGGTCCTAGAGCGGACTGATTCAGTCAGCGCTGGTCGCACTTGGAATCTCCGAATCTCCTTAATTACACTGTCACAGTTGTAGGAGCTGCCTCTCAGGACAGAATGGTATCCTGATGAGAAGTTGATCACCTGGTGCCCTGCTGCCTTGTTCTTACTGATGAACTGTATAACCTGTGGGAAAACATGCAGAAGCAGGAAATATAAAGGAAATCTGTCATCAGTTTCACCTACATTATTGTCAGTAGAGACAGGTATTGCAGGTGACACTGATGACACTGATACTTACCTGATCCCGCTCCGTGCTCTGGTTCTCTTCTTCCTCCATGTATTCCTTTCTGGAGCTGACTTGGAGCATGGTGGGACCTTCCTGATGTCACCGCTGCTGTTTGCTAGAAGCAGAGAAGCAGCAGTGGTGACGTCAGGAAGCTCCACCCATGCTTCATGTCGGCCCCGGAACAGAGTGTTTTTTTCTGTCGGACTATGCTAGGAGATGAAACTGGATGAACTCAATGTACACATGTCAAATTTGCTTTGGATAAGGTGTGAATTTTGCAGCACAAATTCAAAGCAAATTCATAGACATGTGTGGTGAGGGTGTGATGAGTGCATATGTTATGACCCTAGGGGCAGATGGCATTAACCCCTTGTATTCGTGAAGCTAGGGCGTGCTTCACCAGGGCGAAGGTATACATCTGGCTCCTGGGCTAGGCAGCTTTACTGAGGTAGACAGGTGTAATAGTCTTGACAGCTCAGTTAGTTCCAAGAAGGTGACCAGTAACTTCAGAGACCTTAGGGCTCGCTGGGACTTGTAGTGGGTTTGGACAATTTGAAGGGGCGTAGTACCCCTTTAAGGGGTCCAGGACAAATCTGCAAATGCTCTACTACTATTGCTGATTTGCTGTGGACCCATTAAAGTCAATTGGGAGCAATATATGCAGATGATTATGTAAACGTGAATGTACCCTAGAGGCAAATAAAATAAAAAAAATATATACCTCCAAATTACATCAAATGATACTGAAACCCAACACTAGAACTACTGTATAATAAAATGTATTGTCCAAAATAAACGTGTTGTCAGAGATCACAGGTCTCCTACGTCAGATACTGTAAATGGACTTACATAATGATTAATGAACCCCAATAAATATATACACATACATTACCAAACAACCTTGGTACCCTTCCTCTCCGCATAGTGGGACTGATACTCCCATATTGGTGTTGTGGCTTCTCCACAACCCTTCCAGGTGAGCACCCTGTTACTATCAAGATTTGTGGCTGCTTTTACAGTATTGGTTGGGATGCTCCATATTTACTTAAAGGGATATTCTAGCCAGCAGCAATTGTCACCTATCCACTGTATTGGTAAGGGCTGTGCTTGTCTATGTTTGCCAGTGCTTATTGGCATAGACTGGCAGCTCACATGCACAACTGTTAATGTTTGAACTCATCTTAGCCATGATCTGGCAGCTCGGGGGCAGGAGATAGGGTCCCCTGTTTTGGTGATCGATAGGGGTCCCAATGGATAATCTTTTTTTTAGAAAATATCCCAGTCTATTAAAACCTTCAACCTGGCCAAAGACATGTTTATTTTGCCAGAGCACCCAGTCACTATAATGTCTGTGACAATGGCGCGACTTTTCCCTGACATCCAAGAAATGCATAAGATAAACAAAGCGACTTCAGGAGTTATCAAAAAATCAGCGGCACTATACAGGACTCAGTTCACGGGAACCAATGATGAGTGTTAAAATTCTTTAATGAACTAGCATGCAAAGCGTTTAGCTGTGCATGCGCAGCTTCCTCAGGCATGAGGAAGCCACGCATGTGCAGTGGAAACGCGTTGCATGCCAATTTATTAAAGAATTCTAACACTCTTCATTGCGTCCCCTGAACTGAGTCCTGTATAGCCCCGCTGAATTCCTAACAACTCCTGAAGTCGCTCCGTTTATCTTTTACCAAAACCCAGGAAGGCTGCAGACAGGCTGGATTCCCTTTATTCACGCTCACCATTGTTGTGTATGTGTGTATACAACTTGCTTTGGTAAGTTGCTGACCACCTTTCCCCACCCGTGTTACTTGAGAAGCCTACACTTTGGAGCGCCTTTGTTCTATATCCAAGAAATGCAGGCATTGATAGGATAGGTTGCAGTGGTATTTTTCCAGAAAACTAAAAAGAAGAAAAAAAACTGTGTTAGGCTGGGTTCACACTACATTTTCTCCCATACAGGAGCGCATACGGCAGGGGGGAGCTAAAAGCTCGCGCTCCCGTATGCCACCGTATGCGCTCCCGTATGTCATTCATTTCAATGAGCCGACCGGAGTGAAACGTTCGGTCCGGTCGGCTCATTTTTGCGCCGTATGCGCTTTTACAACCGGACCTCAAACCGTGGTTGACCACAGTTTTAGGTCCGGTTGTAAAAGCGCATACGGCGCAAAAATGAGCCGACCGGACCGAACGTTTCACTCCGGTCGGCTCATTGAAATGAATGACATACGGGAGCGCATACGGTGACATACGGGAGCGCGAGCTTTTAGCGCCCCCCTGCCGTATGCGCTCCCGTATGGGAGAAAACGTAGTGTGAACCCAGCCTTAACCTAGCCTTACTCCTTCCCCACATTAACATGGCATTTCAGTGGAGCCTCTTCATAATGGAACCAAGGGAGATATCTCTGTGTCCAGCAAGGATGTAACTATAGGAAAGAAGACTTTAAATGGGTTCTGCCATTAAAAAAAATTTTGCTATTACACTCATGGTAACTAAAAAAAAATCCTTCTAATGTACTTTGTTAAAAAAAAAAGTTTTAACAAAAGTTTTCTGTTTTATTTGTGTCTAAAAAAGTTGCCACTAGGTGTCTCCCTACTTGTCCAGAGCACATGTCCCCCCATCTTCTGGCCTGGCAGAAGTCCAAAATCAGGAAATGCAGTCAGGAGTGCTGTACGGGGGTGGGGGGTGGGGGAGGGGTGCAGCCTTAGCCAATCATAGCTCATCTCACACACTGAACTGCTCTGGGCTGTGTGTAGCAGAGTGAGGGAGGAAGTTCTCCCCTGTATGGCTTCAGATGATGTCACGCCTGCTGGGGAACACCCCTTCCCAGTCTGTGAATCTGACTGAGAAGTCTGGCAGAAGTCCAAAATCAGGAAATGCAATCAGGAGTTCTGTGGGGGTGGGGGGTGGGGGGGGTGCAGCCTCAGCCAATCATAGCTCATCTCACACACTGAACTGCTCTGGGCTGTGTGTAGCAGAGTGAGGGAGGAAGTTCTCCCCTGTATGGCTTCAGATGATGTCACGCCTGCTGGGGAACGACCCTTCCCAGTCTGCGAATCTGACGGAGACTGAGCAGGAAATACAGATCGATATCAAGGTAGAAAACTAAAAAAGTAATAAAAATAAAGGCAGAGGGTGGTTTATCATGATGGGGGCAGTGAACTGGGAGGATTATAACATTTTACAAGATCATGAGAGGTACTCTTTAAGCCAAAGAAATACCGTAAATGATGTATCATGATCATGGTCCATGTTACAGATATTGCATTGTTGCCGAAGAGCTTTAGGTTACCTTTCTGATGTTCAGGAAAGACCTATGTTACATTTTTAGCCTGCCTTACACACTGGAAGTGTCTTAAAAGGGGTACACTGCCCCTAAACATGTTATTTTGGATAGGGGATAAGATCTCTGATCACGGGGGTCCTGCTGCAGCATCCGGCGTTAATTTAGAGTGTCGGGTGCAGCGCCAGAGGCTCGTGACGTCATGGTAACGCCCCACTCGTGACATCATGGCCACGCCCCCTCAATGCAAGTCTATGGGAGGGGGCGTGACTGCCGTCACGCCCCCACCCATAGACTTGCATTGAGGGTGTGTGGCCGCGATGTCAAAAGTGGGGGCGTGACGGGACCCCTGCGATTAGACATCTTATCCCCTATTCCCCCCCTGAGTACCCCTTTAAGGGATTTTGTTAAAAAACTAATGTGTACTAGG
This sequence comes from Hyla sarda, assembly GCF_029499605.1. Taxonomy (NCBI): domain Eukaryota; kingdom Metazoa; phylum Chordata; class Amphibia; order Anura; family Hylidae; genus Hyla; species Hyla sarda. The sequence goes on along the minus strand of NC_079199.1, from coordinate 86,817,949 downwards.
GTCACCCAACTGTTCCCCGTTACCATAACCTGTCACGTTCTATTTCCCCCCTGTAAGAAGTGGCGCCTAGTGAATGGCAGCTGCTCATTTCTCTTTCCTTTTTTGGAATAAACATGCACGCTCATCCAAATATACCTGTTTATGAGCGAGTCAGGCGACATAGCTGTCAGCTGTTGACTGTGTGTGGTCGGCATACGGCCAGCTTTATACAAGGCTTCAGTCAACCTGCTGCGGAAAACAATGGCGCACTGCATTGTAAGGTGACACTTTAATTTGCTAAGTAAAGTTAATTACTACAGATAGAAGAGATAGGATGTCACGGTCTGTCCCCATAAGTGCAAAGCTGATTTTACCCGCACTCACCTAAAGATGTAGCCATGGTTATCTTAAATACGTTACCCAACACAGCGATATCTAATGCACCAGAGATCAAGATAAGACCAGTAATTGAGGAGTAATGTAAAACTCTGCTTTTGTATAATGAGTTCCGGTAACTTACCTCAGTATTAAGAGTGCAGTCCAATATCTTAATGTGCTGGTGATCAAGATGTCACTGGCTACATGCTTACATTATGTGCAATTTGTAGATGGGAATAATGGAAATTGTTATAGTTCCGGTCATGTCCTCCTATAACAACCGTGTGCAAATGGAAATAAACTGCGATAACAGAATGGGACGTGATAAAGTTGTCAGATTTGAGAATTCTTCCAGCTATATAGGCCTATCTTCTTGCCCATAGGGGGCAGTATCAGCCTCGGTGTTATAAATTCAGACCAATAAAAATGGACTCTTCGGTTAGCTAATGTCCTGTAAAGTTGTCATATTGTCGCGCGTATAAAGAACAGTGCCCAGTTATAAACTCCTTACAGTATGGTGACCAAATAGTAGTGCCATACCGCTGGCCAAATAACACTTCCATACAGTTGCCTAAATATTTTTGTTTTTACTCAATGGGGGAGATTTACCAAAACCTGTGCAGAGGAAGAGTGGTGCAGTTGCCCATAGCAACCAATCAGATTGCTTCTTTCATTTTCCACAGGCCTCTAAATTATACAGATTATAGGGGTACAATGTAGACGAGCCCTGGGGACGTGCAGGGACTCAAGCTGATAGGACTGTGAGATGCATATCCGGTACTGGGACATCACATATATGCTATTATGCTATAGCTATATAGCTATTCCTTCTCTATGACATGATGCTGGTGAACTGGACTATATTTACATGATGACAGGATTTATATTGGGTTAAAAATGGCTGTCCACACTGGAGTGAAAGCAGCTAAGGCTACGTTCACAGGAGCAGCAGAGATCATGCCCGCTGTCTGGAGCCCTGGACGTCTTATATGCCTTCATTCAGGAGTAATGGCACTTTGAAAATATTTGGCGTACTTCCTAGAGCAACCCGCCAGGTCTCTATAATGAGATCTACAGTTTAAGTTTATATGCAAAGATAGCTTTAGTGTAGCAGCCAATTACTCCTAATGTCAATGGACAGATCCAAGTTTACACAGCTTTTGTCATTGGAAATTACTGTCCCTCTTATTTTGCATATGTTTTTTTTCTAGATATGATGGGAGTTGTAGTTATTTGTTGTCCTCAGAGACAATGCAACCCATAAAGAAATGGAAGCACCTGACCAATAACAAAATGTCTTTAGAAACAGTACCTAATGCAGCATCTAAGTGTAAGGGTACTACAGAGGGGAAAAAGACGTTTTTAAATCAACCCGGTACCAGAAATTTGGTACTCCGCCCATAGACATCTTATCCCCTATCCAAAGTACAGGGGATAAGATGTCTGGGGACCCCCGCAATCTTGGCTGCGGCACCCCAGATGCGTGACGTCATGGTCACGCCCCACTTGTGATGTCACGGCCATGCACCCTCAATGCAAGTCTATGGGAGGGGGCGTCACGCCCCCTCCCATAGACTTGCATTGAGGGGGCATGGCCATGATGTCCTGAGCAGCGCGTGACCATGACGTCACAAGCTTCCAGCGCTGCATCCGGCACTCTAAATGAATGCCGGGTGCAGCAGGGCGATCGCGGGGGTCCCCAGCAGCAAGACCCCTGCGATCAGACATCTTATCCCCTATCCTTTGGGGATAAGATGTCTAGGGGGGGGTACCCCTTTAAGCTTTAGGTAGTTCCTGACAAAGGTGGCAGCAGAGAGCACTGTGGTCAGACTTGAAAGAGCTAAACAACTTCCTCTGGAGCATACAGCAGCTGATAAATACTAGAGGGCGTACAAATATTTTAATAGAATTTACAAATCTCTATAACTTGCTGGCACCAGTTAGTTTGATAACAACACTTTTTTCCCTGCGGAGTACCCGTTTAATTTCAATGTAAGCGACTCTCCTATGTAATTTCATTCTCTTATTTAATTTAATAAAAAAGGAATCAGTTCTGCGTCTCTATTGTGCCTGTTGAAAGACAACTTGATTTTAGCAGTAGCACTACATAAGACAATGGCTCAATGTGCAATTCCTCGAAATATGATTTCAAGTAACTCCAAATATTTATAAAATCTATAGAAATAATAATCATGTCATTTTTCTGAGCACTGAGTTCAGGATATAGTACATTCATGCATTTTTCATTTCTTTTCACGTGTCCGCTTCTATTGTGTTTTGTACCTTTTGAAGCCCCCGTCTCTACTGCCATTGGATGTATATGTCCCTGGAAGTCTTTTTCCTTCATTCTTGATGCACGATCTCCAGCTGTTTCAGCCACGCTGTAAATATACATACACTGATCTCTCCCATCAACACTATACTGTCCTAAATTTTCAGATCGTCTATAGCATAGCATTGTGCGAGATGTAGCGAAAAATTTCACAGAAATCACCAATGTCCAATTACTACGTGTTAAAGGAAAACGGTCATCTGTTCACCCACACTAAACCTAATACACTGGTTAATGGGTTAAATACGTACCTGCACTCCGGAGATCTGTCCCTCCGAGGATCTTCTTCCATCTTCGGTGAATTGCGCGCTGGAGGTGGGCCCGCCGGCTCAATTTGAATATTCACTGTCGCGGGTCACGTGAGCACTCAGTCGCCACAGCGCTCACATGACTCGCGGCAATGAATATTCATATTGAGCCGGCGGGCCCACCTGTAGCGCGCAATTCACCGATGATGGAAGAAGATCCTCGGAGGGACAGATCTCCGGAGTGCAGGTACATATTTAAAGGACATCTGCAGCCTAAATACACTTATCCCCTATCCTGTGGATAGGGGATAAGTGTTTGATCACGGGGGGTCCGACCGCTGGGACACCCATGATCTCCTGCACAGGGCCATGGCTCTGCAGTGGCTCTCCCATGCAGGAGGCATGAGGTCGACGCTACGCGCATTAGCCGCAGCACAGCGCGGCAATGCCGTGGCCCCTTTTCGGGAGATTGCGGGGGTCCCAGCGTTATGCTGACAATAGGGGATAACTGTATTTAAGTTCCAGATGTCCTTTAACCCATTAAAGGAGTAGTCCGGCGTGCACTTTTCTCATTTTATCCCGTCCGGGCTGCAAAATAAAAGAAAACACACTTTCTCTTACCTGCCAACGAGCCCCCGGAGCTCCGGTACACTCCGGTACAGGTGGTCCGTCCTCGGGCTGTATTCTTCTTACTTCCTGTTAGCCCGGCACGTCACACGGAGCTTCAGCCTATCACTGGTCGAGGCGGGACATCGCTGCGGCCGGTGATAGGCTGAAGCTCTGTGTGACGTGCCGGGCTAACAGGAAGTAAGAAGAATACAGCCCGAGGACGGACCACCTGTACCGGAGTGTACCGGAGCTCCGGGGGCTCATAGGCAGGTAAGAGAAAGTTTTTCTTTTATTTTGCAGCCTGGATGGGATAAAATGAGAAAAGTGCGCGCCGGACATGTCCTTTAAAGGGGTATTCCAGGCCAAAACTTTTTTTATATATATATCAACTGGCCCCGGAAAGTTAAACAGATTTGTAAATTACTTCTATTAAAAAATCTTAATCCTTCCAATAGTTATTAGCTTCTGAAGTTGAGTTGTTGTTTTCTGTCTAACTGCTCTCTGATGACTCACGTCCCGGGAGCTGTGCAGGTCCTATGGGGATATTCTCCCATCATGCACAGCTCCTGGGACGTGAGTCATCAGAGAGCAGTTAGACAGAAAACTTCAGAAGCTAATAACTATTGGAAGGATTAAGATTTTTTTATAGAAGTAATTTACAAATCTGTTTAGCTTTCCAGAGCCAGTTGATATATATAAAAAAAGGTTTTGCCTGGAATACCCCTTTAACTTCTCATTGGTCTCCTGTTCACCACACACTATAACCCAGTGTATTGGATGAACAGATGACCGTTTTCCTTTCATGCAAATAGAACAATATCACAGAAGCATAAAACACTTAAAACCTAATAATATATTAATTAAAATAATCTATAAATATATAAGGAATAGTACCAAATTATGGTAGAAAATGATAGTAAATTTGGACAAATATATTAGTCCACCAACATAACACACAAACCCCAGAAATATAACATAGTTGTGGACCTCAGATAAAGAAAAGGAACCAACAGTCCAGTACCCTCGTCCCTAAAACACAGTGAAGCCACTGACCGCGCAGGAATATAATAGTCATGCCCAACGTTATTTTCAGCAGACTCCACTGTAAACTTGCTATGCAGAGATAAGCGGCATCCAGATGCTTTGCTTATCTCTGGGGAAAATGGGATTGGTCATATTAATATCCAACTTGTCTGAACCCTGTTTCCTCCAACAACAGAAATTGAGGGATTACGGCCTTCTGGGTCATCCACATGTAATATACTAGGAAGGTAGCAACAGGAACACATACAAAATATATCGGTCTTAGAGACCAGTGCTTCATATGGGCCGGTCCTGGGCCACATGGTACCCTGTGCAAAGTTGCCCTTTAGTGCCCCCACTCTATTTTTGATTGTGACACCTCTCTCCGAAAGCTGTGATGCAGGGGCGCTGTGATGCTGGGCCCCATAGTAAACTATTGAATTGAGCCGCTGAATCAGCCAATAATGTAACAAAGCCATAAGCCCTGTTATGTTACAGGCCGAAAATTGTCAGAACCTAGACCAGATCTCTAAGGGCTCTTTTAGTTGGGCTGACAGGAAATATGTATCTGTAATGTCCCAGTATGTCCCTTTCAGGTTGAGTCCCTCATTGTCCTAGGGGCTCTCCTGCAGCATCTCCCCCATAGTAGTAAGTCTAATGTTATGTATAGTGTTGTAAATATAGTGCATAATGTCATGTATAGGTATATAAAGTATAAAGGACCTTTGGATGTATCACCTGTTATGTTCACATGATGTGTTATGTTACCCAGAGAGCACCAGTTGACCACCTGACCTGCAGCTTGACCTATGGGCTTCTTGCTCAGCCCCCCTTATAGGAGGGGGAGCCATTACAATCTCTCTCTTACACCATCACTCCTGCTGAGGACAGCAAAGCACAGACATCCCAGATTCTGTGTCCAGTACACCTGGAGGCCATAAAGCCTCCACACCAGCCACATTGTCAGTAATTCGACTCATCTATGTCTGCTGTCTCTACCAAAGTCGAGTCACTAGTCAAGTCAATTATAGTCAGAGTGGCTGTATTGAAGTCTGACCCAAAAGTACTGCAAGTCCCAGCAAGCTGCAAAGCCCTTTCCGTGTTACTGGTCGACGCTCTGGGATTCTAGCCTAGCTGTAAAGACTTTAACAACTGTCTAACCTCAGTAAAGCTACCATTTACCCTTACCTGGTCTTGGACTATTATTGCCCTGCCGAACCTTGGGATAGCGGTGCTACCTTTGGGTGGTTCCCGGAAAAAAAACACTCTGGCGTCACGGACATTAGGGGTTAATAACACCTTGCCCCTGGGCTATACCATCTGCCCCATCCACCTACACCCTTCACACCCCGTGGTCACAACACAACTTTAGCATCACCACACATCGAACGCTGATAGACACCCGCTTGCTGAGCCTTCTCAAGGATCAATCGTGTGGCCGGGTGTACACAGGGTATTGTGTTAATAACAATAACTTAATCAGCCACTTAAGATCCAGTCAGCTGCTCTTTTATTGGCTGATTGTTGGCCCATTTACATGCGCCAATTAACGGGAAGAAGCATTCCTAGGAATACTTATTTGCCCGATAATAGGCCCATATAAAAGGGCCTTAAATTTATTCAGATCCCAGATCAGACCCCTAGATGATCAGATCCCTGACCCTAATTAACTAGCAGCAGGGCCCCACATCATCCAGGCAGACATTATTAAAGGGGTACTCCGGTGAAAACCTTTTTTTCTTTCAAATCAACTGGTGGCAGAAAGTTAAACATATTTGTAAACTACTTCTATTAAAAAATCTTAATCCTTCCTGTACTTATTAGCTGCTGAATACTACAGAGGAAATTCTTTTCTTTTTGGAATACTCTCTGATGACATCACGAGCACAGTTCTCTCTGCTGACGTTATTATTATAATAATAACGCTTTATTTATTTATTTATTGTTGTCCTTAGTGGGATTTGAACCCAAGTCCCCAGCACTGCAAGGCAGCAGTGCTAACCACTGAGCCACCATGCTGCCCTTAGCATACATCTGCTATGCACGGTTGCTAAAATGGACAGAGATGTCAGCAGAGAGCACTGTGCTCGTGATGTCATCAGTGTTCCAAAAAGAAAGGAATTTCCTCTGTAGCATTCAGCAGCTATTAAGTACTGGAAGGATTAAGATTTTTTTAATAGAAGTAATTTACAAATATGTTTAACTTTCTGCCACCAGTTGATTTAAAAGAAAAAAGGTTTTCACCGGAGTACAACATAAAGCTGTAGTGCAGTAAAGGTTAATGCCAGCATCCCTAGTGGTCTGGAATAGATAAGAGGTAACGCCAACATCTCTAGTAATTTAGGACAATGTTAGATAATGTTAATGGCTGTTCTATGGTTGTCTAGGGCAGTAAAAGTGTTTCGGTGCATATCCCTTTTGGTCTAGGCAGTAGAAGGTTAATGTCTGAATCCCTGGTGGTCTAGGACAGTAAGATGTTAATGCCTGGTTTACTGGTGGTCTGGTACAGTAAAGGGTTTAATGCCAGTGTCCTTGGGGTCTATGAAGTAAAGCGGTTGACTTCTAGTGGGATCCATCAGATTCAGTGTCCATTGTTTTGACAGGAAGAAAAACACTGCATGTTAAGCTATGTTTCTTGTCAAGTAGAACAATCCATGAGAGAGGCCCATGACGGTAGTGTGAACAGACCCTTAATATGACACTAAAAAAGCAAGATATAGTAGACCCGGCACTGGCATAGAGGAGAGGGAGCGTGGCCGTTTGGCTAACAGGTATAGTCTCTCAAGTGGTGCTGCCACGTTTAGCACAAATAACAAAAGTGCAATGAATTGCAAAGGAGAAATGAAGTGTACAGTGGTCCCTCAAGTTACAATATTAATTGGTTCCAGGACGACCATTGTATGTTGAAATTATTGTATGTTGAGACCATAACTCTATGGAAACCTGGTAATTGGTTCTAAACCCCAAAATGTCATCCAAAAATAGGAAAAAGTGAGAACTAAAGAAAAATAAGTGGATAATTAATATATATAAAGCAAGTTCTTACATATAAAAGTAAGAAAGGTCTGCTGGGAGCTGTAATCACTGTCTATGTCAGTGTTTTCCAAGCAGGGAGCATCCAGCTGTTGCGAAACTTCAACTCCCAGCATGCCCGGACAGCCAAAGGCTGTCCGGGCATGCTAGGAGTTGTAGTTTCGCAACAGCTGGGGGCACCCTGCTTGGGAAACACTGGTCTATGTAGAGGACAGGAGCTTCTTCAGGGTTCTGTACAGTACACAGTGTCCTAAAAAAAGTAACATGGAGCCGCCCTCACCTGGTGTCCAAAGGAGCAGGTAATCCTGGTACAGGTAAAGAGTAGTACAGAACATGTAATACCTCCCTGTACTGTAGGGGGCGCTAGCAGACACCAGTCAGTGCATACGCTTCAGTAATACAGGTAAAGTGTACAGAACATGTAATACCTCCCTGTACTGTAGGGGGCGCTACCAGACACCAGTCAGTGCATACGCTTCAGTAATACAGGTGTTTTACCAGTGAATGCCCATTCTGATTGGTCAGTTTTTCCGGCCATTGACACGTTTCGCAAATCTGGACTGTCTGTACATTGTATGTTGAGTCTGGTTTACACTTACAATGGTCCAGAAAAGACCATTGTATGTTGAAACTATTGTAAGTTGAGGCCATTGTAAGTTGAGGGATCACTGTACGGAGCACTCACCAGGGACCAAGGTAGTAGTAAAGCTGAAAGATAACTTTATTCAGGCTTCATGTGAGGCACACGGGGAGGGAGAAGATGGATCCAAGTGGGGGAGTAGACGCTAATGGGCCATGGACCGTAGCACTCTTCATAAGAGCTTCGTCAGCATTTGCTGTTTATTGCCCCTTTAGCACCCTTATGGCATTAGCAATAGACAGCAATTGTGCAAAAGGAGGCACCGAACAAAAGAATACTAATGCTAATACTGAATTCTGGGCCCATTTGCCATTTAATGCCCTCTTTAGGTTTTTTCAGTGCATATGCGCCTATGTTTAAAAGCGCATTCCCTTCTCCAAAAGTTGTCTCCTAGTCACAGGATAGGGGATAACAAACCGGTCCGACCACTGAGACCCTACTGATCCAATGAACAGAGAAAAATTGCATCCTGAATAAATGTAATGCAGTACGTGTGAGCTCTCAGTTCTCCATTCATTCTCTATGGGGCTTTCCTAGATGTCTCCTGACTCCTAAATGCTGATGCTGGAAGGGTGATGATGTTATCGTGGTGGTCATTATCCATATTAAAGCAGTGGATCTGAAGTCAACAGCAGCTGCAGGGCAGAAAGGGCAGTGCAAATAGTAAGCTGCACCCAAATTGTGGTTGCCCCATGATTGACTGCACAGGTCACACATAGGGAAGGCTGGCCATGTGTTTTAGAGCTTCATTTGCTCAATGTGGATATAATGTACAAACCACGCGTTTTATGACATCCTGTATTCTGATAACAGATCTTAAAATTTCTTGCAGTTAAAAAAAATTATCAGAGCCAAAACTTCCCAAAGTTTAAGTTATTTTTGTTTAGTTTTTGTTTGTTTTTCCCCCCATAATTGACATATATCACATATCCACCGAATAGGTGATTTGTTTTTGACTGGCAGGACCCCCGCTATCATGGGCTCCACATGCCCCGATTAACCCCACCGCTCAGCTGCAGTGAGGAGGAGACTGAATGCTGCTCGTGTCAAAGTTTATGGGACTGAAGAAGATACCTCAGCACTCCACTCGACTGCCCCCGTCAGCCACTAGGACTTTGAATGCCAGACATGTTTGCCATTCAAACTCCTCCTTACCATGGTTGTGATCAGTAGGGGCTGATAGGTAATACATGTCCATTCTGGGAGGACCCATATATAGTGTTAGTCTTAAAAAATCCCCTTAGCTGTTATCTTAGGCAACTACTATTTAGAAATTATCTTAACACAGTTTTTAATCCAATAAGCTGATGTATGTGTTGTATCTTTAAGAGTTATGTCATGTGATTGTTACCCAGGAGGTACCAGTGACCAGGTGATCCCAAGAGTGACCTATGGGCTCCCTGCTAGTCTCCCCCATATAAGCCCTGGGTGGAGCTAGCTTCTTTCTTCTTTTCTCTTTCCTTACAAGTCTTTGCTGAGGTCAGTCGTGTCGAGTGTTGGAGACCTCAAAGTCCAGTCCTGCAGCCGCCATCAATTCAAGTAAGATAAGTCAGAGCTTTATGAGTCAAGTCAAGTCAGTCCCTGTCATCTGTCAAGTCAACGTGGTCTGCATTCAATTGTCCAGTCCTACTGCAGGTCCCAGCAAGCCCTTAAAGGGGTACTCCAGTGGTCAACGTGTTTTTCCGTTTTTGACTTACCCTATTTGTTTTGTTTCATTTCTATTCTTGTTGTTTAGGCTACTCTATTTCACGTTCTTTGTTGTCTTTTTATCCCCCACTTTGTTTTCCTATCTTTGCTTCTATTTCCTGTTTCTTGCTGTGCTGAAAACTACAAATCCCAGCATGCCACATGCCTTGCTGGTTTGGGGCGGCTCCTTTTTTTTTTTTGTTCCGCCCTTTACCCACCCTACTATTTTCCCGGGGCGGCTCCCTTATACACAGCACATTAATATAATCAGCCCTGGTTGGGATACACTGGCATACACACATAAAAGGGACTACAACTCCCAGCATGTGTCATTCAGGAGTCTTCAGTCTGTGGTATAACACCAGCATGCTGCCTCTGTAGTCTCCTCGGGGTTGTAGTTCACCACACCTCTATAGGGTGCCTCCAGGTGTTGCAAAACTACTACTACCAGCATTCCTGGACAGCCAAAAGCTCTCCTGGCATGCTGGGAGTTGTAGTTTTGATACAGCTCTAGACACCCTGGTTGGCAAACAACGGTGTAATATACTGAATAGGCTAGGCCAGTGTTTCCCATTCAATGTGCCTCCAGCTGTTGCAAAACTACAACTCCCAGCATGCCCAAAGGCTGTCAGGTCATGCTGGGAGTTGTAGTTTTACAACAGCTGGAGGCACACTGGTTTGGAAACACTGGTGTAACATGATGTGTATGCTGAATAGGCTAGGACAGTGTTTTCCAACCAGTGTGCCTCCAGCTGTTTCAAAACTTTAACTTCCAGCATGCCCAAAGTCTGTCCAGGCATGCTGGGAGTTGTAGTTTTGCAACAGCTGGAAGCACACTGGTTTGTAAACACTAGCATACACACACATAACAGGGACTACAACTCCCAGCATGTGTCATTCAGAAGTCCCCCCCCACCCCCATCACACATAACACTCTTCTCTTCTCTGTGTTCTTTCAGTGCAGACCTATGTCCTCAGAAGACAGAGCAGGGGGAGGGGAGATGAAGAGCTGTGTACGTCCTCTCTCCCCCTGCTCTGGCTTCTTTCTCTCATGCACACCTGTGTCCTCCAGGAGGGGGAGATGAGGGGGCGTGACTTATTTCTATCATGCATTTCTGAAATAACAGAGAAAAAAAAGCCATGACACGTTGTCCACAGCCTAATCCTTACATGGCTGACGTTGTGGACAACAGTAATAGATCCAACACAGAACTACAGAACTTCCTGGCCCACAAACAGGTAAGAAAAAAGACACATGCTGCACAAACATATAATACATGTAAATTGCAAAAAACATGAACATTAAAAGAAGATGCAATATAGCCAAAAATCTTAACACCACTGGAGTACCCCTTTAAGGTCTCTGTGTCACTGGTCACCTTCTTGGGCCCTGGCTGAACTGTATAGAATTTACCAACTGTCTACCCTCAATAAAGCTACCGTTGTCCGTAAGTTGGCGTCGGAGTCTTTATTGCCCCCGTGCCTAGCCCAGGATCCAGCGGTATACCTTCGGGTGGTTTTAGGCTAAACCACACCCTGGCATCACAAATACAAGGGGTTAATGCCATCTGCCCCTAGGGGAACAACATCTGCCCTCATCACACCCCGCTACCTCATATGTCACACCATAGAGTTACAGTACTTAAAGGGGTACTCTGCCCCTAAACATCTTATCCTCAATCCAAAGGATAGGGGATAAGATGTCTGATCCTGGGGTTCCTGTCGATGGGGACCTCCGCAATCTCCCAGCTGCACCCGGCATTTGTTTAGAGTGTGGGGTGCAGTGTCAGAGGCTTGTTACATCACAGCCGCACCCTGCTAATGACATCCTGGCCACGCCCCCTCAATGCAAGTCTATGGAAGGGGGCATGACGGCCGTCATGCCCCCTCCCATAGCCTTGCATTGAGGGAGCATGGCAGTGACATCACGAGCGGGGCATGACCGTTACGTCATGAGCCTCCGCCCTGCATCGCCAGTCATCCAGCAAGGAGTGAAGTTCTGCAGCCGAGATCGCGGGGTCTCCTGTTTCGGGGCGGAGTACCCTGTTAACTGGTTAACGACCAAGGACGTGTATACACATCCTTGTGCCATTAACTGGGTATGGCGCGCAATACTGGATGGCCCACAGCTGATTCTTGTGGCTGAGGGCCAGCATTAATAGCCGGACTGTTGAGACCCAATTAGCTCCTAGCAGGCTATAACTACCCCTCCCCCTTACTACAATAATTAACTAAATAATAACTGACACAACAACAATTCAACTTTTCCGTGGGTGGGGATCGGCCACAGCTTTATTTATAAAATGACTTATATAAATAACAATTTAACTGTAACAAAGACACCGATTGGCTTCTTGCCAATCGGGTTGGCTTCTTGCCTCCCCGGGTTGACCCCGCTTTCACCGTCTTCTTACCGCCAAGCTGTGACTTACAATAAACAGAGATACAAAAAGGGAGGGAGGGAGGGCAAAACTCCGGGTCCTGGGCAGATTGAGGGGGGAAGGGAGGCACCACAGCTATAAATACCCAGGGGAGGGCCCCTGAAAGCCCGGGAAACTATTAGACCCCTGATTGGTGCACTCCTTTCCCCCCACCCATGGGACATACCACTATAGTTACCAACAAGTTTTTACAGGCGGGGGAGGGGGCTAAAGAACATTGCCTGTATATTTCTTAACCCCTTAACTGCTCACCAGTCAGGGGGCAAGCTAGTTATGCACAGCTTGCCTCTCCAAAATGCGGCAATCGCTGCAGCCGGCTATTAACCCTTTAGAGCTTTGACAGCGGCTTCTACAGAACCCTGTAAACACTCCCTGGTGGTCCAGTGGAGTGTATCCCCCCCCCCCCCCACATTCAGCGCGATCACGGGGGCCGATCCACTGTGGAGGTAGCCGGAGGGCTTACCTCTGCTTCCTTGCTGCTCTCGGCTGTCGCATTGATAAAGCCTGGCAGGGCTTTATCAATGGAGCGCAGATCACACAGATCAATGGAACCTCATTGATCTTTATGAGGAATCTAATGATTCCTCCTAAAATTCCCTTAAGGGGACTAATAAAGTGTAAAAACAAAAAGGTTAATACAAGTTTATAAAAACACACATTACCCCCTTCCTTATTAAAAGTTTAATTTTTTTTTTTAAAGTAGTAAAATAAAGAAAAACCTATATAAATTGGTAATCATTGTAACCGTATAGACCTGCAGAATAAATATATGGTGTCATTTTTACCGAAAAGTGCACTTTGTAGAATCGGAAGCCCCCAAAAGTTACAAAATTTTATTTTTTTTCCAATTTTGCCCCACAAATATTTTTTTTCTCGGTTCGCCATAATTTTTATGGTGAAATGATTGATGTCATTACAAAGTACAATTGGTGGCGCAAAAAAGAAGCCCTCATGCGGTTCTGTAGGTGGAAAATTTTAAGCGTTATGATTTTTAGAAGGTTATGAGGAAAAAACGAAAGGGCATAAATGGAAAAACTCGTGGTCCTTAAGGGGTTAAGCTGTCCTTATAAAATACTCCTCAAATCTGATTTCCTTTTATTTTCCAAATATTTTTGGAAGTACCCACATCCACACAAGCTGTGCCCAAGGAGCCTTGTAGATATTTGGGCAAAATGGTACAAAAATTTAGCAATGCTCTTTTCACTATCTCTCAAGGACATAAGAAAACAAAAAAGCAAAAACAGCTGAGGCTGCAGATTTTTAGCTGAATTCTGCATATTGACATTTCGGTCCTGTATGTTTGTAGCAAGGGCACCACTTAATAGGACTGTGTAATCGTGAACCATGAAGGTCATTAGAAAGTCACTTCTCCATTCTGTGCCAGTAAAGGTTATTAATCTGATGGCTGCCTCTTTTATCTAAGCCATAGTTGCCTAGTGATATTTATACACACGAGACCTTAATAGTACTGCTGGGAGATGCCTTAATACACGGAAGATAATGTACCTTACAACATTCAGCCTTCCGCTGCAATATTTATATAATAATCTATACGTATTCCAGACTTAAATCATGAAATTCTATAACACTCTGACTTCTAAGACCCCCAAAATGTAGAAGCAGAAGCCTCTTTGCCTTTTTCCTTTCACTGCAGCACTTGTCACCCCGTTAATAGAATCCCATCACCAAGAGATGGCATAGCCATAATAGTTAAAGAGTACCCCTCATGATCTTACATTTTATAATCCTCCCAGTTCACTGCCCCCATCATGATAAACCACCCCCTGCCTTTATTTTTATAATTTTTTAGTTTTCTACCTTGATATTGCTAAGTATTTTCTGCTCAGTATCATCTGAAGCCATAGAGGGGAGAACCTTCTCCCTCACTCTGCCACACACAGCCACAGCAGTTCAGTGTGAGATGAGCTATGATTGGCTAAGGATGCATACACAAAGCCCTCAGCACTCCTGACTGTATTTCCTGATTTTGGACTTAGTCTGTGCAAAAGATGGGGGAAATGTGCTCTGGACAAGTAGGGAGACACCTAGCGGCAGCTTTTTTTAAACACAAATAAATCATAGAAAACTTTATTCTTTTTAAACAAAAGTAAATTAGAAAGATTTTTTTCTTTACCATAAGGAGTGCAAAAGCAAAAATTCGTTTTAATGAAAGTGCCCATTTAAAAAAAATAAATAAAAAAAATAAAAGGAGGTTTTCCATAGATTAAAGCATATTAATACTTTTGCAATCATTTGTATAATGCACCTATGTATTTGAAAAAAACTACAAAAAACATCTGTTTTGTCTATACAACTCCGCTGCAGACCTGTGTGTTCCTAGGTTACCAAGTACAAACAAATATGTAGTCTTGGGCTTGTGCATATAAGTAATATTGAACCATAAAGCTTTGTTAATGGAGACAAAATGGCATGTTTATCAGCTTTTAAAGGGAGAGTAGGACGTCATCTGATGATATTTTGCACCCACAAATGGATTATTATTGTTATTATGATTTGCCATCAGTACCAAGTTATGAACCATCTTCAAAAAAATGCTGCCGAGATAACATATCAATGTATATTTTTCAATTAAACGTTCAATAAAGGAAAATTCCAATGGTAAAAAAAACTTGTGAAAATCCTGTGATCCCCTACAACCAATTTACAGTAAGGAAAGTATAAAGGGGCTTCCCCAAAGTATAAGCCTAAAGGAGAACTCCGTAATAGAAAAATTGTCCTCCATACTGCTGGCAGTAAAAAAATAAATAGATACATACCTTCCTTCGCTCCCCCGGTGCCTCTGGTAACCCCCTCCGGTCTCCGCCGTGATCCTCTTCCTCGTTGTGGGTGGTCGGCGAGTCATACTGCACTCAGCCAATCACCGGCAACAGTGAAGTCCCGACTCGGCCGGCGATAGGCTTAGCAGCAGTTTGACATTTTCGAAAACTTCACACTGCCGCTCAGACTATCGCCAGCCGAGAGTCGGGACTTCACTGCAGCTGGTGATTGGTTGAGTGCAGTATAACTCACCGACCACCGACAACCAGGAAGAGGATCGCGGCGGAGACCAGAGTCGGTTACCGGAGGCACTGGGGGAGCGAAGGAAGGTATGTATCTATTTATTTTTTTACTGCCGGCAGTATGGAGGACAATTTTTCTATTCTGGAGTTCTCCTTTAAAGGGGTACTCCGGTGCACCAGCGTTCTGAACATTTTTTTAGAACGCTCGGAGCCGGAGGCCGTGATCGTGACGTCACGGTCACACCCCCTCCATTCATGTCTATGGGAGGGGGCGTGTCGGTAGACACGCCCCCTCCCATTGACATGAATAGAGGGGGCGTGCTGTGATGTCACAAGGGCATGGTGGTGACATCACGACCACTGCCACAGGAACCCAGCGTTTGTTAAGAACGCCGGGTGCTGCAGGAGTTTGCAGGGAGCCCCAGCAGTGGGACCCCGCGATCAGACATCTTATCCCCCGTCCTTTGACTAGGGAATAAGATGACTAGTATGAATGATTATGCAACCAGATCTTCTAGCTGGACAGACGTTCCACTCAGTCTAGGAATATTTTTTTTTTTGTCCCGTTGATAAATTCCATTATAGATGTAGATTGCAGACTCATCTGAGACAATGACGGTAGCTCCCTATTGTTCTTTATATACATGGATGCTATCCACCAGCTGAGTGTCTGTAGTAATGTATTGTGCGGAAATTCTAGCTCTTCTTTGAGATCAATGGCAGGCTGACAGAGGTCAACCATCGCATAGCTTACATGATTGAGTCAATGCCATATGAAAGGATTGTACACATAGCACAGGCATGATAGATTCTATGGCCTGAGCCAAGCGTCCTGGCAGGACATCAATCAAACGTATAGGCCCTGTTTACATTCTAAATATTGTCCTCTACAGAATAGATGAACTTTCCACATTCACTCAGCATCAAGGAGCAGCTGTGGCTCAGGGCAATAGTAACACTGGACATAATTGTCTTTAAAGGGATCTTCACGTATGTTTTTGCTTTTTGTATATATTGTAGGATGGCTAAGTATAAATTTACATAACTTTGATCTTGTTTCATAGACGTATAGCCTGGTATAATTTAGACCTTCTGATTACCAATGCAAAATGTATTATAGAGACCCCTAACTATTATGCATCTTTAGCAGTACTTGTCTTATTATATGGGGCAGAGGTATCTTTTTGGGCCCCCACAAGCTCCAGGGCTTGTACTCAACTGCAACTCCTATAGACTGCCCCACCTATACATGTACAGGGCACCGTTAACCTACATGGTCCGAGGATACAACAGCTTCTCCTGGGCCAGGCACGGAATAAATAACACACCGATGCCAGATTACTGATAACTGTCTCTTTACTTTGCTGGAGGTAACAGAACTTAAACAATACAGACTTTGTTTGCAGACGGACGGGCACAGTGGAACCCGGGGAGCCTAACGCATTGCTGGGAGTTGTAGTTGCTGTTGAATGCAGCTTTAAGCTTAGTAGGTTATGCTGTCTTAAAAGACTTAACTTGACTGACTGGCTGAAGTAGAGATTTTCCCCAAGAGCTTTGCTTACCGCCAGGCTTCAATTCACCTGAGCACCTGACTAGAACTGAACTCTCCTCCCCCTATACTACATTAAGGGCTATGTTTTGGGGTCTCCCATTGGGTGTCAGGATCACCTGGTCCCTCTGCCACAATCCCTTAATTCCTTAAGGACGCAGGGTTTTTCCGTTTTTGCATTTTCATTTTTTCCTCATCACCTTCTACAAATCATAATGCTTTAAATTTTGATTAAAAAAATAACCATACGATGGCTTATTTTTTGCGCCACCAATTCTAATTTGCAGTGACATTAGTCATTTTTACCGAAAAAAATCCACGGCTAAACGGAAAAAAAATTCATTGTGCGACAAAATTGAAGAAAAAATGCCATTTTGTAACTTTTGGGGGCTTCCGTTTCTACGTAGTGCATTTTTTTTGGTAAAAATTACACATTATCTTTATTCTGTAGGTCCATACGATTAAAATGATACCCTACTTATATAGGTTTGATTTTGTCTTACTTCTGAAAAAATCATAACTACATGCTTTTTTGTGCCGTGATCTGAAGTTTTTAGCGGTACCATTTTTGTATTGATTGGACTTTTTGATCGCTTTTTATTCATTTTTTCATGATATAAAAAAGTGAATTTTTTGCGCGTACGCCATTGACCGTGCGGTTTAATTTACGATATATTTTTAGAATTCGGACATTTCCGCAAGCAGCGATACCATATATGTTTATTTTTATTTACACAGTTTTTTTTTTATGGGAAAAGGGGGGTGATTTAAACTTTTATTAGGGAAGGGGTTAAATGACCTTTATAAAAAAAATGTTCCCACTTTTTTTTTGCAGTGTTATAGCTCCCATAGGGGGCTATAACACAGCACACACTGATCTTTTACACTGATCCCTGCAAAGCCATAGGTTTGCATTCATCAGTGTTATAGGCGGTCGATTGCTCAAGCCTGTATCCCAGCCGACAGGTGAGGGGACCTCCGCTCGTGTGCCAGCTGATCGGGACATCGCGATTTTAATCACGATGGTCCCTATCAGCCTGACTGAGCTGCTGGGAAGCTTTCACTTTCATTTTAGACGCGGCGATCAACTTTGATCACCGCGTCTAAAGGGTTAATAGCGTGCGGCACAACGATCGGTGCCGCACCCTATTAGCCCAGGGTCCCGGCCATCATTAGCCGCTGGGACTGACTCGGTATGCTGTGGGGTCCCATTTTATTTACCAGGACTGGGTGCAGGGCGTACAGGTACGCCCTGCATCCTTAAGAGGTTAAAGGTACAGGGCATAAATTAACACATGACACAGCAATAAATCACATTATTACAGGTTAGCCCCTTAGGGACTCAGTCCATTTTCACCTTAAACTGTTGGGGACAGAGGGCATACCTTTACGCCCTCTGCCCACTCCCCATCCTAGCGGGTCGGGCCTGGCACCTAGCAACGGCTGGGACCCGTGGCTAATAGCGCGCTGCACTGATCGCGGTGCCTCGCGCTATTAACCCTTTAGACGTGGCATTCAAAGTTGAATGCAGTGTCTAAAGTGAAAATAAACCATTGCCGGATAGCTCAGGGGGCTGTTCGGGATCGCTGTGATGAAATCGCGGCATCCCGAACAGCTTACAGGACAGCAGGAGGGTCCCTACCTTCCTCCTTGCTGTCTGATCGCCGAATGACTGAGATCTAGGCGTGAGTAGTCAAGCGTCAGAATCAATGATTAATGGTTTCCTATGAGAAACCATTAATCAATGTAAAAGATCAGTGTGTGCAGTGTTATAGGTCCCTATGGGCGCTATAACACTGCAAAAAAAAAGGGAATGAAGATCATTTAACCCCTTCCCTAATAAAAGTTGGAATCACCCCCTTTTCCCATTTAAAGAAAAACTGTGTAAATAAAAATAAACATATGTGGTATTGCTGAGTGCGGAAATGTCTCAATTATAAAAATATATCGTAAATTAAACCGCACGGTCAATGGCGTACGCGCAAAAAAATTCCAAAGTCCAAAATAGTATATTTTTTGGTCACTTTTTATATTATGAAAAAATTATTAAAAAGCGATCAAAAAGTCCAATCAATACATAAATGTTCCAGCTTAAAACATCAGATCATGGTGCCAAAAAAGAGCCCTCATACCGCCCTGTATGCTGAAAAATTAAAAAGTTATAGGGGTCAGAAGATGACAATTTTAAATGTATACATTTTCCTGCATGGAGCTATGATTTTTTCCAGAAGTGCGACAATATCCAACCTATATAAGTAGGGTATCATTTTCATCGTATGGACCTACAGAATAAAGATAAGGTGTCATTTTTACCGAAAAATGTACTGCGTAGAAACGGAAGCCCCCAAAATTTACAAAATGGCATTTTTTCTTCAATTTTGTCGCACAATGATTTTGTTTTCCGTTTCGCCGTCGATTTTTGGGTAAAATGACTGATGTCATTACATAGAAGAATTGGTGGAACAAAAAATAAGCCATCATATGGATTTTTAGGTGCAAAATTGAAAGGGTTATGATTTTTAAATGGTAAGGCGGAAAAAACGAAAGTGCAAAAACGGAAAAACCCTCCATCCCCAAGGGGTTAAAGGAGTACACCAGAATAAAAAAAATTGTCCTCCATACTGCCGTCAGTAAAAAAATGAAGAGGTACATACCTTCCTTCGCTTCCCCTCAATCCTCTTCCTAGTTGCCGGTGATCGGCGTGTCATACTGCACTCAGCCAATCACCGGCCCCAGCAAAGGCGATAGGCTGAGCGGCAGTGTGACGTTTTTGGCCCCGGCAGCAGGTTCCCCGGCAGAATTTTTTTTCTATTCTGGAGGTTTCCTTTAAGGACGCAGCCCTTTTTTGCACATCTGACCACTGTCACTTTATGCATTAATAACTCTGAGATGCTTTTACCTTTTATTCTGATTCCGAGATAGTTTTTTTTTTTTTTGTGACATAATTTACTTTAACATAGTGGTAATTTTTTTTTTTTGTTACTTGCATCCTTTCTTGGTGAAAAATCCCAAAATTTTATGAAAATTTTGAAAATGTTGCATTTTTCTAACTTTGAAAATGGACATTGCAAATGAATTATATATTGATTCACAAATACAATATGTCTACTTTATGTTGGCATCATAAAGTTGACATGTTTTTTCTTTTTTAAGACATTGGAGGGCTTCAAAATATAGCAGCAATGTTAAAAAAATGTCACAAAAAATTCAAAATCGGAATTCTTTTAGGGACCAGTTAAGTTTGAAGTGGATTTGAGGGGCCTTTCTGTGAGAAATACCCCATAAATGACCCCATTATATAAACTGCACCCCTCAAAGTATTCAAAATGACATTCAGAAAGTTTGTTAACCCTTTAGGTGTTTCACAGGAATAGCAGCAAAGTGAAGAACATTTTTTACATGCGCATGTTCTTGTTGAGCCATTTTTTTTTATTTTTACAAGGAGTAAAAGGAGAGAAATCCCCCCCCCCCCCCCCCAGAAAAAAAAAATTTGTAACCCGATTTCTCTCGAGTAAGGAAATACCTCATATGTGGATGTAAAGTGCTCTGCGGGCGCAGTAGAGGGCTCAGAAGGGAAGGAGCGACAATGGGATTTTGGAGAGTGAATTTTGCTGAAATGGTTTTTGGGGGGCATGTCACATTTAGAAAGCCCGAACAGTAAAAAAAAAAAATGGTGCCAGAACAGTAAAAGACTAACAAACAAACACATGGCATACTATTTTGGAAACTACACCCCTCAAAGAACATAACAAGGGGTACAGTGAGCCTTAACACCCCACAGGTGTTTAGTGACTTTTCGTTAAAGTCGGATGTGTAAATGAATTAAAATTTTCCCCAAAAGGCAGTATTTTCACCCAATTTATACATTTTTACAAGGGGTAATAGGAGAAAATGCCCCCCAAAATTTGTAACCCCATTTCCTCTGAGTATGGAAATACCCCATGTGTGGATGTCAAGTGCTCTGCTGGCAAACTACAATGCTCAGAAGAGAAGGAGTCACAATTGGCTTTTGGAATGCAAATTTTGCCGAAATGGTTTTTGGGGGCATGTCAAATTTAGAAAGCCCCTAGAACAGCAAAAAAAAACAAAAAAAAAAACACATGGCATACTATTTTTGAAACTACACCACTCAAGGAACGTAACAAGGGGTACAGTGAGCATTTACACCCCACAGGAGTTTGACAACTTTTCATTAAATTCAGATGTGTAAATGAAAATGTTATAAATTTTTTCACTAAAATGCAGTTTTTTCCTCAAATTTTACATTTTTACAAAGGGTAATAGGAGGAAATGGCCCCCCAAATTTGTAACCCAATTTCTCCTGAGTATGGAAATACCCCAAATGTGGATGTTAAGTGCTCTGCAGGCGAACTACAATGCTCAGGAGCGCCATTGAGCTTTTGGAGAGAGAATTTGTTTGGAATGGAAGTCAGGGGCCATGTGCATTCACAAAGCCCCCATGGTGCCAGAACAGTGAAAACTACAAAACTACACCCCTCACAGAATTTAATAAGGTGTGCAGTGAGCATTTTCACCCCACTGGCATTTGACAGATCTTTGGAACAGTGGGCTATGCAAATGAAAAGTTGCATTACAGGACACCCCCACAAATTACAGGACATCCCCACAGCAGGAGTCCTGATTCCTTTGCCGGTAGTGGCCGACGAATCAGGACGATCGTCTCGGACGGCACCTATCATCCTTTTTTCTGGGTCACCAGGGACCTGATTGACCTGGAATTGCTGCAAATCACTGATCTGAACTGGATCCCCCCCAGGCGTTGTCACGGGATGCCTGCTGAATGATTTCTGGTCCCTGCCTGGCGAGCGGCGGAGACCGGAATTCTCACGGGCATACAGGTATGCCCTGTGTCCTTAAGGATCGGAGATGCAGGGCATACCTGTACGCTCTGCGTCCCCAAGTGGTTAGGCAACGGAGCAATGGGCCCAACAGATAGACAGCAGGGATGCCTGAGGCAATCTTTAGCCCACAGGACGGCATTTGCTCCTGGGACACCACAAGTGTGCGGTCACTTTTCTCCCTCCCACATATCAGCCACCCCACCCATTTAAACACACCTATGATCCTTCCCATGCAATAGACCAGTGTTTTCTGACAAGGGTGCTTCCAGCTGTTACAAAACTACAATTCTTGCAGAATAATCTCCCTCCCACCCAGCGGTCGCTACACCCATTGAAGCAAAGACAGGCTCTCTCTGAACACCTGACTAGTGATGTAATGTCTCGGGAAAAACCTGAGCCGACAGTAATTCAAGCAAAGTCAAATAAAAAAAATCCTCGAATATTCCCTTTAAAACATACAAATCTCTGGGTCCAGATGGCTTCTATCCAAGAGTTATGCAGGAATTATGTACCCTGCTAGACAGACACTTATATTTAACCCCTTCCCTCTTGGCGAGTTTTTCATTTTTGCACTTTTGTTTTTTCTCTTCACCTTCTAAAAATCATAACACTTTCAATTTTCCACCTAAAAATCCATATGAGGGCTAGTTCTTTGAACCAATTTTGCTTTGTAATATTAATACTTTGTAATACTTTTAATAATTTCACCACAAAATGTACGGCGAAATAAGAAAAAAAATTATTTGGGAGACAAAATAAAGTTAAAAAAAGCCATTTTGCAATTTTTAGCGGCTTCCGTTTCTACGCAGTGCAGTTTTCGGTTAAAAGTTATATTTATTCTGTAGGTCCATACGATCGCAAGGATACCCAATTTATATAGGTTTCATTTTATTTTACTACTAAATAAAATCATAACTACATGCACCAAAATGAATACGTTGAAAAATATCCTCTTCTGAGGAGTGAGGTGGCACTGGTGCCACCTATAACTTTAACATTTTTTCCGTATAAGGGGCGGTATGAGGGCTCATGTTTTGCACTGTGATCTGAAGTTTTTATTGGTACCATTTTTGTTTTGATCACTTTTTATAAATTTTTTATGGTATAAAAAGTGATCAAAAACCCTGATCAAAACAAAAATGGTACCAATAAATACGCTATTTTGGAATTGATTTACGTGTATGCCATTGACTGTGTGGTTTAATTAATTATATATATTTTTATTTCGGACATTTACGCACGTGGAGATACCACATGTGTTTATTTTTATTTACACAGTTTTTTTTAATGGGAAAAGGGGGGTGATTTGAACTTTTATTAGGGAAGGGGTTAAATCACATTTATTAACTTTTTTTTTTTACACTTTTATTTTGCAATGTTATAGCCCCCATGCAATAGCATGGCATTGATCAGTGTTATCGCCGCTCGCTGTCGATCGGATGCTGAGGAGGCAGGTAGGGATCCTCCTCGTGTCCTGCAAGCTGTTGGGGATGCTGCAATTTCACAGCGGCAGTCCCGAACAGCACCACTGAGTTAATCGGCAATTTTTACTTTCGTTTTAGAAGCATTGATCAAGTTTGATCACCACATCTAAAGGGTTAATGCCAGACATCAGCACGATCGGTGATGCCCAGCATTAGCCGTGGGTCCTGGTTGCTTATAGCTCACCTGCTGAGCGCGCGTCATACCTCAGGAGCCGCAAATGGACATGAATGTATGTCCCTTTGCAGCAAGGGGTTAAAAAAATTCTATAATTACAGGACTGGCGCTTAGCAAATGTGGTACCAATATTAACCCCTTAAGGACTGAGCCCTTTTTCGCAATTCTGACCACCGTCACTTTAAGCGTTAATAACTCTAAAACGCTTTTACCGAATATTCTGATTCTGAGATTTTTTCATGACATATTCTACTTTATTTTGGTGGTAAATTTTCTGCGTTACTTGAATCCTTTCTTGGTGAAAAATCCCAAAATTTCATGAAAATTTAGAAAATTTAGCATTTTTCTAAATTTGAAGCTCTCTACTTGTAAGGAAAATGGATATTTGAAGCTCTCTACTTGTAAGGAAAATGGATATTCCAAATAAATTTTATTTTTATTCACAAATACAATATGTCTACTTTATGTTGGCATCATAAAATGGACATATTTTTGCTTTTTGAAAAAATTAGGGGGCTTCAAAGTAGAGCAGCAATTTTCAAAAATGTCATGAAAATTGCTAAATCTGAAGGGACAGATGTTACAGAACTACAACTCCTAGCATGCCTGGGCGGTCTAGGCATGCTGAGAGTTGTAGTTTGGCAACATCTGGAGGGCTACCGTTTGGGCACCACTGTAACAATGGTCACCAAACTGTGACCCTCCAGATGTTGCAAATCTACAACTCCCAGCATGCCCAGTCTGGGCATGCTGGGAGTTGCAGTCCGGCCTTCCTAGTGGTTGCCACAGTAAAGATCACTTTACTTTCACTTTCATTTCTCCCCCCCCCCCCCCCACCGCCGATTCCCTACCTGAGCCGTGATCTCCGGTGGATCGCCTGGCCCCACGCATCTGGTCCTCAGGTAAAGGCCTTCATCTTCTCCCCCCCGTTCTGCCCGACATCCAGGGGTGGGCAGAAGGGGGGGTTTCCATGGCAACCCCCTGTCCTGCGCTGCCATTGGTCAGAACTCAGTTCTGACTAATGGCAGGGGATGGGAGGAGATCGCAGCACCTCACTTCTATCCCTTAGGATGATTGGGGTTGTCATTGACAACTCCGATTATCCCTATTTTCCGGGCGATCGGGTCACCAGAGACCCGATCAGCCCGAAATTGGAGAAAATTGCATGTCTGAATTGACGACATGGGGGGGTCTCAGGACCCCCCTCGGCGATGTGCCAGGATGCCTGCTGAATGATTTCAGCAGGCATCCTGATCTGGTCCCCAACCGGCTAGCGGCGGGGACCGGAATACCCACAGGCGTATCCATACGCCCTCAGTCCTTAAGGACTTTAAAACGGGGGCGTATGGATACGCCCGCCGTCCTTAACAGGTTAAAAAACGGATCAAAAATGGATCCTGGAAAATATAGGCCTGTAAGTTTAACATCTGTTGTGGATAAGATTTTTGAGGGTTTTCTGAAAGATGCTGTTCTGGAGTATCCTAATGAAAATAACCTTCTACACAGCACCAACACGGGTTTATGCAGGATCAGTCCTGTCAGACTAATCTGATCAGCTTCTATGAGGAGGTCAGTTATAGATTACATCAGGGTGAAGCTGTGGAAATTGTATATCTGGACTTTTCTAAGGCGTTTGATATCGTCCCACATAAAAGATTATTACATATAATGAGGATGCTGGGACGGGGGAGGATATATATAAATGGGTTAGAACTGGCTCAGTGATAGGAAGCAGAGGGTGGGGAACTTACTCCGGTTGGGTGGCAGTTACAAATGCGGTAATGAAGGGGTTATTACTGGCCAGTAGAGTCTTTTCAGTATGTTTATTAATGACCTTGTAGAGGGAATACAGAGTATAATTTCTATATTTGCAGATGACACAAAACTAAGGAAGGTGAACATCACAGAGGAGGATAATATAATATTACAGAGGGATCTGGGGAAGCTGGAGGCTTAGGCATAGACATGGCAAATTAAGTTTAATGTGAATAAATGTAAGGTTATGAACTTGAGACATAAAAACAAATAGTACAATTGTGTGCTAAATAATAAGACATTAGGTAATACTTCTACCAAAAAGGGCTTAGAGGAACTGGTGGACAGTAAACTCTACTTTGGTGATCAGTGCCAGGCAGCTGCTGCCAAGGCTAAAAAAGTCATGGGATGTATCAGGAGAGGGATAGAGGCTCATGACAAGGACATAGTTTTGCCTCTGTATAAATCATTAGTCAGACCACATATGGAGTATTGTGTACAATTTTGGGCCCCTGTATATAAGAAGGACATGGCCGAACTCGAGAGGGTGCAGAGGAGGGCGACAGAGATAATTAATGGTATGGGAGGATTACAGGGCCAAGACAGGTTATCAAGCATGGGGGTATTTAGTTTGGAGAAAAGACGTTTTAGGGGACAGTACAGAGATTTTTCTAGTGATCTTTGTATACTCAAGCCGGTAACCATGACATGGAGGCATACTCTACATCTAGAGGAAAGAAGGTTTCACCATCATCACAGTCGGGGATTCTTTACTGTAAGAGCAGTGAGACTATGGAACTCAATGCCGTGCCACACCTGGTGGAGGAGCAGCAGGGGAGGAGAGAAGAGGAAGCACCCGGGACAGCAACTCCGGGTCAGCCAGCACCCGCTCCCGGAACGCCAACCAAGCCGCCTCGTCGCAAACCTGAGCAACGGTACAGACGTTCCTCTCGCTGGTGAGGTAAGAGGAGGAACAGGAAGAGGGGGGTGACATATATCCCCTATGGGCGTACCTACACCTCCCCCAAACTCCACCCCGACCTGTGGGAGGGCCTGTTCCCGTTTTCCATATTAACCCCTCGTGTCCCTGCAGTCAGGGGTACCTAATCCTATACGGCCAGGTACCCTGCAAACTTTGAATACAGGAAGTTTTGGTGAAGTTTATATTAGAAAGGTCGGACACTTGGCTACTGACTAGAGAGGACGGAAATGAAAGCACCTATAGAGAACATGACAATAGTGAGGTCAAATCTGTCATTTCTATGTGCACCAGAATGGACACAGAGCGGATGCCCTGAAGACAAGACAAGCCTGACTGCTGGAAGATGATAGTAGAGCCTCAAAGATGGATAAGACACATCACAGATCAGTAACTTATCAGACGGCTATGATACCAGTCACCCAGCGATGATGGCTGCCACCAAATACTGAATGGACATGGATCTGACCTCGGGATACAGTCACCATGACTCCACATAAAGAGTGGAAGAGATGATTGATGTCCCAGGTCCTACAGACTTGATGCATCGTATAGCGAAGGAATTCAGAATCTGGGATGAAGAATAAAAACCAGAAGAACCTGGAGCTGAACCTATTTTTCCCGAACTTACAATAAAGAAAATATTTCTGTTTACTGACTACAAGCAGCTGTGTCCTCTGTATATATAATCCAGTACACATATAGTAACCATCACATACAACACCATATAGAAGGAGGTGCCAGAACAATACACAGGCTAGTATTAAATTGGGTGTTGTCACGATGCCGGCTGGCAGGAGGTGGATCCTCTGTGCCAGAGAGAGATTGGCGTGGACCGTGCTAATGGATCGGTTCTAAGTCACTACTGGTATTCACCAGAGCCCGCCGCAAAGCGGGATGGTCTTGCTGCGGCGGTAGTGACCAGGTCGTATCCACTAGCAACGGCTCAACCTCTCTGACTGCTGAAGATAGGCGCGGTACAAGGGAGTAGACAGAAGCAAGGTCGGACGTAGCAGAAGGTCGGGGCAGGCAGCAAGGATCGTAGTCAGGGGCAACGGCAGGAGGTCTGGAACACAGGCTAAGAACACACAAGGGAACGCTTTCACTAGGCACAAGGGCAACAAGATCCGGCGAGGGAGTGCAGGGGAAGTGAGGTATATATATGGAGTGCACAGGTGAACACACTAATTAGAACCACTGCGCCAATCAGCGGCGCAGTGGCCCTTTAAATCGCAGAGACCCGGCGCGCGCGCGCCCTAGGGAGCGGGGCCGCGCGCGCCGGGACAGGACCGACGGAGAGCGAGTCAGGTACGGGAGCCGGGGTGCGCATCGCGAGCGGGCGCCACCCGCATCGCGAATCGCATCCCGGCTGGAGGCGGTATCGCAGCGCACCCGGTCAGTAGATCTGACCGGGGCGCTGCGGGAGCGAGAGTGTAGCGAGCGCTCCGGGGAGGAGCGGGAACCCGGAGCGCTCGGCGTAACAGTACCCCCCCCCTTGGGTCTCCCCCTCTTCTTGGAGCCTGAGAACCTGAGGACCAGATTTTTATCTAGGATATTGTCCTCAGGTTCCCAGGATCTCTCTTCAGGACCACAGCCCTCCCAGTCAACCAAAAAGAAGGTTTTTCCTCTGACCTTTTTGGAGGCCAGTATCTCCTTTACGGGAAAGATGTCTGAAGAACCGGAGACAGGAGTGGGAGAGATAAGTTTAGGAGAGAAACGGTTGATGATGAGTGGTTTAAGAAGAGAAACGTGAAAGGCATTAGGAATACGAAGAGAAGGAGGGAGAAGAAGTTTATAAGAGACAGGATTAATCTGGCACAAAATTTTGAAAGGACCAAGATAGCGTGGTCCCAATTTGTAGCTGGGAACACGGAAGCGGACATATTTAGCGGAGAGCCATACCTTGTCTCCGGGAGAAAAAATGGGGGGAGCTCTTCTTTTCTTATCAGCAAACTTCTTCATGCGTGATGAAGCCTGTAAGAGAGAATTTTGGGTCTCTTTCCATATGGTGGAAAGATCACGAGATATTTCATCCACAGCGGGTACACCAGAGGGCAAGGGAGTAGGGAGGGGGGGAAGAGGGTGACGGCCGTACACCACGAAAAATGGGGATTTGGAAGAAGATTCAGAAACTCTGAAGTTATACGAGAATTCGGCCCATGGTAGAAGATCTGCCCAGTCATCCTGGCGGGAGGAAACAAAATGCCGTAAATAATCACCCAGGACCTGGTTAATTCTTTCTACTTGCCCATTGGATTGAGGATGATAAGCAGAAGAAAAGTTTAATTTAATCTTGAGTTGTTTACAGAGAGCCCTCCAGAATTTAGACACGAATTGGACGCCTCTATCCGAGACGATCTGCGTGGGCAACCCGTGAAGACGAAAAATGTGTACAAAAAATTGTTTTGCCAACTGAGGCGCAGAAGGAAGACCAGGAAGAGGGATGAAATGTGCCATCTTGGAGAATCGATCAACGACCACCCAAACAACAGTGTTGCCACGGGATGAGGGTAAGTCTGTAATAAAGTCCATACCAATCAGAGACCAAGGCCGTTCGGGAACAGGCAGAGGATGAAGAAGACCAGCGGGCTTCTGGCGAGGAGTCTTATCCCGGGCACAGACAGTGCAGGCTCGCACAAAATCCACAACATCCGTCTCCAGAGTCGGCCACCAATAGAAACGAGAGATGAGTTGCACGGATTTCTTGATGCCCGCATGACCTGCGAGATGGGAGGAGTGACCCCATTTGAGGATTCCGAGGCGTTGGCGTGGAGAGACGAAGGTCTTCCCTGGAGGAGTTTGCCTGATGGAGGCTGGAGAAGTGGAGATCAGGCAGTCAGGAGGAATGATGTGTTGCGGAGAGAGCTCTACTTCCGAGGCATCCGAGGAACGAGAGAGAGCATCGGCCCTAATGTTCTTATCGGCAGGCCGAAAGTGAATTTCAAAATTAAATCGGGCAAAGAACAGAGACCACCTGGCCTGGCGAGGATTCAGCCGTTGGGCAGACTGGAGATAGGAGAGGTTCTTGTGATCGGTGTAAATAATAACTGGAAATCTTGATCCCTCCAGCAGATGCCTCCATTCCTCAAGTGCTAATTTAATGGCTAGTAGCTCTCGATCCCCGATGGAGTAGTTCCTCTCCGCCGGAGAGAAGGTCTTAGAAAAAAACCCACAAGTAACAGCATGCCCGGAAGAATTTTTTTGTAGAAGGACCGCTCCAGCTCCTACTGAGGAGGCATCAACCTCCAATAGGAAGGGTTTAGATGGGTCAGGTCTGGAGAGCACGGGAGCTGAAGAAAAGGCAGACTTGAGCTGTTTAAAGGCGTCTTCCGCTTGAGGAGGCCATGACTTAGGATTGGCATTCTTTTTGGTTAAAGCCACGATAGGAGCCACAATGGTGGAAAAATGTGGAATAAATTGTCTGTAATAATTGGCGAACCCCAAAAAACGTTGGATAGCACGGAGTCCGGAGGGGCGTGGCCAATCTAAGATGGCAGAGAGTTTGTCTGGATCCATTTGTAGTCCCTGGCCAGAGACCAAGTATCCTAGGAAAGGAAGAGATTGACATTCAAACAGACATTTCTCCATTTTGGCATAAAGTTGATTATCACGAAGTCTCTGAAGAACCATGCGGACATGCTGGCGGTGTTCTTCTAGGTTGGCAGAAAAAATCAGGATATCGTCCAGATACACAACAACACAGGAATATAAGAGATCACGAAAAATTTCATTAACAAAGTCTTGGAAGACGGCAGGGGCGTTGCACAGGCCAAAGGGCATGACCAGATACTCAAAGTGTCCATCTCTAGTGTTAAATGCCGTTTTCCATTCATCCCCCTCTCTGATGCGGATGAGATTATAAGCACCTCTTAAGTCCAGTTTGGTAAAGATGTGGGCACCTTGGAGGCGATCAAAGAGTTCAGAGATGAGAGGTAGAGGGTAGCGGTTCTTTACCGTGATTTTATTAAGACCGCGGTAGTCAATGCAAGGACGTAGGGAGCCATCTTTTTTGGACACAAAGAAAAATCCGGCTCCGGCAGGAGAGGAGGATTTGCGGATAAAGCCCTTTTTTAAATTTTCCTGGATGTACTCAGACATAGCAAGAGTCTCTGGGGCAGAGAGAGGATAAATTCTGCCCCGGGGTGGAGTAGTGCCCGGAAGGAGGTCAATAGGACAGTCATAAGGCCTGTGAGGAGGTAGAGTCTCAGCTTGTTTTTTGCAAAAAACATCCGCAAAGTCCATTTAGGCCTTAGGGAGACCGGTTACAGGGGGAACCACAGGGTCACGGCAAGGAGTACTGGTAACCGGTTTAAGGCAGTCCTTGAAACAAGAGGGACCCCAACTCTTGATCTCCCCTGTGGACCAATCCAGGGTTGGGGAATGGTGTTGAAGCCAGGGTAGTCCAAGGAGAATTTCGGAAGTGCAATTGGAGAGGACCAAAAACTAAATTTTTTCGTGGTGAGGTCCGATGCACATTAGGAGGGGTTCCGTGCGGTAACGCACGGCACAGTCCAATCTTTCATTGTTAACGCAATTGATGTAGAGAGGTCTGGCGAGACTGGTCACTGGGATGTTGAACCTGTTGATGAGAGAGGCCAAAATAAAGTTTCCTGCAGATCCGGAGTCCAAGAAGGCCTTAGTGGAGAAGGAGAAGGTAGAGGCAGACATCCGCACAGGCACAGTAAGACGTGGAGAAGCAGAGTTGACATCAAGGACTGTTTCACCTTTGTGCGGAGTCAGCGTACGTCTTTCCAGGCGGGGAGGACGGATAGGACAATCCTTCAGGAAGTGTTCGGTACCGGCACAGTACAGGCAGAGATTCTCCATGCGGCGTCGTGTCCTCTCTTGAGGTGTCAGGCGAGACCGGTCAACTTGCATAGCCTCCACGGCGGAAGGCACAGGAACGGATTGCAGAGGACCAGAGGAGAGAGGAGCCGGGGAGAAAAAACGCCTCGTGCGAACAAAGTCCATATCCTGGCGGAGCTCCTGACGCCTTTCGGAAAAACGCATGTCAATGCGAGTGGCTAGATGAATGAGTTCATGTAGGTTAGTAGGGATTTCTCGTGCGGCCAGAACATCTTTAATGTTGCTGGATAGGCCTTTTTTAAAGGTCGCGCAGAGGGCCTCATTATTCCAGGAAAGTTCTGAAGCAAGAGTACGGAATTGCACGGCGTACTCGCCAACGGAAGAATTACCCTGGACCAGGTTCAGCAGGGCAGTCTCAGCAGAAGAGGCTCGGGCAGGTTCCTCAAAGACACTTCGAATTTCCGAGAAGAAGGAGTGTACAGAGGCAGTGACGGGGTCATTGCGGTCCCAGAGCGGTGTGGCCCATGACAGAGCTTTTCCAGACAGAAGGCTGACTACGAAAGCCACCTTAGACCTTTCAGTAGGAAACTGGTCCGACATCATCTCCAAGTGCAGGGAACATTGTGAAAGAAAGCCACGGCAAAACTTAGAGTCCCCATCAAATTTATCCGGCAAGGATAGTCGTAGGCCTGAGGCGGCCACTCGCTGCGGAGGAGGTGCAGGAGCTGGCGGAGGAGATGATTGCTGAAGCTGTGGTAGTAGCTGCTGTAGCATCACGGTCAGTTGAGACAGCTTGTGGCCTTGTTGCGCTATCTGTTGTGACTGCTGGGCGACCACCGTGGTGAGGTCGGCGACAACTGGCAGAGGAACTTCAGCGGGATCCATGGCCGGATCTACTGTCACGATGCCGGCTGGCAGGAGGTGGATCCTCTGTGCCAGAGAGGGATTGGCGTGGACCGTGCTAGTGGACCGGTTCTAAGTCACTACTGGTATTCACCAGAGCCCGCCGCAAAGCGGGATGGTCTTGCTGCGGCGGTAGTGACCAGGTCGTATCCACTAGCAACGGCTCAACCTCTCTGACTGCTGAAGATAGGCGCGGTACAAGGGAGTAGACAGAAGCAAGGTCGGACGTAGCAGAAGGTCGGGGCAGGCAGCAAGGATCGTAGTCAGGGGCAACGGCAGGAGGTCTGGAACACAGGCTAGGAACACACAAGGGAACGCTTTCACTGGCACAATGGCAACAAGATCCGGCGAGGGAGTGCAGGGGAAGTGAGGTATACATAGGGAGTGCACAGGTGAACACACTGATTAGCAATTTTAGCAATAATTGTCTTAATCAACCCTTATGGGGGGGGGGGGGGACTTCTCATAATTATTTATTTAAATGCCCACATAATGGTGCCAGAATCCTCAGCGCTGCCCAGTAGACCCCAGTAAGCTATCAGACATATAGTTGAGCAACTGGCACTATCGTTTCTACTACTAAATAAAGGCATGTATTAGAAGGATATTTAGCTATAGCCCTCCGAAAGTGACTACCCCTTTAAGTAAGTGTTGATCCATACAGTGTATACGCAGCCGGTCACCAGGGGAGCACACTGAATTTAATCATAGGTTGGGGTTTAGAAACATAAAATAATACCTCCACACCAGTACTACCTAATACTACCGCAGTGACTACATAATACGATCATACTGTTAGGAAATAAAAACCATTATACAGAGATCAATATCACCAATAACCTGAATAAGAAAAACTATACACAGACTGAAATCACTAATAACATCACTTAATAAAAGCCACTGTACACAGACTAATATCCTCCATATAATGGTGACTCCGGCCCTATACAGACACTGCAGACCGTACAAAAGGGTTAAATAAAGGGTATTAAAGGGGTACTCCCATGGAAAACTTTTTTTTTTAAAATCAACTGGTGCCAGAAAGTTAAGCAGATTTGTAAATCACTTCTATTAATAAATCTTAATCCTTCCGGTACTTTTTAGGAGCTGTATACTAAAGAGAAATCCAAAAAGAAATGCATTTCCTGTGATGTCCTGACCACAGTGATCTCTGCTGACCTCTGCTGTCCATTTTAGGAACTGTCAAGAGAAGCATATGCTTTCAATGGGGGAAGATTTTCTTCTTCTCTGGACAGTACCTAAAATGGGCAGCAGAGGTCAGCAGAGAGCACTGTGGTCAGGACATCACAGGAAATGCATTGCTTTTTGGATTTTTCTTTAGTATACAGCCCCTAAAAAGTACTGGAAGGATTAAGATTTATTTATTTATTTATTATTATTAATAGAAGTGATTTAAAAATCTGTTTAACTTTCTGGCACCAGTTGATTTAAAAAAAAAATTTCCACGGGAGTACCCCTTTAACCCCTTAAGGACTCAGCCCATTTTGGCCTTAAGGACTCAGACAATTTAATTTTTACGTTTTCATTTTTTCCTCCTCGCCTTCTAAAAATCATAACTCTTTTATATTTTCATCCACAGACTAGTATGAGGGCTTGTTTTTTGCGCGACCAGTTGTCCTTTGTAATGACATCACTCATTATATCATAAAATGTATGGCGCAACCAAAAAACACTATTTTTGTGGGGAAATTAAAACGAAAAACGCAATTTTGCTAATTTTGGAAGGTTTTGTTTTCACGCCGTACAATTTATGGAAAAAATGACATGTGTTCTTTATTCTGAGGGTCAATACGATTAAAATGAAACCCATTATTATATACTTTTATATTATTGTTGCGCTTAAAAAAAATCACAAACTTTTTAACCAAATGAGTACATTTATAATCCCTTTATTTTGAGGACCTCTAACTTTTTTATTTTTCCGTATAAGTTGCGGTATGGGGGCTCATTTTTTGCGCCATGATCTGTACTTTTTTTTGATACCACATTTGCATATAAAAAACTTTTAATACATTTTTTATAATTTTTTTTTAAATAAAATGTATTAAAAAAGTAGGAATTTTGGACTTTTTTATTTTTTTTTCGTTCACGCTGTTCACCGTACGGATCATTAACATTTTATTTTAATAGTTCGGACATTTACGCACGCGGCGATACCAAATATGTCTATAAAAAATGTTTTTTACGCTTTTTGGGGGTAAAATAGGAAAAAACGGACGTTTTACTTTTTTATTGGGGGAGGGGATTTTTCACTTTTTTTTTACTTTAACATTTTTTTACATTTTTTTTTACACTTGAATAGTCCCCATAGGGGACTATTCATAGCAATACCATGATTGCTAATACTGATCTGTTCTATGTATAGGACATAGAACAGATCAGTATTATCGGTCATCTCCTGCTCTGGTCTGCTCGATCACAGACCAGAGCAGGAGACGCCGGGAGCCGCACGGAGGAAGGAGAGGGGACCTCCGTGCGGCGTTATGAATGATCGGATCCCCGCAGCAGCGCTGCGGGCGATCCGATCGTTCATTTAAATCGCGAACTGCCGCAGATGCCGGGATCTGTATTGATCCCGGCACCTGAGGGGTTAATGGCGGACGCCCGCGAGATCGCGGGCGTCGGCCATTGCCGGCGGGTCCCTGGCTGCGATCAGCAGCCGGGATCAGCCGCGCATGACACGGGCATTGCTCCGATGCCCGCGGTTATGCTTAGGACGTAAATGTACGTCCTGGTGCGTTAAGTACCACCTCACCAGGACGTACATTTACGTCCTGCGTCCTTAAGGGGTTAAATAACACTTCCAAAAAATAATAAAAAATCCACTTAATCTCCCACCGATCTGCCCTGAGGTTGGCAATCTGCATCCTCAGTTCTGTCACCTGGAGGAGCTCACCATCTCCTGCAGACTGTACCTGATGACATAATGTCAGTGCACATGGCCTGAAGTGTAAGCCTGCACCACTGTGCTACAGCATAGGAGCAGGAAGTCCTGTTACAGCTGGAGCCCCTGCTCCTGTACAATACTGATTGGTAATGTGTATTCTGTATGCATCAATATTGGTTTTGAATTGTTGGGGGGGCAAGTTAAAATCTCTGTGCGTGCACTCACACCTGCACTTAAGGCTAGTGCCTCACTTGCCACACCCTAGCTACAGCCCTTCCATGCACTTATACCCAAGTAGACCACACCGTGACCCCTTCCATAGACACACATATGCATGTTTAAATGGGCACTGTCAGATACAAAAAATTTAGATATGTTGTTAAGCGTGTATAAGCAATAGGTTTTGCAATTGCTTTTATTAGAATATTTTCAGTATTTCACATGAAAAAGCCAGTCAAACAACTGCCCCCCCCCCCTGCCTGCTTAGACACATACTAGTCCTGCTGTGTCCATGCGTCATCACCTATGTCATGGACACACTTCCTTGATTGACAGCTGTGAGTTCAGGGCTCACAGCTGGAGGAAAATTCCTCCCACTGTCAGCTTGTGTCCCGCTACTGTCAGTGAGGACAAGCTGGGAGTTGTAGTTTTGCTAACGCTAGGGGAGATGGGATCAGACAGCATACTGAGGGAGGGGGCGGAGACCTGCACATTTAGGCCACGCCTCCTCCCTTTGAGAGGAATTCAGACTAGTGAGCTAAATTAAAAGTGTAATAAAAAAATTAAAGATGCTAGGCACATAAAAATTAGATGCACATGGTCAGGATTATGTACTGAGTGATATATTTAACAAAAATGTTTAGTTTTTTATGTTGGATCTGACGGGTACGCTTTAAGACACATGGACACACAATCACCAATTAGTCACACATACAACCCACAATTACCACATAATCACACATAAAACACACCATAACCACAGTCACACATACAACACACAATCACCACATAGTCACACATACAACACACAATCACCACAGTCACATATACACCACACAATCACTGCATAGTCAAATATACAACACACAATCCTCTGCATCTCCTGAGGGTAATCACAGTTGTTTCCACTGCACATGTAAGCAAGGGGGGTTGTGGGAAAGTGTGTGCTCTGTTGCCTGACAACTGCAGGGTCACAGTTCAGAGAGGAAACCAGGAAGTGATCAGATCCATAGGGGAGAAGTACAGTACAGGGCTGGAGGCCATTTTACTTAATAACAGCACATGTGTCTTCTTTCCTATATATGTATAGGGTAATGTGATATTACCAACTTTACTTTGTTGGACAACTCCTTTAATCATAGTTTTCTTTTATCTCCAGGTCTTTTCTCCTTGAAGCAAATGAAAAGAAGACAAAGGCCCTTAAGATGGATAATCCCACCTTATTACCCCTTGTGGATGTGGATAAAGGATTTGCCATTGCCCTGTTCCTGCTCCTGTGTGTCTTCCTCGCCATGATGATTGTCCGTTGTGCCAGACTTATAATGGATCCCTACAAGGACATCCCAAACTCTATGTGGGAGGATCAGTAGGATGTGATGGTCAAGCACATTGGTGTGACATTCTTCTTTTAGAAACTTGGCCTACAGCCTTTCAGGTCCAGAATGCTGAAGGCTACAAAAGTAATACCTGTCAATGGTCCTCAGGAGGAACAACAGATTACTAACCTCCTAAATCACTGCCCTTACCTGCCTAACGTATTGGACTATGAGAAGCAAAACTACCAGTTCAGCATTGACTTGACACGTCAATATTCCCATTTATTTTCATTAGCTAAATGGGATGGAATCCAGGGTTCTTGTGTTGGCATCAATCTTCTATAGGATTGCAGTTTCTGTCAGACAGTTAATGAAATGCTCAAGGCCAGAGTAGTGGTTGGCTTCATTCATCTCAAAACCCAATACAATTCAGTTCTCAGTAATAGTCAATCTAGATTATCATCAGAATTAGAAATCTTACAGACTTTTAAAGGGGTACTCCGGCCCTAAGACATCTTATCCCCTATCCACACGTGGGCGGAGCCGTGAGGTCACGATATCCCGCGATCGTGATTCATCAGACCCGGAGCGATGATGGGACCCCCGCGATCAGGCTTCTTATCCCCTATCTTTTGGATAGGGGATAAGATGTCTCAGGGCCGGAGTACCCCTTTTAAAGATCCATTTTTCTTCACAATAGCTTGCAATGAAGATATTTTGAACATTGCTTCCCCAAACCTTGATGACCATTACATGTCAATGGAAATCAAGTTAGAGTCAATCTCTCACCCTCCACAGTCTTGCAATTTCCCTGCAATAATGAGATCTTGAGTCCTCCTAGCCTTCTTAGATCAAGTCATTACACCATTGAGGATTTGTTAAATTTGAGGGGGAACAGGCCTAGCAAACCTTTGTGATTCCTGCAGCATAGAACTCCAGTAAATAAACCTGACCAAAGACATGAGATGTATGAGAAAAATCTTAAGTCTGTATGAGAAAAACCACTCCCCGTCTGTCTCCAGGTTGGATGTGGTTCGGCAGCCCAGTTCCATTAAAGTAAATGGAGCCAAGTTGTAATACCACACCCAACTTGTTTTTTAAAAGAAATTAGCTCTGTTTTTATATTCCTGGATAACCCCTTTAAAGGGGTTATCCAGGCCAAAACTTTTTTTTATATATCAACTGGCTCCGGAAAGTTAAACAGATTTGTAAATTACTTCTATTAAAAAATCTTAATCCTTCCAATAGTTATTAGCTTCTGAAGTTTTCTGTCTAACTGCTCAATGATGATGTCACGTCCCGGGAGCTATGCATGATGGGAAAATATCCCCATAGGAACTGCACAGCTCCCGGGACGTGAGTCATCAGAGAGCAGTTAGACAGAAAACAACAACTCAACTTCAGAAGCTAATAACTATTGGAAGGATTAAGATTTTTTAATAGTAGTAATTTACAAATCTGTTTAACTTTCCGGAGCCAGTTGATATATAAAAAAAAGTTTTGGCCTGGAATACCCCTTTAAGGTGGCCATACTCTGGGATGGCTATCCCTTGTGATCCCCCAAATACATGCACATGCATTTGTTTTCATTCAAGAGAGGGAACTAAGCCACTACTGGACCCCTCTGCTATTGAGGGGGCGTTATAAGCGACTATATACCTAAGATTGTTGGCCGATCGCTAGGTTTGGCCAACGGAATTCTAGCATGTAGGGGAACCTTTAGTTTGTCCCTAAATGTCTTCTATCAAGAGAGTTGTACAGGTTAGATTTTACCTATCCACCATATAGGTCTAGCAGACACCCAACAGACCCATTTAATTTTTTATGTGGATGGACAAGATAGCTGTCAATCAAAAATATTATTCAGTGGCAGAATCTTTTCCCATCACTCTTGATGACTGCCATGGGTTCGGCCATGTGGGTTTTATACAGTAGGGGTTTTGCTGTGTCAGGGCCGAAATGGGTAGGGCATAACACAGGCATTCTCTTTGTAGTTTTGCATCTTTTGTCAAGTACCACATTGTCAGGTCCTGTACTAGGACTAACACAGTTATGTCCACAGTGTTAGCAGAAGGTCTTAAAGTGTTCCTGTCATTTGCAAAAACTTTTGACAGGCCACAGAGACATGTCAAACATTTTGATCGGTCAGGGTATGAGTGTTCAGACCCCCACCGATCATTAGAATAAATGTGGAGCAGTGCACAACTGTGCACTTCACTCCCTGGCTCACTGTGATCTCTGTCTCACTGCAAGAGATGGTCTTCATGGTAAGTCTATGTCTCTGTTTTTGCAAATGACAGGCAAGCTGGCCAGATACATAAGACAGCTGGTGGGTAAACACTAATTCAGTCAACAGTTACATCTCCCAGTCCACCATATACATCCATATAACCATCCAAAAATTCGTACTCTGGTCAGTTGACCGTTTACAAGTTGTGAATGAAAAGTGGAGGTAAGCTGCTGCCAGACTCCTCTGGAGATAAGCTATCTTCATAAGAATCAAAGGATTGAGCAGTTTAAACCAAACAAATCGAAAAGCAACTATACATGTCAGATGGTCGGCTGGGGTGGGGGTGGGGGTGTCTCTGAAACCAGCAGGTTTGGTCACTGCATGTGTTATGTGTACACATGTCTGGCGTATATGGCCAGCTTAAAGGGGTACTCCGCCCCTAGACTTCTTATCCCCTATCTAAAGAATAGGGGTTTAAAGGGGTACTCCGGTGGAAAACTTTTTTTTTTTTAATCAACTGGTGCCAGAAAGTTAAACAGATTTGTAAATTACTTCCATTAAAAATTCTTAATCCTTCCAGTACTTATTAGCGGCTGTATACTACAGAGGAAATTTTTTTCTTTTGGGATTTCATTTCTGTCACGGCCACAGTGCTCTCTGCTGACACCTCTGTCCATTTTAGGAACTGTCCAGAGCAGCATATGTTTGCTATGGGGATTTTCTCCTACTCTGAACAGTTCTTGATATGGACAGAGGTGTCAGCAGAGAGCACTGTGGTCGTGACAGAAAATAAATCCAAAAGAAAATAATTTCCTCTGTAGTATACAGCCGCTAATTAGTACTGGATGGATTACGTTTTTAGTTTTTTTTTATAGAATTATTTTACAAATCTGTTTAACTTTCTGGCATCAGTTGATTTAAATAAAAAAAAGTTTTCCACCGGAGTATCCCTTTAAGTGTCTGATCACGGGGGGTCCCACCACTGGGGATCCCCGCGATCTCCGTTGTGCCACCCCAGACATCCGGTGCACGGAGTGAACTTCGCTCCATGCCGGATGACTGGCGATGCGGGGCAGAGGCTCGTGACGTCACGGCCACGCCCCCTCAATGCAAGTCTTTGGGAGGGGCGTGACAGCAGTCACGCCCCTCCCAAAGACTTGCATTGAAGGGGCGTGGCCGTGACATCACAAGCGGGGCACGGCCGTGAGGTCACAAGTCTCCAACACTGCACCCGACGCTCTAAATAAATGCTGGGTGCAGCAGGGAGATCGAGGGGGTCCTCAGCGGCGGGACCCCCGCGATCAAACATCAGGCGGAGTACCCCTTTAAGAACTTGGTTGGTGAAACATCTCCTGATCCTGAAATGCCCTACTGATGCCACAGTGGAGACCAATAGGAATAGGTTATTTTCAAACATATAGGAAAAACTCATTGTGGTTTATAGCTTTTATGTGTTTAAAGGGATTATCCAGGAAAAAAACTGAAAGTTAAATAGATTTGTAAATTACTTCTATTAAAACATCTTAATCCTTTCAGTACTTATGAGCTTCTGAAGTTAAGGTTGTTCTTTTCTGTCTAAGTGCTCTCTGATGACACGTGTCTCGGGAACCGCCCAGTTTAGAAGAGGTTTGCTATGGGGATTTGCTTCTAAACTGGGCGTTTCCCGAGACAGGTGTCATCAGAGAGCACTTAGACAGAAAAGAACAACCTTAACTTCAGAAGCTCATAAGTACTGAAAGGATTAAGATGTTTTAATAGAAGTAATTTACAAATCTATTTAACTTTTTGGAGCCAGTTGATATATAAAAAAAAGTTTTTTTTCCTGGATAACCCCTTTAATATTGCCCCCATATAAGATGACTGTTCATATATGAACCTGCATAGCAAGATTGGTCATGTCCAGCTTTAGATGACCTTTGACTATTTAGCTATAAATATCAATGACTAACTGGAAGTTCTCTTCTATCATCTGATCTTTTATATCAATGTCTTTTAGAATGTAATCTACATATAGCACACATTTTGTCAACCAATGAGCCTCCAGGCAATGTTGGACCAATGAAGGCAAATAATGGAGGTGCAGTGACACAGCCTCACATCATCTGCACCATTGTTGTAAATGACAGAACACCATGGCACAGCATTGTCAAAAGCACAAAATGCAAAAGCAACACCAATGTGCATTCAACTACTATGCTGAAAAAGGTATCTGAAAGGAATCCTAATTTTAATGCAGCTTTAAATCTTTGGATATTTTTTTCTTAGAACGTTTTTAATGCATGAGATAATAAGGGGATAGAACCATTTAATTTAAAGTACTTTAAAGAATGTAACTGCTGAGTGCTGCACCTTGTCACCCTGCAGGTCAAGATATTTACTTTAAATGCAAATGGAACTGGTAGGAACTGCACAAACTTACATTTTCTAACAGATCTATCTATATATATATATATATATATATATATATATATATATATATATATATATAGTTGGCAAAAAATTTGGTGGAATGGACCAATATTCATTAAATATTCAATAAAACTTGTACTTTATTAAATATGTACATGAAGAGTAGCACTATTTCTGGTCATTATAGAATCTTGTACTGTATATGGCATTTTTCACCAGTTTTATCCCCTCTACAGGCTTCATTTCTATTTGTTTTTTGCCCCTGACATAGTGGAGTGGAACCTAGCTTCTTTGATGTCTCTTTTAGCCTGCACACACCCAGAAAATGGGATCCTGCTCCCCTATATTTATATAGCAAAGGTGCATAAGCAGCAGCATGAAGGACATCATAAAGCAGTACTATGCAGTGAATGCTGTAAACTCATCACTGGGGTTAGATATAACACTCACTATAAGCTGCTCAAGCTTCTTCTACTTAGTTTACTTTTTTTTTTACTGTGGACAAAACCATTTTTACTGTGAATAATACCATTTTTGGACCACCCTCTGTACCATCTGTCACCCCATTGATCAGATAATTGGAGCTCCAGGACCAGGTCCTTTAAATGTCTATGTGTAGCATTGAGTACATATTTTATTTTGCACCTTTTCTGCCCAAAAGATGAATCTGTCCACTATGTCCAGTTAGCCTTTTGTAGGCCCATAGTGAACAGTTTACCTTAATATCAGTATAAGGTAACTTCTAAAGTCAATATCGACCAAGAATCTAAAATCTGTTATAGCTATCCACTTTCGTTTGCCTACCCAAAGTCTTACTGAAAGTCCAGTTAAGACGGTCTGTGGTTCAAGCAGGACTTTTTTTTTAGTTGGGTGCCACAGTCACACCTCCTCAAGAAGCTTTGATTGATCATTTAGGACAAATCTATATATTCGCTTTTCTCTGAT
The DNA here is from genome assembly GCF_029499605.1 of Hyla sarda. Classification (NCBI taxonomy): domain Eukaryota; kingdom Metazoa; phylum Chordata; class Amphibia; order Anura; family Hylidae; genus Hyla; species Hyla sarda. Next base: position 86,776,020 of record NC_079199.1, on the reverse strand, counting down.
GATAGATGTAGGAGTTAGAATAAGAAGTACCGATTCCCAATACAATAAACACTAACAAGAGAAAACAAGTCCAACCAGCTCACCCTGTCCGTACAGATGGAGCACGGACTCCGGCACTGGACAACGCCACGGAGAACAGAGAATGTAGGAGATGGAGTCCAGCTCAATGTGCAAATAAAATCCAATTTATTAGCAGACAAGTGCAGGAACACAAGGGTTACGCGTTTCAGGTGCCAAAGCGCTCTTAGTCATAAGAGCACTTTGGCGCTTGAAACGCGTAACCCTTGTGTTCCTGCACTTGTCTGCTAATGAATTGGATTTTATTTGCACATTGAGCTGGACTCCATCTCCTACATTCTCGATAAACACTAACATACTTGGCTGGGCCCCTATTATCTTCAATATGAGATGTCCTACTTTTTCTGCTAGAAAGGTGCAATGGTACATTTTGTAGACAGGGAAAAAACTGCAATATATATTAGTAATGTTTGATTTTGGGCTAAGCTACACTGCATGCAGAAATGAAATGAACGGATATGATCATCACTGAGCACCGTGTCATGGTGTAAAGTATATAAAGAATAATGCTACATAAAAAGTTCAGTTACTTTGTAGGTAAGTTACAATACTTATAGTGGACTGATCCTGTTTCAGTTGCTGGAATGAAATTTTGTTTTCTACAGCCATCTGCTTTTACAATTCTGAAAACCTCAGAGCTGAAATCTCCCAGGATTCCATAGTAGTTTGATCTGAGAAGTGTCATTTTTTTTTTAGGTACTGTACAATGATCTGATAGTAAATACTAACTGCCCCGTGCGTTATCGGAACTAGTCTAAGCTGCTGTGGATGCAGGTCCGACCCAAGACATTGTGCTGCCTGGGTCCAGGAGTAAAATGCTGCCCCTAACCCCCCCCCCCCAAAAAAAAAAAATTGCATATCAGGAGGACATGGTAAAAAATAAAAAATAAATCTGAGTTTTTTTTTTTTTACTTTTATGCCATCATATGGGCTTAATATTGTTACTGTATATTTTAATAGTTTGGACAATTACGCTCACGGCGATACTAAATATGTTTAGTTTTATTATGTTTACATGTTTTTTTTATGCAAAATGGGAGAAGAGGGTCATTTCAACTTTTAATATGAAATGGGTTAATATATATATATATATTTTTACACTTAATTTATCCCTTAGGGGACAACAAGGCTCTATCAAATGAAAAGCAAACAGACAGTAGAGGAAGAGAGGTAAACCCTCCAGCTACCTGTGCAGTGGATCACTCCCCCGCAATCCTGGGCTTGGGCGATCCACCCCACTGGACCACCAGTGAGCATTTAAAGGTCCCTTTAGACACTCCTGTCAGCTTTGACTGTGGTGATCTAAAGGGTTAATAGCCATCTGTGGAGATCGCTGCCATTCGCAGTGGCCTCTGGCAACAGGAATCAGGGGCCCGCTCCATACACCCTGAGTGGCACCATGACGAACTAGGTCTGTCATGGTTTGCAAAGGGGTCAAAAATCATTGTAGGGCCGACCCTGTCTGGATGGATCTGATCACATGCTTCTAAACTATTCCTAGAAACTAGCAGACTTGTGATTGCAGCTCTGGAGTATAATACAGGCTGTAACTCAGGATCAGTACAGGATAAGTAATGTCATGTGTTTAAAGGAGTATTCCAGGAATTAAAAATAGGCCTCTTTTCTTTCAAAGACAGCGCCCTCCTTGTCTCCACTTTGGGTGTGGTATCACAACTTGGCTTCATTCGCTTCAATGGAACTGAGCTGTAGAACCACACCCAACCTAGAGACAAGGAGGATATTTCTTTGAAAGAAAAATGGCCTGTTTTTTGATTCCTGGAATACCCCTTTAAAGAGTGACTCAACGGCTAATGCACAGTATATTGCAACTATATCTATAAACTGCAATATGGTTTTTAAAGGTAACATACACTTTAAGGGTTGGGTCACATGTTCTGTATTTCGCTGTATATCTTCTGCAGCTGATTTTGCTACCCATTGACTTCAATTGGTAGGAAAATCCACTGCAAAATATGGCACGTGTGACTCTACCCTAAGGTACATTCACATCTGTGTCCATCAGGAGCCTCTGTAAGTCAGGGAAATCTGTCATCATGCAACAGATCCGAAACCACATTCTGATTTCCATTATAATCCATGACACAGATGTGGACAGTGCCTATTTTCTGTAGGAGGACTTTCATGTTTTTTCCTATGGAAATGATCCATAAGATTTGCTGTGTAGCGTAGAACATCTTATACCAATAGAAACGACTGTTACATGATCAATAACTATGCATTATATGATGTCGATGATAATAAATATATATAATGTAAATGGAATAAAAGCACAACTAGATTTCTATGGAAATAATTTGTTACTTTACTCATTTTTTTCTGTTCTTAAGCTCTAACTAATCTGCAGCTTAAAAGGCTGTCACTTGGTCCTATAGCTTCTTAGCTTCCCGGGTGCCACTCACAAGGGAGGTGCCAGGGATGTCCCGATACCATTTTTTTAAGACCGAGTACAGGTAACGATACTTTAATTCTAGTACTCGCCGATACCAAGTACGAGTATTTTAACGGGAATCTGACACCAGGGTGACCCGGTTTCTGGCCCTGCTTACTGTGGGTTCCTTGTTGTGCGCAATGGAGGCGGCTGCTGTAGTATAAGCCAAGATTTCTCTCTTCTCCATTGGACAGAACAGGGAATTTGCATTGGCGGTGAGACCGATGACCACATGGTGAGCAGCGGTAGAAACCGGGTCACCTGCACTGTCTACCTATAAATTCAAGTTAGTGCAGGTGACTCTGCTGTAAGATTGCCTTTAATATTAGGTAGTATCCCCTTGCAGACACTAGCAGCAGCCCCCTGTAGACATTAGTAGCAGCCCCCCTGTAGACCACAGCTCCCCTTGTAGACAGTAAGCCCCTTTAGACAGCAGCCCCCCTGCAGATGTTAGTAACAGCCCCCCTGTAGACCGTAGCCCCCCTTGTAGACAGCAGCCCCCTGCAGATGTTAGTAGCAGCCTTCCTGTAGACCGCAGCCCCCTTGTAAACAGCAGGGCCCCCCCTTTAGACATTAGTAGCAGGCCCCCTCTAGACCGCAGCCCCCACCCTTGTAAACAGCTCACCTGCGGCTGTCCTCTGATGGGTACTGCTGCCCCATTCTACCATCCTCCCATCCGCATAATGGCATTTCCTCCGTGGCATTATGCTGGGTGCAGTGGAGGAGGTGGAGTGACGTGTGTGTCCCATGCTCCTCCATGGAACGCCATGATGCGGACGGGAGGATGGGAGAACGGGGCAGCGGAGCGTCAGCAGGTATCGGATTTGGTATCGGGGACATTGAACGAGTCCCCGATACCAGGGAGATGGCTAGCATTGGCCCCGATACCGATACTAGTATCGGTGTTGGGACATCCCTAATATTTTATTTTAAAAAAATGTATATTTATATGTGTGATTTCATTTTGTAAAACCCACCACAAAGTGGTCTCTCTACATAAACCGGCCACTAGTTTTCAGACTCATGCTGGCCTGGCACGAGTCCGAAATCTCAGACTTCAACTGGTGTAGTGAAGAAAATGGTCAGCACACTCAGCGGGATTGGCAGAGCCGCGCAGACCCTCTCACTGCTGCACCTCAGCTGTGAAGCCTGAAGTGAGGGCGGAAGTGGTCCCCCAGCAGGCTTCAGTGACGAAACGCCTGCTGGGGCATGCCCACATCCTCCTGCTGGTAGCTCCTGCCACATCCTCCTGCAATGCAAGTCTATGGGAGGGGGCATGGTGTGACATCATGAGGGGCGTGGTAGTGACATCACGACCCCCCCGCCGCCAACTCCAAGCTTTCGGTACAAAATGTTCCAAACGATGGGGCAGCAGAGTACCCCAAAAGATGAATCAGCCCTATTAGGGTACATGTTAAGCAAAGATCCCATCTCTTGAATGCTCAACAGCATCCTTTGCACCACCATATCGAGATTGTAAGGCTGTTCTCCAGTAAGATAGGTGCACAAAATTGTAGCAGAGAAACCTCCACAAGGAAACACTCGTGCTTGTATTTACATAGACCCAAAAATTTGCAGCTGTTTTCACAAAATAGTCAGCATGCACCAGGTCTCCTGACAGCCACAGTAATTTGGGTGTGAAGCTACCCAGAGGCAGTGGCCGAGATAAGAAAGGGCTGGTTCTTTTCTGCCACCATAAGACACTAGTGATGAGCGGCATATGGCATATTCGAATTCGCAATATTTCGCGAATATGAGGACGAATATTCGTCCCATATTTGTGAAATTCGAATATTCGTTATATTCGTGAAGTTTTTTGAATTGCGAAATTTCGCTATTGCGAATGCAAAATTAATAGCGAAATTTCGCTCATCTGCGCATGCGCGCTATAACATCATGCGAGGGACGTTGCTAGGGACGTTGCTAAGCTCTGACAACTGTGCTTGCAGAACTCTCATTGGCTCACAGGCATAAGTAGGGCGGAATTTCCACGAATGCATAAACCTTTCGCCTCACAGTCTCATCCCTGGGTCTTTAATGAAATGATACAAGCATTGCATTTATCAGTCAAAGAAGATCCCTACAATGTGCTCAGTTTTAAAAACAGTTTGAAAAAAATACAAATATTCGTAATAGCGAATTTTAATCGCGAAATTCGTAATATTCGCGAATTCGCGAATATGCGATATTTGCAACGAATATTCGAATTGCGAATATTTGTGAGCAACACTATAAGACACAACCCAACATCAGCAGCTTTTACCCCCCAACCAATCTCTGGGGCCAACAAAATGTGTCTGCAAAATTCTTTATCAAAATACCACCAAGCAGAAGCACCATGAGGTTTATAGCTGTTATACACAGTGTCCATGTATATAAAAAGCTTGATGCACCTGTCTAGGTGCTGCGGCCCCATAACACACCGCAGAGAACTGCAAAGGCTTGTAACCAATTGTTAGCCACTGAGTGTTGGCCCAGAGTTATGAGAGACCAGATATCAATGTATTTGATCCCCCTATTCTACAGGAGCACCCAGTGGGCTAACCCCAGAAAAATATGACTTCTCATGGATACCGGAGTAACCAGAGGCAAAAGAGGTACATGATATAAGAGGTAAATGAAAGAAGGCGCAACTGAGGCTATGCCTTCGAAATTGTCATGGATGCTGACATGATCAGAATGAAGCAAAGAGGGACATGAGTCCCCATTTTGAACCTGGAAGCCATGTTTAAGCGGATGCATTCAAAAATTAACCCTAAATACCAAAATGATAAATGTTATTTAATTGAATATGAAATGGTGTATTACACAAACATATATTTTTTATTCACACTCTGTATATAATTAGCTGTACACCGTATCAGCCATAACACATTTTATTCTAACAATTAATAGAGTTGCATATGTGGTGACCCACGGTGATGGTGGGACCACGGGGTGTAGCCATGTAGGTGGATGGGGCAAGATGGTATTAACCCCTGGGGCAAGGTGTTGTTAACCCCTAATGCTCGTGACATCACAGTGGTTTTTGGGTACCATAACCACACGAACGGTATCTCCGCTATTCCAATGGCTAGGCAGTGAAAGGAGAGTCCCCAACCAAGTTATGGTTTAACAGAGGTTTTACTGAGTTAAGAAAGGTGTTACTATCTTCACAGCTAGGCCAGAATCCCAGAGATGTGGCCAGGAACACAGAAGGACCTCGCAGCTTGCTGGGACCAATTAGACTTGTAATAGACTTTAGAGTCTTGACTTTAGGCTGGACTTGACTATAGGTAGTAGTGACAGCAGACATAGACTTGGACTTTCTGGAATGACTGCAGATTTGAGACCTTCCAGGTGCTGACAAAGCCCACTGGTCAAGCTGCGGGTCATGTGTTAAACTGGTGCCCTCAGATAACATAAACATAACATGTGACATCACACAGGTCCTTTATACTAACTATACATTAATACACTGACTACAATTCTATGACAATAAATGACATTATAGTAACAGCAGGGGAGACACTGCAGAAGAGCCCCAGGTCACTGAGGGACTCCACCTGACAGGGCTTAAGTGTAGTGCAGGACCATGTCCTGTACTGGGACATCACACATAATTGCACATAGTTTTGGTTATTCTATTGTTCCTCATAAGTATTCCACTTTGTCAGGCCTAACATGGCATATTCTTAAAGGGGTACTCCACTGCTCTGCGTTTGGAACAAACTGTTCCAAACGTTGGAGCCGGCGCCGGGAGCTCGTGACTTAATAGTACAAAATACAACAAATGCAATAAACTCTGGAGAACCCAGAGACCAGATCCAGCATGGGATATACAGGGAATTGCTCAGGAAAACATAACCGCATACCTGAGACCCAACCGGAGAAAGCCCAACACATACTAACACACTCACATACACACAAACACACATTCCGGTAACCCTAATACCCCCACCCCCCTACTTAGCCCCCCCCCATATGAACCACAGTCCACCGACATATCAAGCAGAAGCCAGGGGGTCCATACCTTTGTCGAATTTCTTTGGACACCTACAACTCACATAAAGAGTCATGTATAACAGGACATACTTGTTGACCAGAGCCAGCCAACGAGACAACGGGGGAGGTATCCTTCCAGGTCATCACAACCACTTTACGGGCACAGAACAGCAGAAAGCGAATCAATAGGTGTCTATGAGAACTAGAAACCACCTCATTTATGACTCCCAGCAGGCATACCATAGGATTGAGTAAAAAAGGAAAGTCCAGATTATTATCTAGAAAGACCATCACCTCCCTCCAGGAGAGAGCAATGACTGGACACTCCCACACAGCATGCAAAAAAAGTACCTACTGCACCCAAACAGCAGAAACACAAATCAGACTGCGAAACACCAATACGCTTCAGATGAGCAGGGGTATAATACAACCGTAAAACATACCTAGATTGGATCAGCATATCTCTACCACTGACCACTGTAGAATAATAAGAGCCTTCAACCTCCTTCCACTGATCCTCAGACAGATCCAGTATATCAGACATCCATTTAGAAAATGCTTGTGAGAAAAGGCTAGGCCCCAGTGTCTGCAGTAGAGCATAGGCCGGAGTCAAGGGTTTAGAGAGATCCGTGGTGCCCAGGAGAAGCTCCACTTCTGAAAAAACAGGGGTAAACGTCAAGGAGAAAAACTGCACCAGAACCGCATGCCTGAGCTGAAGATACCTAAAGAAGGCATTTCCATGAAGGCTATAACGTTCCTTCATGTCTGAAAAGGACCTTAAAACTTGATCCTCTCCAAGCAAGTGGCTCACATATTTGACACAATGAGAACCCCAGAACCTGGCATCCTGTAACCCATGCAGGTGAGGTAAATGAGCGTTCCCCCAAAAGGGTGCTCTAGGAGATACCAAAGGCTGTAGAAAGTTATTAGACACCATGGACCACACTTTAGCAACAGACTGAAGGGGAATAGTAAAGGAAGATCTGGAATGATACCTGTAGAGAGTGTTAGTAAGGGCTTCATAGGAACCCATAATCGCTCCAGCCAAGGCCATCGCTGAGTTGGACAAATCCAGATCGATCCACCACGCTGCATTTACCAACTGGGAGGCAAGAAAGTAGTTATAAACATCAGGCAGTTAAGCCGCTGTGCATCTTGGGAGCCGGGAGAAGGGCCCAATCAAGTCTGGGAGACCTTCCCTGCCAGTAGAAGCATCCCAGAACACCACACAGTGTGTTTAAAAACTTTTTAGGGGAAATCATGGTAGCTAAATGAAACAGGTAGAGCAATTTAAGGAGGTAAATCATTAAAAAAATATTGATCCTGCCGGCTAGGGAGAGGGGGAGTGAGTACCTGGCCGTAAGCCATTCCACAGTGGAGCGTAGAAGTGGCTCCAAGTTTAGGGGCACATAATCTATCAGGGACTCAGTTACTTCCACCCCCAAGTACCCAAAGCGAGAAACCACCTGCACCCCAGTCGGGAGGGAGGTTGGGAGGGGGACTCCAGAGGAAAGTGCCATTAGGGATGATTTAGCCCAGTTGACCCGTAAGTCTGAAATCGAACTAAACCAGTCAAGCAGATCAATAAGGGACAAGAGCGAACCCTCTACAATGGATCCCCTGGGTATACCACAGATAGCAGGGTCCCTTCGTATGGCTGCCGCTAAAGGCTCCATCGCCAGGGAGATAGCGGGCACCCCTTCCTCATCGCACAGCCAAGGAGAAAGGGAGCAGAAACATCTAAGTTAGTGCGAATACGGGCCCTAGGACCATCATATAGCAAGCGTACCCAAGTACAAAATCGGGGACCAAACCCAAACGTACCTAGAACTTCCCACAGATAAGGCCACAACACAGAGTCAAAGGCTTTGTAAATATCCAGACTAACCACCACTCCAGTAGGAAAGCCCCCCCCCACCGCAACTATGTTAAGTTGCAGGTGCTTTACATTAACATCAGTAGCCCTACCTGGCATAAACCCAGTTTGGTCGGGATGAATGATAGCGTTAATGACCCCATATAGGCGAGTAGCCAACACTCTAGCCAAGATCTTAATATCAACATTCAACAGGGAAATGGGTCTATAAGAATCAGGCAGCAACGAGTCCTTCCCAGGCTTAGGGAGCACCACAATCAACGCCTCCCGCATAGAGTCCAGAAGAGCATCGGCCGCAGCTATCGAGTGAAACAAGTTAAGTAGAATAGTGGCCAGTCACTCCTCATTCATCCTATACCAATCCCCTATCATCGCACCTAAACCAGGGGTCCCATGGGGAAGATCACGTATAGCCTGTTCCACCTCAGCACGACTAAGTGTGGGAAGGGATAAGTCACTTAAGAAAAACAACATTTCCCCTTGGCAGGGCAAAGAAGGGGCAGCATACAAAAAGGAGTAAAAGTCCCTAAAAACAGAGTTGATCAGCTGAGGGTCTACCACCATTGCACCGTCACTGCCCTTAATACAGAGGATAGAGGCAGCAGGATCACTAGCCCTCCCCATTTTTACCATTTTTATACCAGAATTCAAAGAGGGCAGCCTCCCTATCTGCTAACCGCAACTGGACCCTATCCTTCTGAACAACTAACAGGGATCTTTGAGCTTTGGCCCACGCCCTCTTAGTCGTAGGAGAGGGGTTCCTAACATACTCTGTCTCCAGAACACCAACCTCCTGCACCAGCCTACCCTCCATATCAGACTGAAGTTTCCGCTGGCCCACAACTCCCGCTATAAAGGCCCCTCTAATCGTGGTTTTGTATGCATCCCATTGAACTAAGGGGCCAGGATAAGCGGCATTATACTCCCAGTAATCAGCATGAGCAACCCCCAGAGCCTCTACAACTGCCCCGGCCTGTAGCCACCTAGTGCATGCGCCTGATACGGGAAGGGGAAGTAGGGCCTAAGTATAGGCTTACCAACACAGCAGAGTGGTCTGAGATCCCCCTAGTGATGTAAGAAACATCTCTTAGCGCAGGAAGGAGATCCTCGGATGCCAGTGCGAGACCTATTCGAGAGAACGACCTATTGGCCGCAGAATAAAAGCAAAAGGAAGAAGCTATCGGATATTTCCACCTCCAGAAGTCGGTCAGGCCCAACGCCGAACGCCAAGTGTTAAAGTAGGAGGAGCCAGGGTCAGCAGCAGTGTTGCGGTTGAGCTTAGGATAAGGAGCCACATTGAAATCACCTATGAAAAGGAAAGGATCAGAGGGAAGACAGGAGTTTGTTAGTAATTAGCTCCAGGACAGAGACCTCAAAAGGAGGAGGTGCATATACAGAGACAAGAACAAAGGAGAAAGGGAACAAAGCAAAAGCACAACTCTCCCAAAGTGGTCACAGGCACCCTGTGAAACGGTCAGTAGTAGGGACTTAGTGATTAACACCCAGACACCCCCAGAATAGGTGGAATAGGATGTATGGTAGCCCCTCGCAATCCAAGCCCTTTTCAGAGAAATAACTTTCTGATCCATAATATGAGTCTCCTGTAGACAAATAATGTGAGGAGACTGATGTTTCACAAAATCAAGGCATAAGGCCCTTTTAAATTTGGAATTAAGCCCCGGATATTACAGCTAACCACCTTCAGGGTCCCCAACATAAAAGATAACACTAAAGATGCCCAGGAGAGACTGCGGGAGGACCAAGACAAAGAAGAGCAGAGCACAGGGACTATATAAACCACATTAAACCAACAAAAAGACAAACAGGGCACAGACACATAAAACAAAAGCAATCAGGCATAACAAAAACATCCCCAAGAACTCCCTGTCTAACACTTAACGGGACGTAAAACAGCTAGTCCCTAACACAGTGCAGACGTAGACCCTAGATACAACTGCTACAGAGTGTTAAAAGAACGCAGAGAAATTCTAAATGCACAACTACCAAAGTTCCCTCCCGCCACCCCACAATAAACTAAAACGGACGGTAACTGAAGAAACAACCCAGAGAGACAGTAACCTGTGGAGGCCCTAAACAGGAACTAACTCCCTAACCACTACCTAAAAGCAAACAAGTACGAAGAGCAGTCCTTGGCGAGATAGTCCAGCGTAGCCCAATCCGGAGGCCTGTCCAGGGTGGGGTGCATCCACCCAGTGAAGAGCTTCAGTCAAGGAAGAAAATAAATTAGAAGAGACCCCATCCACCACTCAGAGATGAGCAGGATACAACATTGAGTAGCAGTAGCCCTTGGCGCGCAGCTTTGTCCGGACCTCCGTGAACTGCACCCGCTGCTTGCGAAGTTCCACAGAAAAATCAGGATAAAAGGACACTCTGCTTCTCTCACAGATGACCTTGCCCTTGATCCGCACCGCCCAGAGAATAGCATCTCTGCCCCTGAAGTGAAGAAGTTTGGCCAGGAAAAGACGTGTAGGGCCACCAGGAGGAGAGGGGCGAGCCGGAACACGATGAGCCTGCTCAACAGAGAAATAAGGAGAGAAGGTGTCCACAGGAAGAATCTCCTTCAGCCAGTTTTCCAAGAACAGCACAGGATCATTCCCCTCCACCTTCTCAGAGAGGCCCACCAGGCGTATGTTGTTGCGCCTCAAGCGGTTCTCCATTTCCTCTATCTGACTCAGGACTCTGGTAACCTGACACTGTAGAGAATCAACCCACTCCGGCAAGGGATGTAAGGTGTCTTCCACCGTAGAGATTCTGCGCGCCACTTCTTCAGTGGGCTCTTTTGAGTCTCATGACGCAGAATAACAAACTCCTGCCACAACTCATCCACTTTAGTCACCATAATAGATTGGCAGGAGGTAAAGGACACCAAGAGCTCAGAGAACCGATGGTCCATAGCTGTAACGTCATAGACTGGCCATTCAGAGTGCAGCTACTGAGGAGTCGGAGATCCCTTGAACAGTGACAGAGGCGGCTCAGGAGAATCACCTCTAGGACGGTTCTGAACTCTGGAGAACTGGCTGAACGCTTTCACTGCCTGCACAGAAGCAAACTGGGTCTGAGCATTAGGATCTCGCCTAGAAGGGCCACCAGAGCGGGATGACCCATCATCAGAGGAAGCCTTCTCATCAGAAGTCGGCCAAGAGGCCTCAGCATACACTTTGAATTTCTTATTCTTGACCCATGACCAACAGGGCCATACAGAGAGCGGGCAGAAAGTCACCAGACATGTAGTCCCAGGATTGCAGGTGAAGAAGCAATCAGGACAGGAGCAGGGCCCACAGCTTATAGAAAAGGTCGCAGGCTGACCACCAAGCACCACATGTCCCAGCAAGACTGCAGCCACCCTCCAATGTACTCACAGTCCCAGAGAAGCGTGCAGGATCAAGCAGTGGAGAGCCCCCTGAAGCCTGGCAGGGTAGAGACATGCAGGAGGTGGCTCAGCATCAGCAGGCACACCAGTAGGAGAAGGCAGTCCAGCTGTATAGGAGGCAATAAGGCACCCTCCTTTATGGTAGGGCAGAAGACAGCAGGAGCACAGATGTAAGACTGCAGGGAGTCCAACCAGAACTGCAGCTGCGTATTTAGGCAGGAGCTGCAGGGAACTAGTTCTTATTTGATTGTGATCCTTTTACAATGTGGATGAAAATTATACCAATTAGTACCTCTCCCTTCTTCTGTAGAGAACGAGACGTGTTCTATGCGTATTAATGCATATAATGCACATTGCATAGCCTTATCTTTCACCATCTAATTGACATAATACAAATATATCCACAAGGAAACTTAAGTAGTCCTCCAAATTTATTAAAAGTAGTAAGAAAATTAACATGTTAATGTACCTAAAGATGTACACCAGTAATTGCTCCAAATTTAGTAATACAGATTTTATATCTGTACTTAAATATGTCCTACCAGATATGTATGGTTTGTTAGGAGCTGAAGGGTTCATGCAAGTCACTTCAATTTAATAGATCCAGAGATTCGATATTGAACTAACCATTGTTGTAAAATGAAAATATTTTCTGTAATGTAATTGCACCTACTAAGGGTGCATGCACACCACGTTTTCACTCTACGGCTGGGGGAGAAAACCGTGGGGGAGAAAACCGTGCGCTCCCGTACCCCAGCCGGACCGATGCCCTAATCCATTGACTTTAATGAGCCGACCGGAGTCACTGTTTTACTCTGGTCGGCTCATTTTTCACCTATATATATATGTATACTACGTTTTGAGGTTCGGTCAGAAAACCGGATACGGGTGAAAAATGGTCTGTTAAGTCTTCATATGACATATGGTACTTCATGACTTTTCTCTTACTGAAAATGGTTTGGAGAAAAATATCCTGGTATGCAAGATGACACCAAAGACATAACAGTCTATGAGAGTCCATGTATTTCAGGAGCACCATTCCCAGAGGTGTCTAGGCTTTGGATGTCATAATGAGCTATTCCAAAATCGTGATACCAAAAGCAGAAAGTTATCAAGTTTTATGTCCTGGTGAACAAGTCCATTGGTATTCAGGAATTGATTTCTGCTCTAATAAATTATATGGTGTACGTGCTGAGCTGGTTATCACTTTCTCGTTGTAGTTAATCCCCTCCAATAGCTAGTTCTATGGAGAGGAGCAAATAGATACCGGAGCCAGAAAGTGATAGGGAAGTCCGGAGATAAAAGCCAAAATCAAAAACCAGAGAGCTGAATATTAATAGGAACGCTAGTTACTGGAGCTGAGTATATCACTGGCAGATCCTAGAGGCCACAGAAAGTCTTATATAGCTAGCAACACAGGTGAGGACTCAGCAGGTAAAACAAATTAACCCTATGCACTATTAACCCTTTAGACGCCGTGTCTAAAGTGAAAGCAAACATATGTCGGCTAGCTCAGTCAGCTGTTCGGGACCGCTGTGGTGAAATCACGGCGTCCCGATCAGCTGGAACACACAAGGAGGGCCCCAACCTTCCTCCTGTGTGTCCGATTGCCAAATGACTGCTCAGTGCCTGAGATCTAGTGTTGCTCGCGAATATTCGCAATTCGAATTTTATTCGCGAATATCGCATATTCGCGAATTCGCGAATATTCGCGAATATAGCACTATATATTCGTAATAACGAATATTCATTTTATTTATTTTTTTATTTTTTTATTTTTTCACAGTACACATCACAGTGATCATCCCTCTCTGCTTCCAGCTTGTGTGGTGTAAAGAAGGCTCTAATACTACTGTGTGATACTGGTGTGTGAATTTTCGCATATGCGAAAATATGCATATGCAAATTTTCGCATTTGCGAATTTTCGCTTACACCAATTTTTGTATATGCAAATTTCAGCATATGTAGATTTTCGCATACGCGAAGTTTCGCATGTGCGAAAATAAAACGAGAATATTGCGAATATTCGCCAATATATTACGAATATTCGTCCATATATTCGCGAATATTCGCGAATTCGAATATGGCCTATGCCGCTCAACACTACTGAGATCCAGGCATGAGCAGTCAAGCAGCAGAATCATTGTTCAATGTTATCCTATGGGATAACAATGATCAAAGTAAAAGATCAGTGTGTGCAGTGTTATAGCCCCCGATAAAGGGTTATAACATTGCAAAAAAATATATAAAGATCATTTAAAGGGGTACTCTGGTGGAAAACTTTTTTTTTTTTTTTTTTTATCAACTGGTGCCAGACAGTTAAACAGATTTGTAAATTACTTCTATTAGAAAATCTTAATCCTTCCAGTACTTATTAGCTGCTGAATACTACAGAGGAAATTATTTTCTTTTTGGAACACAGTGCTCAATGCTGACATATCTGTCCATTTTAGCAACTGTCCAGAGCAGCATATGTTTTCTATGGGGATTTTCTCCTACTCTGGCCAGTTCTTAAAATGGACAGAGATGTCAGCAGAGATTACTGTGGTCATGATGTCAGCAGAGAGCTCTGTGTTCCAAAAAGAAAAGAATCTCCTCTGTAGTATTCAGCAGCTAATAAGTACTGGAAGGATTAAGATTTTTTGATAGAAGTAATTTACAAATCTCTTTCTGGCACCAGTTGATTAAAAAAAAAAAGTGTTCCACCGGAGTACCCCTTTAACCCCTTCCCTAATAAAAGTTTGAAACACACACCTTTTCCCATTTAAAAAAACCTGTGTAAATAAAAATAAAAATAAACATATGTGGCATCACACGTGCGGAATTGTCTGAATTATAAAAAATATATCATTAATGAAATCACACAACGAAAGAAAAAAAAAAGAATAAAAAGCGATCAAAAAGTTCAAACAATACAAAAATTGTACCGCTAAAAACTTCAGATCATGGTGCAAAAAATGAGTCCTCATACCACCCTGTACGCGGAACAATAAAAAAGTTATAGGGATCAGAAGATGAGAACTTTAAATGTATTAATTTCCATGCATAATAATCGTATGGACCTACAGAATATAGAGAAGGTGTCATTTTTACCGAAAAATTTACTGCGTAGAAACGGAAGCCCCCAAAAATTACAAAATGGCATTTTTTCTTCAATTTTGTCACACAATGATTTTTTCTCTGTTTTGCCGTAGATTTTTGGGTAAAATGATTGACGTCATTACAAAGTAGAATTGATGGTGTAAAAAAAAAGCCATCATATGGATTTTAAGATGCAAAATTTAAAGAATTATGATTAAATTATGAGGAAAAACATGATGAGGAAAAAACGAAAGTGCAAAAATGGAAAAACCCTTAAGGGGTTAAAAAGCTGAGACTAGGTGTCTCCCTACTTGTCCAGAGCACATTTCCCCCTATCTTTTGTACAGACTTTCGATTCCTGATGTCCTGGCAGAAGTCCAAAATAAGGAAGGGGGGGGGGGGGGGGGTTGAGTGAGAGTAGAGTGAGGGAGGAAGTTCTCCCCTGTATGGCTTCAGATGATGTCACTCCTGCTGGGGAACGCCCCTTCCCAGTCTGTGACTCTGACTGAGACTGAGCATAAAATACAGAGCAATATCAAGGTAGAAAACTAACAAACAATAAAAATAAAGGCAGGGGGGTGGTTTATCATGATGGGGGCAGTGAATGGAGGATTATAAAATTAACAAGATCATGACAGGTACACTTTAGGGAAACCAAGGCTGATGGCTTATTGCCACTGACAGTCCTGTCTATTTCTTTACTAGTTGCCCAACTGTTTTATTGTTACAGGTATATCTATAAAAATCTATTGTGTTGTCACAGATTTATCTTGTATTTCCATGTCTTATCATTTTGGGTTCTACTGATTGAAATCCATCTATGATCTTCATAGAACACAATGAAGGACTGAACATTGTACTGTAGTATAATTGTGTAACATGCCCTCTAGCGGTAAAAATAGTGCAGTGAACATTCTTCGAATGTAAATGTAATGCTAAAATATGTCAAAGTCTAGAACCGTGTTTTCCAACCAGGGTGCCTCCAGCTCTTGCAAACCTACAATTCCCAGCATGCCTGGACAGACTGGTAGCTTTGCAACACTGGTCTAAAATGTGACTGATGCGGTCTAGAGTTAAACCTATGAAATCTAAGACTAAACATAGGCTATGTTCACACACCATTTGTTACCTCATTTTGAGCCATAAATGGCTGGAAAAACCCTCCGGCCAAAAGCAGAAAATGGCCAAAAGTTGTGTGTCAAAAAATGGATGATGGTGGACAGAGAGGAGGCGGACGATCTGGAGATCTGGAAAGGACACATAGGACTTAGGCTACATTCAACTCCTCAATAGTAAAGAACTTACTAAGGCTACATTCACACTACGATTGTGTGATACAGTTGCCGTAAAAAATGTCTGCTGCCGTATCATTACCGGACCCGCGCCGCATACCATTTATTTGAATGAGCCGGCCGGAGTCAGAAAGTGACTCTGGTTTACTCATTTTTGCACCGTATTCGGTTTCGTTGCCGGATTGAAAACCATGGTCTGCTGCAATTTTTAGTCTGGCAATAAAACTGTGCAAAATGAGTTGACCACTATCTGACTCCATGTGGTTATTAAATGAATGGGATGTGGCGCAGGTCCATCGACTACAAATCCCACAATTCCATCTTCCTCCCTCCCACACATCAGCCACCCAACCCATTGAAACAGAAATGAGCTGCATCCATTCAAATCTGTGTGGTTTTCAATCAGAGTGCCTACAGCTGTTGCAGATTGATCTCTCTCCCACCAAGTGATTCCTCCACCCATTGAAGCAGACAGGCTCCCTGTCATCAGCTGACTAGTGAGTCAGGTCTCGGCCGCATTACAACCTGGGAAAAATCTGAGACAACAGTCATTCAGCAAAAATCACAGGAGAATTGTGAGAAAACCGTCACACACTGGTACATACATTATATTATGAACTACACTAACTTTACAGCCCCTGCAGCACAGTCAAATAAAAAATAAAAAATCCTGGAATACCCCTTTAACTTTAAGCGACAATACCCCAACCACTCAGGCCTGTTATTTACGGGACTGTCCCAACCCCTCCCAATGCAATCTCATCTATGGCTTGTATGTTTACTATACGTCCTGTCTATTTTTGACTATATATTGGTTTTTAATTTTATTATTTTTTTAACCTATTAAGGACATCGGGCATACAAGTAAACCTTTGGGGGGACATTTATTAATGTTGGCTGTAGGATGCGGTTTTCCCTGGCAGAATTTTTGGGTCTTTTATTGGCCATCTTCTGCCCAATTTACTATAAAGATGCATATCCTAAATAAATATTGCGCCTGCCAGGAACAGGATAGGTTTGCTATGGAGATTTGCTCCTCCTCTGGACAGTTCCTGAGACAGAAGTGTCAGCAGAGAGCACTGTGGTCAGACAGAAAAGAACTCCAGGAAGAAATACCTGTACAACTTCCTCTGGAGCATTCAGCAGCTAATAAGTACTGGAAGGATTAAGATTTTTAAATAGCAGTAATTTGTTTAGTGTTCTGGCACCAATTGATTTAAATAAAAAAACATTTCACCAGAGAACCCCTGTAACGCACCAAGGAGTACATATACGCCCTGGAGTGTTAAGTGACTTTGAAGCGAGCAAAGGAGCTGCGCTTGCTTCATGGTGGTGAGTGTTGGCTACTATCAGTAGCTGGACACTCCCTGCTAATGACGGGGAGCGCTGATCCATGTCATTAACCCTTTAGATCAGGGATCTTAAACTCCTAGCCCGTGAAATGAAATTTTGTGACCCGCACCAGGGATCTGGAATTTGTATCACACGACGCCCGGGACATGCAGTTCCAGGCGCCGGGAAGGTGATTTCTTCAGGCATCAAGTCCTGCTTCGGGCAAGGAAGGCTAAATGCCAGAAGACTTCACACACTTCCGCAAACACTGCTACATGGGACCCGATGCACATATGACAGGCCAACCAGTCTTGCCCCGTCACTAAACTGCTACTTACATCTGCCTGCGGGGACTTCCTGGCGAAGGTGCGCGCGGTGAGTGATGTCATCACAAGCGCCGCTCAGAGATGCCGACGTCCTTTGCAGAAATTGCGATGATGTCACTTATAGCATGCACCTCAACCAGGAAGTCCCCGCAGGCAGATGTAAGTAGCGCTGTCCAGGTGGTGAAACTGTGCTGCGCTATCTAATGTGGGGAAACTGTACTGCACTACCTAATGTGAGGAATCTGTATTAAGGCTACCTAATGTGGGGAATCTGTGCTAAGGCTACCTAATGTGTGGAATCTGTGCTGCGCTACCTAAAGTGGGAAATCTGTGCTAAGGCTACCTAATGTGGGGAATCTGTGCTGCGCTACCTAATGTGGGGAATCTATTCTAAGGCTACCTAATGTGGGAAATCTGTGCTGTGCTATCTAATGTCGGGAAACTGTGCTGCGCTACCTAATGTGGGGAATCTGTGCTATGGCTACCTAATGTGGGGAATCTGTGCTGCCCTACCTAATGTGGGAAATCTGTGCTGAGGCTACCTAATGTGAGGAATCTATTCTAAGGCTACCTAATGTGGGGAATCTGTGCTGTGCTATCTAATCTGGGGAAACTGTGCTGCGCTACCTAATGTGGGGAAACTGTGCTGCGCTAACTAATGTGGGGAATCTGTGCTATGGCTACCTAATGTGGGGAATCTGTGCTGCGCTACCTAATGTGGGAAATCTGTGCTGAGGCTACCTAATGTGAGGAATCTATTCTAAGGCTACCTAATGTGGAGAATCTGTGCTGCTCTACATAATGTGGGGAAATGGTGCTGCGCTACCTAATGTGGGGAAACTGTGCTGCGCTACTTAATGTGGGGAATCTATGCTACGGCTACCTAATGTGGGGAATCTGTGCTGCGCTACCTAATGTGGGGAATCTGTGTTAAGGTTACTTAATGTAGGGAAACTGTGCTGCACTACCTAATGTGGGAAATCTGTGCTAAAGCTACCTAATGGGGGGAGTCTGTGCTGCGCTACCTAATGTGGGGAAACTGTGCTGCACTACCTAATGTGGGGAATCTGTGCTAAGGGTACCTATTATGGGAAATCTGTGCTATGGGTACCTAATGTGGGGAATCTGTGCTAAGGGTACCTAATGTGGAGAATCTGTGCTGCGCTACCTAATGTGGGAAATCTGTGCTGAGGCTACCTAATGTGGGGAATCTGTGCTAAGGGTACCTAATGTGGGAAATCTGTACTATGGGTACCTAATGTGGGGTATCTGTGCTAAGGGTACCTAATGTGGGGAAACTGTGCTGTGCTAGCTAATGTGGGGAAACTGTGTTGCGCTAGCTAATGTGGGGAAACTGTGTTGCGCTAGCTAATGTGGGGAAACTGTGTTGCGCTAGCTAATGTGGGGAAACTGTGTTGCGCTACCTAATGTGGGGAAACGGTGTTGCGCTACCTAATGTGGGGAAACCGTGTGGCGAAACCTAATGTGGGGAAACTGTGCTGCGGCTACCTAATGTGGGGAATCTATTCTAAGGCTACCTTATATGGGGAAACTGTGCTGCGCTACCTAATGTGGGGAATCTGTGCTGCGGCTACCTAATGTGGGGATTTTATGCTAAGGCTACCTAATGTGGGGATTTTATGCTAAGGCTACCTAACGTGGGGAAATTATGCTACCTAATGTGGGGAAGCTGCAACCTTCCTAATACTCCCCCCTAGCAGTAGCACCCCCATCATCCGTCAGCTCATGCTATTACCACAGGGGGTAGGGGGAATGGGGAGGGGGTGTTGCTGGTGGATGATGGGGGTGCTACTGCTGGTGGGGGTGTTGCTGGTGGATGATGCGGGTGCTACTGCTGGTGGGAGATGTTGCAGGTGGATGATGGGGGTGTTGCTGGTGGATGATGAGGGGCGCATGATGGGGTCATTATATGTGGGGGGCACATGCGGCCCAGCCTCACGCAGCCGCTACCTCCAGTGGCCCCCAGATAATTTGAGTTTGAGACCACTGCTTTAGATGCTGTGATCAATGCCATTCTAAAGTATTAAATCATAAATTCTAGCTAGCTCGGGGCTCTTCAGACCCCCGTGACAAGGGGGTCCGATGAGCTGAAATGGTGGCGAAGGACCCCCTTACCTGCCTCCAGCCTGCAGATTGCCGATTCACTGATGCATCCTGGAGTGCCAATCAAACTGTATAATGTTATGCAATTGCATACAGTGAGTGCCATCTAATGATTTCATGTAAAAGTCACCTTAAAGGGGTACTCTGGTGGAAATTTTTTTCTTTTAAACCAACTGGTGCCAGAAAGTAAAACAGATTTGTAAATTACTTCTATTAAAAAATCTTAATCCTTCCAGTACTTAGCGGAGGAAATTCTTTTTTTTTTTCTTTTTTTTTTCCCTTTCTGTCACGACCACAGTGCTCTCTGCTGACACCTCTGTCCGTGTCAGGAACTGTCCAGAGAAGCATATGTTTGCTATGGGGATTTTCTCCTGCTCTGGACAGTTCCTGACATGGACAGAGGTGTCAGCAGAGAGCACTGTGGTCGTGACAGAAAAGAAATCCAAAAAGAAAATAATTTACTCTGTAGTATACAGCCGCTAATAAGTATTGGAAGGATTAAAGTTTTTTTAATAGAAGTAATTTACAAATCTGTTTCACTTTCTGGCATCAGTTGATTTGAAAAAAAAGTTTTCCACCGGAGTACCCCTTTCACCCCTTAACGACCACGGACTCAAATGTTTATCCTGGTGGTGCGGTACTTAGCACACCAGGACGTACATATACATCCTGTGTATGACCGTGAGCATCGGAGCGGTGCTCGCGTCATACTCGGCAGGTTCCGGCTCCTAGCAGTAGACCCGCCAGTAATGGCCGACATCCTCGATTGCGCGGATGTCCGCCATTAACCCCTTAGATGCCGTGATCAGTACAGATCACGGCATCTGCGGCAGTGCGCATGTTAAAATAGATGATCGGTTTGCCCTCAGCACTGCCGCAGGGATCCGATCATCTGTAATGGCGGACGGAGGTCCCCTCACCTGCCTCCGTCTGTCTCCTGCTCTGGTCTGAGATCGAGCAGACCAGAGCAGGAGATAGCCGATAATACCGATCAGTGCTATGCCCTATGCATAGCACTGAACAGTTTAGCAATAAAATGATTGCTATAGATAGTCCCCTATGAGGACATAAAAAGTGCAAAAAGAAAAAAGTTTAAAAATGTAAAAATAAAAAGTAAAAAAAATGTGAAAATTCCCCTCCCCCAATAAAAATGAAAATTGTCAGTTTTTCCCATTTTACCCCCAAAAAGTGTAAAAAAAAATGTATAAACATATTTGGTATCGCCACGTGGGTAAATGTCCAAACTATCAAAATATAATGTTAATGACCCTGTAAGGTGAACGGCATAAACATAAAAAAGTCCAAATATGCTGCTTATTAGTCCAATTTTAATCTCCAGCCCTGCCATAGAAATGAATGGAGGGGGCGTGTTGGCTGCATCTTCGGCTGTGGTCAAAAACGCTTGGCTCCTGCATTGAGCAGGAGCGAGCCGGGTCCCCGTACAGGAGATTGTGGGGGGCCCCAGTTGTCGGACCCCCCGCGATCTAACACTTATCCCCTATACTTAGGATAGGGGATAAGTTATTTTTTCCCACCCATACCGGAGTTCTCCTTTAAGGGGTTCAAAATTTAAAATAAAAAAATAAACAAAAATAAATAAAATCACCCTACTTTTCCCATTTTACTCCCAACCCCCAAATAAAATACATAAAAGTTATATCAATTATTATCAAAAATTCCCACCAATACAAAAATGGTACCGATAAAAACTACAGACCACAGCTTAAAAAAAATGAGCCCTCATAAACAGAAAAATTACAAAAAAAGTTATATGGGTCATAAAAGGCCAATTTTCGGTATACCGATTTTGTTAAATAAAAACAAGGTTCCCTTTTAGTGTAGTACAATAATAGAAACACTTTATAAATTAAGTATTGTTTTAATCACATTGACCTATAGAATAAACAGAAAAGTTCAGTTCTTATCAATTTTTCTCCAGAAATAATACATTTTGGTTTCCCCATACATTTTATGGTAAAAAGAAAGGTGTCATTAAAAAGTACAATTTGGTTGTGCAAAAAACAAGCCCTCATATGGGTATGTGGATGCAAAAATAAGAAAGTTATTTCTCTTAAACGACGAGTGTAACACTCACGTTTCTGAAGACAGGAACCCCGGTGGATGTGGATCCGCTGGACCTGTGTGGCAGATAACTCGGACTGTACCAGAGCCTGCCGCAAAGCAGGATAGACTTGCTGCGGCAGGCGGCACCAAGGTCGCTACCCCTGGCATGGCTCGACCACACAGGCGGCTGAGGAGATGCGAGGCACAGGATGGATAAGGCATCTCGTAGTCTGGATAGCAGAAGGTCAGGGCAGGTGGCACAGTAGCGTAGTCAATGCGAAGCAGGAGGTCAGTAGGCAGGCGGCAGAGGAGCAAGGTCAAAGTCACAAAGCAAGGGATCAGATACACGGCAAGGCAATACTGAGGAACGCTTTCTCAAAGGCACAAGGCAACAAAGATCCGTCAGGGAACTGAGAAGGGTGGAGGAATTTATGAGCCACAGGTGGATTACACAAATGAGCATACTGGCCTTTAAATCTTAAAGCTCTGGCGCGCGCGCCGTAGGGGACGGGGACGCACATGCCTGAGCAGAGAGGCAGAGGCAGGAGAAACACCCGGAGAGTGACGGACTGGGGCTCGCATGCGGGCGCGTCCCGCGATGCGAGTCTCAGCCCCTTCGGCAGCAGAAGGTAAGGGGACCATGCGCTCACAGCCAGCGTGTGTGGCCAGAGCACATAACATAACAACAAGGAGGAAAAAAAGAAAATTAAAAAATGTAAATTAGCTGGTCTGTGTCCTTTAAAAGTACTCCCAACTACTACTCCCAACACTCCTTCCACCCTTCCAAAAAATGTCAGAGCTTTCCAAAGCTCTGTATCTAACCTTTCTTCTTGCTCACATTGCAATCTCCCAGCGGGAGAAATTGGCCGTTTCCCAGCAAGCATGACATCACTGAAGCCTGCTGGGGGACCACTTCTGCCCTCATTTGGTTGCAGTGCTGTGATGAAAAGAAGACCTCAGGCTCTGTGCATCTTTCAATGATGCACTTTGCAGCTTTCAATGAAGCTCTTTGCAGCTTTCAGCTAGGCTCTGTGCAGCTGTCAATCAAGCTTAGTGCAGAGAAGCAGGAGGAGACTAAACTAACTGTATTAATTGTGGCAGGGAACAGAACAGAGCCACTTAGTGGACGTTTTTTCTATTACATTATAAACATATTGTCACATGCTGTGCTCCGGCCGCTAGCTCCGGCCGTGAGCGCAGTGTTCTGGGGTCCCTGTCTGTCGGCGGGGCTGGGATTCGCATCGCGGGACGCATCAGCATGCGAATCCCAGCCCGTCACTTACCGCGCTCTGCTGCTTCTGGAACTCAGCTCCGCCGCGCTCGTCCCGTCTCCTAGGGCGCACGCGTGGCGGAGCTCTGTAATTTAAAGGGCCAGTGCGCACTTAATTAGTATGTGCACCTGACAACACATTATAAGTTCCTGCACCTCCCACATCCCCCTGCCGGATCTTCAGTGCCAATTGCCTGAGAGAAAGCGTTTCCTTTTGCCTGTTTGCCATACCTGTGTTCCCAGACCTTCCTGCTAATTTCTTGACTACGAACCTTTGCTGCCTGCCTTGATCTTCTGCTACATTGACTACTCCTCTGCCTCATTGTCACGATGCCGGCTGGCAGGTAGTGGATCCTCTGTGCCAGAGAGGGATTGGCGTGGACCGTGCTAGTGGACCGGTTCTAAGCCACTACTGGTTTTCACCAGAGCCCGCCGCAAAGCGGGATGGTCTTGCTGCGGCGGTAGTGACCAGGTCGTATCCACTAGCAACGGCTCACCTCTCTGGCAGCTGAAGATAGGCGCGGTACAAGGGAGTAGGCAGAAGCAAGGTCGGACGTAGCAGAAGGTCGGGGCAGGCAGCAAGGATCGTAGTCAGGGGCAACGGCAGAAGGTCTGGAAACACAGGCAAGGAACACACAAGGAACGCTTTCACTGGCACTAAGGCAACAAGATCCGGCAAGGGAGTGCAGGGGAAGTGAGGTGATATAGGGAAGTGCACAGGTGAACACACTAATTGGAACCACTGCGCCAATCAGCGGCGCAGTGGCCCTTTAAATCGCAGAGACCCGGCGCGCGCGCGCCCTAGGGAGCGGGGCCGCGCGCGCCGGGACAGAACAGACGGAGAGCGAGTCAGGTAGGGGAGCCGGGGTGCGCATCGCGAGCGGGCGCTACCCGCATCGCGAATCGCATCCCGGCTGGCAGCGGAATCGCAGCGCCCCGGGTCAGAGGACGAGACCGGAGCGCTGCAGCGGAGAGAGTGAAGCGAGCGCTCCGGGGAGGAGCGGGGACCCGGAGCGCTCGGCGTAACAGTACCCCCCCCCTTGGGTCTCCCCCTCTTCTTGGAGCCTGAGAACCTGAGGAGCAGACTTTTGTCAAGGATGTTGTCCTCAGGTTCCCAGGATCTCTCTTCAGGACCACAACCCTCCCAGTCTACTAAAAAAAAATTTTTCCCTCTGACCTTTTTGGCAGCCAAAATTTCCTTGACCGAGAAGACGTCCGAGGAGCCGGAAACAGGAGTGGGAGGAACAGATTTGGGAGAAAAACGGTTGAGGATGAGTGGTTTGAGAAGAGAGACGTGAAAGGCATTAGGGATACGAAGAGAAGGAGGAAGAAGAAGTTTATAAGAGACAGGATTAATTTGACACAAAATTTTGAAAGGACCAAGATAGCGTGGTCCCAACTTGTAGCTAGGGACACGGAAGCGGACATATTTAGCGGAGAGCCATACCTTGTCTCCAGGGGAAAAAACGGGGGGAGCTCTTCTTTTCTTATCCGCGAACCTCTTCATGCGTGAAGA
Organism: Hyla sarda; assembly: GCF_029499605.1. Taxonomy (NCBI): domain Eukaryota; kingdom Metazoa; phylum Chordata; class Amphibia; order Anura; family Hylidae; genus Hyla; species Hyla sarda. Next base: position 86,751,236 of record NC_079199.1, on the reverse strand, counting down.
AGCCTGTAAGAGAGAATTTTGGGTCTCTCTCCATATAATGGAAAGGTCACGAGAAATTTCATCCACAGCGGGCAGACCAGAGGGCAAGGGGGTAGGGAGGGGGGGAAGAGGGTGACGGCCGTACACCACGAAAAATGGGGATTTGGAGGAAGATTCAGAGACCCTGAAGTTATACGAGAATTCGGCCCATGGAAGGAGATCTGCCCAGTCATCCTGGCGGGAGGAAACAAAATGTCGCAAATAATCACCCAAGATCTGGTTAATTCTTTCTACTTGTCCATTGGACTGGGGATGATATGCAGAGGAAAAATTTAATTTAATCTTGAGTTGTTTACAGAGAGCCCTCCAGAATTTAGACACGAATTGGACACCTCTATCCGAGACAATCTGCGTAGGCAACCCGTGAAGACGAAAAATGTGTACAAAAAATTGTTTAGCCAACTGAGGCGCAGAAGGAAGACCAGGAAGAGGGATGAAATGTGCCATTTTGGAGAATCGATCAACGACCACCCAAATAACAGTGTTGCCACGGGAAGGGGGTAAATCAGTAATAAAATCCATACCAATCAGAGACCAAGGCTGTTCGGGGACAGGCAGAGGATGAAGAAAACCAGCGGGCTTCTGGCGAGGAGTCTTATCCCGGGCACAGATAGTGCAGGCTCGCACAAAGTCCCCAACATCCGTCTCCAGAGTCGGCCACCAATAGAAGCGGGAGATGAGTTGCACAGATTTCTTGATGCCCGCATGACCTGCGAGATGGGAGGAGTGACCCCATTTGAGGATTCCGAGGCGTTGGCGTGGAGAAACAAAGGTCTTTCCTGGAGGAGTCTGCCTGATGGAGGCAGGAGAAGTGGAGATCAGGCAGTCAGGTGGAATGATGTGTTGCGGAGGGAGATCAACTTCTGAGGCATCCGAGGAACGAGAGAGAGCATCGGCCCTAATGTTCTTATCGGCAGGACGAAAGTGAATCTCAAAATTAAATCGGGCAAAGAACAGAGACCACCGGGCCTGGCGAGGATTCAGCCGTTGGGCAGACTGGAGGTAGGAGAGGTTCTTGTGGTCGGTGTAGATAATAACAGGAAATCTTGATCCCTCCAGCAGATGCCTCCATTCCTCAAGTGCTAATTTAATGGCTAGAAGCTCTCGATCCCCGATGGAGTAGTTCCTCTCCGCTGGAGAGAAGGTCCTAGAGAAAAAACCACAAGTGACAGCATGCCCGGAAGAATTTTTTTGTAGAAGAACAGCTCCAGCTCCCACTGAGGAGGCATCAACCTCCAATAGGAAGGGTTTGGAAGGGTCAGGTCTGGAGAGCACGGGAGCCGAAGAAAAGGCAGACTTGAGTCGTTTAAAGGCGTCTTCTGCTTGAGGAGGCCAGGACTTGGGATCAGTATTTTTTTTGGTTAAAGCCACGATAGGAGCCACAATGGTAGAAAAATGTGGAATAAATTGCCTGTAATAATTGGCGAACCCCAAAAAGCGTTGGATAGCACGGAGTCCGGAGGGGCGAGGCCAATCTAAGACGGCAGAGAGTTTGTCTGGATCCATCTGTAGTCCCTGGCCAGAGACCAAATATCCTAGAAAAGGAAGAGATTGGCATTCAAACAGACATTTCTCAATTTTGGCATAGAGTTGGTTGTCACGAAGTCTCTGAAGAACCATACGGACATGCTGGCGGTGTTCTTCTAGATTGGCAGAAAAAATTAGGATATCGTCCAGATATACAACAACACAGGAGTATAACAGATCACGAAAAATTTCATTGACAAAGTCTTGGAAGACGGCAGGGGCATTGCACAGTCCAAAGGGCATGACCAGATACTCAAAGTGTCCATCTCTGGTGTTAAATGCCGTTTTCCACTCGTCCCCCTCTCTGATGCGGATGAGGTTATAGGCGCCTCTTAAGTCCAATTTAGTGAAGATGTGGGCACCTTGGAGGCGATCAAAGAGTTCAGAGATGAGGGGTAAGGGGTAGCGGTTCTTAACCGTGATTTTATTAAGACCGCGGTAGTCAATGCAAGGACGTAGGGAGCCATCTTTTTTGGACACAAAGAAAAATCCGGCTCCGGCAGGAGAGGAGGATTTACGGATAAAGCCCTTTTTTAGATTCTCCTGGACGTATTCGGACATGGCAAGAGTCTCTGGGGCAGAGAGAGGATAAATTCTGCCCCGGGGTGGAGTAGTGCCCGGGAGGAGGTCGATAGGGCAATCATAAGGCCTGTGAGGAGGTAGAGTCTCAGCTTGTTTTTTGCAGAAAACATCCGCGAAGTCCATATAGGCCTTAGGGAGACCGGTTACTGGAGGAACCACAGAGTTACGGCAAGGGTTACTGGGAACCGGTTTTAGACAGTTCTTGGAACAAGAGGACCCCCAACTCTTGATCTCCCCAGTGGACCAATCCAGGGTTGGGGAATGAAGTTGAAGCCAGGGAAGTCCAAGGAGAATTTCCGAGGTGCAATTGGGGAGGACCAAAAGTTCAATCCTCTCATGATGAGATCCGATGCTCACAAGAAGGGGCTCCGTGCGGAAACGTATGGTACAGTCCAATCTTTCATTATTTACACAATTGATGTAGAGGGGTCTGGCGAGACTGGTCACCGGGATGTTGAACCTGTTGACGAGAGAGGCCAAAATAAAATTTCCTGCAGATCCAGAGTCCAAGAAGGCCACAGCAGGGAAGGAGAAGGCAGAGGCAGACATCCGCACAGGCACTGTAAGACGTGGAGAAGCAGAGTAGACATCAAGGACTGTCTCACCTTTGTGCGGAGTCAGCGTACGTCTTTCCAGGCGGGGAGGACGGATAGGACAATCCCTCAGGAAGTGTTCGGTACTAGCACAGTACAGGCAGAGGTTCTCCATACGGCGTCGTGTCCTCTCTTGAGGTGTCAGGCGAGACCGGTCGACCTGCATAGCCTCCACGGCGGAAGGCACAAGAACAGATTGCAGGGGACCAGAGGAGAGAGGAGCCGAGGAGGAGAAACGCCTCGTGCGAACAGAGTCCATATCTTGGCGGAGTTCCTGACGCCTTTCGGAAAAACGCATGTCAATGCGAGTGGCTAGGTGAATAAGTTCATGTAGATTAGCAGGAATTTCTCGTGCGGCCAGAACATCTTTAATGTTGCTGGATAGGCCTTTTTTGAAGGTCGCGCAGAGGGCCTCATTATTCCAGGACAATTCTGAAGCAAGAGTACGGAATTGTACGGCATACTCGCCAACGGAAGAATTGTTACGCCTAGCGCTCCGGGTCCCCGCTCCTCCCCGGAGCGCTCGCGGCGTCTCTTTCCCTGCAGCTCCCCGGTCAGTCCCGCTGACCGGGAGCGCTGCTCTGTTATGGCCGTTGGGGATGCGATTCGCACAGCGGGACGCGCCCGCTCGCGAGTCGCATCCCAGGTCACTTACCCGTTCCCGTCCCCTGCTGTCATGTGCTGGCGCGCGCGGCTCCGCTCTCTAGGGCGCGCGCGCGCCAGCTCCCTGAGACTTAAAGGGCCAGTGCACCAATGATTGGTGCCTGGCCCAATTAGCTTAATTGGTTCCCACCTGTTCCCTGGCTATATCTAGTCTCCTCCCTTGCACTCCCTTGCCGGATCTTGTTGCCTTAGTGCCAGTGAAAGCGTTCCTTGTGTGTTTAATAGCCTGTGTACCAGTACCTTGCTATCTCCCCTGACTACGAACCTTGCCGCCTGCCCCCGACCTTCTGCTACGTCCGACCTTGCTACTGCCTACTCCCTTGTACCTCGCCTTTCTTCAGTATCTTCAGCAGCCAGAGAGGTGAGCCGTTGCTAGTGGATACGACCTGGTCACTACCGCCGCAGCAAGACCATCCCGCTTTGCGGCGGGCTCTGGTGAAAACCAGTAGTGGCTTAGAACCGGTCCACTAGCACGGTCCACGCCAATCCCTCTCTGGCACAGAGGATCCACTACCTGCCAGCCGGCATCGTGACAGTAGATCCGGCCATGGATCCCGCTGAAGTTCCTCTGCCAGCTGCCGCCGACCTCCCTACATTGGTCGCCCGACAAGAGCACCAGCTGTCGTACTTGACCACCATGACACAGCAACTCCAGTCGCAGCTACAGCAGCTCCAGTCACAGCAACAGCAGCAACAGTCACAGCTACAGCAAGTTCAGTCTCAGCTACAGCAGCAACAACCATCTCCTCCGCCAGCTCCTGCACCCCTTCCGCAGCGACTGGCCACTCCTAGCCTCCGCCTGTCTTTGCCGGACAAATTTAATGGGGACTCTAAGTTTTGCCGTGGCTTCCTTTCGCAATGTTCTCTGCACTTGGAGATGATGTCGGACCTGTTTCCTACTGAAAGGTCTAAGGTGGCTTTCGTAGTCAGCCTTCTGTCTGGAAAAGCCCTGTCATGGGCCACACCGCTCTGGGACCGCAATGACCCCGTCACTGCCTCTGTTCACTCCTTCTTCTCAGAAATTCGAAGTGTCTTTGAGGAACCTGCCCGAGCCTCTTCTGCTGAGACTGCCCTGCTGAACCTGGTCCAGGGTAATTCCTCCGTTGGCGAGTACGCCATACAATTCCGTACTCTTGCTTCTGAACTATCCTGGAATAATGAGGCTCTCTGCGCGACCTTTAAAAAAGGCCTATCCAGCAACATTAAAGATGTTCTGGCCGCACGAGAGACTCCTGCTAGCCTGCATGAACTCATTCATCTAGCCACTCGCATTGACATGCGTTTTTCTGAGAGGCATCAAGAGCTCCGCCAGGAAAAAGACTTAGATCTCTGGCCACCTCTCCCACAGTCTCCACTGCAATCTGCGCCTAGGCCTCCCGCCGAGGAGGCCATGCAAGTGGACCGGTCTCGCCTGACCCTGGAAGAGAGGAATCGCCGTAAGGAAGAGAATCTTTGTCTGTACTGTGCCAGTACTGAACATTTTCTGGTGGATTGCCCAATCCGTCCTCCACGTCTGGGAAACGCACGCTCGCACTCAGCTCTCGTGGGTGTGGCGTCTCTTGATGCCAAGTCGGCTTCTCCACGTCTCACGGTACCTGTTCGGATTTCCACTTCAGCCAGCTCTCCCCTCTCAGCCGTGGCCTGCCTGGACTCTGGAGCTTCTGGGAATTTTATTCGGGACTCCTTTGTGAATAAATTCCGTATTCCGGTGACCCGTCTTGTCAAGCCTCTCCACATTTCCGCGGTCAACGGAGCCAGGTTGGACTGTACCATACGTTTCCGCACGGAGCCCCTTCTTATGAGCATCGGATCTCATCACGAGAGGATTGAACTTTTGGTCCTCCCCAATTGCACCTCGGAAATTCTCCTTGGACTTCCCTGGCTTCAACTTCATTCCCCAACCCTGGATTGGTCCACTGGGGAGATCAAGAGTTGGGGGTCCTCTTGTTCCAAGAACTGTCTAAAACCGGTTCCCAGTAACCCTTGCCGTAACTCTGTGGTTCCTCCTGTGTCCGGTCCCCCTAAGGTCATTAAGGACTCTGCCTGCCACAGGAAATGCCCCTCCCCCCCTCCCAGTTCCATCAGGCAAGCTTCTGTGTCCCCTCATGGCCCTCGTCCTGGTGTCACACTGCCCCGTGCCAGGTCCCGCCCTCTGCCCTCTCTCCCCATTCCTACTCCTGCGGTTCTGCCTGCCGTTGAGGAATCCCTCCATCCTTTCCCGGTGTCCTCATCCCAGGGGAGGCAGTTACCCGATAAAGAGAAGGGGAGACCTAAGGGGGGGGGTACTGTTACGCCTAGCGCTCCGGGTCCCCGCTCCTCCCCGGAGCGCTCGCGGCGTCTCTTTCCCTGCAGCTCCCCGGTCAGTCCCGCTGACCGGGAGCGCTGCTCTGTTATGGCCGTTGGGGATGCGATTCGCACAGCGGGACGCGCCCGCTCGCGAGTCGCATCCCAGGTCACTTACCCGTTCCCGTCCCCTGCTGTCATGTGCTGGCGCGCGCGGCTCCGCTCTCTAGGGCGCGCGCGCGCCAGCTCCCTGAGACTTAAAGGGCCAGTGCACCAATGATTGGTGCCTGGCCCAATTAGCTTAATTGGTTCCCACCTGTTCCCTGGCTATATCTAGTCTCCTCCCTTGCACTCCCTTGCCGGATCTTGTTGCCTTAGTGCCAGTGAAAGCGTTCCTTGTGTGTTTAATAGCCTGTGTACCAGTACCTTGCTATCTCCCCTGACTACGAACCTTGCCGCCTGCCCCCGACCTTCTGCTACGTCCGACCTTGCTACTGCCTACTCCCTTGTACCTCGCCTTTCTTCAGTATCTTCAGCAGCCAGAGAGGTGAGCCGTTGCTAGTGGATACGACCTGGTCACTACCGCCGCAGCAAGACCATCCCGCTTTGCGGCGGGCTCTGGTGAAAACCAGTAGTGGCTTAGAACCGGTCCACTAGCACGGTCCACGCCAATCCCTCTCTGGCACAGAGGATCCACTACCTGCCAGCCGGCATCGTGACAAGAATTACCCTGGACCAGGTTCAACAGGGCAGTCTCAGCAGAAGAGGCTCGGGCAGGTTCCTCAAAGACACTTCGGATTTCCGAGAAGAAGGAGTGTACAGAGGCAGTGACGGGGTCATTGCGGTCCCAGAGCGGTGTGGCCCATGACAGGGCTTTTCCGGACAGAAGGCTGACTACGAAAGCCACCTTAGACCTTTCCGTGGGAAACAGGTCCGACATCATCTCCAGATGCAGGGAACATTGGGAAAGAAAGCCACGGCAAAACTTAGAGTCCCCATCAAATTTATCCGGCAAGGATAGGCGTAGCCCAGGAGCGGCCACTCGCTGCGGAGGAGGTGCAGGAGCTGGCGGCGGAGATGACTGCTGAAGCTGTGGTAGTAACTGTTGTAGCATAACGGTCAGTTGAGACAGCTGTTGGCCTTGTTGCGCTATCTGTTGTGACTGCTGGGCGACCACCGTGGTGAGGTCAGCGACAACTGGCAGAGGAACTTCAGCGGGATCCATGGCCGGATCTACTGTCACGATGCCGGCTGGCAGGTAGTGGATCCTCTGTGCCAGAGAGGGATTGGCGTGGACCGTGCTAGTGGACCGGTTCTAAGCCACTACTGGTTTTCACCAGAGCCCGCCGCAAAGCGGGATGGTCTTGCTGCGGCGGTAGTGACCAGGTCGTATCCACTAGCAACGGCTCACCTCTCTGGCAGCTGAAGATAGGCGCGGTACAAGGGAGTAGGCAGAAGCAAGGTCGGACATAGCAGAAGGTCGGGGCAGGCAGCAAGGATCGTAGTCAGGGGCAACGGCAGAAGGTCTGGAAACACAGGCAAGGAACACACAAGGAACGCTTTCACTGGCACTAAGGCAACAAGATCCGGCAAGGGAGTGCAGGGGAAGTGAGGTGATGTAGGGAAGTGCACAGGTGAACACACTAATTGGAACCACTGCGCCAATCAGCGGCGCAGTGGCCCTTTAAATCGCAGAGACCCGGCGCGCGCGCGCCCTAGGGAGCGGGGCCGCGCGCGCCGGGACAGAACAGACGGAGAGCGAGTCAGGTAGGGGAGCCGGGGTGCGCATCGCGAGCGGGCGCTACCCGCATCGCGAATCGCATCCCGGCTGGCAGCGGAATCGCAGCGCCCCGGGTCAGAGGACGAGACCGGAGCGCTGCAGCGGAGAGAGTGAAGCGAGCGCTCCGGGGAGGAGCGGGGACCCGGAGCGCTCGGCGTAACACTCATCCTCTGGTACCTCGCCTTGCCCAGTTACCTGTGTGGTCGAGCCGTATTGGGGTAGCGACCGGGGTGTCGCCTGCCGCAGCAAATCCATCCTGCTTTGCGTCTGGCTCTGGTGAAGACCAGCGGCACCTTACACTCCGCTCCCCGATATGGTCCGAGTCATCAGCCACACAGGTAGAGGATCCACATCCTCTTCGTGACTGCCTTCATCCAGGTTCATGACAACTGTACCGAGCTATACCGCACTGAACTCGTTAATGCAGGTTGGAGTCTCACACAGAGAGAACTTGTCCTTCTATGTGCTTCCACACTGTACTTCTCCCCTCTTACTGGGTCTACATTGGTTGCAGCTCCATGCCCCACTGCTGGATTGGAAGACCGGAGGAGTCCTTCGCTGGGGTCCGCACTGCAACAATCATTGCATTCACGTACGGGTGACCAAGTTGGAACCATCTTCTCATCCACTGCCCGGTTTGCCTTCCTTTCTACTGAATTTTGCTGGTGTCTTCAGTGAAAAGCAAGCCAAAGTGTTACCTCCACATCGCCCCTACGATTGTCCCATTGACCTTCTGCCGGCACCACACCTCCCAGGGGCAGAATCTATCCCCTATCTGTTCCCGAAACTCAGGCCATGTCTAATTATATACAAGAAAACCTACAAAAGGGATTCATCTGCCGTAGCCGGTTTCTTCTTCGTAGAAAAGAAGGACGGATCTTTACCACCTTGCATTGACTACCGTGGCCTGAATAAAATCACTGTTAAGAACCGCTACCCGTTTCCTTTGATCACTGAGTTATTTGATCATCTGCGAGGGGCCAAAATCTTTTCCAAGTTGGACCTTCGTGGGGCCTACAATTTAATTTGTATATGAAAAGGGGACGAATGGAAGACTGCATTTAATACTCGTGACGGTCATTTTGAATATCTGGTTATGCCATTTGGACTCTGTAATGCTCCAGTGGTCTTCCAGGAGTTTGTCAATGACAATTTTCGTGATCTCCTATACTCCTGTGTTGTTGTCTACTTAGATAACATTCTCATCTACTCGCCTGATCTCCAAACTCATCTTTCTCACCTCCGCCAAGTTTTACAGCCCCTCCGAGACAATAATCTCTATGCTAAACTTGAAAAATGTACTTTTGAGGAGACCAGTCTTCCATTCCTGGGGTATATTGTCACCAGTCAAGGCCTGCAAATGGATCCTAACAAGTTGTCCGCAGTACTGGATTGGCCTCGACCTTCTGGCTTGAAAGCGATTCAGCGCTTCCTCGGCTTTGCCAATTACTATAAGCAATTTATTCCGCATTATTCCACCTTGGTAGCCCCCATCGTCTCTCTTACAAAGAAAGCGGCTAATCCGAAGGTCTGGACACCTGAGGCCAAAGAATTCTTTAAACAGTTAAAATCTGCCTTCACTTCTGCTCCTGTGTTGTCGAGACCAGATTCAGCCAAGCCATTTATATTGGAAGTGGACGCTTCTTCGGTCGGTGCAGGCGCTGTTTTGACACAAAAATCTTCCAAAAGGAAAAACTGTAACCTGCGGTTTCTTCTCTAAAATCTTCTCACCTACAGAGAGAAACTATACAATAGGAGATCATGAGCATTTGGCTATTAAAGGGGTTATCCAGGAAAAAACTTTTTTATATATATATCAACTGGCTCCAGAAAGTTAAACAGATTTGTAAATTACTTCTATTAAAATTTTTTATTCCTTTCAGTACTTATGAGCATCTGAAGTTAAGGTTGTTCTTTTCTGTCTAAGTGCTCTCTGATGACACATGTCTCGGAAACCGCCCAGTTTAGAAGCAAATCCCCATAGCAAACCTCTTCTAAACTGGGCAATTCCCGAGACACGTGTCATCATAGAGCACTTAGACAGAAAAGAACAACCTTAAAGGGGTAGTCCATTGATGAAAAACTTATCCCCTATCCTAAGGATAGGGGATATGTTTGAGATTGCGGGGGGTCCGACCGCTGGGGCCCCCTGCGATCTCTCTGTATGGGAGCCAGGCTCTCCGGCCAGATAGCGGGTGTCGACCACCACACGAAGCGGCGGCCGACCTGCCCCATCAATGCATCGCTATGGCAGAGCCGGAGATTGCCGAAGGCAGCGCTCCGGCTCTGCCATAGAGTTGTATTGAGGGGCGTGTCGGCCGCCGCTTCATGCGGAGGTCGACACGCCCCCTTCCCGCGGGCTGCCAGGGCCCCGTACAGGAGATCGCGGGGGGCCCCAGCATTCTGACCCCCCGCGATCTGCAACTCATCCCCTATGCTTAGGATAGGGGATAAGTTGTCCACCACTGGACTACTCCTTTAACTTCAGAAGTTCATAAGTACTGAAAGGATTAAGATTTTTTAATAGAAGTAATTTACAAATCTAAAAATATCAAAGAAGGGTGAACTTGCACTCACCAACCATGTAGAAGACTTTAATCCACGGGACCTCCGTGCGGCAGGGAGACTTTGGGATGAGAGCGCTCAGAGGCTAACAGCCGCTTTCGCACACATCTGTGTGCTTCTTCCGGCCTTACTGTCACGTCACTGCACTTCACCTGATATATCCGGTCTCGGAGCGATCATCATCCAGGTGAGTGAAGGAAAAATTTGAAAAAACTTTATTAAACGTACAAAAACTCATCTATTGTAAAATCTATATAAAAAATGTGATTTTATATATACATATATATATATATATATATATATATATATATATGTCTATTCAAAAACTGGAATTGGGAGGATTATAAAAAGGGCATAAGATCTATTCTGTCATTCAGTCCCGCTGGTCCTTGTGCGTCTGTTTGTAAAATCCAGCGTGCTTCTCTTTCTAATAGGAGACTATGTCTATCACCCCTCAGAGGTATTTTAACCTTAAGGACCATGGACGTACGCGTATGTCTAAGCATCCTGGTAGTAAAGGACGTACGCGTACGTCCGTGGGAATTTCGGTCGCCGCCGCACGCCGGGCGGGGACCGAATGGGGGTGACTGCTGATATCGATCAGCAGTGACCCCACGCAAATGCCCAGGGGGGTCATCAGACCCCCCCATGTCGGCGATCGCAGAAAATTGCAAGTGAATTCACGATTTACTGCGATTCCGGTGACGCGGGTCACGGGTGACCCGCTGACCCGGAGATGCAAGGCGATCACCTCGTGTATCTATGGGGAGGTGGCGATTTCGTCACCCCCCCCCCCCCCCCCCAGGATCGCTGCTATTGGCTGGACGATCGTCCAGCCAATAGCAGCCGGCACGGGAGGGGTTAACAGCATCCTCCTGCAGCTCCCGCGGCTGGCTGAGTTCAGTCAGCGGTCAGAGCTGCAGGAGGAAGCCAGGGACCCCCCTTCGGCTGAGATCGGAGCCCCCTCAGGAGATCAGAAGCCCCCATAGAACAGGGAAAGAATCCAGCCCAGGGAAAGGTAGGAAAAGTAAAGGGAAAGTAAAAAAAAAGTTAAAAATAAAAAATCCCCCCCCCTCTGACCCCCTAATAGGTCCCCAAGGGTCCTCTGCAGTTTTTTCAGTGTGACCCGGGCCCTATTAGGGGTTCAGGGCGCTGCGATTTGCCCCCCTTTTTTTTGGCCGCAGCAGCTTTCTTTTTTTACCCCATATAACGGTGTGTGATTTTTAATCACACACCGTTATATAATACAGTCACACCAAACGCACACTACATACTCCCCTGCCCCCCCCCCCCACACACACACCCTACCCCCGCCACCTCCCCCCCCACCACCGTAGAAAAAAGGCAATTACTCGCCAGGCATTTTCGGCAGCGGAGGCATACGCTTTTCTTGCCTCCGACTCCGAATCTGCCAGTGAGGACGATGAAGATCCTACATTCCTGTGTTCTTCATCGTCCTCCTCATCATCTAGTACTGATGATGAGTCACCTGTACGGCGGCGGAGACGCCGCCAGGCGAGGTCACGCACCCCCCATAAAAGTGGCTCAGTGGCCGGCACTAGTGCGAGTGGTGATGCCGCTCGTACTAAGAGTCCGACCACCCAGACAAGTTTACCGGAGCCCCCTTCCGGTGAACCTGTCTGGAGACCCCAGAGGGTTATCAGCCACGGGTTCCGGAGTTTGTTGGCGACTCCGGAATCCGGATTGACAATTCTGGATTCACTGAAATTGACTATTTCAGTTATTTTTTCAGTGACAGTTTTGTCAATCACATGGTGGAGCAGACGAATCTGTACACCAGGCAGTTCATCGCCCACCACCCTGATTCTGTTTTGGCCAGGTCCAGTGAATGGTACACCATTGATGCAGCAGAAATGAGGACATTTTGGGGCCTCTTGCTGCATATGGGCCTGGTCAAAAATCCAAGTGTCAGACAGTACTGGAGCGGGGACATCTTCTACCAGACCCCGCTTTACAGTATGATCATGGCATGGAGGCGGTTCGAGGCCATTCGGAAATGCCTCCATTATGAAGATAATGAGGCAAGTCCACCCCGAGGTGATCCCACCTATGACCGGCTTTAGTAAGTGAGGCCGGTCATCGATCACTTTGAGGGCAAATTTTTGGAGGCCTACGTACCCCTCAGGGAGCTCTCGGTTGATGAGTCTCTTATCAGTTTTAAGGGGAGACTCATCTTCCGCCAGTATATTCCCTCGAAGCGGGCGCGGTATGGCGTGAAGCTTTATAAACTTTGTGAGAGTACCTCCGGGTACACTTACAAGTTTAGAGTGTATGAGGGACGAGATTCCTGTATTGAACCCCCAGATTGTTCCCCCACTCTGAGTGTTGGCGGGAAAATAGTTTGGGAGCTTGTGCACCCATTGCTGGATAAGGGTTACCACGTGTACGTGGACAACTTTTATACCAGCATCCCTCTCTTCCCATCCCTTGCCGCCAGATCCACGTCCGCTTGTGGGACCGTGGGGAAGAATCAGAGAGGCCTCCCTCTAAATGTTCTGCAGACACCTATGCCCAAGGGTGAGTCCCGTGTCCTTACCAATGAAAACCTGTTGCTGGTCAGGTGTAAGGATAAGAGGGATGTCCTTATGCTGACCACTATTCATGGTAACGGCAGCTCACCTGTCCCTGTGCGAGGTACCACAACAACGGTACTCAAGCCCGATTGTATTCTGGACTACAATTGGTATATGGGGGGAGTTGATCTTTCTGATCAAGTCCTTAAGCCATACATGGCCATGCGTAAAACTCGTGTATGGTACAAAAAAGTTGCGGTCTACTTGGTACAGGTTGCCATGTACAACTCTTTTGTACTGTACCAGAACGCTGGCAACACAGGGACATACCTTCAGTTCCAAGAAGAAGTCCTAAAGGTCCTGATCTTTGGCGACCGGGAAAGAGCAGGCTGGACTTCCCAAGGAACTGAAGTTATAGGTGCCAGGATCGTCCCAGGCCAAGACTTTCCAGGTGAAGTCCCCCACACTGGAAAGAAGGAACGAACCCAGAAAAGATGCAGAGTGTGTTACAAGAGGGGGATTCGGAAGGACACCACCACTCTGTGACACTTGCCCTGATCATCCAGGCCTCTGCATTAAAAACTGCTTCAAGGAGTATCACACTTCCATGCAGTACTAAATTTTCCCTTTTCATGTAATTTTCCATAATTTGACCCCAATGTACCTGTTACGCCTAGCGCTCCGGGTCCCCGCTCCTCCCCGGAGCGCTCACGGCGTCTCTCTCCCCGCAGCGCCCCGGTCGGTCCCGCTGACCGGGAGCGCTGCACTGTCATGGCCGTCGGGGATGCGATTCGCACAGCGGGACGCGCCCGCTCGCGAATCGCATCCCAGGTCACTTACCCGTCCCGGTCCCCTGCTGTCATGTGCTGGCGCGCGCGGCTCCGCTCTCTAGGGCGCGCGCGCCAGCTCTCTGAGACTTAAAGGGCCAGTGCACCAATGATTGGTGCCTGGCCCAATTAGCTTAATTGGCTCCCACCTGCTCCCAGACTATATCTGATCACTGCCCCTGCACTCCCCTGCCGGATCTTGTTGCCTTGTGCCAGTGAAAGCGTTTAGTGTGTCCAAAGCCTGTGTTACCTGAACCCTTGCTATCCATCTTGACTACGAACCTTGCCGCCTGCCCCCGACCTTCTGCTACGTCTGACCTTGCCTCTGCCTAGTCCTTCTGTCCCACGCCTTCTCAGCAGTCAGCGAGGTAGAGCCGTTGCTAGTGGATACGACCTGGTTGCTACTGCCGCAGCAAGACCATCCCGCTTTGCGGCGGGCTCTGGTGAACACCAGTAGCCTCTTAGAACCGGTCCACTAGCACGGTCCACGCCAATCCCTCGCTGACACAGAGGATCCACTACCTGGAAGCCGAATCGTGACAGTAGATCCGGCCATGGATCCCGCTGAGGTGCCGCTGCCAAGTCTCGCTGACCTTACCACGGTGGTCGCTCAGCAATCGCAGCAAATTGCCCAACAAGGACAGCAGCTGTCGCAGTTGACCGCCACGTTACAGCAACTTCTGCCTCTGCTACAGCAGCAACCATCTCCTCCGCCAGCTCCTGCACCTCCTCCGCAGCGAGTGGCCGCTCCTAGCCTCCGCTTGTCCCTGCCGGACAAATTTGATGGGGACTCTAAACTCTGCCGTGGATTTTTGTCTCAGTGTTCCCTGCATATGGAGATGTTGTCGGACTTGTTTCCTACAGAACGGTCTAAGGTGGCGTTCGTAGTAAGCCTTCTTTCAGGAAAGGCCTTGTCTTGGGCCACACCGCTCTGGGACCGCAATGATCCTGCCACAGCCACAGTCCAGTCCTTCTTCGCTGAAGTCCGGAGTGTCTTCGAGGAGCCAGCCCGAGCTTCTTCTGCCGAGACTGCCCTGTTGAACCTGGTCCTGGGTAATTCTTCATTGGGCGAGTACGCCATCCAATTTCGTACTCTTGCTTCCGAGTTATCATGGAATAACGAGGCTCTCTGCGCGACCTTTAAAAAAGGCCTATCCAGTCGCATCAAGGATGTGCTGGCCGCACGAGAGATTCCTGCCAACCTGCAAGAACTCATCCATTTGGCTACCCGCATTGACATGCGTTTTTCTGAGCGACACCAAGAGCTCCGCCAGGAAAAAGACTTAGATCTCTGGGCACCTCTCCCACAGTATCCGTTGCAATCTACGCCTGGGCCTCCCGCCGAGGAGGCCATGCAAGTGGATCGGTCTCGCCTGACCCAGGAAGAGAGGAATCGCCGTAGGGAAGAAAATCTCTGTCTTTACTGTGCCAGTACCGAGCATTTCTTGGTGGATTGCCCTATCCGTCCTCCACGTCTGGGAAACGCACGCACGCACCCAGCTCACGTGGGTGGCGTCTCTTGGTTCTAAGTCTGCTTCTCCACGTCTCACGGTGCCCGTGCGGATTTCTCCTTCAGCCAACTCCTCCCTCTCAGCCGTGGCCTGCTTGGACTCTGGTGCCTCTGGGAATTTTATTTTGGAGTCGTTTGTGAATAAATTCAGCATCCCGGTGACCCGTATCGTCAAGCCGCTCTACATTTCCGCGGTCAACGGAGTCAGATTGGATTGCACCGTGCGTTACCGCACAGAACCCCTCCTGATGTCTATTGGACCCCACCACGAAAGGATTGAGTTATTCGTCCTTCCCAACTGTACCTCTGAGGTCCTCCTCGGTCTGCCATGCCATTGGACCACCGCGGAGATCAAGAACTGGTACTCTGCCTGCCATAGGAAGTGCCTCTCCCCCCTTCCAGTCCCGTCAGGCAAGCCTCAGTGCCTTCTCATGGCCCCCGTCCTGGTGTCACACTGCCCCGTGCCAGGCTTCGCCCTCTGCCCTCCCTCCCCATTCCCACTCCTGCTGTGCTGCCTGCCGTTGAGGAAACCCTCCATTCTTTCCCGGTGTCCTCATCCCAGGGGAGGCAGTTACCGGACAAAGAAAAGGGGAGACCTAAGGGGGGGGGGGGTACTGTTACGCCTAGCGCTCCGGGTCCCCGCTCCTCCCCGGAGCGCTCACGGCGTCTCTCTCCCCGCAGCGCCCCGGTCGGTCCCGCTGACCGGGAGCGCTGCACTGTCATGGCCGTCGGGGATGCGATTCGCACAGCGGGACGCGCCCGCTCGCGAATCGCATCCCAGGTCACTTACCCGTCCCGGTCCCCTGCTGTCATGTGCTGGCGCGCGCGGCTCCGCTCTCTAGGGCGCGCGCGCCAGCTCTCTGAGACTTAAAGGGCCAGTGCACCAATGATTGGTGCCTGGCCCAATTAGCTTAATTGGCTCCCACCTGCTCCCAGACTATATCTGATCACTGCCCCTGCACTCCCCTGCCGGATCTTGTTGCCTTGTGCCAGTGAAAGCGTTTAGTGTGTCCAAAGCCTGTGTTACCTGAACCCTTGCTATCCATCTTGACTACGAACCTTGCCGCCTGCCCCCGACCTTCTGCTACGTCTGACCTTGCCTCTGCCTAGTCCTTCTGTCCCACGCCTTCTCAGCAGTCAGCGAGGTAGAGCCGTTGCTAGTGGATACGACCTGGTTGCTACTGCCGCAGCAAGACCATCCCGCTTTGCGGCGGGCTCTGGTGAACACCAGTAGCCTCTTAGAACCGGTCCACTAGCACGGTCCACGCCAATCCCTCGCTGACACAGAGGATCCACTACCTGGAAGCCGAATCGTGACAGTACCAAGTCCAGAGTACATTGCAAATTTCAACCCCATAAAGCCACTAAATTGTCCAAAGACCTCTGGGGGTATTTTTTCCAAAAATGGGTCATGGTTCACTGAGTCCCTATCATCGGGGACTTTTTATGTTGCCTCAAATGCACAGCGCTCTCTCTCCACCTGAGCGGGGTGCGCATTTGAGGCAACAGGTTAGGGACGGCCACACACATCACATTCCCAGAATGATGATTCAGAGCATAGGGTTTGGGGTGGGCATATTTTTTTGTTTTGGCTATGCTCTGGGTCATCATTCTGGGAACATAATCTGTTTTATAATTTTATGTCCCACTGTAACCCATTTTAGTTATTTAGTGTACCCCAGTTATTTACCCCATGTAATGCCCCTTGAGGGGGGGTCCCACTGTTCTGGCTCCATAGGCAGCAATACAAAAGCTCAAGGACCCTGACTGCCCTCTTGCTCCTCCAAAACCTGGTGTGCCCCCCTAGAGCTGCTTACATCAAGATATGAGGTATGTCCTTACTCCAAATAAATGTATCTACAAATTTACGATGACATTTTCTCCTTTTACCACTTTAGTGTAAAAAAATCTAATTTTTCCTTTTCACATCCCACTTAATGAACATTTATCAAACACCTGTGGGGTGTTAAGATTCACTGTACCCCTTGTTATGTTCCTTGAGGGGTGTTGTTTCCAAAATAGTATGCCATGTGGGGGGTTTTGCTGTTCTGGCACCATAGGGGCTTCCTAAATGCAACATGCCCCCCCCCCCCCCCCCCATTTCAGCAAAATTTGCAAATCTGACTCCTTCTCTTCTGGGCCCTGTAGTGCGCCCGCAGTGCACGTGACGTCCACACATGGGGTATTTCCATACTCAGAAGAGATGGGGTTACAAATTTTGGGGGGCATTTTCTCCTATTACCCCTTGTAAAAAAAGTAAAATTTGGGGGGGAAACCAGCATTTTAGTTAAAAAAAAATTTCATTACACATCCAACTTTAACGAAAAGTCGTCAAACATCTGTGGGGCGTTAAAGCTCACTGTACGCCTTGTTACGTTCCTTAAGGGGTGTAGTTTCCAAAATAGTATGCCATGTGGGGGGGGGGGGGGGTTTCCTGTCCTGGCACCATAGAGGCTTCCTAAATGTGACATGCCCCCAAAAACTATTTCAGAAAAATTTGCTTTCATAAATCCAAATGTGACTCCTTCTCTTCTGGGCCCTGTAGTGCACCCGCAGAGCACTTGACGTCCACACATGGAGTATTTCCATACTCAGAAGAGATGGGGTTACAAATTTTGGGGGGCATTTTCTCCTATTACCCCTTGTAAAAAAGTAAAATTTTGGGGGAAACCAGCATTTTAGTGAAAAAAAAAAATGTAATTTACACATCCAACTTTAACGAAAAGTCGTCAAACACCTGTGGGACGTTTAAGCTCACTGTATGCCTTGTTACGTTCCTTGAGAGGTGTAGTTTCCAAAATAGTATGCCATGTGGGGAGTTTTTTGCTGTCTTGGCACCATAGGGGCTTCCTAAATGTGACATGCCCCCCAAAAACCATTTCAGAAAAACTCACTCTCCAAAATCCCATTGTTGCTCCTTCCCTTCTGAGCCCTCTACTGCGCCCGCCGAACACTTGACATACACATATGAGGTATTTCCTTACTCGAGAGAAATTGGGTTAAAAATTTTGAGACAATTTTTTTTCTTTTAACCCTTGTAAAAATTCAAAAACTGAGTCTACAAGAAAATGCGAGTGTAAAAAATGAAGATTTTGAATTTTCTCCTTCACTTTGCTGCTATTCCTGTGAAACACCTAAAGGGTTAACACACTTACTGAATGTCATTTTGAATACTTTGAGGGGTGCAGTTTTTATAATGGGGTCATTTGTGGGGTATTTCTAATATGAAGGCCCCTCGAATCCACTTCAAACCTGAACTGGTCCCTGAAAAATTCTGATTTTGAAAATTTTGTGAAAAATTGGAAAATTGCTGCTGAACTTTGAAGCCCTCTGATGTCTTCCAAAAGTAAAAACATGTCAACTTTATGATGCAAACATAAAGTACACATATTGTGTTTGTTAATCAAAATATAATTTATTTGGAATATCTATTTTCCTTACAAGCAGAGAGCTTCAAAGTTAGAAAAATGCAAAAATGTAAATTTTTTAATAAAATTTTGGAATTTTTCACCAAGAAATGATGCAAGTATCGACACAATTTTACCACTAACATAAAGCAGAATATGTCACAAAAAAAAATCTCGGAATCAGAATGAAAGATAAAAGCATCCCAGAGTTATTAATGCTTAAAGTGAAAGTGGTCAGATGTGCAAAAAATGCTCTGGTCCTACAGTGGAAATTGGCCTGGTCCTTAAGGGGTTAACTCTTTCCAATCCGCCAAATTTCAGAACTTCTGCATTGTTACCATGTTCATTAAGTATATGGTCAATAAGTCTTATTGCCCCGATGCCTGTCTTGATAGAATATATATGTTCTCTGAATCTTGTTGCTAACTGTCTTCGTCTTCCCTATATAATACTTTTGGCAAGAACAAATTATGTAAAATTATGTAATATACGACATAAGTCGATTTACATGTAATTAATTCACGGATCTCGTGCTGATAGCCACCTAAGGTACATTTATTATCATTGACGTTATAGCCACAGTATTTGCAATGGCCACACTTTTTATTTCCTTTGGGGGAACTTTGTGTTAACCAGTTTTCTTTCAGATTTTTCTTGCTGTAGAACTTCTTTTTTTTATTTAAATAATCTTTTATAGTTTTGTTTTTCCTATAAGTGATTATTGGTTTCCTATCCGCAACTTCCTTCAGATCTAAATCTTGTTTCAGCATGTACCAATATTTATTTATAGTTGCATTTACATAGGTATTTTTGAAAGAGAAAATAAATCTTTTTTCGGACTTCTTCTTCTTGGGGCCTTTTAGTAATTGTGTCCTGGAAATTTTTTCCACTTTATTATCAGCAATTTCTATTACGTTTTGTGGGTAGCCTTTTCACTCATTGCTGCGCTGATCCTACGGATGGGAAAATCTGCTCTCTGCACAAGAGGAATGGGGTGGGGAGAGCAGACACTCAGCACTAGAGGCACTAGAGCAGGGTTCGGGAGAGCGCTGCCCCTGCTGCTCAGCACTAGAGGCTGGGGGGGGGGAGTGGGAGCGGAATAGCACTGCTGCGCTAACAAAGTTATTGTTTTCACCACAGGGTGCCTCCAGCTGTTTCACCACTACAACTCCCAGAATGCCCTGACAGCCAATAGATGTCAGGGCAAGCTGGGAGTTGTAGTGGTGAAACAGCTGGAGGCACCCTGTATAGTGAACTAAGGGCGGAAGTGTCGGCCCCAGCAGGCATCAGTGACGTCACGCCTGCTGGGGAAGTCTGCCTGGTAGTGAGCACACTACCAGGCAGACAAAAAGCCATTTTAATATAGTAAAAAAAAATTAAAAGGCAGGGAGGGGGTTAGGGATAGATGGGAAATAGGCAGGAACAGAAAGAAAAAAAAATGGATGGTGGGAGCTACCCTTTAAGACGAATGAATTTTCTGAGGGGTATTCCATTACGGACATGAGCTGGATGTGAGCTAGAGTAGTGAAGCAATGAATGTTTGTTACGCCGAGCGCTCCGGGTCCCCGCTCCTCCCCGTAGCGCTCGCAACATCCTCGCATTTGCAGCGCCCCGGTCAGACCTGCTGACCGGGTGCGCTGCAATATCTCTCTCAGCCGGGATGCGATTCGCGATGCGGGAGGCGCCCGCTCCCGATGCGCATCCCGGCTCCCGTACCTGACTCGCTCCCCGTCGGTCTTGTCCCGGCGCGCGCGGCCCCGCTCCTTAGGGCGCGCGCGCGCCGGGTCTCTGCAATTTAAAGGGCCACTGCGCCACTGATTGGCGCAGCAGGCTTAATTAGTGTGTTCACCTGTGCACTCCCTATTTATACCTCACTTCCCCTGCACTCCCTCGCCGGATCTTGTTGCCATTGTGCCAGTGAAAGTGTTTCCTTGTGTGTTCCTAGCCTGTGTTCCAGACCTCCTGCCGTTGCCCCTGACTACGATCCTTGCTGCCTGCCCTGACCTTCTGCTACGTCCAACCTTGCTCTTGTCTACTCCCTTGTACCGCGCCTATCTTCAGCAGTCAGAGAGGTTGAGCCGTTGCTGGTGGATACGACCTGGTTGCTACCGCCGCTGCAAGACCATCCCGCTTTGCGGCGGGCTCTGGTGAATACCAGTAGCAACTTAGAACCGGTCCACCAACACGGTCCACGCCAATCCCTCTCTGGCACAGAGGATCCACCTCCAGCCAGCCGAATCGTGACAGTAGATCCGGCCATGGATCCCGCTGAAGTCCAACTGCCAGTTGTCGCCGACCTCACCACGGTGGTCGCCCAGCAGTCGCAACAGATAGCGCAACAAGGCCACCAGCTGTCTCAACTGACCGTGATGCTACAGCAGCTATTACCACAACTCCAGCAACAATCTCCTCCGCCAGCTCCTGCACCTCCTCCGCAGCGAGTGGCCGCTTCCAGCCTACGATTATCCTTGCCGGATAAATTTGATGGGGACTCTAAGTTTTGCCGTGGCTTTCTTTCACAATGTTCCTGCACTTGGAGATGATGTTGGACCAGTTTCCTACTGAAAGGTCTAAGGTGGCTTTTGTAGTCAGCCTTCTGTCTGGGAAAGCTCTGTCATGGGCCACACCGCTCTGGGACCGCAATGACCCTGTCACTGTCTCTGTACACTCCTTCTTCACGGAGATTCGAAGTGTCTTTGAGGAACCTGCTCGAGCCTCTTCTGCTGAGACTGCCCTGCTGAACCTGGTCCAGGGTAATTCTTCTGTTGGCGAGTACGCCATCCAATTCCGTACTCTTGCCTCCGAATTATCCTGGAATAATGAGGCCCTCTGCGCAACCTTTAAAAAAGGCCTATCCAGCAACATTAAAGATGTGCTGGCCGCACGAGAAATTCCTGCTAACCTGCATGAACTTATTCATCTGGCCACCCGCATTGACATGCGTTTTTCCGAAAG
The DNA here is from genome assembly GCF_029499605.1 of Hyla sarda. NCBI lineage: Eukaryota > Metazoa > Chordata > Amphibia > Anura > Hylidae > Hyla > Hyla sarda. The sequence goes on along the minus strand of NC_079199.1, from coordinate 86,729,971 downwards.
GCGTCAGGAGCTCCGCCAGGATATGGACTTTGTTCGCACGAGGCGGTTTCTCTCCCCGGCTCCTCTCTCCTCTGGTCCTCTGCAATCCGTTCCTGTGCCTCCCGCCGTGGAGGCTATGCAAGTTGACCGGTCTCGCTTGACACCTCAAGAGAGGACACGACGCCGCATGGAGAATCTGTGCCTGTACTGTGCTGGTACCGAACACTTCTTGAAGGATTGTCCTATCCGTCCTCCCCGCCTGGAAAGACGTACGCTGACTCCGCACAAAGGTGAGACAGTTCTGGATGTCAACTCTGCTTCTCCACGCCTTACTGTGCCTGTGCCGATATCTTCCTCTACCTCCTCCTTCTCTGCTAAGGCCTTCTTGGATTCCGGATCTGCAGGAGATTTTATTTTGGCCTCTCTCGTCAACAGGTTCAACATCCCGGTGACCAGTCTCGCCAGACCCTTCTACATCAATTCTGTTAACAATGAAAGATTGGACTGTACCGTGCGTTATCGCACGGAACCTCTCCTAATGTGCATCGGACCTCATCACAAAAAAATTGAATTTTTGGTCCTCTCCAACTGCACTTCTGAAATTCTTCTTGGATTACCGTGGCTTCAACGCCATTCCCCAACCCTTGATTGGTCCACAGGAGAAATCAAGAACTGGGGTACTTCTTGTCTCAAGGACTGTCTTAAACCGGTTCCCAGTACTCCCTGCCGTGACCCTGTGGTTCCCCCTGTATCCGGTCTTCCTAAGGCTTATATGGACTATGCTGACGTCTTTTGCAAAAAGCAAGCTGAGACTTTACCCCCTCACAGGCCTTATGACTGTCCTATTGACCTCCTCCCGGGTACTACTCCACCCCGGGGCAGAATCTATCCTCTGTCCGCTCCAGAGACTCTTGCCATGTCAGAGTACATCCAGGAAAATTTAAAAAAGGGGTTTATCCGCAAATCCTCCTCTCCTGCCGGAGCTGGATTTTTTTTTGTGTCCAAAAAAGATGGCTCCCTACGTCCTTGCATTGATTACCGCGGACTTAATAAAATCACGGTAAAAACCCGCTACCCCTTACCTCTTATCTCGGAACTCTTTGATCGCCTACAAGGTGCCCACATCTTTACGAAACTGGACTTAAGAGGGGCTTATAATCTCATCCGCATCAGGGAGAGGGACGAATGGAAGACTGCATTTAACACCAGAGATGGACACTTTGAGTATCTGGTCATGCCCTTTGGCCTGTGCAACGCCCCTGCCGTCTTCCAAGACTTTGTTAATGAAATTTTTCGTGATCTCTTATATTCCTGTGTTGTGGTTTATCTGGACGATATTCTGATTTTTTCTGCCAACTTAGAAGAACACCGCCAGCATGTCCGCATGGTTCTTCAGAGACTTCGGGACAATCAACTTTATGCCAAAATGGAGAAATGTCTCTTTGAATGTCAATCTCTTCCTTTCCTAGGATACTTGGTCTCTGGCCACGGACTACAAATGGACCCAGATAAACTCTCTGGCGTCTTAGATTGGCCACGCCCCTCCGGACTGTGTGCTATCCAACGTTTTTTTGGGGTTCGCCAATTATTACAGACAATTTATTCCACACTTTTCCACTATTGTGGCTCCTATCGTGGCTTTAACCAAGAAAAATGCCAATCCCAAGTCCTGGTCTCTAGTGTTGCTCGCGAATATTCGCAATTCGAATTTTATTCGCGAATATCGCATATTCGCGAATTTGCGAATATTCGCGAATATAGCGCTATATATTCGTAATTACGAATATTCATTTTGGTTTTGTTTTTTTTTCACAATACACATCACAGTGATCACCCCTCTCTGCTTCCAGTTTATGTGGTGTAAGAAGGCTCTAATACTACTGTGTGAGACTGGCGTGCGAATTTCCGCTTATGTTAATTTATTGTATATGCAAATTTTCGCATATGTTAATTTTCGCACCCGCGAATATTCGCATATGCGAAAATAAAATGAGAATATTACGAATATGCGAATATTCGCGAATATGACGAATATTCGTCCATATATTCGCGAATATTCACGAATTCGAATATGGCCTATGCCGCTCAACACTACTGGTCTCCCCAAGCGGAAGACGCATTTAAACATCTCAAGTCTGCCTTTTCTTCTGCTCCCGTGCTCTCCAGACCTGACCCATCTAAACCCTTCCTATTGGAGGTAGATGCCTCCTCAGTGGGAGCTGGAGCTGTCCTTCTGCAAAAAAAATTCTTCCGGGCATGCTGTTACTTGTGGTTTTTTTTCTAGGACCTTCTCTCCGGCGGAGAGAAACTACTCCATCGGCGATCGAGAACTACTGGCCATTAAATTGGCGCTTGAGGAATGGAGACATCTGCTGGAGGGATCAAAATTTCCAGTTATCATATACACTGATCACAAGAATCTCTCCTATCTCCAGTCTGCCCAACGACTGAACCCTCGCCAGGCCAGGTGGTCGTTGTTCTTTGCCCGTTTTAACTTTGAAATTCATTTTCGCCCTGCCGACAAGAACATTAGGGCCGATGCCCTCTCTCGTTCTTCGGACGCCTCTGAAGTAGAGGTCTCTCCGCAACACATTATTCCTCCTGACTGTCTGATCTCCACTTCTCCAGCCTCCATCAGGCAAACTCCTCCAGGGAAGACCTTCGTTTCTCCACGCCAGCGTCTCGGGATTCTCAAATGGGGACACTCCTCCCACCTCGCAGGCCATGCGGGCATCAAAAAATCCTTGCAACTCATCTCTCGTTTTTATTGGTGGCCGACTCTGGAGACGGATGTTGTTGATTTTGTGCGGGCCTGTACTGTCTGTGCCCGGGATAAGACTCCTCGCCAGAAGCCTGCTGGCCTCCTTCATCCTCTGCCTGTCCCCGAACAGCCTTGGTCACAGATTGGTATGGACTTTATTACAGACTTGCCCTCATCCCGTGGCAACACAGTTGTTTGGGTGGTCGTTGATCGATTTTCCAAGATGGCACATTTTATTCCTCTTCCTGGTCTTCCTTCAGCGCCTCAGTTGGCAAAGCAATTTTTTGTACACATTTTTTGCCTTCACGGTTTGCCCACGCATATCGTCTCGGATAGAGGCGTCCAATTCGTGTCTAAATTCTGGAGGGCCCTCTGTAAACAGCTCAAGATTAAATTAAACTTCTCTTCTTCTTATCATCCCCAATCCAATGGGCAAGTAGAAAGAATTAATCAGGTCCTGGGTGACTATTTACGGCATTTTGTTTCCTCCCGCCAGGATGACTGGGCAGATCTTCTACCATGGGCCGAATTCTCATACAACTTCAGAGTCTCCGAATCTTCTGCTAAGTCCCCATTTTTCGTGGTGTACGGCCGTCACCCTCTTCGCCCCCCTCCCTACTCCCTTGCCCTCTGGTTTGCCCGCTGTGGATGAAGTGACTCGTGATCTTTCCACCATATGGAAAGAGACCCAAAATTCTCTTTTACAGGCTTCATCCCGGATGAAAAGATTTGCCGATAAGAAAAGAAGAACTCCCCCCATTTTTGCTCCCGGAGACAAGGTATGGCTCTCCGCTAAATATGTCCGCTTTCGTGTCCCCAGTTACAAACTGGGACCACGCTATCTTGGTCCTTTCAAAGTATTGTGCCAGATTAACCCTGTCTCTTACAAACTCCTTCTTCCTCCTTCTCTTCGTATTCCCAATGCCTTCCATGTCTCTCTCCTTAAACCACTCATCATTAACCGCTTCTCTCCCAAACTTGTTTCCCCCACTCCTGTTTCCGGTTCTTCTGACGTCTTCTCCGTGAAAGAGATTCTGGCCTCCAAGACGGTCAGGGGAAAAAAAAATTTTTGGGTGGATTGGGAAGGCTGTGGTCCAGAAGAAAGATCCTGGGAACCTGAGGACAACATCCTAGACAAAAGTCTTATCCTCAGGTTCTCAGGCTCTAAGAAGAGGGGGAGACCCAAGGGGGGGGGTACTGTTACGCCGAACGCTCCGGGTCCCCGCTCCTCCCCGGAGCGCTCGCAACATCCTCGCATTTGCAGCGCCCCGGTCAGACCTGCTGACCGGGTGCGCTGCAATATCTCTCTCAGCCGGGATGCGATTCGCGATGCGGGAGGCGCCCGCTCGCGATGCGCATCCCGGCTCCCGTACCTGACTCGCTCCCCGTCGGTCTTGTCCCGGCGCGCGCGGCCCCGCTCCTTAGGGCGCGCGCGCGCCGGGTCTCTGCAATTTAAAGGGCCACTGCGCCACTGATTGGCGCAGCAGGCTTAATTAGTGTGTTCACCTGTGCACTCCCTATTTATACCTCACTTCCCCTGCACTCCCTCGCCGGATCTTGTTGCCATTGTGCCAGTGAAAGCGTTTCCTTGTGTGTTCCTAGTCTGTGTTCCAGACCAACTGCCGTTGCCCCTGACTACGATCCTTGCTGCCTGCCCTGACCTTCTGCTACGTCCGACCTTGCTCTTGTCTACTCCCTTGTACCGCGCCTATCTTCAGCAGTCAGAGAGGTTGAGCCGTTGCTGGTGGATACGACCTGGTTGCTACCGCCGCTGCAAGACCATCCCGCTTTGCGGCGGGCTCTGGTGAATACCAGTAGCAACTTAGAACCGGTCCACCAACACGGTCCACGCCAATCCCTCTCTGGCACAGAGGATCCACCTCCAGCCAGCCGAATCGTGACAATGTTTAACTATTGATTTTCTAGAACCTTGTATTTCTAGGCTGTCATTTCTGCTCTCAATTTCAGATCCAGAAATTCTAATTCTTTGTCACCGTAAGCATATGTAAAGCCCATGTTCACTTTATTCTCAGCATTGAGGTAATCCAGGAAAAGGAGAAAATCTTCCTGTATTCCTTCCCATATAATCAATATGTCATCAATATAGCGATTATAAGTATTTATTTTTCATATTTTTTAATATAGTTTTTACAATAGATGAGTTTTTGTACGTTTAATAAAGTTTTTCACATTTTTCCTCCACTCACCTGGATGATAATCGTTCCGAGACCAGATATATCAGGTGAAGCACAGTGACGTGACAGCGAGGTCGGAAGAGCCTCTGAGCGCTCTCATCCCAAAGTCTCCCTGCCGCACGGAGGTCCCGTGGATTAAAGTCTACTACATGGTTGGTGAGTGCAAGTTCAACCTTCTTTGATATTTTTGGATTGCTTGCTATTTTTTCTAAAAACCTAGCACCACACCAGTATATTCACTACCAGCTACGGCCACTGGACACTTATCAGACTGTGTGAATATACTATTACTACAGACAGAATATAGTAAGACTGTGCCGTCTGTCACCTTCTCAGATGTTATAATTTAGAAATCTGTTTAACTTTCTGGAGCCAGTTGATATAAAAAAAAAAAAAAATCCTGGATAACCCCTTTAAGTTGGCCTTGGAACAATGGCGCCATCTCTTGCAAGGCTCTGTATATCCACTTACCATTTTTAGTGACCACAAGAACTTGCTATATCTACAGACTGCTCATCGCCTCAATCCTCGTCAGGCCTGTTGGTCTCTGTTTTTCTCCAGATTTGACTTTTTTATTCATTTTCAGCCAGCAGAGAAGAATCGTCAGGCTGACGCGCTATCCAGATCCTCTGAGGTACAAGACCAAGAATCACTTCCTCAGCATATTATACCTCCTGATTGTCTCATTTCTGCTGCACCAGCAACTCTTCAGCACTTGCTTCCAGGGAAAACCTACATTACTCCCCGCCTAAGACTCCGAGTCTTGAAATGGGGTCAATCCTCTCTTTTGGCCGGCCATGCCGAAATATGTAAGTCCTTGCAACTCATCTCCCGACAGTATTGGTGGCCAACTCTGAGAAAAGATGTCTTTGGCTTTGTCCGCTCTTGTTCGGTCTGTGCCTGGGACAAGACCCCTCGTGCCAAGCCTGCTGGTTTTCTACAACCTTTGCCAGTTCCTGAGCTGCCCTGGACCAACATAGCAATGGACTTTATCACCGACCTTCAATCTTCCAGTGGCAACACGGCCATTTGTGTTATGGCAGACCGGTTTTCTAAAATGGTTCATTTTGTGCTCTTGCCAGGGTTGCCATCAGCACCGCATCTAGCCAAGCTATTCTTCGTTCACATATTTCGTCTCCATGGACTACCTACCTATATTGTCTCCGATCGGGGGGTCCAGTTCGTCTCCAAGTTCTGGAGAGCCCTCTGTTCCAGCCTCCAAGTTAAATTGGACTTCTCCTCGGCTTATCACCCTCAATCCAATGGTCAAGTCGAAAGGGTGAATCAAGTCCTAGGGGACTATCTTCGTCATTTTGTCTCCGCTCGTCAAGATGACTGGACCGATTTACTACCCTGGGCCAAATTTTCTTATAACCATAGGAATTCTAAGTCCACGGGAACTTCCCCCTCTTGTCCACCTCTTGTCTTCCTCTTCTTCTGGAGTACCTATGGCTGACGAACTGGTTCGGAATTTCGCCTCCACCTGGCAGAAGCCTCGCCATTCTCTTCTTCTTACTACGGACCGTATGAAGTCACAAGCGGACAGGAAAAGATGTCCTCCTCCCAAGTTCTCTCCTGGGAACAAGGTGAGGTTGTCCTCCAAGTACATCCGCTTTAAGGTACCCTCTTATAAACTAGGTCCACGTTTTTTGGGTCCCTGTAAAGTCAAAAAACAACTTAATCACGTGGCCTATTCTTTCCGGATCCCGAATTCCTTCCATGTCTCCCTCTTGAAGCCAGGGGAGTTTTCATCTATAACCGTTTTTCTCGAGAAGACATCACGCCCTCCTTCATCTCTGGTACTTCTGATGTTTTTGCTGTAAAAGAATTCTTGCTTCCAAGTTGGTCAGAGGAAAACGCTACTTCCTTGTGGATTGGGAAGGATTCGGTCCTGAGGAGAGGTCTTGGGAGCCTCAGGACAATATTCTGGACCAAGATCTTCTTAAAAGGTTTCTGAGCCGTAAGAAGAGGGGAGCTCCGCTAGCTCAGGCCGTGAGTGCAGTGTCTCGGGGGCCCAGTCTGTCGACGTAGCTGGGATTCACATCGCGGGACGCGCCCGCATGCGAATCCCAGCCCGTCACTTACCCTGCTCTGCTGCTTCTAGAACTCAGCTCCGCCGCACTCCTCCTCATCTCCTAGGGTGCGCATGCGGCGGAGCTCTGTTATTTAAAGGGCCAGTGCGCTCTTAATTAGTATATGCACCTGACAACACATTATAAGTTCCTGCACCTCCCACATTCCCCTGCTGGATCTTCAGTGCCTATTGCCTGAGAGAAAGCGTTTCCTTTTGCCTGTTTGCCATACCTTTGTTTCCAGACCTTCCTGCTACGTTTCTTGACTACGAACCTTTGCCGCCTGCCTTGACCTTCTGCTACGTTGACTACGCCTCTGCCTCATCCTCTGGTACCTCGCCTTGCCCAGTTACCTGTGTAGTCGAGCCGTATTGGGGGTAGCGACCTGGGTGTCGCCTGCCGCAGCAAATCTATCCTGCTTTGCGGTGGGCTCTGGTGAAGACCAGCGGCACCTTAGACTCCGCTCCCCGATACGGTCCGAGTCATCAGCCACACAGGTAGAGATCCACATCCTCTTTGTGACTGCCTTCATCCAGGTGCGTGACCCATATTTATGTTGATAATTTTAAAAGCAAGTGAATGGGAAAGTGTCTGCTAATTACACAAGGAACACTATATTAAAAGTTTTATTTGGTGACAGGTACTCTTTAATGAAGATATCCAGTGCTAAGAAATATATCAAATATCTGCAGGATAGAGATAAATGTCTTATTGCGGGGGGGGGGGGGGGGGGGGGGTCTGACCACTGGGAACCATGCAATCTCCTGTACGGGGCCCTGGCTCGGCCTTGACTCTGCGCTGCTAGAGTGCGTTGTAACCCCCTCCTCTCTGATTTCATGCTGCAGTCTTACAAAACAGGAGTGAGCACAGGGCAGTGCTAGTCCCACCGTCACTTTCTGGACCTTGTTTCAGTCTGTGCTTCAGCTGGGACAAATATGATGCTGTAGCCGGGCAGGATTATGTTCTGGATGGTATGGGGACCCCTAGTGGCCTTTTTTATGATTGTACAAAATAGAAAACATTTTTGAATATGACAGTGCCCATTTAAGGGTAGGATCACACAAAGCACATCCACAGCAGGCTTCCCACATGTGACATTTCGCTTGCAGGTTCAAAGGCTAAATATGTTGCTACCTATTAAAGTCAATGAGTTCCATTTGTGGATTTTTTGCAAGCAGAATTTCAGTTACGGGAAATGTGCTAGGTGTGACCCTACCCTTAATCCATTTTTTTCCTGTAACACAGCAGGTATTAAAGGGGTACTCCGGTGGAAAACAAATGTTTTAAATCACCTGGTCCCAGAAAGTTATACAGATTTGGAAATGACTTCTATTAAAAAATCTTAATCCTTTCAGTTCGTATCAGAAGCTGTTTTCTCTAGAGGAAGTTGTGTAGTTCTTTCCAGTCTGACCACAGTGCTCTCTGCTGCAAACCTGTGTCCTTGTCAAGAACTATCCAGAGCAGGAGCAAATTTTCATAGCAAACCTCTCCTGCTCCAGACAGTTCCTGACATGGACAGAGCTGGCAGCAGAGAGCACTGTGTTCAGACTGGAAAGAACTACACAACTTCCTTTAGAGCATACAGCTTTTGAAGAGTTTTAAATAAGTAATTTACTGATCTGTTTAACTTTCTGGCACCAGTTAATTTAAAAACACTTGTTTTCCATAGGAGTACTACTTTAACAGAAGATTCAACCCAATGCTTATCGCCCAAATTCTCCAGTTTTCAAAAATATCCCATGTGTGGTCCTAGTGCGCTGCTTGACTAGCACACAGGCCTCAGAAAAAAATGGGCACCTTGTGGATTTTGTCAGTACAACACCAATTGGCCCATAGGGCCACAAACACCCCAGTAAGTAAATAACCCCCCTGTTAAAACGTAGCATTTATTATGGGCAACTAAAAATAGACAGACAAAGTAAAGATGTGTTATGCACACGTTTGTACATTTACAACTTTACTTTCTACCTCTATTTTTTGTTAAGAAGGAAAACTATAGTGTAGCTCATCACAGCAAAAAAAATAAAGGATAAAAGCGTGCCCGAGGTTACTGTTGTTGCCTACGCCCGCATAATAGGCCAAAAATATTTAACAGTCCTCTAGGGTGCTTTTATGAGAGAAGAATGGGTAAAGATAGAAAAAGACTATATAACAAATATGGTCTCCAGTAAATGATTATTCACATTTATTTTGTAATTAAAACACAAAGGTCTGCCACAGGGCCCTTGCGGTAGCCTAAAGTAAAATATAATAAAACTATGTAGATAAAAGTTATAATATAGTTATGACCACCTCTAGAAATGTGTTATTTCTCAATAGTAATGGAACAGTATTCACACTTATGTAAAGTTTGTTTCTGTCCGACACATATGAAAATGTTCCTTTCAAGAAAATCACGTTTCACAAGTTTGTGCAATAAATGCTCGAAGTGCTTGGCAGTGTTCCTTACAAGGATGTCAAAATGTGCAACACAGTTTAAACAGGGGTCAAGTCGTGGGAAAAAAAAAGTGTGGGAACTCACCCAAGATTTCCACTTAACCCCTTAAGGACCCAAAAATGCACGGCAAAACGGAAAAAAAATCATTGTGCGACAAAATCGAAGAAAAAACGCCATTTTGTAACTTTTGGGGGCTTCCGTTTCTACGCAGTGCATATTTCGGTAAAAATTACACCTTATCATTATTCTGTAGGTCCATACGGTTAAAATGATACCCTACTTATATAGGTTTGATTTTGTCGCACTTCTGGAAAAAATCATAACTACATGCAGGAAAATGTATACGTTTAAAAATGTCATCTTCTGACCCCTATAACTTTTTTATTTTTCCACATACAGGGCGGTATGAGGACTCATTTTTTGCGCCGTGATCTGAAGTTTTTATCGGTATGATTTTTGTTTTGATCGGACTTTTTGATCACTTTTTATTCATTTTTAATGGTATAAAAAGCGTACGCCATTGACCGTGCAGTTTAATTAATGATATATTTTTATAGTTCGGACATTTACGCACGCGGCGATACCACATATGTTTATTTTTATTTTCACAGTTTTATTTTTTTTATAGGAAAAGGGGGGTGATTCAAACTTTTATTAGGGAAGGGGTTAAATGACCTTTATTAACACTTTTTTTTTACTTTTTTTTTTGCAGTGTTATAGGTCCCATAGGGACCTATAACACTGCACACACTGATCTTTTACACAGATCACAGGCGTGTATTAACACGCCTGTGATCAGTGTTATCGGCGCTTGACTGCTCCTGCCTGGATCTCAGGCACGGAGCAGTCATTCGCCGATCGGACACCGAGGAGGCAGGTAAGGGCCCTCCCGGTGTCCTGTAAGCTTTTTGGGATGCCGCGATTTCACCGCGGTGGTCCCGAACAGCCCGACTGAGCAGCCGGGTCACTTTCACTTTCACTTTAGAAGCGGCGGTCAGCTTTGACCGCCGCTTCTAAAGGGTTAATACCGCACATCGCCGCGATCGGCGATGTGTGCTATTAGCCGCGGGTCCCGGCCGTTGATGAGCGCCAGGACCGACGCGATATGATGCGGGATCGCGGCGCGATTCAGCTTCATATCGCGGGAGCCGGCGCAGGACGTAAATATACGTCCTGCGTCATTAAGGGGTTAAAGGGCACTAGACATCTTATCCGAAGGATAGGGGATAAGATGTCTGATCCCGGGGTCCCGCCGCTGGGGACCCCCACGTTCTCCCTGTTGCACCCGGCGTTCGGTTAGAGCGTTGGGTTCAACGCCGGAGGCTTGTGACGTCACGGCCCCTCAATGCAAGTCTATTGGAGGGGGCGTGACGGCCGTCATGCCCCCTTCCATAGACTTGTATTGAGGGGGCATTACTGTGACATCACGAGCCTTTGCCCCGCATCACCAGTCATCCGGCACGGAGCAAAGCTCGCTCCATGCACCGGATGTCTGGGGTGCCGCAGCCTAGATCGCGGGGGTCCCCAGCAGCAGGACATCTTATCCCCTATACTTTGGATAGGGGATAAGGTGTCTAGGGGCGGAGTACCCCTTTAAGGGCTGGTCCTGCAGGACTCCTGCTAATGGGAATTGCGTTCCTGCTGTGGAAAAAGTGCAGGAACTCCGATCCCATGAGTTCCTGCAGGACTTGAGCCCTGAGTTTAAAGTAAGATGTTCAAAGATCCATCTAATACAAAATAGCAAATGTAAGGTGCAAAGCACGGCTCACCACTCCTTGCGCCTGTATTCATGTCCACTATGATACCTCTGACTGTAAGTCAGTTGTGCAGCTCCCGGTGTGTGGCTGGCTGGCTATGCAGGCTTGCTGCTTGAGATGTGCTGGAGATGTCAGCGGGGTCTGCACTTCTGTGGCATGGTCGTGCCCTTCTCAGAAGTTGAGCGTGCTTGATCTCAGCATGCGATCAGACATCTTATCCACTATCCTTAAGATAGAGGATAAGATGTCTAGGGGCAGAGTACCTTTTTAAATCCACTTCAAGTATGAAAAATTTAATTTTGGAAATTTCCATGAAAATTTACTTAAATTGTAACCCGTGTGCTACTTTGCTGCATATTTCCTGCAACTGATTTTGCCACCCAGTGACTTCAATGGGTAGGAAAATATGCAGCAGCAAAATTTGTAGCAAAATAAAGCACTTCTAGCCTCAAAAGTAACATGAAATTAAACAAATGATCAAAGAAATGATAACATAGCACTCCACTTGCGGTGAAAATAAGGGTAAATTTTATTCTTGCAATCCAAAATTATGTGACGTTTCGGTCAACAATGACCTTCCTCAAACCTATGTAAGACAGCGTAACATCAGTATACAGCATGATATATACAAATAAATTGTCCATGACAATAGTTGATCTACAGCAAAATACACAAAACTCAGAACAAGGGGTAGATCTGATCATTTCAAACAAAAACTGGTTCAAATCAATATAAGAGATGAGGTATAATAATAAAGTAAATCATATCAATCATATCACAGCGAATACATGGTGATAAATAGGGAGCAAAATGCTCACCAACAGGACTCTAGCGTTAATAAGAAAAAATTAATTATTCTATGGACACTGCGCCAAACAGAGATGCACTATGGTGATACTGTGCATGACAATCAATATACAATGTAAAGGAAAAAACATAATAATAAATCCGGAGGAACTGTTATATGAAGATGGCTGGGTGACTGACCGGATTGCTGCGGGGAAAGAAGTAATTAAGGAAGAAACGGTATCCAAAAACCGGGTAACAGGTAGGTAGGTGAGGCGACAGTAGTCGCATGTGGCTGAAGAGGAGTGAAGTGTGTGGAGTTATGAAGTGGTGTTGGCGTACACCTCCGGTCCTGTATGCCGGAAGTGATATCACTAATGTGTGGCATCCCGGAATATGGGCAGTATACTCTAACTGTGGACGAAGTATGCATGACTAGGGTGTGGAGAAAGAGGTATGACATGGGGAGCGACTGAAAGGAGTATACAAGGGTTATGACTGACCTGGAGAGGTGAAGTGTCGCTCCCTGCGCTCTGGCTGGCGCTTGCGGTCACATGACCGGAAGTTCGGCATTTGGAACGCATCTATGCGTTCCACAGAGCGGAAATGGCTGTGTGTGCAGCGTTAGTAATGAAGGGAAGCCTGTGAACTGTGACAGAGAGTGAGAAATGAATAGAGAGTGAATAAATGAAACATAGATAGGTAGAAAATTTATGGATAATGGAGGGAATGAGGAAAAAGAAAAAATTGTGAATTTCAACTTACATACATCATAACAATTTTTCAACATATCTCTCTCCCCTCTCTAACCTATATACTTCATACCCTCTATCCCATATTTTTCCCCCTTTTTATTCCTCTCCACACTCAGATATCTAACATTCACAATTTTTTCTTTTTCCTCATTCCCTCCATTATCCATACATTTTCTACCTATCTATGTTTCATTTATTCACTCTCTATTCATTTCTCACTCTCTGTCACAGTTCACAGGCTTCCCTTCATTACTAACGCTGCACACACAGCCATTTCCGCTCTGTGGAACGCATAGATGCGTTCCAAATGCCGAACTTCCGGTCATGTGACCGCAAGCGCCAGCCAGAGTGCAGGGAGCGACACTTCACCTCTCCAGGTCAGTCATAACCCTTGTATACTCCTTTCAGTCGCTCCCCATGTCATACCTCTTTCTCCACACCCTAGTCATGCATACTTCGTCCACAGTTAGAGTATACTGCCCATATTCCGGGATGCCACACATTAGTGATATCACTTCCGGCATACAGGACCGGAGGTGTACGCCAACACCACTTCATAACTCCACACACTTCACTCCTCTTCAGCCACATGCGACTACTGTCGCCTCACCTACCTACCTGTTACCCGGTTTTTGGATACCGTTTCTTCCTTAATTACTTCTTTCCCCGCAGCAATCTGTTGAGTCACCCAGCCATTTTCATATAACAGTTCGTCCGGATTTATTATTATGCTTTTTCCTTTACATTGTATATTGATTGTCATGCACAGTTCCTGTTGGTGAGCATTTTGCTCCCTATTTATCACCATGTATTCGCTGTGATATGATTTACTTTATTATTATACCTCATCTCTTATATTGATTTGAACCAGTTTTTGTTTGATATGATCAGATCTACCCCTTGTACTGAGTTTTGTGTATTTTGCTGTAGATCAACTATTGTCATGGACAATTTATTTGTATATATCATGCTGTATACTGATGTTACGCTGTCTTACATAGGTTTGTGGAAGGTCATTGTTGACCGAAACGTCACATAATTTTGGATTGCAAGAATAAAATTTACCCTTATTTTCACCGCAAGTGGAGTGCTATGTTATCATTTCTTTGATTACTACATGGGTTGGGACCCTAACTGTGCACCCGCGTCTTGACAGAGAGTGCTGTATCATTAAACAAATGATGTCATCATAAAATAGACATATTGTACATTTAAATTATTAACTAAGTTATGTGGCATGACTATTTTTCTTAAAAGCAAAGAATTAGAAATTTCGATAAAAGCGATTAGCCAAATATATTGATCATTATTTACCAGTATCCAGATATCACAGACATATCTTATTTTATTATGATTTTTGCCTTTTTGGACGGTCTTATGGGTTTTCGTACAAAGGGGTATTTTGAAGATGAAAAATAATGTATAAAATAATAGGTGACTTTAACTAAGTGTCAGAACCTATAGGGTTAGAAGGTTCTGACAGGTTCCTTGTTGTTTTTTTTTTGTTGTTGCTGGGTTATGTCCGGCTGTCTGGACTGGTCATCTGACCTTGATTGGAGCACCTGTTCTGGCTCCATATAAGCTGCCAGTCTACTCCCAGTCTGTGCCTGCTAAAGAGCTCAGTTTGTACTCCTAGCTAGCTTTATACTGTTTCTGTTATATCTGGCATTCTGACCCTTGGCTCTGCTCTCAGACTCTTCTCTGGTATTAGCGGTATTAGGTATTAGTACTTTGACAACTCCTGGTTTTGACACGGATAGTGGACTTTGAGTTTTTGTGTGTGTTTGTTAGTTTTGCTTCTGTTAGTCTGTCTGCTCCCTACTGTACTTTGACCTGTGTGTCTATTTTTGTATTTTATTATTTTGACAGTTGACTCCCCTCACTTGTCTAGGGAGGGACTGTCACCTTGGTTACAGACCCGTTGCCTAGGGCGGGTACGTAAGTAGGCAGGGATTGGGGAGAGAATAGTGTGCCCTCCTTCCCTGCCCAGACGTGACATAAGGGTACATTTACACCACATTTTGGGGATACTGCAGCCAGATCTGGCAGGAGAATTTAAAAACCAGCCACTGCTGTATCCCGTCTGGACACGCCCTGCACCCCATTTATATGAAAGAGCTGGACGGAGTCAAATAGTGACCCTGGTTGGCTCATTTTTGAACAGTATCAGTTTTATTGCCGGACTAAAACCTGTGGCTGACCACGGTTTTCAGTCCAACAACCAAACCAGATACAGTCCAAAAATTAGCCGACCGGAAGTTTTGTTCAATGTAATTTTACTTTTGTTATCTGAATGCTGGTAAATTATAGAAATAAATGTACTTCATGAGTTATTTTGTTGATATATGATGTACACGTATTGTCCAAAACATAATGCACAAAGAAGGAGTTGTTGTAATTGAAATAGGAAAAATAAACTTTATGTGTGAATATAATAATGATATATAGAAGTGATTACAATATTCGAGTGAAAGGATAAGTTAATTGGGGAAAAATGTACGAAAAAAAGTAACATCTAGTACCCTGTTGAGATATAGTGTGACATGAGGGATACAGGTTCCATATGGCATTATGCAGCACATTTGCCCAGCGATGTTACAGCTGGGCCTGTAGACCATTCACCCAGGTAGGCTGGCATCCCAGCTTGTCCCAGGAAGTGTTGCAATCTGGTGGAGACATTCCTGGGAAACCCTTGTGTGCAGGGACGTTTTGGGGGGCAGGGGCTGAACTGAAAAAAAGGGCACTTTCTATATTTATATAAATGTCCACATAATGATGCCAAACTACCCAGCACTGCCCAGGGCACTTTTAGGAGTATTGTCAAAAGGGCAGGGCTCAAGCCCCCTTTTTAGTCAACCTGTGCACGTCCCTGCTTGTGTGTGTATGTGTGTGTGTGTGGCAGGGCCGGACTGGCCATCAGGCACGCCGGGCAATTGCCCAGTGGGCCGGGCAGTCCATTGGCCAGCTTGTTCTCGGCGCTTTAACCCCTTAACGACGCAGGACGTAAATGTACGTCCTGGTAAGCTGGTACTTAACGCACCAGGACGTACATTTACGTCCTAAGCATAACCACGAGCATCGGAGCGATGCCCGGATCATGCACGGCAGGTCCAGGCTGCTGATCGCAGCCAGGGACCCGCCGGTAATGGCGGACATACACGATCCCGCGGATGTCCGCCATTAACCCCTCAGATGCCGTGATCAATACAGATCATGGCATCTGCAGCATCGCGGTTACTGAAATGGATAAACGGATCGCCCGCAGCGCTACCGTGACGATCCGATCATCCAGCATGGCAGCCGGAGGTCCCCTCACCTGGCTCCGCTGCCTTCCCGGCGTCTTCTGCTCTGATCTGCTTTCCCACAGACCAGAGCAGAAGATGACCAATAACACTGATCAGTGCTATGTCCTATACATAGCACTGAACAGTATTAGCAATCGAATGATTGCTATCAATAGTCCCCTATGGGGACTATTAAAGTGTAAAAATAAAAGTAAAAAAATAAAGTAAAAAAATTTGAAAAACCTCCTCCCCCAATAAAAACGTAAATTGTCCCATTTTCCCTATTTCACCACCAAAAAGTGCTAAAAAAATATTTTATATACATATTTGGTATCGCTGTGTGCGTAAATATCTGAACTATTAAAATAAAATGTGAATGATACCGTACGGTGAACGGCGTGAACGTTAAAAAAAAAAGTCCAAAATAACTGCTTTTTTTATAACATTTTATTCCCCCAAAAATTTATAAAAAATGGATTAAAACTTTTATATAAGCAAATATCAATAAATGGTAATGGTATCAATAAAAAGTACAGATCACAGCGCAAAAAATTTGCCCTCATACTGCCACTTATACGGAAAAATGAAAAAAGTTATAGGTCTTCAAAATAGGGGGATTTTAAACATACTCATTTGGTTAAAAGAAAATTTTAAGCGCAACAGTAATAGAAAAGTACGTTATCATGGGTATCATTTTAATCGTATTGACCCAAAGAATAAAGAACACATGGCATTTTTACCGTAAATTGTACGGCGTGAAAACGAAACCTTCCAAAATTAGAAAAATTTAGATTTTCTTTTTAATTTCCCCACACAAATAGTATTTTTTTTTTGGTTGCGTCATACAATTTATGGTAAAGTGAGTGATGGCATTACAACGGACAACTGGCCGCGCAAAAAACAAGCCCTCCTACTAGTCTGTGGAAAAAATATAAAAGAGTTATGATTTTTTGAAGGCGAGGAGGAAAAAACGAAAACGTTAAAATAAAATTGTCCGCGTCCTTAAGGCCCAAATGGGCTGAGTACTTAAGGGGTTAAGAACAGCGGTCCCCATTTTAAAATCTCTCTTAAAGCAGGGACCGCCGGCTGCCGCACTTAAAGCGTACCCGTCAGATCCAAGAAAAAAAACATTTTTAAAAATATCACTCAGTACCTAATCCTGACCATGTACATCTAATTTTTATGTGTCTAGCACCTTTATATTTTTTTTTATTACACTTTTAATTTAGCTCACTAGTCTGAATTGCTCTCAAAGGGAGGGGGCGTGGCCTCACTGTACAGGTCTCCGCCCCCTCCCTCAGTATGCAGTCTGTTCACATCTCCCCTAGCATTAGCAAAACTACAACTCCCAGCTTGTCCTCACTGACAGTAGCCGGACACAAGCTGAGAGTGGGAGGATTTTTCCTCCAGCTATGAGTCCTGCGCTCACAGCTGTCAATCAAGGAAGTGTGTCCATGACGTAGGTGATGACGCATGGACAAAACAGGACTAGTATGTGTCCAAGCAGGCAGGGGGGGTAGTTGTTTGACTGGATTTTTCAGTATGAAATACAGAAAATGTTCTTATGAAAGCAATTGCAAAACCTATTGGTTATACATGCTTAACAACATTTCAAAAGTGTTTGTATCTGACAGCGCCCATTTAAAGCAACCACAGGTGGCTGCAACTCTTAAAGCTGCGACTGCTGCTTTAAGATCTGCAGCCGCCTGTCGCCGCTTTTAGTGCCGTGGCCGGCGCTCCCTGCTTTAAAAGCTGCGTTTGGCGTTCCCTGCTTTAAGCAAGGCGGCCGGCGGTCCCTGCTTTAAGTACGGCAACCGGCGGTCCCTGCTTTAAGAGCTACAGCTGCCTGTCGCCGCTACAAGTGCTGCGGCCGGCGCTCCCTGCTTTAAAAGCTGCAGCTGGCCGTCCCTGCTTTAAAAGCTGTGCCGCGCAGGCACGTCTCATTACTCACGCCCCTGACATCGGCCATTGAGGAGCTGAGCAGAAGCGCCACTACTGGTAATTTAGGGCATTGGGATCAAGAGGGTGCACAAGGCTTTGGAATCCTAAGGGATCTGAAGAATGATAGAGTGGAGGGGGGGGGGGGTTGTAAAGGGATCCTGTGGGGTCTAAAAGAATCACAGAGTGGTCTAAGGGGGATAGGGATCCTGAGGGGTCTGGAGGAGGATGGCAGAGGGGTCTAGGGGGATAGGGATCCTGAGAGGTCTGGAGGATGGATGAGGGGTGTGGGGGGAATAGGAATCCTGAGGGGTGTGGGGATAATAGGGATCCTGAGGGGTCTGGAGGAGGATGGCAGAGGGGTCTAGGGGGATAGGGATCCTGAGAGGACTGGAGGATGGATGAGGGGTGCGGGGGGGAATAGGAATCCTGAGGGGTGTGGGGATAATAGGGATCCTGAGGGGTCTGGAGGAGGATGGCAGAGGGGTCTAGGGGGATAGGGATCCTGAGAGGACTGGAGGATGGATGAGGGGTGCGGGGGGGAATAGGAATCCTGAGGGGTGTGGGGATAATAGGGATCCTGAGGGGTCTGGAGGAGGATGGCAGAGGGGTCTAGGGGGATAGGGATCCTGAGGGGTCTGGAGGATGGATGAGGGGTGCGGGGGGGATAGGGATCCTGAGAGGTCTGGAGGATGGATGAGGGGTGAGGGGGAATAGGAATCCTGAGGGGTGTGGGGATAATAGGGATCCTGAGGGGTCTGGAGGATGGATGAGGGGTGCGGGGGGGATAGGAATCCTGAGGGGTGTGGGGATAATAGGGATCCTGAGGGGTCTGAAGGAGGATGGCAGAGGGGTCCTGGGGGGAGCGATAGTGATCAGGGGGGGGGGGGGATCCTTCGTGGTCTGCAGGTGGATGGCAGAGAGGTCGGGGGGAGGGGATAGGGATCCTGAGGGATCTGAAGGAGGATGGCAGAGGGGTCTGGGGGGATAGGGATCCTGAGGGGTCTGGAGGAGGATGAAAGAGGGGTGCGGGGGGGGGGGGGGATGTCATAGGTATCTGAGGAGAATAGGGATCCTGAGGGGTCTGGAGGAGGATGAAAGAGGGGTACAGGGGGGGGAAAGGAATCCTGAGGGGTCTGGGGGTGGATGGCAGATGGTTCTGGGTGGGGGAGGGATATCGATCCGGGGGGGGGGGGATGATGGGTAGGGATCCTGAGGGGCCTGGAGGGTGGAAAAGGGGTGCAGGTGGTTATAGGAATCCTGAGGAGTCTGGGAGAGGATGCCAGGGGGAGAATAGACATCCTGAGGGTTCAAGAGGATGGCAGGGGGGCCAGGGGGGGGGGGTGTAATGTGAACCAGAGGGGTCCAGAAAAGGAGGCATACATGATAACACTGCTTGAGAGTGACGTAATGAGAAGTGCACCTAAAAAGTATAATAAAACTAGCCAGCACCGGTAACACCGCCCATAGACAATAAAGCGTGTATCACTTTCATTTTTTTTTTTTTTATGAATAAGCTTTATTTATAAAAACAAAAGAAACATTCAAAACATTGGCCGTACTGACAAGCACGCCTCTTCTCCATTCACAGGTTGTATGAGGGCGTGACTGGCTTGTCAATCAATAGTGACCCCGCCCCTCTTTAGTCACAGCACGTTCTACCTGCCTGATTAGCTCCTCCCTCCCATGAAAAGCGCGGACTTTTCTCCTTCCTCGCCCCGCCCACACTCGTAGACCCCCGCCTTCTCGCTGTGTTCGCGCTGCACACTGACGTCACTTCCTTCGTTAGCCTGTGAGAAGGTTCGGTTCCGGAGAGAGACTTCCGGCCCGTCACCCCGGCAACCGGCGATAGGAGAAGAAGAAAACGGAACCCAGAGGCGGACTACAGAGCGGAACTGTGCAGGTGCCGGTACGGTGACCGCTCGTATGACCGAATGCAGACACACGTGCCCGTCATTCAGTCAGTATTGTTAGGGGGGCTGCTGTACCTCATGGGCCGTGTGTCCTGCACTTATACAGTCACTCCTCATAGGAATACATTATACCGCATTAAGGAAAATGGGATGAGTTTAAAGCTATAATTAATCATTCAGGTTATTATTTATTGGCTGGATGAAGGGAAAATAATTTTGTGGGAACCTGTAATGAACAAGAAGCCTTTGTTATATATTCTCTATTATATTCCTCGCCATAAGTGTTTTGTATAGGGCTGGGATCATGCACAGGTACATATATATATAAAATGTGTGTGTGTATATATATATATATATATATATTATAATGTGTGTGTGTGTGTATATATATAAATATATATTATAATGTGTGTGTGTGTGTATATATATAAATATATATTATAATGTGTGTGTGTGTGTGTGTATATATATATATATATATATATATATATATATATTTATTGTGTGTTTATAGCTCATTATATTTTTGACAGTGTATTTATGATACGGCACAGTATGGTTTTGGTGTCCTGGCTGTTTGCATGCTGCACCTATTCCTACATATAAGAAATAAATGCCAAAAAAATTAGTTTTAAAAGTGTTTTCCCAAACAGTGTGCCTCCAGCTGTTGCAAATCTACATCTCCCAGCATGCCTGGACAGCCTTCGGCTGTCCAGGCATGCTGGGAGATGTAGATTTGCAACAGCTGGAGGCACACTGTTTGGGAAAACACTGGCTTAAAGTACATACAAAAAATCCCTTTTGGATTTACTGTGTCTGGTTTTGCACCATAGTATGAGTATCCAGCTTGTGGTGACCACTACATCCAATGGCTTCTGCTGGATGTTATGTCATTTTATAGCCTGTGGCTCTAAAGTCATTGTGAAACTTAAAGTGGTACTCCGGCAAAAAAAAAAATCTGAAGGGTAGGGGATAAGATGTCTGATCGTGGGGGGTCCTGCCGCTGGGGATCCCCGCGTTCCCTCACGGCACCCCAATCATCCGTGCACGGAGTGAACTCTGCTCCGTGCCAGATGACTGGCGACTATAGCTAACTCGCCCCCTCCATTCATGTCTATGGGAGGAGGTCTGACGGCTACGTACAAGCCGTCATAACCCCCTCCCCAGAGCTGGGCGGTATGACCAAAAATGTGTATCATGGTATTTTTGTAAGTTGTGGTGGTTCCACAGTATTTAACGGTTCCCCCCTCCCCCCCATATGTCACCCGCGAACGCTGCTTCTCTCCCCCCAAATAATTATTAGCTGCTGGGCTGTACTGTACTATCCTGTACCCGGGCTGCAAAAATAAACCTTATCTCACCTTCCTACGTTCCCGGCCTCATGGTCCCTCCGCTGCGGTCCTGGGGATGGAAACATCACAGAGCCGTCAGCCTATCACCAGCCGGCTCCATACATGTCAGTGGTACATGACAAGGTGAGTTAAAGTTTTATTTTGTAGCCCGGGCACAGGATAGTATAGTACAGCACAGCGGCTGATAATTATTTGGGGGTGGGGGTGGGGTAGAGAAGCAGCACTCACGGGTGACATATGTTTAGTTCCCCGATGTGGGGGACAGCGCAGCACTGGGCTGATAATTCATTGGGGGGGGGGGGGGGGTGGAGAGAAGCAGAACAGCGCCTGCGGGTCACATATGATTAGTTCCCTGATGTGGGGACAGCCGCTGCGGCAGATTGGCTGATAATCCATTCATTTGAGGAGGGGGGGGGGGGGGGGTCACCAATGTTATTGTGGTATGGGAAAAATTCATATCGTGCAGGGGAAAAAAATTCCGTATTCGGTATGAACCAGTATACCGCCCAGCACAACCCCCCCAATAGACCTGAATGGAGGGGTGTGACTTCACAAACACTGAAACCTCCAAGCTTCCGTGTTCCAGATGCTGCCGGTCCGGAGATCGCAGATGACCTCTTATCCCCTATCCTTTGGATTTGCTGGAGTACCCCTTTAATGCAGTCGACTTTGCTGGCATGCTGGGAGTTGTAGTTTTGCAACAGCTGGAGAGCCACACTTTGAGAACTCCATGCTAGAGAAACCATTGCACAACGTTGTCATGTGACATTATGCCATGAATACAAAAACTAACTGTATAGGGGCACAAAACTCGCTAGCCCGGATTTGCTCATAACTATGACAAAAAAAAGAGACAAACACCAAAAATGGCGCACATCTAGGTATGATATTTAATAAAGATTTATCAAAACCTTTGTAAAAGAAGAGTGGTGCAGTTGCCCATTGCTTATTCAAAAAGGCCTGTGAAACATGAAAGAAGCAATCTGGTTGCTATGGGCAACCATCACTCTTCCTCTACCCAGGTTTTGATAAATCTCCACCCTACTGGTATAAACGGAAATGAATACCACCCCTGCCTTGCCTTAGAAAAATGATATCCTACAGAAAGTTCTAAGGTGCTTTTTCTTTATTTGTGCAAAATTTCGCAGTCTGTGCCCCATTTTGATAAATTTAGCGCATATAAGCCAAAAACACCACACATAAAGGCGGTGAAGTGGCTGCACAGACACCTATTGAAAAATCTCCCCCAATGTTAATACTGTATAAGCCTTTTGCTTCATGTGGACTTGCCAGGTCACGCGTGTCATATTATGGCATGGATGAAGCCGTACTGACGGCTCATTGCTGTTGTACTACATGGTGAGTAGGGCTGGGCGGTATGACCAAATATGTGTATCACAGTATTTTTGTAACTTATGCCGGTTCCACCGTACATAACGGTATTTCTTTCACCCCCCTAAATCATGTTACCCGCCAGCACTGTTCTGCTCCCCCCCCAAATCATGTTACCTGCCAGCACTGTTCTGCTCCCCCCAAATCATGTTACCCGCCAGCGCTGTTCTGCTCCCCCCAAATCATGTTACCCGCCAGCACTGTTCTGCTCCCTCAAATCATGTTACCTGCCAGCGCTGTTCTGCTCCCCCCAAATCATGTTACCCGCCAGCGCTGTTCTGCTCCCCCCAAATCATGTTACCCGCCAGCACTGTTCTGCTCCCTCAAATCATGTTACCTGCCAGCGCTGTTCTGCTCCCTCAAATCATGTTACCTGCCAGCGCTGTTCTGCTCCCCCCAAATCATGTTACCCGCCAGCACTGTTCTGCTCCCCCAAATCATGTTGACTGCCAGCGCTGTTCTGCTCCCCCCAAATCATATTACCTGCCAGCACTGTTCTGCTCCTCCTAAATCATGTTACCTGCCAGCGCTGTTCCGCTCCCCCCCAAATCATGTTACCCGCCAGCACTGTTCTGCTCCCCCTAAATCATGTGACCCGCCAGCGCTGTTCTGCTCCCCCCCCAATTAATTATCAGCCCAGCGGGGTACTATTCACATATGTCACCCGCAAGCACTTCCCTCCTCCTCCTCCTCGTTGTTGTGGGCCGCCGGTGCTGGAACTCTATACTGTATGCCAGTGGTCTCCAACCTGCGGACCTCCAGCTGTTGCAAAACTACAACTCCCAGCCGTTGGCTGTCCGGGCATGCTGGGAGTTGTAGTTTTGCAACAGCTGGAGGTCTGCAGGTTGGAGACCACTGGTGTACCACCCGCAACAAAGAGGAAGAGGGCAGTGCTTGCGGGTGACATATGTGAGTAGTACCCTGCTGGGCTGATAATTAATTGGGGGGGAGCAGAACAGCCCTGGCGGGTAACATATGATTAGTTCTCCGATGTGGGGACAGCGCTGCGCTGGGCTGATAATTCATTCATTCCCAATGGGGAGGGGCCCAACCGGTATTGCGGTATGGGAAAAAATTCATATCGTGCCGCACAAAAATTTCGGTATTCGGTATGAACCGGTATACCGCCCAGCCCTAATGGTGAGCACCAGGGAAAGTCTTGCAGGGGGCCAAACATCTTCCAAAATCAAATGTGTGTGTAATACATGTTCACACTGAGCGAACTGGAGGGAAAGGTTCTCTCTACAAAATGTTTCCTGAGCGGACAGACATGTTCGTTGTCTACAAGGAACAACTCCTCTAAACACACCTTTACCCCCTACTGCTATATATTGTTCTAGTCTGTACTTAGGAAGGCCTTGGACATGGCTGTGCTCTTGTACTGTCTAGTGCAGCATTTTCCAAACAGTGTGTCTTCAGCTGTTGCTAAACTACAACTCCAAGCATGCCCATACAAAGGCTGTCTGGGCATGCTGGGAGTTGTAGTTTTGCCACAGCTTGAGGCACCCTGGTTGAAAAACACTGTTCTATAATGTCAGATCATGTAACGATAGTGACAGCAAGCTCTTGTAATATAAGCCATACCTGGGGATCTGCTAACAATGTAATGGATATTTGGCGGCTGTAGAGATGCTTATGTCCTCCCATATGGGCAATCTATATCTACAATGATGACCTAGCAACACTCATCACTGTTAGGACTAGAGATGAGCGAACTTACAGTGAATTCGATTCCTCACGAACTTCTCGGCTCGGCAGTTGATGACTTTTCCTGCATAAATTAGTTCAGCTTTCAGGTGCTCCCGTGGGCTGGAAAAGGTGGATACAGTCCTAGGAAAGAGTCTCCTAGGACTGTATCCACCTTTTCCAGCCCACGGGAGCACCTGAAAGCTGAACTAATTTATGCAGGAAAAGTAATCAACTGCTGAACCGAGAAGTTTGTGACTAATCGAATTTACTGTAAGTTTACTGTTCGGACTAGAGCACTGTCAGATATAAAAAATAAAATCATATGTTGTGCATCTTGGCAAAGCAATAGTTTTTCTAAAATACTTCTTTAAAAAAAAATTCACATTTTATTAAAGAAAACTGCCTTCGAAAATCCCGCCACTTGGGGTCCCCACCCTCCTGGGACACTGAGTCCCACAGCAGCATGAGTGTGTCCAAGGGTCATGGACATGAGATGGCTGCAGGAGGAACACAGCCTGCAGCACCACTGCTGTAGCAGAGTTTTACCAATCATGTGCCTCCAGCTGTTGCAAAACTGGACAGCCAAAGGATGTCTGGGCATGCTGGGAGTTGAAGTTTTGCAAAAGCTCTTGGCACACAGCTGAAGGGAACACTGGTGTAAAAAAAAAAGTTATCCAAAGTTATTACTGTACCTCCAACTATTCCAAAACTACAGGATTGCCAAAGGTTAACACCCATTAATGACATATGAACATATAAACCAGATAAGGTCTAGGACAGGGGTCTCAAATTCAAATTATCTGGGGGCCACTGGAGGTAGAGGCTGGATGAGACTGGGCCGCATGCGCCCCTCACACACACACAATGCCCCCATCAGGCGCCCCTCACACACACAATGCCCCCATCAGGCGCCCCTCACACACACAATGCCCCCATCAGGCGCCCCTCACACACACAATGCCCCCATCAGGCGCCCCTCACACACACAATGCCCCCATCAGGCGCCCCTCACACACACAATGCCCCCATCAGGCGCCCCTCACACACACAATGCCCCCATCAGGCGCCCCTCACACACACAATGCCCCCATCAGGCGCCCCTCACACACACAATGCCCCCATCAGGCGCCCCTCACACACACAATGCCCCCATCAGGCGCCCCTCACACACACAATGCCCCCATCAGGCGCCCCTCACACACACAATGCCCCCATCAGGCGCCCCTCACACACACAATGCCCCCATCAGGCGCCCCTCACACACACAATGCCCCCATCAGGCGCCCCTCACACACACAATGCCCCCATCAGGCGCCCCTCACACACACAATGCCCCCATCAGGCGCCCCTCACACACACAATGCCCCCATCAGGCGCCCCTCACACACACAATGCCCCCATCAGGCGCCCCTCACACACACACAATGCCCCCATCAGGCGCCCCTCACACACACACAATGCCCCCATCAGGCGCCCCTCACACACACACAATGCCCCCATCAGGCGCCCCTCACACACACAATGCCCCCATCAGGCGCCCCTCACACACACAATGCCCCCATCAGGCGCCCCTCACACACACAATGCCCCCATCAGGCGCCCCTCACACACACAATGCCCCCATCAGGCGCCCCTCACACACACAATGCCCCCATCAGGCGCCCCTCACACACACAATGCCCCCATCAGGCGCCCCTCACACACACAATGCCCCCATCAGGCGCCCCTCACACACACAATGCCCCCATCAGGCGCCCCTCACACACACAATGCCCCCATCAGGCGCCCCTCACACACACAATGCCCCCATCAGGCGCCCCTCACACACACAATGCCCCCATCAGGCGCCCCTCACACACACAATGCCCCCATCAGGCGCCCCTCACACACACAATGCCCCCATCAGGCGCCCCTAAAACACACACAATGACCCCATCATGCCTCCAGATAGATATGACTCACATCAGGTAGGGTATAGAGGCCCCAGATATGATCCCCATTACTGATGTGGGTAATATCTATCTGGGGGGCCTGTCTACCTACTGGGGAGCCCTACCTGATGATCAGGTAGGGGTTCCCAATAGGTGTACAGGCCCCCAAATAGATATTACCCCCGGCAGGTCAGGCTCCTAGTTAAACAATTATGCCCCCTGGTGATAAGCAGGTCCTCCCTTATTTGGCAAGTTAAGTTTCATAGCCACAGTACTTACATCTCCCTTCTGCAGCCTAAAACGAGCCTTCTTTGCGGGGATGCATGTTTTAGGTGACATCATCACATGCGCCTCACAGGACGTCAACATCTCATCGTCCTGCGCTGTGGATGGGATGACGTTGCCAATCGCGCGCATCCCTCAAGTAGGCTCATTATAGCAGCAGTAGGGAGATATAGGTACAGTAGCAGTGTGTTCGTTCTGCTGGCCACGAGTTTGAGACCCCTGGTCTAGGAAGATGTAAGTTACACACTCACCATATTGTCTTTGGTGGTAGAGAACAGGCAATCTTCAATAATAATTCCTCCTTTGTGTAACATGTACAGCACAAAATCTGAGAGGAAAGGGTTACAGAGGAGAGCAGTGAGTCAGCAGAGTGAGGTTGGGGGGGATGAGTCATGCACAGTGCAGGCAAGGGTCACACCCCCTCCCTCTGAGAGGATTGAAAAGACAGTGAGGAGTTTTAATATGCTATATTTTTAATGAGATATCGGTGATAGAGACATAAAAAATATATGTACATGATCAGGATTAGTTACATTTACCAGTTTATTTTATTTTTTTCTGGAATCTGAGAGGTATACTTTAAAAATAAAGCATACTTACCCTGCCCCAACCACCCCCCGTTACAGTTTTTACACTTTATTTCATATGCTGACCCTTCAGAAAATGTCCGTGACACTCAGCCAACCCGCCTCAGATAGTGATCGAGTTGGCATTTCCTGCAGTGTTGACGTGAACAATAAGCAGTAGGGACCAGGAGCCGTCAAAACAGAAGCTGTGGGTGTTTTTATTTTGATCAATTTGCTGTTACTGGACTATCCCTTTTAATGTTTAAATGTCTCCCGAATCCCCCACCACAGATGATATTGGTTTAAAGAAGAATAAAGCATGTTGACTTCATGTATACTCTTCTCTTACCATTGAAAACACATTAGTGCTTGGCCAAGTGCCTATGGGAGGAATTAGACAATGGTTGACAATCGGCCATTATCACTGTGAGATACAGTATTATACGGTGCCCATTAAAATAAATAGGTAACCATGTAATATATAGTTGGGTCAGGAGCTCTGTAGCTCAGAAGGGTCTCGCTCCGGTCTGATGTTCTTATGCCCTAGAGCTTGTGGATAGGGTCTGCACGGGCTGCAATACCAGATTCTTATCATAAAGCATTTAACAGTACTGTGATCTAATGCTAAATAAATGTAACAGTCTGATCCCCCCCCCCCAATGTTCTTACAACATTTTGTCACTGTTTCCTGTTCTTTTAAAGTAGAACTCCTGTGATTTTTTTTTTTTATTAATTAATTCTTGTGCTGCTGAAAAAAATAAATAAAACCTTCTTACCTTTAGCTCCTCCCCCGGGGCCACCGTTCTCGCTGCTCCGTCCTCTGGCTCCAGGGCTTCTTCTGGATTTTGGTGCCTGACACATAAACCGCGGCTCCAGCTGATCGTCAGCCACTTGGTCGGTGATAGGCTAAGCGTCAGTGTCATGTAATGGCCCAGCCTTCTTCCCCCTACCCAGGACTGTTCTGACACGGCCCTGACCACTGCCATCACCAGCCAAGGTGGGACATAGTGGCTGATGACTAGCTGAGCCGCAGTGTGACGTGTCGGACGCTAAAAGCCAGTAGAGAACAGAGCCGGAGGACAGGATGGCGAAATCGGGGGAGCAGGGGAAGGGAAGTTAATGTTTATTTTTATTGCGGGGAATCAGATCAGCCAAGATAGCGGACGGAGGTCCTCTCACATGTCTCTATCCGTCCTCCCAGCGTCGTCTTCTCTGGTCTGCTTTCCAGCAGAGAATAAAGTGTGTAAACATAGGTATCATTTTAATGGTATTCACCCACACAATAAATAGAACATGTTATTTTACCTGCACTGCGTAAAAATGAAACCCTCCAAAAGTTGCAAAATTGTGTTTTCACTTTCCCCACAAAATAATATTTTTTTGGATATGCTGTACATTTTATGGTAAAATAAGGTGTTACAAGTACAATTGGTCACACAAAAAACAAGCCCTCATATGGGTCTGTGGATGGAAAAATAAAAGTTATGAATTTTAGAAGGCGAGGAGGAAAAAACGAAAACGCAAAAATGAAACTGGCTTTGTCGTTAAAGGGGTACTCCTCTGCTCAGTGTTTGGAACGCTGGACCCGACGCCGGGAGCTTGTGACGTCATAGCCTCGCCCCATCATTAAGTCACGGAACTTGCATTGAGGGGCAGGGTGTGACGTCATGAGGGGGCGGGGCTATGATATCATATGCTCCAGCGTTCAGAATAGTTTTGTTCCAAACGCTGAGCAGCGGAGTACCTCTTTAAAGGGGTACTCCGCTGCCCTGTGTCGGAAGCTCCGCTCCCCAGCGTCCGGAAGTTTATTGTTCCGGGAGCTGTGTGCGGGCTTCCGTGTTCAGGGCTGCCCCTCGTGACGCCACGCCCGCCCCCTTCGCGACATCACGCCCGCCCCCTCAGCGAAGGGGGCGTGATGGGGGCGGGCGTGGCGTCACGAGGGGCAGCCCTGAACACGGAAGCCCGCACACAGTGTCCGGAACAATAAACTTCCGGACGCTGGGGAGTGGAGCTTCTGACACAGGGCAGCGGAGTACCCCTTTAAGGCCAAAATGGGCTTGGTCCTTAAGGGGTTAAATGGAAAGAAAAACATGTGAAGCTGGCCTCCGTGGTGATTTTCTCCATAGCACTTTTGCCTGAGAACAGTCAGCATTTGTATGTAAAATACATAGAAAAAGATGCCCCTGAATGCAGTTTTCATAGGTCTGTAATCCAGCGCCATGATACTTTGCAGCAGATGACACTTTCCAGCATCTTTCAGATGGGGTGTGTCTCTTTACTAGATTAGAAAAGCTCCATTGTGCCTTCCTTCTATGTAGGGGAAAAGGAACAATTCCCCTCCCCCATTTGTCAAAATTGTATCATAAGATATTTGGAGAAGAGAGATTTTTTGTGATAAGTCTTTTTAGCTGCTTTGTATTTGCCCACAGGATTTCAGTTGACGGGAAACCGAATGCAGGCAAGAGAGCGAACAGGATGGGGGATGGGGAGGATTGAAGAGGAGGAGCTGGGGAAGCAAAGCAGCCAAGAGCAGCTTCATATTACTGCAGCTGCTACAAGAGGTGGGGCTGGAGCAGGCCGGCAGTTCTATAGCCAGCAGACCAGTAATCTGCTTACCCTGTACACACCCTGCACTAGCCCAGAATGCTGGAAATTGTGGTGCATATCCTAAGTATCTCTATGGATGGTTTCACACTAGCGCGTTACATGCATGTTTTTACATGTGTATTATGGGCACAAGCCTCAGGCTGATGACCTGAACTGACAGACTTCAGAAAGGCAGCTAGGTCAGGACCTGTGTTTAACCCCTTAAGGACTCAGCCCATTTTGACCTTAAGGACTAAAACTATTTTATTTTTACGTTTGTTTTTTCCTCCTCCCCTCTAAAAAATCATAACTCTTTTATATTTTCATCCACAGACTAGTAGGAGGGATTGTTTTTTGCGCGACCAGTTGTCCGTTGTAATGCCATGACTCACTTTACCATAAAATGTATGGCGCAACCAAAAAAAATACTATTGTGTGGGGAAATTAAAAAGAAAACCGCAATTTTGCAAATTTTGGAAGGTTTTGTTTTCACGCCGTACAATTTATGGTAAAAATGACGTGTTTTTTATTCTCTGGGTCAATACGATTAAAATGATACCCATGATTATACACTTTTCTATTACTGTTGCGCTTAAAAAAATCGCAAACTTTTTAACCAAATTAGTACGTTTAAAATCCCCCTATTTTGAAGACCTATAACTTTTTCATTTTTCCGTATAAGCGGTGGTATGAGGGCTCATTTTTTGCTCCGTGATCTGTACTTTTTTATTAATACCATATTTGCTTATACAAAACTTTTATTACATTTTTTATTAATTTTTTTTGGGAATAAAATGTTATAAAAAAGCAGCTATTTTGGACTTTTTATTTTTTACGTTCACGCCGTTCACCGTACGGGATTATTTACATTTTATTTTAATAGTTTGGATATTTACACACGCGGCGATACCAAATTTGTATATAAAATTTTTTTTACACTTTTTGGGGGTAAAATAGGGAAAATGGGCCAATTTACGTTTTTATTGGGGTAGGGGGTTTTTCACATTTTTTTTACTTTTACTTTTTATTTTCACACTCTTATAGTCCCCATAGGGAACTATTTATAGCAATCATTTGATTGCAAATCCTGTACAGTGCTATGTATAGGACATAGCACTGATCAGTATTATCTTCTGCGGGAAGGCAGATCAGAGCAGAAGACTCCCGGGAGGCAGTGGAGCCAGGTGAGGGGACCTCCGTCTGCCGTGCAGGATGATCGGATCGCCGCGGCAGCGCTGCAGGCGATCCGATCATCCTGTTAAGTGACCGCGATGCTGCAGATGCCGTGATCTGTATTGATCACGGCATCTGAGGGGTTAATGGCGGACATCCGCGGGATCACGGGTGTCCGCTATTACCGGCAGGTCCCTGGCTGCGATCCACAGCCGGGACCTGCCGCGCATGATGCCGGCATCGCTCCGATGCCCGCGGTTATGCTCCGGACGTAAATGTACCACATCACCAGGACGTACAGTTACGTCCTGCGTCGTTAAGGGGTTAAAGTACAAACATGACAATATACATGTAACCCGCTTGTTTGAAGGGGTACTCCAGTGGAAAACATTTTTTTAAATCAACAGGTGCCAGAAATTTTAACATCTTTATAAATTATTTCTATTTAAAAATCTTAATCTTTCCAATACTTAGCTGCTGTATGCTCCAGAGGAAGTTCTTTACTTTTTGAATTTCCTTTCTGTCTGACCACAGTGCTCTCTGCTGACACCTCTGTTTATTTTAGGAACGGTCCAGAGTACAAGCAAATCCCCATAGAAAACCTCTCCTGCTCTGGACAGTTCCTGACATGGACAGAGGTGTCAGCAGAGAGCACTGTGGTTAGACAGAAAGGAAATCCAAAAGAAAAGAACTTCCTCTCGAGCATACAGCAGCTCATAAGTACTGGAAGGATTAAGATTTTTTAATAGAAGTGATTTACAAATCTTATAAACAAAATGGAGAGGCTCCTGTCTATCTGGCAATCACCAAGGACCCGAGCAACCCAACACACACCTATACCCACGGTGTATAAAAATAGGAACAATATGGAAGAAATAAATGGGGCTCAAGGGTCAAAGATATCTGGTTTAAGTTGATTGGTATTTATTAATATAGAGTACAAAAAGAACTAAATAGGGATGTACAGGGCCCTTGTACCTCCCTACTAGATTGAATAATACAAAATAAAATAAGATAATCCCAATATAAAAACTATAAAATTAATAACAACTATAAAATGCAATTTGAGCCTGTATAACAATATCAATATGTGGATCTTCTGATCTTGAGGAACAGCACAGTATAAAAGTTCATTCCACAACTCTTGTTTCCAAAGATCTTCAATAAAAAAGATAAAATGTATCCGCTACAAATAATCAATTGATGCGGTAG
Organism: Hyla sarda; assembly: GCF_029499605.1. Lineage (NCBI taxonomy): Eukaryota > Metazoa > Chordata > Amphibia > Anura > Hylidae > Hyla > Hyla sarda. The sequence goes on along the minus strand of NC_079199.1, from coordinate 86,697,908 downwards.
TGCTGTATCCATCCAAACCTTGGCAACTAGATCTCACCAACAGAGTGATACAATGTGGCACTTTGTGAGCAGTGAACAGTCACTCAAAATCACTCTTTAAGCATTTCTGCGTATGTCATACATCATAGAAGCCAGTTAGCAATATTTTTCATATAATGCTCACCACTCCGAGATATCACGGATCTCCCTTCAGTATAATTGTGGGGGCCGGCTGTATGACGTCTTGTGGCCGGTGCCTTGCCTCTGTCCGGGATCGTGCTGCTGGAGTCTCGGCCAACTCCTATAATCGCGGCACTTGGTGGTGGGCACCGTTTGGGGGACTGCAGCGCTGTCAAGCGGAGACCCTTAGTCTGACCAACTTGGAATGATGGTGGTCCGAAGACCTCAAGTCTTTGTTGCAGATGGCCCGATTGGCTTCTCGCTAGTGGTTGTTGCAAGCGATAGGCAGAGTGAGTAAATCGGCGGCGTTCCTCGTGCAAAGGTCGCGCGCTCAGAAGATGGTTCACTGTGATGGATGCCTTAGGTCTGGCAAATGATTATTATTCTCTCAGAAGAATATTCTTTGATGACAGGCTCAATATCGCAATGTCTAAATCGCTGGACGCGTTTCAAAACCTTCCTCGGTTTTTTCTTCAGCAGCGGAACGTGATCGTTCCGCTGCTGAAGAAAAAACCGAGGAAGGTTTTGAAACGCGTCCAGCGATTTAGACATTGCGATATTGAGCCTGTCATCAAAGAATATTCTTCTGAGAGAATAATAATCATTTGCCAGACCTAAGGCATCCATCACAGTGAACCATCTTCTGAGCGCGCGACCTTTGCACGAGGAACGCCGCCGATTTACTCACTCTGCCTATCGCTTGCAACAACCACTAGCGAGAAGCCAATCGGGCCATCTGCAACAAAGACTTGAGGTCTTCGGACCACCATCATTCCAAGTTGGTCAGACTAAGGGTCTCCGCTTGACAGCGCTGCAGTCCCCCAAACGGTGCCCACCACCAAGTGCCGCGATTATAGGAGTTGGCCGAGACTCCAGCAGCACGATCCCGGACAGAGGCAAGGCACCGGCCACAAGACGTCATACAGCCGGCCCCCACAATTATACTGAAGGGAGATCCGTGATATCTCGGAGTGGTGAGCATTATATGAAAAATATTGCTAACTGGCTTCTATGATGTATGACATACGCAGAAATGCTTAAAGAGTGATTTTGAGTGACTGTTCACTGCTCACAAAGTGCCACATTGTATCACTGTGTTGGTGAGATCTAGTTGCCAAGGTTTGGATGGATACAGCACTACCGCATCAATTGATTATTTGTAGCGGATACATTTTATCTTTTTTATTGAAGATCTTTGGAAACAAGAGTTGTGGAATGAACTTTTATACTGTGCTGTTCCTCAAGATCAGAAGATCCACATATTGATATTGTTATACAGGCTCAAATTGCATTTTATAGTTGTTATTAATTTTATAGTTTTTATATTGGGATTATCTTATTTTATTTTGTATTATTCAATCTAGTAGGGAGGTACAAGGGCCCTGTACATCCCTATTTAGTTCTTTTTGTACTCTATATTAATAAATACCAATCAACTTAAACCAGATATCTTTGACCCTTGAGCCCCATTTATTTCTTCCATATTGATTTACAAATCTGTTCAACTTTCTGAACCAGTTGATTTAAAAAAAAAAAAAAAAAAAAAAATTCCAGAGAAGTACTCCTTTAAACTGGCCTTATTCTGTACTATAGTCTTTGGTTTAAAACTCTTTCGCTGTTGTCCCAAACCAAATATCAGTTTTTATTTACATACCAGTAAACTTCATTAAAGCTGTGTCTGCGCATTGCGGATGTATCAGGCATTTTTCAAAATCTGTGTAAAATCACAGCATTTTTGCTGCAATTTTAGATAATTGCAATGTGTCTGCTGTGTGTGAACCTAGCCTTAGGCTGTGTAATGTGTATGAGAGAGGGGCCCTCGGGACACTTCACACAGATGAAGTTGGAGGAGAGAAGGATCAGGCATGTTGAGTTTGCCCAATCCTTTCTCTTCATTGGAGTCTGGTAGCCGCTTACCCCCCATCTCTCTATTTAAAACACATAAAAACTCAGCTGCGCATTCATGTCTATGGAGAGACTGGAAGATAGAACTGTCGGCTGAAAAAATGTTTAGCCAACGGCGATGAAAGGTGTATAGCCAGCTGTGTACCTTCTGGTTAAAGATGTTTTTTAAAAGCCTAAACCAAGAGTGTACTGGAAAAAAATAAAAAAAAGTACAGATTGCCTTATCACGTGCCTGGTAATTTGTCTCCCAATATGATGAACACCTGATTTTTTTACTTTGTCAGTTGTGTCGCAAAGCCGAAAGTGTGAGGGGACCTTTGAGACTGGGTACAATAACATCAGCCGCTGTACAACTTTTTTTTTTTTTTGGTCAGTGTTTATAGCAAAATAATCCCAGGTGTATACACACACACACACACACACATATATTTATATATTAGGGATCGACCGATTATCGGTTTGGCCGATATTCACGATTTTCTAAGTTATCGGTATCGGCAATTACCTTGCCGATAATGCCGGCGCTTTAAATCAATGAACTGCAGTGGCTTTTGCGGGACTAGAGACCGCCGCCTGCTTCTCTCCCCCTGCCTGTCCTGAGTCCAACCACCGTCGCTGCCAGAGACCGCCGCTGCCCCATTGCCTCCCCCATCCCCAGTTTTATAATTACCTGTTCCCGGGGTCCGCGCTACTTCTGGCTCCTGCGGCGTCCTGAGCTGTCACTGTGTGCCGGGCCACTAACGGTGACGTCGCGTTGAGGACGTCACTCGTCATTGCGCAACGCACATCAACAGTGCACGACTCCGCAGGAGCCAGAAGTAGCGCAGACCCCGGGAACAGGTAATTATAAAACTGGGGATGGGGGAGGCAATGGGGCAGCGGCGGTGGTTGGACTCAGGACCCCAGGACAGGCAGGGGGAGAGAAGCGGGTGGTGGCGGTGGTCTCTGGCCCCGCAAAAGCCGCTGCAGTTCATTGATTTAAAGCGCCTGCAGAAACAGTTTATCAGGATATACCTGCACACACACACGCACCCTCATTTTACCAAGGATATTTGGGGGGGATTAAAATGCACGGAATATCGGTATAAGTTATCGGCTATCGGTCTGAAAGTTCACAGGTTATCGGTATTGGCTCTAAATAAATCAATATCGGTCGATCCCTAAAAAAATTGTGTGTGTATGTAATATATATATATATATATATATATATATATATATATATATATATTACTCATTATAGGTGTAACAAATGGACATGCGCCATAAGTGTACGGCACTGCATAGCGTAATTTCGCGCACAACGCCGTACATTTTTGGCGCGGCTGTGACACACCTCTCCATTACCGTCAGCTGTCAGCAGTAATGGCGGTCATCGTGCTGATGTCTGCCATTAACCCCCCAGATGCCGTGATAAATACAGATTGCGGCAGTGTGTCACTTAAAATGCTGTGCTGATCACCCGCGGTACTGCCTTGGGGATCAGATCAGTCAAGATGGCGGGCGGAGGTCCTCACCTGCCTCTGTCCGTCTCCCGCGGTCTTCTGCACTGATCTGCCTTCCAACAGACCAGAGCAGTAGATCACCTATACATAGCACTGAACAGTATTAGCAATCAAATGATTGCTATAAATAGTTCCCTATGGGGACTAAAAAAAAGTTTAAAAAAATTTGAAAAAGCCCCTCCCCCAATAAAGTTTTTTCCCTGTATTAATACAAAAAAGCTTTAAAAAAGATAGGTATACGATAAATATATTTGGTATCGTTGCGTGTGTTGTTGTCCGAACTATAAAAATATAAGGTTAATGATCCCCTACGGCGACAAGCATAAACGTAAAAAAAGGGTCCAAAATGTCAGCTTTTTTGTCACATCAAACTGCATATAGGCAAACGTGGTGGAAAAATGAGCCCTCGCACATCCCTGAATACGGAAAAAAAAAGAAAGTTAGAGGTGGTAAAAATAGGGCAATTTTAAATGTACTGATTTTGTAAAATAAAAAAAGATTGGGATTTTTTAAAAGCAGTTACCGTATATACTCGAGTATAAGCCGAGACCCCTAATTTCAACCCAAAATCCCAGGAAAAGTTATTGACTCGAGTATAAGCCTAGGGTGGGAAATACCTCATCCCCCCCCTGTCATCATCCAGACCCGTCATTAACATCCTCATCATCCCCTTGTCATCATCCCACACATCCCCCCTTCATCATCCCCTTGTCATCATCCCACACATCCCCTTATCATCCCACACATCCCCCCTTCATCATCCCCTTGTCATCATCCCACACATCCCCCCTTCATCATCCCCTTGTCATCATCCCACACATCCCCCCTTCATCATCCCCTTGTCATCATCCCACACATCCCCTTATCCCACACATCCCCCCTTCATCATCCCCTTGTCATCATCCCACACATCCCCTTATCATCCCACACATCCCCCCTTCATCATCCCCTTGTCATCATCCCACACATCCCCCCTTCATCATCCCCTTGTCATCATCCCACACATCCCCTTATCATCCCACACATCCCCCCTTCATCATCCCCTTGTAATCATCCCACACCCCCCCCCTTCATCATCCCCACACCCCCCCCCCCCCTTCATCATCCTCTTCTCATCATTCGCCCTCAGTGGTCTTCAACCTGCGGACCTCCAGAGGTTTCAAAACTACAACTCCCAGCAAGCCCGGGCAGCCATCGGCTGTCCGGGCTTGCTGGGAGTTGTAGTTTTGAAACCTCCGGAGGTCCGCAGGTTGAAGACCACTGCGGCCTTCAACCTGCGGACCTCCAGAGGTTTCAAAACTACAACTCCCAGCAAGCCCGGGCAGCCATCGGCTGTCCGGGCTTGCTGGGAGTTGTAGTTTTGAAACCTCCGGAGGTCCGCAGGTTGAAGACCACTGCGGCCTTCAACCTGCGGACCTCCAGAGGTTTCAAAACTACAACTCCCAGCAAGCCCGGGCAGCCATCGGCTGTCCGGGCTTGCTGGGAGTTGTAGTTTTGAAACCTCCGGAGGTCCGCAGGTTGAAGACCACTGCGGCCTTCAACATCATCCAGCCCCCTCTCACCCCCTTTAGTTCTGAGTACTCACCTCCGCTCGGCGCTGGTCCGGTCCTGCAGGGCTGTCCGGTAAGGAGGTGGTCCGGTGAGGAGGTGGTCCGGGCTGCTATCTTCACCGGGGGCGCCTCTTCTCCGCGCTTCCGGCCCGGAATAGAGCCGTTGCCTTGACAGCGACGTATCTGCGTCGTTGTCAAGGCAACGTGACTATTCTGAGGCCGGGCCCGAAGCGCTTAGAAGAGGCCTCCCCGGTGAAGATAGCAGCCCGGACCACCTCCTCACCGGACCACCTCCTTACCGGACAGCCCTGCAGGACCGGACCAGCGCCGAGCGGAGGTGAGTACTCAGAACTAAAGGGGGTGAGAGGGGGCTGGATGATGTTGAAGGCCGCAGTTGTCTTCAACCTGCGGACCTCCGGAGGTTTCAAAACTACAACTCCCAGCAAGCCCGGACAGCCGATGGCTGCCCGGGCTTGCTGGGAGTTGTAGTTTTGAAACCTCTGGAGGTCCGCAGGTTGAAGACCACTGCGGGTGGGGGAGTTCACTCGAGTATAAGCCGAGGGGGGTGTTTTCAGCACGAAAAATCGTGCTGAAAAACTCGGCCTATACTCGAGTATATACGGTAATAATAGAAATGTGTGTAACCATGGGTATCATTTTAATCGTTTTGACCCACAGAATAAAGAAAACATGTAATTGTTACTGTAAAGTGTACAACACGAAAATGATCCAAAATTATGAGCAAAATTATGATTTTAGTTTAAATTTCCTTACACAAAAAATATTTTTGGGGGTTTACCTTACATTTTAGGCTAAAATGAGTGGTGACATTACAAAGTACAACTGGTCTCGCAAAAAACAAGTCCTCATATGGGTTTGGGGATGGAACGTTGCAACTAGAGATGAGCGAACTTCCAGTAATTCGATTAGTCACAAACTTCTCGGCTCGGCAGTTGCTGACTTTATCCTGCATAAATTAGTTCAGCTTTCAGGTTCTCCGGTGGACAGAAAACTTTCCTAGGACTGTATCCACCTTTTCCAGCCCACAGAAGCACCTGAAAGCTGAACTCATTTATGCAGGAAAAGTCATCAACTGCCGAGCCGAGAAGTTTGTGACGAATCGAATCACTGGAAGTTCGCTCCTCTCTAGTTGCAACGTTTAAGTTATGGCAGCCTTCTATCTCTTGCAATGTTTGTTATGGCAGCTGAAATGAAGCAAGGGGATGCACATTTAGGTTTTGCTGCCTTTGGACCAGGCCTGAAGACATGTACATCTGCCATATTTTTTTATGCTGTGATCAACAGCACAGCATAAAAAATTAAATATGGTGGATGCACGCGTCATCAGGCCTGTTCCAAAGCTCCGCTGCAGGGCCTCCACGTAAAAAGGCAGCACAACCTAAATGTGCGTCCCCTTCTTTAACTTCCTCTAACTTTTGCTCCGACACGGAGTATTAAATGGGCAACACATACTATACTTTGGTATTGTGATCCAACACATTCATATTGTGTATTGCCTTCAGTTATATTGTGCATTTTCTGTATTGTGTGTGGAGATAATTCTGTTTTTCCCCTCTACATTGTAGCCATGGATGACCCAGAGATGGCAGAACTGGAGAGTATGGTGGTGGATGAACTTGGTATATCTATGAAGGAGTTACGTGAATTCATAGACCGAGAGGTGGAAAAGAATGAGTTAGTGAAACAGAAGAAAGCCCAGCTACTAGAACTAGAGGAGCTGGTGAAACAGAAAGAGGAGGAGGTGGCCAGTGTGGACAACCTGTATGACAATGCTTCCAGGTGAACAAACCAGTAGGCTACCTGCATTATTAAGTGATTTTGCTTCTGTACATCCTTTGGCTGTTATGTTTGCCATATATACCACTAGTCTTCCACTCTGTGGCCCAGATTTATCAAACTGTGTGAGAGAAAAAGTGGAGAGATTTTTTTCACGGAAACCAATCACAGCTCAGCTATCGAGCTCTTGTAAAGTGAAAGCTGAGCTGTGATTGGTCGCTGTAGGATAATCTCTCCACTTTTACTCTCACACAGTTTGATAAATCTGGGCCTGTGTCCCTGATTTGGAGCCTCTCAGTAGCCTTATGACTGCTAGGCATGCTCTGCTGCAACTGTCCGAAGTACCACTAGTGTCTGTAGGAGACAGACCTCTTATGCTGCATTCATTATTTTATTTTTTATTTTTGTATCTTCCCTTTCCGTTGGTGATTGAGGTCTATATTCTCACCTTAATTAGAAAGACAGGGGGGTCTTGAGCATGGACTGACAACTGACACACTAGATCAGTGTTTCCAGACCAGGGCGCCTCCAGCTGTTGCAAAACTGCAACTCCCAGCCGTTGGCTGTCCGGGCATGCTGGTGGTATTAACCAGTTAACCATGCTGGTGGTATTAACCAGTTAACCATGCTGGTGGTATTAACCAGTTAACCATGCTGGTGGTATTAACCAGTTAACCATGCTGGTGGTATTAACCATTTAACCATGCTGGTGGTATTAACCAGTTAACCATGCTGGTGGTATACACCAGTTCTGAAACAAAGCAGCTAGAGGAGAAAAGCCTGGAGAGGTAGGGATGAACTGCAGGGAACCTGGAAAAAGATAGATCTGAAAAAGTACAGATCAGCTGTGGGAAGGAAGGATCGCAGTTGTTAGGCAGTCTTGGACACTGTTGAGAATTTAAAACTGTTTAACTTAAAGGGATACTCCGGAGGAAAAAGTTTATTTTTTATTTTTTCAACTGGTGCCAGAAAGTTAAACAGATTTGTAAATGACTACTTTAAAACATCTTTACCCTTCCAGTACTTTTTAGCAGTTGTATGCTACAGAGGAAATTCTTTTCTTTTTGAATTTCTTTTTTTCTGTTGTCCACAGCGCTCACTGCTGACACCTGATGCCCGTATCAGGAACTGTCCGGAGCAGCATAGGTTTTCAATGGGGATTTTCTCCTGCTCTGGACAGTTCCTGATATGGACATTAGGTGTCAGCAGAGAACACTGTGGATAAGACAAAAAAATAAATTCAAAAAGAAAATAATTTCCTCTGTATCATACAGCTGCTAAAAAGAAGTAATTTACAAATCTGTTTAGCTTTCTGGCACCAGTTGATTTAAAAAATTGTTTTCCACCAGAGTACCCCTTTTAAAGAACCATGCAAGAACAAAACCCATCTTTGACATAACAGGGTCTTGTAGTCCTGCAGTTTGCTGGAGCTCAGTATCTCATACTTGGTGTAACATTTGACAAGTATTTCTATTTTCAGGTCTCTTGATGACTGTGAGACGTTGGTGAAGACTCTATATAAAGAGATGGGCATTACATACAAAGAGAGCAGCTCAGATGATGAATTGTCTAAGCCGGTGGAAGTCATTGAAATTCCAGATGAGGATGACGACGATGTTATGAGTGTGGGATCAAGTTAGTAGCCTTTTCTTACAAACAAAGAGGATGCTTTAAATAAATTTGCACTCCACTAGGATATACCATCAGGGTTTTATTAGCATAAATCAGACTGCTGTGACCCCCGTAAATCACTAGAATGGGGTGGCAATATGAAGCCACTGAGGTTGGCATGAAACTCTTCTAGTACTTTTTTTTTTCTATGTATAGTGGCTGGGCTGTGACTGTGGAGCAGGTTGTAACAATAGCATGGAGGCAAAACCAAGTTCACATGTGGTGGCTATGTGTACACGTGATGTTGCTGCACTGTTGTGTAGTCATATGGGGAGATTTATCAAAACCTGTGCAGGTGGAAAGTTTACCATAGTAACCAATCAGATCGCTTCTTTTATTATTCAGAGGCCTATTTAAAAATTAAACAAGCCATCTGATTGGTTACTATTGACCAACTTTTCCTCTGTGCAGGTGTTGATAAATCTCCCCAATAGGCCACCACAGGTGAAGTTTTCTGCATGTGGTTGTCACAACATAGTATCTGCCCCACAGTTTTTATTTTATTTATTTTTTGGGGGCCCTGATAGGATTAAAGAAGGATGTCCCATTTCTGGCTGTCAACTATTATTCACCATAGAATCTAAGCGGCTAAAGGGGTTATTCCTATCTTGGCATATATGTCAGGACATTCCACAGTTAGAGGGTCTCACCACTAATTTGAATCCATATATAGCTTTATACCACCCTATAGTGGTTAGTTTGTTACCGACACAGCCGGCTGGGAAAAAGAGTGATAGCGGAGTTAGCTGCTGATAAGCTCCTCCCAGTGTGACAGTGAATATGGTGTCAACTTTTAAATGGTCTATGTTACATGTTGTAACATCTTTTTGGCAGAACTAGAAGTGTATGCGTTTTTTCTCGACATTTTAGAGATCATTGAAAGTAATTTTTGTTTTTCCTTACAGCTGAAGGTGTTCGCAAGACACCAAAAGAGAAACACCTTGTAAGTACAAAGTAACTTGCTTCTGAGAGACAATTTTTTAAAAGTGAAAAGTCTGTAAAGAAAAATAAAGCTCACACATAGCTATGGGAATTGATTCTGCTTTGTTTTATTTATTATTTTTTTTTGTTTTTATAGTTTTTTTATACGCATAGAGGCTAAAATTTTTGCATAGCACTAAACAGTACTAGAAATCTAATATTTGCTATAAATAGTCCCCTATGAGGACATAAAAATAAAAAAATTAAGGAAGTTATTGGTGGTCAAAATAGGGCAATTTTGAACATACCCGTATTTATCGGGGTATACCACGCACCGGCCTATAACACGCACCCTCATTTTACCAAGGTTGTTTGGGTTAAAAAAAGTTTTTTACCCAAATATCCATGATAAAATGAGGGTGCGTGTGTGCGCGTGTATACCCCGATACACCCCCAGGAAAGGCAGGGAGAGAGAGGCCGTCGCTGCCCGCTTCTCTCCCCCTGCCTTTCCTGGGGTCTAGAGCGCTGCTGTCGGCCCTTTTCACCCCCTGGTTATCGGCGCCGCTGCCCGTTCTGTCCCCCTGACTATCGGTGCCGGCGCCGATAGCCAGGGGGAGAGAAGCGGCGCCGACAGCCAGGGGGAGAGAAGGGGCAGCGGCACCCATTGCCGGCGCCGCTGCCCCGTTGCCTCCCCCCATCCCCGGTGGCATAATTACCTGAGTCGGGTCCGCGCTGCTCCAGGCCTCCGTCGTGCGTCCCCAGCGTCGTTGCTATGCACGGCGCGGCGCTCTGACGTCATGCGCCGCGCCGTTCAGCGCATAGCAATGACGCCGGGGACGCACGACGGAGGCCTGGAGCAGCGCGGACCCGACTCGGGTAATTGTGCCACCGGGGATGGGGGGAGGCAACGGGGCAGCGGCGCCGGCAATGGGTGCCGCTGCCCCTTCTCTCCCCCTGGCTGTCGGCGCCGCTTCTCTCTCCCTGGCTATCGGCGCCGGCACGGATAGTCAGGGGGACAGAACGGGCAGCGGCGCCGATAGCCAGGGGGTGAGAAGGGCCGGCAGCAGGGCTCTAGACCCCAGGAAAGGCAGGGGGAGAGAAGCGGGCGGCGACGGCCTCTCTCCCCCTGCCTTTCCTGGGGGTGTATCGGCGTATAACACGCACACAGACTTTAGGCTAAAAATTTTAGCCTAAAAAGTGCGTGTTATACGCCGATAAATACGGTACGTTTTTGAAAGCAGTGCAATAGAAAAGCATATAAACAGGGGTATCGTTTTAAAATTTTTACCGTAAAGTGTACAGCGTGAAAACAAAACCTCTTAAATTGCAGGCAGAAATTCCGCTTGCTAAAATGTACTGTATAGTGAATGGGTTTCCGTTCACAAATTCACATTTTGGAATTTGTGAACAGAAAATCCCTTTGGAAATTTCCACCTGAAAAATGGCGTTGGAAATACTCGCGGAATACATTGCAGTCTATCGGAGACTGCAGTGTCCACACGGTCCTAGCGCCGACTGATTCAGTCGGCGCTGGCCACACTCTGAATCTCCAGGTGGCAACTTTCTGCCTGGAGATTCCGCAGTGTGAACCGAGCCTAACTCTTAGAATGCGAGGGGGGAAAAAAAAACCTGTGTCCTTAAGGCCAAAAGGGGCTGTATAGGGCTGGGCGGTATACCGGTTCATACCGAATACCGAAATTTTTGTGCTGCACGATATGAATTTTTTCCCATACTGCAATACCGGTTTGGCCCCTCCCCCTTGGGAATGAATTATCAGCCCAGCGCTGTGCTGTCCCCACAACGGGGAACTAATCATACGTGACCCGCCAGCGCTGTTCTACTCCCAGCCCTCCCACCAAATCATGTTACCCGCCAGCGCTGTTCTGCTCCCCCTCCAAGTAATTATCAGCCCAGCGGGGTACTACTCACATATGTCACCCGTAAGCACTGCCCTCCTCCTCTTTGTTGGGGGCCGCCTGCGCTGGAACTCGCTGTACGCCAGTGGTCTCCAACCTGCGGACCCCCAGAAGTTGCAAAACTACAACTCCCAGCATGCCCGGACAGCCAACGGCTGTCTGAGCATGCTGGGAGTTGTAGTTTTGCAACAGCTGGAGGTCCGCAGGTTTGAGACCACTGCTGTAAGATAAAGAAAATAAACTTTAACTCACCTACGTCGGCCTTATGCTGGGGACTGGAACGCCGGACAGCCGTCAGCCTATCATCGGCCGGAGCGATGTCCCACCCCGGCCAGTGATAGGCTGAGCCCACTGTTGCCTTCTTACATGACAGTGGGCTCAGCCTGTCACTGGCCGGGGTTGGAAATCGCTCCGGCCGGTGATAGGCTGACAGCTGTCCGACGTTCCAGTCCCCAGCATAAGGCAGATGTAGGTAAGTTAAAGTTTATTTTCTTTATCTTTTGCAGCCCAGGCATAGGGATACAGCGTACAGCAGTGGTCTCAAACCTGCTGACCTCCAGCTGTTGCAAAACTACAACTCCCAGCATGCCCGACAAGCCAACGGCTGTCCAGGAATGCTGGGAGTTGTAGTTTTGCAACATCTGGGGGTCTGCAGGTTGGAGACCACTGGCGTACAGTGAGTTCCATCGCTGGCGGCCCCCCAACAAAGAGAAGGGCAGTGCTTGCGGGTGACACATGTGAGTAGTACCCTGCTGGGCTGATAATTAATTGGGGGGGGAGCAGAACAGCGCTGGCGGGTAACATGATTTGGTGGGGGGAGCAGAACAGCGCTGGCGGGTAACATGATTTGGGGGGGGAGCAGAAGAACGCTCGCGGGTCACATGATTTGGGGTGTGGGTGCAAGAAATACCGTTCTATAACCGCCATAAGTTACAAAAATACCGTGATACACATATTTGGTTCTACTGCCCAGCTCTAGGGCTGTGTCTTTAAGGGGTTAAAAAAATGGCAGAAATAAAATACTTTCGTTTCATGTTTTGTTTTTTTTCGAGGTGCTGTGGTCAGCTGCAAAGAAATGGTCATTCATTTATTTCATAGGGAGTTTACATCCTTAGGGCCAGTTTTATATGGATGCGTTTTTGCATGGTGGCAAGTCCCTGATGACAGGTGTGATGACCTGACAGTATCATAAATCCTTATAATGCTCTCTGTCCCGGTCATCAGACTCTTGGTTGGGTCGGGATTGTGGCCGGCAAACAGATGCAAATTTGTTAAGTTTGCTCTCATGTGATACTGACACAGCTGACTGTAGCGTTTGCTGCATTTAAAAAGGGTGTGGATGAGTAGGGATAACCCGTTTATGTGAAAGATAAGTAACTATTCCTTCAATTATGTCATGCTTTTTTTCTAAACTTTAGTTAAAAAATGCAATGGCTGCCATGAAGAAGTGCAAGGCGGATGTGCAAAACCTAGTGGATGCAATTCATAAGAAGTCAGGTATGTATCACTCTTAGTTTTAGTTCATTAACCACATAACACACCATGATGTAACTGTATGTCATGGTTCGCCATGGAAGGCACCATGATGTACTTATCCGTTATATGTGGGCACAGAAGCTGTGTCTGTCTAATCAACAGCAGGAGCCTTGATCAATTCTGGTCACTTAAGGACTATTCACACATACAGTATTCTGCGCAGATTTCATGTGCAGGATTTTAATCTGTGTTCAGTTTACATTGAAATCTGAAGCAGAAAATCCTGCACATCAAATATGTGCAGAATACTGTACATGTGAATAGGCCCTTAAACGGAATCTGTCAGCTGCAATTCACATTCCAAACTGCTAGACAGCAGTTAGGGCAAGAAGACACATGGTACCTTTCATACAGCTCTTTGACACTTGCCATTATGAAAGCACAGACATGTATGCAGCTGGATTTCGTGTTTTTTTTTTTAGACATGTATGAAAGGTACCATGGGGGAGATTTATCAAAACCCGTCCAGAGGAAAAGTTGTTGAGTTGCCCATAGCAACCAATCAGATGGCTTCTTTCATTTTGCAGAGGCCTTTTCAGAAATGAAAGAAGCAATCTGATTGGTTGCTATGGGCAACTCAGCAAGTTTTCCTCTAGACAGGTTTGGATAAATCTCCTTGCCTTTAATAGCTTTTTTACATTGTCACTTGTTTAGAATGTGAATTTGTACAGTTTACAAATGCCATTTAATGTCCTGTAAATGCCACAATCTGACAGCAGCATTTAAAGGGAACATGTCACATTTGAAATTATTGTCCAATCTTCAGGTATAATTTTATAGAGCAGGGAGAGCTAAGCAAAATTATATATAGCATTGTGTGTGAAATTCCAGAAAAACTTCTTGCTTTTGTTAGTGTAAGGCTGGGTTCCCATTTTGTTTTCCCCCATACGGGAGCGCATACGGCAGGGGAGAGCTAAAAACCTGCGCTCCCGTATGCTTTTCTATGCGCTCCCTTGTGTAATTAATTTCAATGAGCCGACCGCAGTGAAAGGTTCGGTCCGGTCGGCTCATTGCGCTTTTTCCCCGCACCTAAAACCGTGGTCAACCACGGTTTTAGGTCCGGTTGTAAAAGCACATACGTGGCAAAAATTTGCTGATCGAACATTTCACTGCGGCCGGCTCATTGAAATGAATTACATACGGGAGCGCATAGAAAGGCATACGGGAGTGCAAGTTTTTAGCTCTCCCCTGCCGTATGCGCTCCCGCATGGGGGAAAACGTAACGGGAACCCAGCCTAAGGCTGGATTCACATCACGTTTTTGCCATATCTGTTTTTCTAAAGAAAGCCGTATGGCAAAAAAACGGATGGAACAGTATGGGAAAAACTAAACCGTATGCGTTTTTAAACTGTATACTGTTTTTAAAAGTGCATACGGTTCCGTCCGTTTTTATTGAAAAAAAAAAAAACATACGTTTTTGATAATTTTGTCCATTTTTTATGGGAGGGGTGTTGGGTGGGCACTTAAGGGTGCAAATGCGCATGTGCACAGTAAAAAACGTATACGGTTTCCCGTATGGAACTGTATACATGTGTGTTTCCCATTGACGTCCATGTTAAAAAGAAAGACAAAAACCGTACAGCAACCGCATACGTTGTTTTTTTTTTTTTTAACATGGACATCAATGGGAAACGCACATGTATACAGTTCCATACGGGAAACCGTATACGGTTTTTACTTTGCACATGTGCATTTGCATCCTAAAGTCCCCACCCAACACCCCTCCCATTAAAGATGGACAAAATTATCAAAAACTTATGTTTTTATTTTTTTTCATAAAAACGGACAGAACTGTATGCACTTTTAAAAACAGTATACAGTTTAAATACTCATACGGTTTACTTTTTCCCCATACTGTTCCATCCGTTTTTTTGCCATATGGCTTTCTTTAGGAAAACGGATTGAAAAAAGTATGGCAAAAACGTGATGTGAACCCAGCCTAAATCGGTAAATAGATTTACATGGAAGATTGAAAGCTATTCTGAAATCCTCCCACAAAAGTCAATCTGCTCGGGTCTTCCTGATCTGTTATGTAATGCCTGCGTAACTGACTGCATTTCCATTTTTAGATGTTCCCTAAAGAGTGAGACTAGTTCTTCTTTCTGTGCTTTGTAGCCCTTTGTTGAGATTGCAGAGTACCCAAGGGATACTATGGTAAACAGGGGCCAAGTCCCCAGGTCTGCCACGTGCTACTGCTTCATTTAGAAAAACTTTTGACATGTTGCCCTGACAAGTCAAAGTTTTGATCAAACCATATTTAGTTATAAGCCTGTAAAGTGCATGGCATCACGCTCCACTCACTGGCTGACTGGCAGATTCGACCTTTTCGCTGCTTAGACTTGTATAGCACATAGGTCTGATTTGATTGACTGCTGGGGAAGTGCGTGGTGTGCTGCCTTTTTAATGACAACACTTTTAGATTGTCAGTGAAATGCTGACAAATAATAACGCTAGCTTTTGGTGTATGAAGTATTCCAAAGCATTATATCTGTAAGAAAATTCAGTGGACAAGTTTTGAGTCTTGGAATGTAACAATACAAAAATATTTTTATTGTTGAAAAGTACTATAAAAAAAAAAGTTGAGAAAGTAGAAGGTAGCAGCACACCGTCATAGTCACAAGGGGTGGGTGCAATTCAGTGGAAGTCCCAGGTCATAAGGCTCCAAACGATACAAAAATGCAAAAAACACTGCAGCACTCCGGTTGTTAGGTGAAAAAACTTGTAAAAAGTGTTTTATTCCGTCAAGGTGCAATAGGCAACGTTTCAGCTGCAAGGCTTGAGAAAGGCTGCATGCTTTCTGCTGAAACGCTGCCTATTGCACCTTGATGGAATAAAACACTTTTTACAAGTTTTTTCACCTAACAACCGGAGTGCTGCAGTGTTTTTTTTTTTCTTCATTTAAAAAAAAACAAAAAAAAAAAAACGGATCTATTTGATGTCGCAGCATGTGTACGGGCTAAGGGTGGGTTCACACCACGTTTTTGCAATAGAGTTCCCATGTACGGTTTGAGCGTCAAAACCGTATGGAACCGTATTGCAAACCGTACTCATTGACTTTGTATTGCAAACCTTATGTTAACCGTATCATGCGGTTGCATACGTTTTGTATCCGTTACGGTTAAAAGCGTGTAATTTCCCGTACTTCAAACCGTAGTCTACTACGGTTTGAAGTCCGTTTGAAAAACTGTATCAGTTTTTTATATAATGGTGGTCTGTGAGAACCGTATTCAACCGGATACACTTACGGTTACATCCGGTTTTCACAATACGGTTTACGAATCTGCTCGTGCGCAGTTGGTTCCGAAAGTTCCACCAGCTTCTAGAATCTTCTATCTGGGAGTGTTTTTAGTGTAAAACCGTATGCAACCGTATATACGTTTTTTATTACCATGCGGTTTTTAACCGGAATCCGGCATATACGGTTGCATACGTTTTTTAGCGATACGTTTCCTTAAAAAAAAACGTGACACGGGAGCTGGATTGCAAAAACGTGGTGTGAACCCACCCTAATAGAGTAATGTCAACTTGAAATGTTTGCCACACAGCAAAGGAAGAAATGCAGAAAAACAATGGTGAAGTTACTTTTTTTCACTATTATCTTTCTGAAACACTACAAATTTTTTAAAGCTAACCATAATTTGTTTTGTTGAGAAAGCTTGCTGCTGTTTCATATGCTGCTTGTGGTTTGGACAGCACAAAAGTTTTAACAGGTTCCTTTAATAATACTGCTTTTTATGTAGAAGGACCTTGTTTTCAACAAGCTGGTTACCTTGTTTTATTACTTTTTTTTAATCTTTTTTTTTTTAATGGTTTGACTGCACATATTGATGTCTGAGTTACAGCACAAATTCCAATCTATTTTTCTTTTTACTTGCAGAGGTAATGGGACCACAGACGCGATTCTCCTCTCACCCATCATCGCCCAATAGTTCAATGGGTGGATCCAACCTAGCCAACACAACCAATGATGTAAACAAAGATGGAGACCTTGTTGTGGGTATGCGTATACTGGGAAAGAAGAGGACCAAGACCTGGCATAAAGGAACTCTGATCTCCATCCAGATGGTTGGTGAGTTACAGAGACAGAAAGCAATTTTACAGCTGGTAAACTTGGTTAAGGTTAGGTTCTTTACTAATGCGGAGCTCAGAGCTGAAGCAGGGAATAGGGGAAGGGAAATGTTACATGGGAGCCCCTGCAGTTATACACAGGAAGGCTCTAGGATTATGTCATCTATAGGATATGCTGTGTCGTATGTTCAATTGCCTGATTTACTACAAAGAGAGCATTTAAGGAATGCTTTACTGCACAAGGGCATACAGTCTGCTGTATCTTCATGATCTTATTGTTCAAATTATTTCATACTCAACTATTATGTATTGTAAATTGGCGTGTTCATACATTTGACAGCAAGGAAAGTTGGTACTGAGGTGATAATGGTCATGTTCTACATTGGGATTTTTTAGTGTTATGATGTTGCTGCAGTAAACTTCCTTAGCATTGACACCTTTTAGGTGTTAATATTTAAAGCTGACCGTTTTTTCACATCATGGAACATTATTCTTTTTAAAAGCATTTATCATGTCATTATTTGTTCATCTTTTCAGGACCTGGAAAAAAATACAAAGTCAAATTCGATAACAAGGGAAAGAGCCTTCTGTCTGGGAACCACATAGCCTATGATCACCACCCTTCACCAGACAAACTGTTTGTAGGGAGTAGGGTGGTGGCCAAGTACAAGGATGGAAACCAAGTGTGGCTTTATGCTGGCATTGTAGCTGAGCCCCCCAGCAACAAGAATAAGATGAGGTAACCAGCCCATGTAGTATTTTATACAGCAAAAGCACCTTGTTATTTTCAAGTCATTGACACTTGGACCCAAATGGAAGATTTGTACCAACCACTAACAATTAAATACTTTGAGTTTTGTCAAATAATTTGTCCTGGAGACCAATTATATTTGTTGAAGGACACTCCACAACTTTCTTGAATCCTTCTTGGCTACTTAGCCCAGAGACCCCTGTTCGCACACACCAGGAGTTTTTGGGTGACTGCTTAAATATTTTTGCGAACTTTTTAGTGCATGCAGCAATTAGCTTTGTTGGTTTAGGCCTTACAAATATGTCCCAGTATTACAGGGTTTATCTTCAGGGATTTGGTCATCTTTCTAAGGTTGCCATAAAAATTTGATTAATATTGACCATACTTTCTAATTTTCATGGATCCCACTAACAATCGTATGTGTGTGTTTGTGAGTACCCCATATCTCCGCCTTTATTAGATACTGGCTGAATGAAGGATCAGGAATGTTGCCAACTTTTCCAAAACATTATCCTCATGGGAATTTGGGCATCTCCTTTGGTGTCCTGCAATACCTTATTTCTTCTCCCAATTAAGAAAATATACATGCTCGGCTAAGCATTTACTAGTTGTTGCCCAACAGCTTTCTAAGGTTTATGGTCACCATGAACTGATTTATTCAGATATTCATGCTCCAAGTGGGTTCTCCATCCTATGGCTCTCCAGCTGTTGCCGCTGCCCGGGCATGTTGGGATTATTAGTTTTACAACATTGGGAGGGCCACAAATGTGGGACCACTGCTATTGTTTATGATGCTAACATGATGCTTCTGTTTCTTAGGTTTCTGATATTCTTTGATGATGGCTATGCTTCCTATGTCACACAGTCAGAACTCTACCCTGTCTGCAGACCACGTGAGTCCTAATATTATAAGTCCTGGGTATCAAGCATTAGACATGTCCCAATAAGTCTAAAGACACTTTAAGATAGTGTTAGGGGATTTTTAAAACACAATGGCCCTGATTTACGAAGAGTGAAGTGTAGGTTTTGTTGTGTTTTTTGCTTTTCCAACCTTTTTTTTCCATGGTATTTACTAATTTACTCAGAATTTACACAGAATTTAGGCGCACAACCCGACAAAGAGTCGGACTGCTGTTAGTAAATGAGGGACAATGAGTATAGAATAAATGATATTTATGATCATGGCTTTGATGCAGTTGGAGCTCTATTTGTATTTAAGGCCTTTATAGTTTACACGTAAGTAACTTTGGAAACTGCAGCTCTCGATTAGAAAAACGTATCCCCTATCCTAAGGGATAGCTGTGGTTGACACTCCCTTCTGCAGGGACCCCCGCGATCTTCCAAATGGCACCCCGGCTGTATTCCTGAATGGGGTGTGTCAACCACTACACAGCCTCATCCAACACTCCCCCCTACATGCATCTCTATGGGAGAGTTGGCGCGCTGCACACGGCAATCCCCAGTCTATCGGCCGCAGCTTTGTGCTTTGGTCGACACCACGCTTTTCATGCAGAGAGTGGAGGACGTAGTGTGGGAGATCACCGGGGTTCCCAGCTGTTGGACCCCCTGCGATTTGACACATATCCCCTATATTTAGGAAAGGGGGTAAGTTTTACTACATGGGAATTCTTATTTAATATTTCATAGATGGGTAATGGACATTCAAGACTATGGACACCTTGTTTTTTTTTTCCAACAACAAATTTCTAAGTAGAATTTTTTTTTAAATG
Organism: Hyla sarda; assembly: GCF_029499605.1. Taxonomy (NCBI): domain Eukaryota; kingdom Metazoa; phylum Chordata; class Amphibia; order Anura; family Hylidae; genus Hyla; species Hyla sarda. The sequence goes on along the minus strand of NC_079199.1, from coordinate 86,678,402 downwards.
AGAACCTGCTCTATATGTGTGCGAAGTTGCTTGAATTAGCAAATGCTGTGTCCATTCACAAAAAAAAGTAGTAGGGAGCAATTGGGCAAATTTAGACCAGTAAGTCTGACATCAATAGTGGAAAAGTTAATGGAAACCATACTAAAAGATGGAATTGTGGAACATCTTAACTCCTTGGGGATGCAGGGCGTACGTGTATGCCCCTGTTCCCGAGTCCTCAAGGACTAAGGTCGTACCTGTATGCCCTGATCCCGTTAACAGGGTTTAAAGCTTTCTCACGAGTGGAGAATTCTTCAAATCCCGTGGGCCCCAACTCCTATCAGCAGCCAGGACCCAGGGTTAATGCCGGGCACGGCCAGCCGGGCCGATGCCCGGCATTAACCCTTTGGAGACCGCGATCAAAGTTGATTGCGGCGTCTAAAACAAAACCAAAAGTATCCCAGCAGCTCAGCAGAGCTGATCGGAACTATCGCGTCATAGCATTGATCAGAATATGCAATCAGAAGATTGCATGTTGTAGCCCCCTATAGGGGCTAAAAAAAAAAAAAAAAGTTAATAAAATAGATTAAAGGGGTAGTCCAGTGGTGAAAAACGTATCCCCTATCCTAAGGATAGGGGATAAGTTTCAGATCGCGGGGGTCCAACCGCTGGGGCCCCACCGCGATCTCCTGTATGGGGCCCCGGCTTGCTGGCCAGAGCGCGTATTGACCACCACAGGAAGCGACACGCCCCCTCAATACAACTATATGCCAGAGCCGTGTGGTGGTCTCTCGCCCTCTTCCCACGGGCTGTCGGGGCCCCGTACATGAGATCGGCTAGGGGATACGTTTTTCACCACTGCATATCTCCTTTAACCCCTACATAAATTGGGTATCCTTGTAACCATATGGACCTACAGAATAAAGATAAGGTGTCATTTTTACTGAAAATTGCAGTTGGTAGAAACGGAAGCCCTAAAAAGTTACAAAATTGTGTTGTTTTTTTTTTCACCCCACAAATATTTTTTTTATATTTCGCCGCAGATTATGCTATAAAATAGGTAATTTTTCATTACAACGTACAATTGGTGATGCAAAAGCAAGCCCTCATATGGGTCTGTAGGTGCAAAATTGAACGTGTTATAATTTTTTGAAGGTGAGGAGGAAAAAACGGAAGTGCAAAAACGAAAATTTGCTGAGTCCTTAAGGGGTTAAATCCCATGGATTGCAAGATTAGAAACAAGATGGGTTTACGTCAGAGAGATCATGTCACTTATCTTATTATTTTGATTGAGTGACTAAAATAATAGATGGTGGAAGTGTAATAGGCATTGCTTATTTAGATTTAATGAAAGCTTCTGATGCTGTCCTATATAGAAGATTTAGTAATGGGTATAAAAATGGTATTAAAAAAAATGAAAACCATATGAATTTTATGCTCAATGTGTTTTGTGTTGACTGCAATGTGATAAAGACCATATACAGGTGATATGATGTTATTACAGAATAATATAGAGTTTCTTCTGTATGCCTTGGGCTTACCTGTTTAAGCTTATGTGGCAGGCATGGGTTTTCAGCCATATTGATCTGTATTTATTCACTGAAATGATTTCCTAATCCTTCCTACATTTCCTCTTGCTGTGCAGAGAGATGGGATAGTATCTCGTCACTGCAGTTTATCTAATTAGGCTGCTGGGGCTGGGAGTTCATCCAGGTGAACTGATAACTCACAAGTGAGTTTGGGTCCATTCACATTATGCACAATTTTGATGCATTTTCTTTTGTGTGTTTTTAAGGGATTTGACCTGTAATACTTTTTTTTCTTTTTTTTATGAAGATTTGAAGTCTTTAGGCTTCGCACGTTTTTACTGCATTATGCAAAGTTTTTTGAAAAATTTGTTTCATTGTGGTAAAACGTATTTTCACAATGATTTAGATAATTGTGGTAAAATTGCACAGATTTTGCAGCAATTCTGAAAGTCACTACAAACGCAGCCAAAAAATGCAGTGTACAAACACAACTTCAGGGAGGTTTATATCTGCTAAATTTTCTGATCCCATAGAGGTAGCAGCATACAGCTAGAGCTAGGAAGGTGGGTCTGAAAATTGCCAAGAGGGACGATGATGTTGTCCTGTAGTTCACAGGAATTCAGCTGAACCCAGTACAGATAACTTCCTCTGACAAATTAACCACTGAATTCTTGTTTGGCTCCATTGGGGGACACGGGAACCGTGGGTATATATTGCTACCACTAGGAGGCTTACATTAGGCTTTAATAAAAAAAAAGTTGGCCCCTCCTGGTAGGATAAACCCCGCCCACTGACTCTGGGCTAATCAGTTTTAGCTTAGTGTCAGTAGGAGGCAGGTGCTCTCCAGACCTGGTCTTCTTTTTATTATTTTCTGGTTTTATTAGTTAGTTTTTTCTCTCCTTTGTTATTTTTTCTAGGTTGGGGAGACAGGAGCATGGCGCTGCCTGAACCCCCAATTGCGAGCAAAGGGCACGGTCCTTAAGATATGCACCGTTAACCCTTTCTCACCACGACCAGCGCTATGGGATGTGCCCTGGGTCAGGGTCCCCTCTTGCCCCTGCTCGCCCCGATTTTGCAGCCTGGTATGATGCAGGTGGCACCAATCTGGTTGAAAACTTCAAAGGTGAGTATAAGGGGATATATTCTAGGTAAGTATCCCTACCCCCTCTCCCTTTCCCCTTGGGTTGCTGGGGATTCCTTATCTTTCTTTATTGTTACTTCTGGAGGAGGGAGGCTGATTGGGAGCCCAGTCTCCCCTCTTATACTTCTTTTTCAGACTTGCCGGCATTCCTCTCCGGAGACTGACCAGTGGCGCTCACTTTCTGGTGTGACAATCTTCTGACTGTCGCACGAGCCGGTTCTCCATTCATCTGCGGCGTTCTATGCGCATGCGGCCCTGTTCCGGTCCCTACTGCTGCGCATTTTACTTCAGAGACCGCAGCTGGTCTCTGTATTATTACCGGCTGCGCCTATGTCCGGGAGCGGTGGCCGCTGCCAGCAGGCATATGTAAATTTAGCCCTTGGCTTCGACCCTGCTTCTCTGTGGGTAGCTCCGCCCTCTATTTTCGTGCATCATTTGCCTATCCAATCCCCTGCTAGCGCGCTCATGGGAGGTCAGTGTCGGCCTCTCCTGATCTAGCACACTGTAGGGGTCACAGGTCTCCTCCCTCTGGTCCCTCTACCTATGGGAGGCCATGAACATCTGGGGGCGGGGGCTTTCGTTCCCCATCTCCTTCTAGGCAGCGTCCTTGCTACTGCGGTCGCTCCTCTAGGGGCCTTTCCCGATCCCCGGCCCACCAGGCCAGATCTATGTCAACTAGATCTAGAGCCGCCACTGCTCGTTCCTGGGGAACTGGTGGACACAGAATCTGATCCGCACTCAGTCTGAAGAGCTGTCATCCATGTCAGACATAGTGGACAGTTTGGTGTTTGCTGTCAGGGACACCTTTCACCTTCAGGACCCTGGATATTTGGAGTTTGATGACCAGCTGGAGACTGCCTTGGCAGCACCTGGAGAAGCGCTTCCAAGGGTCTAAATGGCTGAAGGCTATGTTTCTATTTACCAAGACCTGGTCTCCAAATAGAACGCCCAGCCTACTGTGGGCCCTCCCAGTCTCTCGCTTATCCAAATCCACCACTCTTTCCCTGGCTGATGCGGCTTCCTTCAAGGACCCCGTGGACAAGCGAATTGAGAATTTGGCGAAATTCGCCTTTGAGGCGGCTGGTTCGTCCTTACTTCCGGCTGGGTATCCAAAGCTCTATCGGCCTGGGCCTCTCAACTTTGCCAAGGCGTTTTATCCGGGCCTCCTCCAGATGATCTGGCTGAGGGTGGGTTCACATTACGTTTTCCCCCATATGGGAGCACATGCGGCAGGGGGGAGCTAAAAACTTGCGCTCCCGTATGCCTGCGTATGCGCTCCCGTAAGTAATTCATTTAAATGAGCCGACCGGAGTGAAACGTTCAGTCGGCTCATTTTTGCCCCGTATGCGCTTTTACAACCGGACCCAAAACCGTGGTCGACCACGGCTTTAGGTCCAGGGAAAAAGCGCATACAGAGCAAAAGTGAGCCGACCGAACCTTTCACTCCGTTCGGCTCATTGAAATGAATTACATAGGGGAGCGTATACGGGAGCGCAAGTTTTTAGCTCCCCCTGCCGTATGCGCTCCCATATGGGGGAAAACGTAATGTGAACCCACCCTGACTTAGCTCTCCAGATATCCAACGCTGGTGGCTATTTATGCTCAGCGTCCTTGGAATCCCCACACTGTGCGGCCTTTGCTTCTGGCAACATGGTGGTTATCCGGCGCTCCATGTGGTTGAAGGCCTGGAATGCCGACGCGGATTCCTAAAAATCCCTTAGCGAGATGCCCTTTACTGGCAGCCGTCTTTTTGGCAAACTCCTGGATGACATGCTCTCCGAGGCTACAGGCGGTAAGAGCTCTCTGCTCCCTCAGTCCTCAATTCCTCTTCGTTTCGGTCCTTTGACTCAGGCCGCCAGGACAAACCAGTGTCTTAGCAGTCTCGGAAGGCTCCTACCTTCAAAGCACTCCCCTCCTTGAAGCAGGACAGCCGTTCTGGACGTTTCCCCACCACATCAGGTACTCGCAAGCCTACCTCTGCCTGAAGGGGTCTTCCCCTCGTGTGGGCGGTCGCCTGTCCCTCTTTAGGGACGTTTGGTTGGCGCAGGTCCAGGATTCCTGAGTTCGGGACATCGTTTCAGACTGCTACCGAATCGAGTTTGGTTCTTTTATATCGGGGTCGTTTTTTCCGGTACCGGCCTCCCTGCTCTCCGGCCCTTGCTGCAGCCTTTCAGTTTGCGCTCCACAACCTCCTTGCGCAAGGGATCGTTGTGCCTGTTCCACCCCAGGAACATTTTTTGGGCTTCTATTCGAATCTGTTCGTCGTTCCCAAAAAAGGGGGACCGGTTCGTCCGATTCCTGATCTGAAGCTCCTCAATCAGCATTTGTGTCTGCAGCAATTCCGAAAGGAATCTCTCCGTTCTGTTGCGTCCATGGACAAGGGCGAATTCCTTTTTTCGGTGGATATCCGGGATGCACATCCCTATTTTTCTGGCACACCAATGTTTTCTGCAGTTTACAGTTACGGCAGGTCAATTTCAGTTTCTGGCCCTGCCTTTCTGGCCCTTACTAATGTTCTGGAGGCGGTGATCGCCATCCTCCGCTCTCGGGGGGTGTCGGTGCTTCCTATCTGGACAACCTGTTGATCAAAGCTCTGTCCTTGGCCCAAAATCAGGAGAGTCTCCACATCACTCTTCAAACCCTGACCAGTTTTGGGTGGTTGATCAACCGGGAGAAATCCAACCTTTCTCCCTCCCAGTCCCTGGTTTTCCTGGGGCTTCGATTTGACACAAAGAAGGCTCGGGTGCTTCTTCCATCAGACAAGTGGAGTGCTCTTCTGTCCAGCATCCGCCTATTGTACCGCCCAAATCTGGTGTCCATCCGTTCGTGCATGGATGTGTTGGGCAGGATGGTGTGGTGGCCATGGAAGCCCTTCCTTTTGCTCAGTTCCGTTACTGCCCTCTTCAGTGTGCCATCCAGTCTCTGTGGGACAAGTCTCCTCTGTCCCTGCACCGCCAGATCAGTCTGCCCCTCACGGCTCGCCGGTCGCACCTTTGGTGGCTCCGCTCTCCACTTCTTCGGGCGGGACGCTCGTTTCTCCCACTGCGTTGTCAGGTCTTAACGACCGATGCGAGTCTCCTCTGCGCGCGCGCGGGGGAGGGGGGGGGGGTGGAGGGGGTTCTGGACCGGACAATTCAGGGCTGCTGGTCTCCACAAGAAGCTTGTCTTCCCCATCAACGTCTTGGAGCTTCAGGAAATCTTTCTATTGTCTACTTCACTGGGAATCGTTTCTCCGGGGCCGTCCGGTTTGGGTCCAAATGGACAGTGCCCTCAAAGCCTCCCTGCAATGGCAGAGGTGTCAAAGATTCTTGTCTGGGTGGAACACCAGGCTCCCTCCATATCGGCGATCCACATTCCGGGGGTGGACAATTGGGAGGCGTACTTTCTAAGTCGCTCCTCTCCTGACCCCGGGGATTGCGAACTTGTGCACGTAGGGGGACCCCGGACGTGGACCTTTTTGCGTCCCGCCTAAACCGGCAGGGTCCTTCCTTCGTGGCAGGGAACCGCGATCCTCTGGCTCTGGGCTCTTTTGGTAGTTCCTTGGTCTGTTTTCCCTTCCTTACCTCTTCCCTCCGCTTCCCCTCCTGCCCAGGGTGATGAGAAAGCTCAAGGCGGAGGTCATCTCGGCAATTCTGGTGGCGCCGGATAGGCCCCAACGCTCGTGGTTTGCCGACGGGGTTCGTCTTGTGGCGAATGTTCCCATGCGGCTCCCAGATCAGCCCAACCTCCTCTTTCAAGGTCCTCTATGCCATCCCAATTCAATGGCGCTGCTTTTGACGGCGTGGCGGTTGAAACCACACGTGCTGAGGGCTTGCAGTTTTTCTCTCTGGGCCATTCGCATCATTCTTCGGGCATGTAAACTGTCCTCTGCCAGGATTTATCATAGGACCTGGCATGCCTATTTTCGGTGGTGCGAGGCCCGCTACTTGTCTCCCGTTGTTTTTTTTCCTCGCTGAACCTGCTTTCCTTTGTGCAGTCGGGGCTGGGAACACGTTTGGCACTTAGTTCCCTCTAGGGGCAGGTGTCGGCACTTTCCATTCTTTTTCAGCACCCCCTTGCGCACATAAGACTCCTCCTTACAGGTCTCCCACTCCTCCCTGGGATCTGAATTTGGTTCTCAGCGCTTTGCAAGTCACCCCATTTTAACCCCTTCGGGAGATCTTCTCTCCGCTTCCTTTCTTAGAAGGTGTCATTTCTCATTGACGTGACTTCGGTTTAACCCTAAGGAGCGCTCTCTCCACAACTTGGAAGTGGTCAGAGCTCTGCATGTTTATCTCTCCGCCACCTCTTCCTTTTAGGCGCTCTGATTCGCTGTTAGTAATTCCAGAAGGCCAGCGCAAGGGGCTTCCAGCTTTTAAGGCGACCATATCCCGGTGGATCCGGTCTGCCATATCGGAGGCCTATCGTTCTAAGAGCAAGGCTCCATTCCGGGTTACGGCTCACTCTACCCACTCTGTTGGGGCCCTTGGGCGGTATTCAACAGGGCTGCAGCCCTGCAGGTGTGTAAGGCGGCCACGTGGTCATTCGTGCACATGTTCACCAAGTTCTACAAGGTGCACACTTCTGCATCTGCTGACGCCGGTTTTGGGCGTAAAGTGTTGCAGGTGGCGGCGTTGCCATCCGCCTGATTCTCTGGCTGGGTTCTGTTTTCCTACCCCAGGGACTGCTTTGGTACGTCCCATGGTTCCTGTGTCCCCAATAGAGCCGAACGAGAAAAGGAGATATTTTTTTTTTATACTTTCACTTTCTTGGAGGATCCATTGGGGCACACAGCACCCACCCGTTGATTATTAGTTTGTTGCCCTAAGAGCCAATTTCCTGTCTGTGGGCTGGTTCGGTTGACTTTTTTTTTTGTCTTGGCCTTCTTCGGCCTCTCTGTAATTATTTGTCGGTTTCCCCCTACTGCTTTGGGACTAAACTGATTAGCTCAGAGTCAGTGGGCGGGGTACATCCTACCAGGAGGGGCAGACTTGTTTTTTTTTTTTTTTTTTTTTTATTAAAACCTAGTGTCAGCCTCCTAGTGTCAGCAAGATATACCCATTGTTCCTGTATCCCCCAGTGGATCCTCCGAGAAATAAATTTTACAGTAAGTATTAAAAAAAATCTCCTTTTTCTGTGATACAGACTGGTAATCCAGTTACATTTATAAAACTCATAGGTGCAGCTGTGCTGGTATAAATTGAATTGCGCTGTAGGAATAGTGATGGTGAGTGTTAATGATATGGGCGAAAAATGCAGCACTTTTTTAAACTAGACAGACCAGTAGATATCATTAATTGGGTTGTCCCACATGCTTTTGTGAATATTAGTGTTGCAAAGACCACATCATTTATGTAAAATAAAACTGTTCTTCTGTACACCTTTTAAGTTACCAAATCCTGGGAGGACATTGAAGATGTGTCATGTCGAGACTTCATTGAAGAATATGTCACTGCCTATCCCAATCGCCCTATGGTTCTTCTCAAAAGTGGTCAGGCGATCAAGACAGAGTGGGAGGGGACCTGGTGGAAATCCAGGGTGGAGGAAGTGGATGGCAGTCTGGTGAAAATTTTGTTTCTGGTGAGAAAATGCGTTGTTTCAAACTAGTCACACTACTATATCTTTGTACTCTTATCTAGTCACAGTACTTGTATGATATATGATCCTTCTTTTTTACATTACTTTTTCTCTGTTGAAGAGGTACTCCAGCATTTAAAAATGTGTTCCCTAAGGCTAAATTCTCACAGAAGAATTTCCGCACATTTGCACCAATTCCGTGTCCGCATTCATTTGGGTGGTTTCTGGGTTGTGCGGAATCGGTGTGGATTTTGTGCAGAATCTGCATGTGGAAATCCTGAGGTGTGAATGGGAGTGTGTAATTCCATTGAAGTCTGTTGGTCTTTAATTTGATGTGGAATCCGTGCGGAATTCTGCATGCAGAAATTCTGCCGTCTAAATATTGCCTAAGGCCATGTTCACACGTCAGGAATCTCAGTGCGATATTCCGCATTGGAATTCTGGCGGAGATTCTAGCACAGCAGAGTCCCATCGATTTCAACCGGATTCTGCTGTACTGTGCACACGGCCGAAATTTTGGTGCTAAATGTTTCTGGCACGGAAATTCCATTTTCCGTGTCCACACAAAGAATGAACACCGCAAAGAATGCATAGCCGTATATGAGACTGCGCATTCCCGTGCAGTCTTGGAGATTTTCCGTGCCCACATTCTGGAAGGGTGAACATAGCCTAAGTGTCTGATCAGGATGGGGTGGTCTAATCTCTGGCACTCCCATTTACAGAAGTTAACAGTGCCAACTTTTTATTTGGTCCTCTCTACTGGTAATTTACATGTGTCGACATTATATACACACACAGAAGCAAACCCCTTTTCCTTAAAATACATCAATCTTTATTGAAAAATCTACAATACATAAAACAGTTACTGTATATCTTTTAGACAAGGATGACTCTTGGGGAGAGTCCGAGCACAGTGGAGGAACTAAAATCATGTATGCATGGTAGCCAAAGCACAATTAATGTTGTTATCCCATACAGTGCTGAAAACAACCGATGTGCAACCTGCTATACAACTCTGGCTATATATACTATTCTGCCAACTTTGGGTCCACTAGTCCTGTGTTGAAATGAATGTTTTTTTTTTTTTGTTTTTTTTTTTTTACATGGCTCAGTATAGTCCTCGGTACTTTACAAGCAGGAACATGACCCACAAATTAAGTGACAAGTGATAGGAGCAAATAAACATACAATTATAAAATATAAATATCTGTTTTGTATGCACTTACAATCTATAGGAGAACTATATCTGTCATAAGAGTTTGCACTTTTCTGGAGAGCGATCCCTGCTTATAGGAGCCTATAAACTTTATATTATAAATTTTCCCCATTTTATTTATTATGTCAGGATGATAAGCGATGTGAGTGGATCTATAGAGGATCCACTCGTCTGGAGCCCATGTTTAGCATGAAGACTTCCACGGCTACTACTCAAGAGAAAAAACAAGCAGGACAACAAAGAACGCGCCCCAATGTGGGTGGGTATCTCCCTGATTTTTTTTAATTTTATTTATTTATTTTTGACAACTTATTATGTCTCTCCATTCCATTTTTGTTGTTTATGTATCCAGGTGCTGTAAGAAGTAGAGGGCCTGTAGTACAGTACACACATGACCTAACTGGTAGCGAGTCTCCATTTAAGCCTGTGGAGCCCTCCTCTCCTCAGTCTATACCATCACCGCAACTTATCGACACAGAGTAAGTCTGGCTACTTCTGAATCTTTCTTATAAGACTAATAAATTCTTACACTTACAGATTTGATCTACATGTTTGTGCTGTATTAGAACTTTCCATTTCTCGATCGGCTCCATTGGGGCACACAGAAACCGTGGGGTATATGCTTCTGCCACTAGGAGCCTTGACACTAGGCAACAAGAAATGTCTGCCCCTCCCAGCAGGATATACCCACCCACAGGCACCTGAGCTAATCCGTTTTAGCTTAGTGTCAGTAGGAGGTAGACACAGGTCTGGAGCTCTCCAGACCTGGTCTTCTCTTTTATTTTATAGTTAGGGCCTGTTTTAGGTTCTCTTCTCCTTTTTTATTTTCTTGTTTTTTAGGTGGGGGTTCAGGAGCATGGCACTACCTGTTCCCCATATGCGGCTAAGGGGCATGGGGCATAAAGTATGTACCGTTAACCTCCCTCCCGCCAACAGCCAGCACCTGGGGTTGCAGGATCCCCTATCTTCCCGGCTCATCCCACTGTCTCAGCCTGACGTGATGCAGGGGACTAGCTGGCTGAAGACATCTTAGGTGAGTATGGCTGTTTACATGGTGAGTTTATCCCTCCTCCCCCCTCTTCACTTTCCCACCACCGCTTTCTATCTATTATGCCTAGGTCCTTGCTTGGGGAGACCCTTATCTTTGGGGCCTCATGTGTAGGAATTTTCGTCTCTATCTGGATTCTCAACCTCTGTAGTTAACCCCCCCCCCCCCCCACACAGTTTTGGGCCCACTCCTCTTTATTCATTCTGGGGACAGGTCCTGCTCTACCATCCTGATGGAGGGGACATAATCAGTGGTGAAGGCTTTGTGTCACATTATTCAGGGGCATTTTTACAGCCCTACAGTTTTGGTGCTGCGCTATGTGCATGCCACCGGCATTTTACTTTCGCTTTGGCTGCCTCCACGCGTGAGGTGACCGGAGCGCCGGGGATGCTGTCAGCTGTGGCAGCTTTTTACTCTCACCCAGCCGCACTTCATTTGAAGTTGCCGAAGCACAGGGTGCTTTCATAATCGGTGCGGTCCTCTCACTGCACTTAGTTCCACCCACTCCCATCGGCTGGTGGGAGGTGTAATTTTGCGACCCATGCAAACGTGCGACCCTCAGCTCTCCAAAGTTTTGCCAAGCTAGAGCTGGGAGGAGCCAAGTCAGAGCCCGGAGGTCGCACGTCTGCATGAGAGAAATAATCCCCCTCCCGGAGGATGAAGAACACTGGTCTGCACGGGATAAGAAGCCAGAGCAGCGGGAGAGAGAGGACGTAGACAGCTCCCTCAGCTCCCCTCCCCTGCTCTGTCTTCGGAGGACGCAAGTTTCCACGGGGAAAATAAGACAGAGCAGGGGAAATAGAACGTACAGACTGGGGATGATTTCTATGTGTGAAGAGGACATACTGCACGGGCTGGGGATAAGTGGGGGGGGGGGCATCACAGATTGGGGATGATTTCTATGTGTGAAGGGGGACATACTGCACAGGCTGGGGATAAGGGGGGGGGTCATCACAGACGGGATGATTTCTATGTGCGAAGGGGGACATACTGCTGGGGATGGGGGGTGGGGGGGGGACATCACAGACTGGGGATGATTTCTGTGTGTGAAGGGGACAATACTGCACGGGCTGGGGATAAGGGACTGGGGATGATTTCTGTTTGTGAAGGGGACATACTGCACGGGCTGGGGATAAGGGGGGGGGGATGTCATCACAGACATGAGGTGATTTCGATGTGTGAAAGGGGAGGGGGGGGCAGGACTCCTGAATGACACATGCTGGGAGTTGTAGTCCCTTTTGTGTGTGTATGCTAGTGTTTCCCAACCAGATAATGCTGGGAGTTATAGTTCTGGAACACCTGGAGGCACCCTGGTTGGGAAACACTGGTGTATGCCCTGTAGAGGTGTTGTGAACTAAAACCACCAGGAGACTACTGAGAGACAATAGAGGTGTTGTGAACTACAATCACCAGGAGACTGAGAGACAATAGAGGTGTTGGTGAACTACAACCCCCAGGAGACTATAGAGGCAGCATGCTGGTGTTATACCACAGACTGAAGACTCATGACACATGCTGGGATTTGTAGTCCCTGTTGTGTATGCCTTGTAGAGTTGTGGTGAACTACAACCCCCAGGAGACTACAGAGGCAGCATGCTTGTGTTATACCACAGACTGAAGACTCCTGAATGACACATGCTGTAAGTTGTAGTCCCTTTTGTGTGTGTATGCCAGTGTATCCCAACCAGGGCTGAGTTATATTGGTGTGCTGTGTATAACACAGGTTTCCTCGGGCTGCAAAGGTGAGGACGAACTGCATGGGCTGGTTTCAGTTTTTTCATGGGGTGTTCATTAGCCCCATAAAGAGGACATAGAAATGCATGGGATTTATACAGGACACGAACATCACTGTGTGAACCCTGTGCATTTCTATGTCCGCGTTCATACAGGGACGTAAAAATGCACGGGGTCCATACAGGGAAGCAGAAATGCACGGGGTCCATACAGGGAAGCAGAAATCCACGGGGTCCATACAGGGAAGCAGAAATGCACGGGGTCCATACAGGGAAGCAGAAATGCACGGGGTCCATACAGGGAAGCAGAAATGCACGGGGTCCATACAGGGAAGCAGAAATGCGCGGGGTCCATACAGGGAAGCAGAAATGCACGGGGTCCATACAGGGAAGCAGAAATGCACGGGGTCCATACAGGGAAGCAGAAATGCACGGGGTCCATACAGGGAAGTAGAGATGCACCGGGGTCTATACAGGAAAGCAGAGATGCACCGGGTTCATACAGTGAAGCAGAAATGCACCGGGGTCTATACAGGGAAGCAGAAATGCACGGGGGTTTTACAGAGTCGTTCATGTCAGCGTTCATTGCACAACCGCTTTGAGAGAAAATCATGTCAGGAGGGACGTACAGGAGAAATAACACTGTAGCATGTACAGCTTCATCCCGGGGAAATTGAGAAGGAGGGGAAAACAGATTTTGGCGCCGGCCGCCAATTGAAATCTACACTTGCAGATTTCAAGTGGAGTTTTAGATTAAATCGTTAAGCTCTCTAGGACCAAGGGAGTACGCCCTCAGCGCTTCCGTTCACCACCTGTAACCGAGGGGGGGGGGGGGGGGAGTGTAACGGGATGTTAGCGGCCGTGGAGGTCCCTTACCGATTGTGGGCGGCGATCCTCCTCTAGGTGTGGCATGTGGCTATCGTGTTGTTGACGGGAACAAGGAGGTCCTGGAGGCCCACAGTTTGGTGATCACTGTACATTGGGCTATAAATTGTGGCCATCCACATCTTGCATAACTACAACTCCCAGCATGCACAAACAGCAAATGGCTGTCTGGGCATGCTGAGAGATGTATTTGTGTGCCTCCAGCTGTTGCATATCTGCAACTTCCAGCATGCCCTTTGGCAGTTGTAGTTTTGCCACAGCTGGAGGCACGCTGGTGAGGAAACACCCAGTTAGGTAACAGAACCTAACTCATTGCTTCCCCACCAGTGTGCCTCCAGCTGTTGAAAAACTACAACTCCTAGCATGTACTGTTTGTCAGTGCATGCTGGGAGTTGTAGTTATGCCAGATCTGGATGGCCACAATTTAGAGACCACTGCACAGTGATCTCCAAACTGTGGCCCTCCAGATGTTGCTAGGCAACTACTCATCTCCTGACTCCCGTCAACAGCACGATTTCCACCCGCCCGCAATCGGTAAGGGACCTCCACCGCTGTTCACATCACAGTTCTCCGTTCGGCCCGGACTACCGTGGGTGGGCAGAGCGGGGAAACTGAGCTTTAACCCTCGCGCCACCTCCCCGATCTGCTATTGATATCCCATTCCGTTCACCGCCCGGTGAATGGAAACTCTGAGGGCGTACAGGTATGCCCTTGGTCCTAGACAGGTTATTGATTTAATCTAAAACGCCACTTGCAGAATTCTGCAAGTGTAGATTTCAATTGGCCACCGCCACCAAAATCAGTTTTCCCCTCCTTCTCAATTTCCCCTGGATGAAGCTGTACATGCTACAGTGTTATTTCTCCCTTACGTCCCTCCTGACGTGATTTTCTCTCAAAGCTGGTGTGTAATGAGCGCTGACATGAAGGCCTCTGTGAAAACCTTGTGCATCTCCTCTTCCCTGTATGAACCCCGTGCATCTCTGCTTCCCTGTATGAACTCCGTGCATCTCTGCTTCCCTGTATGAACTCCGTGCATCTCTGCTTCCCTGTATGAACTCTGTGCATCTCTGCTTCCCTGTATGAACCCCGTTCATTTGTTGCTTCCCTGTATGAACCCCGTGCATTTCTACGTCCCTATATGAACCCGGTGCATTTCTGCTTGCCTGTATGAAAGCTGACATAGAAATGCACAGGGTTCATACAGTGATGTTCGTGTCCTGTACAAATCCCATGCATTTCTATGTCCTCTTTATGGGGCTAATGAACACCCCAAGAAAAAACAGAATCCAACCCATGCAGTTCGTCCTCACCTTTGCAGCCCGAGGAAACCTGTGTTATACACAGCACACCAATATAACTCAGCCCTGGTTGGGATACACTGGCATACACACACAAAAGGGACTACAACTTACAGCATGTGTCATTCAGGAGTCTTCAGTCTGTGGTATAACACCAGCATGCTGCCTCTGTAGTCTCCTGGGGGTTGTAGTTCGCCAACACCTCTATTGTCTCTCAGTAGTCTCCTGGTGGTTGTAGTTCTCATCACCTCTATTGTCTCTCAGTAGTCTCCTGGGGGTTGTAGTTCACAACACCTCTACAGGACATACACCAGTGTTTCTCAACCAGGGTCCCTCCAGGTGTTGTAGAACTAAAACTCCCAGAATTCCCTGGTTGGGAAACCATAGCATACACGCACATAACAGGGACTACAACTCCCAGCATGTGTCACTCAGGAGTCCTTTCCCCCCTTCACACATAGAAATCATCCCCAGTCTCCGACTTCGCTCCTCCCAGCTCTAGCTTCGGAAAACTTCTGAGAGCTGACTGTTGCACGTTTGCATGGGTCGCAAAATTCCACCTCACACCAGCATTTCGGCAGGGATCCTTGCACTATGGCTTTTCAGCACGTGCACTGCGGGGGGGGGGGGGGGGGTGTCGCTGTCTTTCTATCAGTGTGGTGCGCTGCAGGGGAGGTCAACTTTCGCCAATGAGGTTCAGTTTGGTGCTGGCCTAGCCTCTCTTCTCCTTGGGTTAGCCGTCCCCCCCTCTCTCTCTCTTTGTCTCTCTCTCTATCTCTTTGTCTCTTTGTCTCTCTCTCTCTCTTTGTCTCTCTCTCTCTCTTTGTCTCTCTCTCTCTTTGTCTCTCTCTCTCTGTCTCTCTCTCTCTCTGTCTCTCTCTCTCTTTGTGTCTCTCTCTCTCTTTGTCTCTCTCTCTCTCCCTCTGTCTGTCTGTCTGCCTGTCTCTGTCTGTCTGTCTCTGTCTGTCTCTTTGTCTCTGTCTGTCTCTTTCTCTCTGCGTCTCTTTCTCTCTGCGTCTCTTTCTCTCTGCGTCTCTTTCTCTCTGCGTCTCTTTCTCTCTGCGTCTTTCTCTCTGCGTCTCTTTCTCTCTGCGTCTCTTTCTCTCTGCGTCTCTTTCTCTCTGCGTCTCTTTCTCTCTGCGTCTCTTTCTCTCTGCGTCTCTTTCTCTCTGGGTCTCTTTCTCTCTGGGTCTCTCTTTCTCTCTGGGTCTCTCTTTCTCTCTGCTCTGATGGACACAGGCACCGGGTGAGACTTCTCCATTTTCTCTTGGTCTTACAATGTCCGAACAAAGACCCGAAACCCCCCGCCCCACCCTGCCAGACAGGTCACTGCAGCCCTGGTCACTTATTATGCTTATGTGGGTTGCAAAAATGCCTGGTGGTTCGGAACCCACCCATTCTGCCTACGGCACTGCATCGTCATCCCCCTGCCTCGGTCCTTCTTGCCAGGATGTTCCGCCAGAACATGCGGGCTCTGCTCTCCCCCCAGAATGGGTTTCCTCCCTCTCTGTCATTTTCTGTGGTGAATGCATTGGAGAGGTGGTCTTTACTGCAGACCTTCAGAGAGGCTCGCTCCCACTACCCTTATCATACGTTTTGTCGATCTCTAAAGCGCCCTAGGGTGGCCTCCTCGGGTTCCTCCACGGTATCCGGAACGTGGGACAGGCACTCCCTTCATAGGTCTCGCTCCTCTTTTCTGGTTTTCCGGAAGCGCACCTTATCTCAGGCTCTCTCTCCTGGGTCTCCAGATCTGGGTACCAGATCTGTTTCGTCTTCATCCAAGGCTGCCTCCACCCGCTCCCACTCTCCTGGGGGAACTGGAAGAAGATGAGTTGTCAGGTTCTGCCTCTGACTGAGGACCGAACCGGCATGTCCTACATGGTAGACAACTTAGTCTTGGCCATCAGAGACACCTTTCACCTAGAGGAGCCAGGAACTACAGACCCAGCTCCAGAAGTTTCCTTTCACCGCTCCTGTCCCTCTCCTAAGGTTTTCAGCTCTCCTGCTGAATTTGACACCTTACTGGAAACCGCATGGAAGCATCCTGACAAGCGCTTCCTTTTACTGGGTCTCAACTTTTTGGGAAACGCCTGGATGAGATTATCTCAGAGGCGTACTGGAGGTAAGAGCTCCTTATTACCACAGAATATGTCTCGCCGTACAGACTCCCGTAGGAAGTAGACCTGCTTCCGATCCTTTCAGTCCTATGGCTCGAGTAGGGCGAACGGACCGTCACCCTCATAGGAAAAGAAGGCTCCTTCCTTCAAGACCCGTTCTTCCGGGAAATCTGATAACCATTCCAGTTGTTTCGCGGCCAAGTCGGGCATCCGTAAGCTTCCCTCTGCCTGAAGATTCTTCTCACGTGGGAGGGCGTTTGTCCCTTATCCGGGATGTTTGGTCCGCCCACATGCAGGACTCTTGGGTCCGAGATGTTGTTTTCAACGGCTATCGGATAGAGTTTACTTCTTTTCCATGGGATCGCTTTTTTCGTTCCCACCCAATAACCCCACCCCCCACCACGTTCCAGTTCCTTTGCAGCGGCCTTTCGAGTCGCGCTTCGGACCCTTCTCGCTCAGGGAGTGATCGTCCCAGTTCCTCCCAAGGAGCGGTTCCCAAGAAAGGGGGTTCCGTCCGCTCGATCCTGTATCTGAAGCTCCTCAACAGTCACCTTCTCCTCATTCATTTCCGTATGCAGTCTCTCAGTTCGGTAGTGGTATCCATGGATCAAGGGGAGTTTCTGCCCTCGGTGGATATCAGAGACCCCTACCTCCACATCCCCATTTTTCTTTGCTTCGCCGTTCCAGTATGCCATATTCAGTTTGTGTCCCTTCCCTTTGGTCTGGCCACGGCTCCAAGGGTCTTCACCAAGGTCCTGGCGGCAGTGATCACCATCCTGCGGCTTGGGGTCTGTCCGTAATCCTCTTTCAGCGTCCCCTGGCGTCCGATCCTCACATCCGGACTTTTCTGCAGAGTGTTGCTAATGCGGCTCCGCCTTACAGATCCCCTACTCCACTTTGGGATCTAAATTTGCTTGTCAGTGTCCTACAGGGTACTTCCTTCGAACCTCTCCGGGAGGTTCCTCTTCGTATCCTTTCCTGGAAGGTGGCCTTCCTCATTGCGGTCACTTCCATTAGGAGAGTTTCGGAGCTGATCAATACCAATAACACAAGCAAAGGTGCCCAATCTGTAAAGGGGGGGGGGGATTCTATTTTCTATATTCTGCCACAGTTTTTTCTATTTTTGATATTTGAGTTTTGGAGCTGGCAGCTCTCTCCTGCCGTTCTCCCTACCTAGTCTTACACTAGGACAAGGTTTTTTTTGGTCCGGTCCCGTACTTTTTGCCTAAGGTGGTCTCCGCCTCTCCATTAATGAGGACATCGTCCTTCCGTCCTTTCGTCCTCCTCAATCTCATTCCAGGGAACGTTTGCTTCGTGGTCTTGATGCGGTATGGGCTGTTCAGATTTACACTTCAGTCACTGCTTCCTTTTGCCAGAGTGACTCCTTCTTTGTGCTTACGGAGGGTCGTCATAAGGGGCTTCCTGCTTCGAAGGCGACCTTTTCACAGCGGATCCGTTCTGCCATTTCGGAAGCTTACCGCTGCAAGGGGAAGACTCCTCCTTTCAGGGTCTCATCTCATTCCACTTGTTCTGCCGGGGCCTCCTGGGCTCTCCAACAGGGCTTTGGCCTTGCAAATTTGTAAGCAGGCCACCTGGTCATCCTTACACACGTTTACGAAGTTTTACCAGGTACATACCTTTGCATCTGCTGATGCTGGGTTTGGGCTGAAATGCCTAGGCTGTTGTCCAGCGTTCCACCTAAGTTGCTTACATTTTTTTCCCCACCTCAGGGACTGCTTTGGTACGTCCCACGGTTTCTGTGTCCCCCAATGGAGCTGATCGAGAAAAGTAGATTTTTATGCTTACCGTAAAATCTCTTTCTCTGAGAATCCATTGGGGGACACAGCACCCACCCATTTGTTCTGGTGTATCTGGTTTGGTTACCTATCCGAGAGTGGTTTCAGTTAATTTTTATTCTGTGTTTTCCGCAGACAGTTACTGTTTTTCCTTCACCTGTCGGTCCTCTCCTACTGCTCTGGGACTTAATTGATTAGCTCAGGTGCCTGTGGGCGGGTAATTCCTGCTGGGAGGGGTCGACTTTCTTTTGTTGCCTAGTGTCAAGCCTCCTAGTGGCAGCAGCATATACCCCACGGTTTCTGTGTCCCACAATGGATCCTCCGAGAAAGAGATTTTACGGTAAGCATAGAAATCTACTTTTCTCTTACGTGATCTGCTTAAAGGGGGTACTCCTAAGACATCCTATACAAATGATAAGGGATAAGATGCCTGATCGCGGGGGTCCTGCTGCTCAGGACCCACCTGTCTTAGCTGCATGAAGCGATGATCGCTCCGTGTCTGAAGACTCACGACCACATGGCCGGAGTATCGTGATGTCACAACTTTGCCCCTTTGTGATGTTACACACTGCAGGACTATGGGTGGGGGCAGGTCTATATGCAGGTCTATGGGAGGGGGCGTCACGCCCCGCCCCCTCAATGCAAGTCTATGGGAGGGGGCAAGTCTATACTGTGTGCTACCTGTTTATGTAGTTTTAGCCAATTGTTTAAATTGTGTTTGTGTCTTCCTTCAGCTCTGACAGCCAACAAGCACAGTCTAAGAAGCAAGTGGCCAAGAAGAGTACATCGTTCCGTCCTGGATCTACAGGCTCTGGGCCGTCCTCTCCAATAACTGTTGAGCCCACCACTGGATTAAGCCCTATTGTTCCAAACCAACCCAAACAAACGTCTCAACCCAATCAAACGTCTCAACCCAATCAAACGTCTCAGCCCAGCCAAACGTTTCAGCCCAGCCAAACGTTTCAGCCCAGCCAAACGTTTCAACCCAACCAAACGTTTCAGCCCAGCCAAACGTTTCAGCCCAGCCAAACGTTTCAGCCCAGCCAAACGTTTCAGCCCAGCCAAACGTTTCAGCCCAGCCAAACGTTTCAGCCCAGCCAAACGTTTCAGCCCAACCAAACGTTTCAGCCCAACCAAACGTTTCAGTCCAACCAAACGTTTCAATCCAACCAAACGTTTCAATCCAACCAAACGTTTCAGTCCAACCAAACGTTCCAGCCCATCCAAACAATTCAGACGATCCAAGCAATTCAGACTTTTCCGACAATACAGACTATTCAAGCTATTCAACCTAATCAAACCATCCAGACCATACAAGTAGCACAGCCTAATAGGTGAGTCTCTCTTTACTACCAGACCACAAATATTGTTCCTTAGCATAACTTGAAATGTGCTGCATGGTAACAAAACATGAGCCCTTACCTAGGGGTTGTGTCTAGTCTGAAGTTTGTGAGGGGCATAGGTCTGCATTATAAGTCTGCTGTTTACATGAAGCTGTTGGATCTTTTAAATCAAGACTATGTGTATACCTGCACGTACCATTTTCAGATCTGATATAGGAGGCTAACATTGTTTTTAGAAAAACATTAGTTTTCTTTCATATGTATTTCTCCCCTCTCTGTACAGGTTTGTTACCACGAATATCCCATTCCAGATTATCCACACCAATCAAATGCCGACAGAGATAAACTACAGGGCCCCTGCGGACAAACTCTTCTACCTACCTCATACATGTAACCACAATTGCTTGTCACGTGTTCGTGCCATCTCCCATAGGGGCAAAAATCCCCTACTAGTCCCACTGCTCTATGATTTCCGGCGTATGACTGCTCGGAGGCGCGTCAACCGCAAGATGGGATTCCACGTCATATACAAAACACCATGTGGGCTGAGTCTCCGTACCATGCCAGAAATAGAGCGATACCTCTTTGAGTCAAACTGTGACAAACTGTTTTTAGAAATGTTCTGCCTTGACCCTTATGTGTTGGTTGACCGCAAGTTTCAGCCTCAGAAACCTTTTTATTACATACCAGACATCACCAATGGCAGGGAGGATGTGCCACTTTCCTGCGTTAATGAGATTGACAGGACACCCCCTCCACAGGTAGATTACAGCAAGGAGCGTATTCCCGGCAGAGGAGTCTTTATTAACACTGGCTTGGACTACCTGGTGGGATGTGATTGCACGGATGGATGTCGAGACAGGTAGGAAGTGCTGGTTGTTTATAGACCTTTGTTGCTGCATTTACAATTTCCTTACCACCTGTTTCCGGTAACAAGAGTAGGTGGTGTCCTGCGTGTTTATATAGATTTATATATTTGGGTTCTTGATTTACTGCATGCTGTCGACTATGTGTATTACTTAAAGCTCATTTCCACCTTAAAGAGTACCTCTCATGATCTTATTATATTTTATAATCCTACCAGTTCACTGCCCCATCATGATAAACCACCCCCTGCCTTTATTTTTATTATTTGTTAGTTTTCTACCTTGATATTGCTCTGTGTTTTCTGCTCAGTCTTAGTCAGATTCAGACTGGGAATGGACGTTCCCCAGCAGGCGTGACATCATCTGAAGCCATACAGGGGAGAACGTCCTCCCCCCCCCCCCCCCTCCTCTGCTACACACAGCCCAGAGCAGTTTAGTGTGTCAGATGAGCTATGATTGGCTAAGGCTGCAAGTATGTGTAAACTTGGGTGTTCTGTAGAGAATACTGGCTATATAGATGATTACCCTAGGAGGAGAGTAGTGTTTTGTAGGATCTGTCTGGATTATATTGGGGGGAGCAATCTGGATGTTTTTAGTCAATTGATAATGGCAGATGAGGGCACTAAATGTGATCATAGGGGGGTGCATTATAACAGCAATTTTCAAGCAAGTTGTTGTTTTTTGTACTTTTGTAGTTTTTCTGCAGAGTTTGCTGCCCATTGAAGTCAAAATTGTAACAAAATTAGATGCAGAAAATAAGCTGCAAAATATGCACATGCGTCGTAAATTCTGCAGATTCTCTGTAGAGGGAAAATCTGCATTATTTCTGCATGTAAATAACAAAGAAGAAATCATTCCTTGTTACTTTGAAATCTGTATAGTTTGTGCAGCAAATACTACAACGATAACATTATGACATCCCCATTAAAGTCTACAGGGACATAAGCAGCTCATTTCATTGCAGACTTACAAATGTAGTGTTCTACAGTTCGAGCTCATGTATGCCACAAACATCAGGGGAATCAATCCTTAGACTGTTTTTAAAGACCGACCCCACTTCGATTTTTTGTGCTGAAAATGCCCCCCCTCGGCTTATACTCGAGTGAACTCTCCGCCTGTCAATCCCTTCTCAGTGGTCTTCAACATGCAGACCTCCAGACGTTGCAAAACTACAACTCCCAGCATGCCCGGACAGCCATCGGCTGTCCGGGCATGCTGGGAGTTGTAGTTTTGAAACCACTGGAGGGTCCGCATGTTGAAGACCACTGCGGCCTTCGTCATCATCCAGACCCCCCCCCCCTTTTGTTTTCTATTCCCCTCGGTGGGAAGGAAGGGTGCACTGGTCCGGGCCATCTATGCTGCTGGGACCGTCCGGTGGGGAGGGTTAGTAGTTCCGCGCTGTCCATTTTCACCGGACTAGTGATGTTGCCTTGACGACGACGCACAGGGACCTGCATAAACGTCCCTGTGCGTCGTCTTCAAAGCAACGTCACTAGTCCGGAGCGCGGAGAAGAGGGGCACCCCCTGGTGAAAATGGACAGCCCGGAACGTCCAACCCTCCCCACCGGACTGTCCCTGCAGCATAGATGGTCCGGACCAGCTCACCCTTCCTTCTGACCGAGGGGAGGTGAGTAGAAAACAAAAGAGGGGGGGGGGGTCTGGATGATGACGAAGGCCGCAGTGGCATGCTGGGAGTAGTAGTTTTGCAACATCTGGAAGTCCACAGGTTGAAGACCACTGATGGAGGGATTGACAGGCGGTGAGGATGAAGGGGGGGGGGGGGGAGGATGACGGGGGGGTCTGGATGATGACATGGGGGGGATGATGTATTTCCCACCCTAGGCTTATATTCGAGTCAATAACTTTTCCTGGGGTTTTGGGGTGAAATGAGTGATTGGTGGGGGTTTAAACACCCTGACCCCAACTGATCAAAACTTTTAACTTAACTTGTCAAAAACATTTTTTATGGCAATGACACTTTGAAAAAAACTTACATGGCGTTCCAAGGGACCTAACAGACTAGCAATATATTTAATACATTGTTACCAAAATTAACATTGCTTGTTTTTATTTGTCGGTTGATTACTTATAGGATAGTAGCCATTGTTACATAGTTACATAGTTAGTATGGTTGAAAAATGACATACGTCCATCAAGTCCAACCAGGGAATTGAAGGGAAGGGTGTAAGGGGATAAGGGAAAGGGATGTTACTATTAGAGATGAGCGAATTTACAGTAAATTCGATTCGTCACAAACTTCTCGGCTCGGCAGTTGATGGCTTATCCTGCATAAATTAGTTCAGCTTTCAGGTGCTCCTGTGGGCTGGAAAAGGTGGATACAGTCCTAGGAGACTCTTTCCTAGGACTGTATCCATCTTTTCCAGCCCACCGGAGCACTTGAAGGCTGAACTAATTTATGCAGGAAAAGTCATCAACTGCCGAGCCGAGAAGTTCGTGACGAATCGAATTTACTGTAAGTTCGCTCATCTCTAGTTACTATACAAGACCATATATTTCCCAGAATACGGTCTGATTATCATTTTGTATGGAGTGAACTGTGTGTTTTTGTGTACACCCCTTTTAAACTCCTGTTCATATGCCCTATCAGAGCTGCAGC
Organism: Hyla sarda; assembly: GCF_029499605.1. Taxonomy (NCBI): domain Eukaryota; kingdom Metazoa; phylum Chordata; class Amphibia; order Anura; family Hylidae; genus Hyla; species Hyla sarda. Next base: position 86,655,278 of record NC_079199.1, on the reverse strand, counting down.
ATAGAGCAGCTTAACTACTGTAGCTCTCTCTGGGGGTCTTGAGTTGAGGACAGCTATTGATCTAAATGTCCACCTTGTGATCCAGAGTTTCCCAACCAGGGTGCCTTCAACTGTTGCGAAACTACAACTCCCAGCATGCCCGGACAGCCGAAGGCTGTCCGGTCATGCTGGAGTTGTAGTTTAGAAACAGCTGGAGGCACCCTAGTTGGGAAACACTGTTGTGATTGTAGGTTTCCCCAGTAGTGACTACTGTAGGGAAAATGAGCGGCAGACTGCTCTCATATTTGTTACGGTCTGTGACATCTCAATCCCTTTAGTCCTTTTTTTACACTTACATAATTGTGTGTTAATTTTTTCAATTCATATAGTTTTAAAGAGCAGGATTTAGTGTTTATTTTGAATAAATGGAAGTTGACAGATTATATGGTGCTTCGCTCGCCCTGAACAATTTACATTAAAATATACATTTTTGTTTGTTTCAGGTCCAAATGTGCTTGTCATCAGTTGACGATTGAGGCCACTGGCTGCACACCCGGGGCACAGATTAACCCAGCAGCAGGTTATACTCACAAGAGACTGGAAGAATGTCTGCCGACTGGGTAAGAAGTGTGTTCAGTGCATTAAGGGGTTATCCAGGAATAGGAAAAAAAAAAAAATAGAACTAATTTCTTTTAAAAACGCTCCCCATCTGTCTCCATGTTGGGTGTGGTTCTGCAGCTCAGTTCCATTGACGTGAATGAAGCCAAGTTGAAACGTGGAGCTGTTCAAAAAAATTAGCTCTGTTTTTCTAATCCTGGATAACTCCTTTTAAAGGGGTACTCCACTGAAAACTTTAAAGGAGTAGTCCAGAGGTGAACAACTTATCCCCTATCCTAAGGATAGGGATAAGTATCGCGGGGGGTCCGACCACTGGGGCCCCCCGTGATCTCCTGTACGAGGCCCCGACAGCCCGCGGGAAGGGGGCATGTCGACCTCCGCACGAAGCGGCGGCTGACACGCCCCCTCAATACAACTGTATGGCAGAGCCGGAGTGCTGCCTTTGGCAATCTCCGGCACTTCCATAGAGATGTATTGAGGGGGCGTGTTGTCCGCCGCTTCGTGCGGTGGTCAACACCCGCTATCTGGCCGGAGAGTCGGGGCCCCGTACAGAGAGATCGATGGGGGCCCCAGCGGTCGGACCCCCCGCGATCTCAAACTTATCCCCTATCCTTAAACCATAAGATTCTACCAGACTGATGGTCCCCACAGTCAAGTCAATGGGGGACATTTATCAAACTGTTTAGATGGTCTATAATGCTGTCTTTTTAGCTGAGACTTTTGCTTTAGAGCCAGTCTCCGCAGAAATAGTATAATGCTCTACAATAGAGCTTTAAGGAAAACTCTACTAACTAGAGGTACTGGCTGGTAGTGCAGGGGGATACTGATTAATATGCTGCCTACCATGGCTGGATCCGCCCTGCCGTTTGCCCGTTATCGTCATTCTTCTGGATATGCAAATGAGCTCCTAACTGGCACGGGCGGGGTTACAAGGCTCCTTCTGGCACTCTGATGTAAGCGCTGCTCGTCCGCAGCGCCGCCTGGCTTATGAATATTCATCCCCTCCCTCTGACTGTTCCTCCCCTCCCCACTCTGTACTGGACTCCACTAAGGAGGGAGGGGATGAATAGCCATAAGCCGGATGTCAGAGTGCCTGAAGTGCGGGGGAATTTACTGACAGTTTTCCTTTAAAATGCAGTGGTCAGGAATTTATCAACTGAGACTTTTATTATAAAGTCTCAAAAAATGTCAACAGAAAATACACAAATGTCAGACCGTGTCAGACCTGGCAGAAATCCAATCTAAATAGATAGTAGGAAGCCTTTTATCAGTTTTTTAGGATGTACAATGCCACACAGTGCTGTTTACATTTAAAATGTCATTTTAGAATTGAATTTCGGGACCATTGGGGGGCATTTATCAATTTTGCCTGTTGACAGTTTCTTGTTTTTTGCGGATGTGCGCCAGATTTATCATTTGGTGCACGTCGTTAGTAATTTTGGCACACACGCCGAAATCAGCTGTTCACAGCGCCTTTTACACAGAACTTACTGTCACAGAGGACAGCGTATTTTGTCCTGTAGAGCAGCCATTTTGGAGTCCCTCCTGCAGTATATCAGCAAGCGACGTGAGTTTTTTTTTTTTCTTTCGTGGAGTTTATAGACATTTTTTTTTTTTGGTTACCTTTTAGTGTTTACCTTTCCTGAACCAGTGTGGCCATGTCCAATGCTGGCTCAACGGAGGGTGAAGGTCCCTCAGAGACATCAGTCATGCAGGATAGTAGTGCGCAGCCCTGGAGGTGTCGATGCTTTCAAAAAAATGTTTTTTATGTACAGGGTGGGCAATTTATATGGATATACCTTAATAGAATGGGAATGGTTGGTGATATTAACTTCCTGTTTGTGGCACATTAGTATATGTGAGGGGGGAAATTTTTCAATATGGGTGGTGACCATGGTGGCCATTTTGAAGTCGGCCATTTTGAATCCAACTTTTGTTTTTTCAATAGGAAGAGGGTCATGTGACACATCAAACGTATTGAGAATTTCACAAGAAAAACAATGATGTGCTTGGTTTTAACGTAACTTTATTCTTTCATGAGTTATTTACAAGTTTCTGACCACTTATAAAATGTGTTCAATGTGCTGCCCATTGTGTTGGATTGTCAATGCAACCCTCTTCTCCCACTCTTCACACACTGATAGCAACACCGCAGGAGAAATGCTAGCACAGGCTTCCAGTATCCGTATACACTGCTATATACTACTATATACACTGCAGGAGAAATGCTAGCACAGGCTTCCAGTATCCGTATATACTACTATATACACCGCAGGAGAAATGCTAGCACAGGCTTCCAGTATCCGTATACACTGCTATATACTGCTATATACACCGGAGGAGAAATGCTAACACAGGCTTCCAGTATCCGTATACACTGCTATATACTACTATATACACCGCAGGAGAAATGCTAGTACAGGCTTCCAGTATCCGTATACACTGCTATATACTGCTATATACACCGGAGGAGAAATGCTAGTACAGGCTTCCAGTATCCGTATATACTGCTATATACTACTATATACACCGCAGGAGAAATGCTAGCACAGGCTTCCAGTATCCATATACACTGCTATATAGTACTATATACACTGCAGGAGAAATGCTAGCACAGGATTCCAGTATCCGTATACACTGCTATATACTACTATATACACCGCAGGAGAAATGCTAGCACAGGCTTCCAGTATCCGTATACACTGCTATATAGTACTATATACACTGCAGGAGAAATGCTAGCACAGGATTCCAGTATCCGTATACACTGCTATATACTACTATATACACCGCAGGAGAAATGCTAGCACAGGCTTCCAGTATCCGTATACACTGCTATATACCTCTATATACACCGCAGGAGAAATGCTAGCACAGGCTTCCAGTATCCGTAGTTTCAGGTGCTGCACATCTCGTATCTTCATAGCATAGACAATTGCCTTCAGATGACCCCAAAGATAAAAGTCTAAGGGGGTCAGATCGGGAGACCCCTGGGGCCATTCAACTGGCCCACGACGACCAATCCACTTTCCAGGAAACTGTTCATCTAGGAATGCTCGGACCTGACACCCATAATGTGGTGGTCACCATCTTGCTGGAAAAACCTCAGGGAACGTGCAGCTTCAGTGCATAAAGAGGGAAACACATCATCATGTAGCAATTTCACATATCCAGTGGCCAACATGATGATGTGTTTCCCTCTTTATGCACTGAAGCTGGCCTGTTCCCTAAATAGCTCATGAAAGAATAAAGTTACTTTAAAACCAAGCACATCATTGTTTTTCTTGTGAAATTCCCAATAAGTTTGATGTCACATGACCCTCTTCCTATTGAAAAAACAAAAGTTGGATTCAAAATGGCCGCCATCACATATACTAATGTGCCACAAACAGTAAGTTAATATCACCAACCATTCCCATTTTATTAAGGTGTATCCATATAAATGGCCCACCATGTATTTTGACTCCTGTACATTTTTTGACATTGCTATGTGTGTTTTCCATGTACAAAATTTCTTGGTGGTGAATTGCACCCAAAAAAAACCCCTGAAGGTGCAAAATTGCGCCAAATTGGTTGGCGCAAATGATGAATTACTGACCAAAGCAAAAATCACACTCAGGACTGTGTGATTTTGAGCAAGTTTAAAAAATTACATTTGAGAGAATGCACCAAACTTTGGCACAATTCTTTGGTGCAATGTCTTTTTGCACCAAAGTTACGGAAAAAAAAAAACATGAATCCATTGATAAATACTTCCCATTGAGTGTGTATCTGGTGAAGTTACCAGTCTAAATGTTTGTTCTCCCTTACAGGGTGTACGAATGCAACAGGAGATGTAAATGCAATCTCAATATGTGCAATAATCGTCTAGTACAGCATGGCCTCCAAGTGCGTCTCCAGCTCTTTAAAACCCAGAACAAGGGCTGGGGGATTCGCTGTCTGGATGATATAGCGAAGGGTTCCTTCGTATGTATATATGCAGGTATGTATATTAAGTTCTAAATCAGACTGATAACTAGGTAGGATCAATAAATCCAGCAGCAAAATAAAGTCCTAGGGGGAGATTTATCAAAACCTGTCCAGAGGAAAAGTTGCTGAGTTGCCCATAGCAACCAATCAGATCGCTTCTTTCATTTTTCAGAGACCTTTGCAAAAATGAAAGAAGTGATCTGATTGGTTGCTATGGGCAACTCAGCAATTTTTCCTCTGGACAGGATTTGATAAATCAACCCCATAGTTGTTAAAAGGCGGATATGAAGAAGTCCCAAATAAATTGTTGTATCCTTAAGTCCATAATAGGCCATAACCTCTGCTGATGTCTTGTCGCTCTAAGGCTGCATTCACACGTTTATGCAGTACAATTCCCGTATACGTTTTCAATGTGAAAACCGTATTGAAAACCGTATGCATTGACTCTCCATTGAAAACAGTATGCCAGAAGATGCATCAGGTTGTGTCCGTTTTGCATCCTGTACGGTTTTCAGTTTTTTTTTACCCGTACCCAAAACTGTAGTCTACCACATTTTTTGGTTTGGGTGAAAAACTGTATTAAACAGTATACTTTTTTATAAACATGGGAGTCAATGGGAACCGTATGTGCATACGTTTCCATACGGTTTTCACTATACGGTTTTTGACTTTGCACGTTTTTTTTTTCTTGGAATTTCAATCAAACAAGTGAAACTTTATTCAAAATGAAAACAACCACAGAATATGTTCAGCTTTCACCCCTAGCCCGCAGCGCCCGGACTGGCATGGGCAGCACCTAGTATGCAGGAATCAAGAACAAAGGGATGTCCAGCGCAGGTAAATGGCAACAGGATGCTTTATTACGGAACTTCCGCACATAGGTGACAGTGATACAGGTGACGCGTTTCGGCCCTGGAGTTGGGCCTTAGTCAGTCAGTTTTTTTCAAAATGGAGTGAAAAGTTAAGAACGTATATGTTTTTTTCCGTACAAAACGGATGCAACCGTATAGGGGTTTAATTGGTACACACGTTTTGATATAGTTTAGTCAGGTTTTGAGGAATCCGTTTTTAATCAAAAACCTGATACGGGAACTGAATTGCAAAAACGGGGTGTGAATGCAGCCTTAACCAGTTGCATCAGTGTAGCGTCATCACCATACATCAATCGTACAGAAACAGACTTTTGCAATAAACATTGCTAGACCTGATTGATCTATAAGCCAGTGGTGGCTTGAAGAATCTCAAGAAAAGTGCCAAATAGGCAAAGGTGGTGGTTTGATCACTGACTTTACCAGCTGAAGTTTCTAGGCCAGTGTTTCCCAACAAGGGAGCCTCCAGCTTTTGCAAAAACTACAACTCCCCGCATGCCCGGACAGCCAACGGCTGTCCGGGCATGCTGGGAATTGTAGTTTTGCAACAGCCGGAGGAACCCTGGTTGAGAAACACTGTTCAAGGTTGTACCTATGACCTATCAGAACATCATTTTCCCAGTTCCCATTAATTTTTTTACATTAAGGGCTTTCTCTTTTGTTGGGGTTATTAAAGGAGAACTCCGGTATGGGTGGGAAAAAACAACTTATCCCCTATCCTAAGCATAGGGGATAAGTGTTAGATCGCCGGGGGTCCAACAACTGGGGCCCCCCGCGATCTCCTGTACGGGGACCCGGCTCGCTTCTGCTCAATGCAGGAGCCGAGCGTTTTCGACCACAGCCGAAGCTGCGGCCGACACGCCCCCTCCATACACTTCTATGGCAGGGCCGGAGATTGCCGAAGGCAGCACTCCAGCCCTGCCATAGAAGTGTATGGAGGGGGCGTGTCAGCCGCAGCTTCGGCTGTGGTCGAAAACGCTCGTCTCCTGAATTGAGCAGGAGCGAGCCGGGTCACCGTACAGGAGATCGCGGGGGCACCAGCTGTCGGACCCCCCGCGATCTAACACTTATCCCCTATGCTTAGGATAGGGGATAAGTTGTTTTTTCCCACCCATACCGGAATTCTCCTTTAATGCTGAGATGTCTTACTGTATATGTACTGGTTTTATGTATTGGAGGGTGTCATTGGAGTCCATTGTCACTCACCCAATGTGTTTCCATGCAGGTAAAATCCTGACAGATGACTTTGCGGACAAGGAAGGTCTAGAGATGGGTGATGAATACTTTGCTAACTTGGACCACATTGAAAGTGTGGAAAACTATAAAGACGGATATGAAAGTGACGTCAAGTCGTCCTCTGACAGTAGTGGTGTAGACCTCAAGGGGGATGGAGAAGAAAACAGTGTTAGTGATGACCAGGAGGAGTCCAACGATGATAGCTCCGATGACAACTTTGGTAAGAATGAGGAGATTAACACCAGCTCTGTGTGGCGGAGCTATGCTACACGCCGACAAACCAGAGGACAGAAGGAAAATGGCACTTCAGAGACTGCCTCGAAGGACTCTGCTTTAGTAAGACAAACCAGCCAAGAGGAGAACACGGACTGCAAACTACCGGAGGAGACCTCCAAAAATAAGGTGGCTTCTTGGCTGAGCTCGAACACTATGACAGACACATGCATGGACTCTGATAGCAGGTCGTCACTCAAAATGGGAGATGCTTCTGATGCAGACAAACTGCCAAAGAAGGAGGAACATGGGAAGGTGAGGAGGATCTCTTCTTATATGGACCTTTTATCAAAATGGACCTTGTTTCCCATAGCCAAGCAAAGTTTCGTTTGTTGCTTTATCATTTAGAGCAGGCATAGACAACCTTCAGCACTGCAGATGTTTTGGACTACATCTCCCATGATGCTCTTACAGCCAAAATGCTGGCAAAGCATCATGGGAGATGTAGTCCGAAACATCTGCAGTGCTGAAAGTCGCCTATGCCTGATTTAGAGAATGGAAGTTGAACACTGGTTTGGGTGGGTGGCATATAACTTCTTGTTAAAGATTCATTGATGTGTTTTATACTTCAACTTTAAAGGGGTACTCTGCTGGAAAACATTTTTTTTTTTTTTAAATCAACTGGTGACAGAAAGTTAAACAGATTTGTAAATTACTTCCAGCAACCCTTCCAGTACTTATCAGCTGCTGTATAATCCACAGGAAGTGCTTTACTTTTTGAATTTCCCTTTTTTCTGACCACAGTGCTCTCTATTTACTCCTCTGTCCATATCAGGAACTGTCCAGAGCAGGAGAGGTTTTCTATGGGCATTTGCTTGTATTCTGGACAGTTCCTAAAATGGACAGACGTGTCAGCAGAGAGCACTGTGTTCAGATTGAAAAGCAATTCAAAAAGAAAAGAACTTCCTGTGAAGCATACAGCAGCTGATAAGTACTGGAAGGATTAAGTTTTTTTTTTTAAATAGAAGTTATTTACAGATCTGTTTAACTTTCTGGCACCAGTTGATTTAAAAAAAAAAATATATAAATTCCAGCGGAGTACCCCTCCTGCAGTTGCACATTTATGATCAGTGAAAGCATTCAATGAGACCGAATTTTTCCTGCAGGGACTATTGAAATGAATAGGCCACCATTGTAATCCACAGAGATGCCACATCCTACTGAGCAAAGGCTATAAAGTACATGGAGCAAACTCCATATAAATACAGGTGCTGCTGCCTTGGGCAGACTTGAACTATGACCTATTCCTTTAAAGGGGTACTCCGCCCCTAGACATCTTATCCCCTAGCCAAAGGATAGGGGATAAGATGTCAGATCGCCGCTGTCCCGCTGCTGGCGACCCCCGAGTTCGCTCTGCACGTAATGACGGGTAATACAGGGGCCGGAGCATCGTTAAGTTATGGCTCCGCCCTTCGTAACATCACAGCCCGCCCCTTTCAATACAAGTCTATGGGAGGGGGCGTGGCGGTTGTCACGCCCCCTGCCATAGACTTGCATTAAGGGGACGGGCCGTGATGTCATGAGGGGCGGAGCCATGACATCACGCTGCTCCGTCCCCTGTATCACCCGTCATTACGCACAGAGCGAACAGAGCGCAGTGCCGCAGCGGCGATCCCCGGGGTCCCCAGCAGCGGGACCGCGGCGATCTGACATCTTATCCCCTATCCTTTGGATAGGGGATAAGATGTCTAGGGGCGGAGTACCCCTTTAAGGCACCTGAAATCAAAATGGTCCTCCCCAGTACCAGAGAATTCTCCATTGTGCGCCTACATAAGTTTTAATACTACCTCTGCAGGAGTTATTGTCTCAATCAGTTCAATCTATCTTGTACATATTTTTCTCTCATGTATAAATTGCCTCATTTAGTCAGCCAAAGTTTAACCCCTTAAGGACCGGGGGGTTTTCCGTTTTTGCATTTTCGTTTTTTGCTCCTTTCCTTTAAAAAATCATAACTCTTTCAATTTTGCACCTAAAAATCCATATGATGGCTTATTTTTTGCGCCACCAATTCTACTTTGTAATGACGTCAGTCATTTTGCCCAAAAATCTATGGTGAAACGGAAAAAAAAATCATTGTGCGACAAAATTGAAAAAAAACAAAACGCTGTTTTGTAAGTTTTGGGGGCTTCCGTTTCTATGTAGTACATTTTTCGGTTAAAATGACACCTTCTCTTTATTCTGTAGGTCCAAAATGCTACCCTACTTATATAGGTTTGATTTTGTCGGACTTCTGGAAAAAATCATAACTACATGCAGGAAAATTAATAAGTTTAAAATTGTCATCTTCTGACCCCTATAACTTTTTTTCATTTTCCATGTATGGGGCGGTATGAGGGCTCATTTTTTGCGCCGTCATCTAAACTTTTTAACGGTATCATTTTTGCATTGATAGGACTTATTGATCGCTTTTTATTCATTTTTAAATGCACCAAAAATGCACTATTTTGGACTTTGAATTTTTTTTGCGCGTACGCCATTGACCGTGCGGTTTAATTAAAGATATATTTTTATAATTCGAACATTTCGAATTTGAACGCGGCCATACCATATGTTTATTTTTATTTTTATTTACACAGTTTTTTTTTTTTTTTTATTGGAAAAGGGGGGTGATTCAAACTTTTAATAGGGGAGGAGTTAAATGATCTTTATTCACTTTTTTTTTCCACTTTTTTTTTGCAGTGTTATAGGTCCCATAGGGACCTATAACATGGCACACACTGATCATTGTTATCCCATAGGGACCTATAACACTGCACACACTGATCTTTATCATTGATCACTGGTTTCTCATAGGAAACCAGTGATCGATGATTCTTCCGCTTGACTGCTCATGCCTGGATCTCAGGCACTGAGCAGTCATTCGGCGATCGGACAGTGAGGAGGCAGGTAGGGACCCTCCGGCTGTCCTGCAAGCTGTTCGGGATGCCGCGATTTCGGCGCAGCTATCACGAACAGCCCACTGAGCTAATCGGCAGTTTTTACTTTCACTTTTAGCCGCGTGGCTCAGCTCTGAGCGCGCAGCTAAAGGGTTAATAGCGCGCAGCGCTGCGCGCTATTAGCGGCGGGTCCCGGTGTAACCCCGCGTTATATCATGGGAGCAGGACCAAGGATGTACCGGTACGTCCTTGGTCCTTAAGGGGATAACATCCTTATGATGACCACGGATCCTTTGTTCAACCCGTGAATCTAATCCCATTGTAGTCCATGTAGTTCACCTGTTAGCTCAGGTCAGTGTTTCCCTACCAGGGTGCCCTAAGCTGCTGCAAAACTACAACTCCCAGCATGCCTGGACAGCCTTTGGCTGTCCGGGCATGCTGGGAGTTATAGTTTTGCAACAGCTGAAGGCACCCTGGCGGAAACACTGGCTCAGGTCATTAGACCACTAGAATAGGTGTTTTATGGCCATCCGGATAAGGGCTCCCTCCCTCTCGTGTGTTTTTATACAGAAGAAAACCATGTGCTGTAAACAATGCAGCATTTCCAATGCAACTTATTAAAGGGGTATTCCAGAATCTTTTTTTTATTTGACTATGCTACAGGGGCTGTACAGTTAGTGTTAAACTTATTTATACATTATACTTCTGTTTTTCTTGTGTACGTCCCTAGTTTTAACATTTACTTTTTTTCTATTTTCACACAGGACACTGATGAAGCTGCCAAGCCTGGGTATGTACAGATAGCAGCACTGAACGGTCAAAAATTAGTGAAGAGCAATGTTTCTCATACTTGATACCATATTCCTATTATACAATTTCTTTGGTTGACAGGCATGGAGAAAGTAACAGATTATATGGTTACAACCCAACCCCAGCAAAGCCTCAGGGTATCAAGAGACCGGTCAGCAAAACCTCTATGCACCAGAGCAGGCGACAGTCCAACAAACAGACCACTGAGGTAAGTTACATACAAGAACCAACATTTAGCACAATGATACCCTACGCCAGTGTTTCCCAACCAAGCTGCCTCTAGCTGTTGAAAAACTACAACTCCCAGCATGCCTGGACAGCCATCAGCTGTCCAGGCATGCTGGGAGTTGTAGTTTTGCAACAGCTGGAGGCACCCTGGTTGGGAAACATTGCTCTACGCTACCATTGCTTTTCATGCCAGAAATGGTAGCGGGTTTTCCTGGTTAACATCATCCAGTATCAAGCCTCCAACCTTTCTTATAGAAATCTTCTGTCTTTGGCTGATTTTATTTCTGCTTTTTAGGAGGTCTTGACATTATCCAGCAGCTCAGAAAGTTTAGATGGAACCAAGAAGCCTGCTGCCCAGACAAATGCTAATGATAGCGATGACATTCAGACCATCTCCTCCGGCTCTGATGTAGATGAGGACAAGAAGAATGTCGCCTTCAACAAAGGTAGACCTACCGGTCTGGTGCAGCCATTGAAGTTGATAGGTGGGGAGGGGGCATTACTGTTTGTCTTCAAATATAAAAGCGGACATCAGACATCCTGGGACATGAATGCTCCCATTCTGGGTTTTGCTGATCGGCAGCTTTTGAAGATCAGGTTTTGTGGGGATACAAGCAGTCGTGACCCAATCAGATAGTTATCCTCTATCCATGGAGATATAGGGGATAACCTCTTTTTAAAAGTACTTTGTTGCCCTGAAAATAAGACACTGTCTTATATTTATTTTCAGGGGATGTCTTTTTAATTTTTTTTTTTTTTACGGTAAGTATGGTACAACAGGGATGTCTTGTTTTTATTACAGTAAGTACGGTATGGTACAACAATCTACATTTCTCCTCCATTTCATGAACCATACCCACCTGGCCTGCTATACAGTACTTGCCTTCTCATGTGGCTGCACCATAGAGTACTGGGAGGAAGTGACTTTAAAGGGGAATTCCAGGCAAAAACATTTTTTTTATATATCAACTGGCTCCAGAAAATTAAACAGATTTGTAAATTACTTCTATTAAAAAATCATAATCCTTCCAATAGTTATTAGCTTCTGAAGTTGAGTTGCTGTTTTCTGTCTAACTGCTTTCTGATGACTCACGTCCCGGGAGCTGTCCACCTCCTATGGGGATATTCTCCCATCATGCACAGCTCCCGTGATGTGACATCATCATTGAGCAGTTAGACAGAAAACTTCAGATGCTAATAACTATTGGAAGGATTAAGATTTTTTAATAGAAGTAATTTACAAATCTGTTTAACTTTCCGGAGCCAGTTGATATATAAAAAAAAAGTTTTTGCCTGGAATACCCCTTTAACCTCCTCCCAGTGCTAGGCAACCGCAGGGACTTGGGAGCCACCGCAGCACAGAAGTCTGGATCAGCTGGGACACAGGACCCGCTGCTCGGTATCGTACCTGTCAAGATTGGGCAGATGAGAAGGGCTGACAGTCTTCATTACCTTCAATAAGCCACGCCTACCACTATGGCTTATTTTCGGGGGGGCATGGCTTATTTTGAGCAAATACATAGAACTCCTGGTATGGCTTATTTTATGGGTATGTCTTATTTTCGGGGAAACACTGTATCTTTCTAGCTTTGAAACCGTTGAGCTCCTCCATCTATGGAAAGCTGTCAAAGGGTGGTAGACCTCTTTTTTTTAGCCATTTAATCAGCTTTTATCGGTAAGTAAAGCAGCCAGTGAACCTCTTTCTTTAGCCTCATTATATTACACAGCCGCCAATGAAACCAATGATATTTCCGTTAATACACAATGCGTCAAGCTCTTCAGGGTTCCTGTCTGTGGCAGCTCTCCCTAATAATACAGTATTTAAATCCTCACAAGCCTATTCTAGGTGACTATTTTGTCCAATGAAGGGGTTTTCTATCAAGATAGCCAATACAGTTTCATAAACCTTTTTTTTTTTTTTTTTTTTTTTTTTTTTTTAAATGTGTTTTGTTTTTTTATTTTTTTTATTAAAAGACCTGTAACTTATGTTTATCCAGGTGGACCGGCGGTAAAGAGACAAGTAGCTGTAAAGTCCACCCGAGGATTTGCCTTAAAGTCCACCTATGGCATCACAGTTAAACCAAACATGGCAGCTGACAGGGGAGAAGGAGGACCCGGGCGTAGGACGACCCGTCAGTTTTATGATGGAGAGGAATCCTGTTACATCATTGATGCCAAGTTGGAAGGAAACTTGGGACGATACTTGAACGTAAGTTGCTAATTTGTTGTGGTCATGTGACGGACAAAGCAGTAGGAAGATATATATACAAAAGAGTAGGTAGATGTCAATTGTCCTAGTCCTAAATGTATTCCGTACTGTTCTCCATTATCAGAGTAGCCCAATGTTTCCCAACCAGGGTGCCTCCGGCTGTTGCGAAACTACAACTCCCAGCATGCCCGGACAGCCTTTGGCTGTCCGGGCATGCTGGGAGTTATAGTTTCGTAACAGCCGGAGGCACCCTGGTTGGGAAACCCTGCAATAGCCCACTTGTGAAAGAGATTCCAAAATTAGAAGTAGATTAGGGAGTTTTAGAGCAGGATTCCAAAAGGAAGCTAATGGAGACCAGACTCGTGGACTTCTAAATGCTCAATGCAGATAGGTGATAGAGATTTGGGGCACCATTTGCTCCCTACTGCCAATATTTAAAAGGCAACTAATATTCTGTAAAACCTTATTTCTCAAACCTGACCCCTAGGAACCCCAGCAGGCCATGTCTTTAGGATTTTCAATACAGAACATGTGCTGTTTTAAATCGTAAGGGAATTTTTTCTACATGACTTGCTGGAGTTCCTTTAAGACTGGATTGAGAAACACTTTTGTGGAGCTGTGGTGAGAGTTGTTGTTTTACAGTACCTGGAGAGCCACAAGTATTAAGACCCTTGATACTAAAGGGGTTATAGAAAAAACAGCGCTAATTTCTTCTTATAACAGCATCCCACCTGTCCTTAAGTTCTGTGGGATATTACAACTTGGCTCCAGTCACTTCAATGGAACTAAGCTGCATTACCACATACAACCCAAAGACAGGTGTCGTGCTGTGATTGAAGAAATCGGCTCTGTTTTCTAAATTCTGAGTAACCCCTTTAATATGTAGCCTATTGTAGACTTGTGTTTAACTAACCCCTAGAGAACTCAGGGTGTACATGTATGCCTTGGATCCGCTCCTGGTCCGTCCTGGACCTATGGCTGATCCTGGTGTCTAAAAGTATTAAAATCAGTTGCTGTTTAGCTCTGAGAAGCTGATCGGGATTAGCGTAGCAAAAGTGAGGACTGGCAAAGGTCCCTTACCATGTTCCCATCCATCCGATTGCTCATGGGCTCCTCCATATCTCTGTATGTTGCAGTGGCTCTCCCCATTTCTGTGTTTCTTTTTTCTTTGCCTGCTGCTCATGCAGCCAGGACGCTCTCCTCTGTTGGTGGAGTTAAAGGGGTACTCCGGTGGAAAACTTTTTTTTTTAGTTTTAAATGAAATGGTGCCTGAAAGTTAAACAGATTTATAAATTACTTATATTTAAAAATCTTAATCCTTCCAGCACTTATTAGCAGCTGTATGCTACAGAGGAAATTCTTTTTGAATTTCTTTGTCTTATCCACAGTGCTCTCTGCTGACCACCTCTGTCCGTGTCAGGAACTGTCCAGAACAGCATAGGTTTGCTATGGAGATTTTCTCCTGCTCTGGACAGTTCATGATACAGGCATCAGGTGTCAGCAGAGAGCACTGTGGACAAGACAAAAAAGAAATTCAAAAAGAAAAGAATTTCCTCTGTAGCATACAGCTGCTAATCACTACTGGAAGGACAAATGTTTTTTAATAGAAGTAATTTACAAATCTGTTTAACTTTCTGGCACCAGTTGATTTAAAAAAATAAATAAATAAAAATAAATGTTTTCCACCGGAATACCCCTTTAAAGAAATCATGTATGGCTCAGCGAAAGCCAGTCTGGCCAACGTCTTTTGTTTAGGCCCTGCCATTGCTCTCCTTCCTTGGCACAATCTCCTGGGAGGGGTGTGTTCATCCTTCCATTTGACAGTGTCAGTTGCTCTACTGTGACACAACAGCCCAGATCTTGAGAGTCCTGACTGGGTTCCCTCTCCATCCCCCCCCCCCCCCCCCCCTCTGTTCCCGTCCTGACGGGATGTTGCTTCGGAATACTCTGGTCCGCTCTGACCAAGTGGGTTCAAGGCTGGTTTTCCGTGCCCATTCCCTCTTTTCTGGCTTATGCGAGTACTGGGGAGTGTCCTTGTATTGGGCGACCTCCTAGGCTGCTGTGGCTGGCCTTATTATCTAGCTTGGCCATTCTAGTTCTTTGGGCCTTAGTGATGGTTGCTGACTCGGGCATGGTAGCATTCCTGCCCAGACTTCTCCGCAATCCATTTGTGGGGCGGTCTTTCTGTACTGCACCTTTTTCTTGTCCCGACATAGAAGTATGTCTCCCAGAGCGTTTTGCGGTGCTGGGTTTGCAAGTCTTCTAGAACACTCTGGAACCTCCGTTCCCATGACGGCCGCTCTGGTATTCCGGGATGCTCCTTCTCAGAGCGTTCTGTTCCTTTCTTTTTTTTGGGGGGGGGGGGGGCGTTTGTTACCTTCCGTCTCCTCCTTCGGGGTCCATGTATTCCTGGGACAGAAGTTGTTACAATCAGCGGGATTACGCCAGTTGGGCCAATTCGGCATCTATGTGGACGTGCTTTTCTCTTGTTTTTTTACCACTGTTCTGGCACTGTCAGACTCTGTCCGTTTCCGCCTGGGTGCTCGTGGCGTTCCCCTGGGACTTTGGTTTTGGAGCCTGCAGCTTTTCAAGTTCAGATAATTGATCTTATGCCATGTGCCTTTCTAGAGCTGATTTCTGTTTCTCTTCCTTTTTTTTCCTGAGACTCTGGTCTCCACCTTGACTGTGCTTGAATCTGGTGATTCTCTGGCTGGGGTTCTCTTGTCGGACGCTTTCTATTTTTGTGTTCCACTGGGCTGGCCCTCTGTCCAGTTCTGGGTGTCTGTTTTCTACCTCTTTCCAAGATTGTTACGGCCGTAGTGCTTCCTAGGCAGCCCTTTTTTGTCTCTATGTTGACAATAGGTTTGAGTCTCTTCAACGGACGATCCCTTCCTTGGCATCCTAGTCAATCTCTTTGGACAGTGGGACCTTCCGGACACTCAGTTTCTGGGTCTCGGTTGCCTATTGGCCCGGGTTTCGTCTGCGAGCCTTAATAATGAATAGGGTTCAGTTTCCGGACTGTGTCCCTTTCTCTGGTGGTTGTTATTCCCACCCTAGGGGACTGCTTTGGTACGTCCCATCAGTATAGGTGTCCCCCAATGAAGAGTGACCGAGATAAGATTTTTTTTTTTTTTTTGTACTCACCGTAAAATTGTTCTCATAGCCTTCATTGGGGGACACCACACCCACCCGTTTCTTAATTTTTGGTCCGGATTTTGTTTTTTTTTCTCTGGGATTCTTTTCTGGAGTCCTTCGGACATATTTCTTTGTTGGCTTGTACTGCTTTGTGACAAAACTGACAACCTCAATTCGAGTGGGCGATTATATCCTGCCAGGGAGGAGCTGGCTTTTTTTTTCCTAGTGTCAGCGCCTCCTAGTGGCAAGAGCATATACCCATCAGTATAGGTGTCCCCCAATGAAGGCTACGAGAGAGAGATTTTATGGTGAGTATAAAAATATCTACTTTTTTTTCAGTTACTTTTTTTTTTTTTCCCTTTTTAGCTGTAGATTTTGTGGTAAAATAAGTCATAATAATGTCATTAAAAAGTTCAATCGGTGGAGTAAAAAACAAGCCCTCATTGGGTCTGTAGGTGAAAAAAAAACGCTATAGCTATTAGAAGGCGAGGAGGAAAAATTAAAATCCAAAAATGAAAAATTGCTGTGTCCTTAAGGGGTTAACAGACTTAAATATTACTGTCAAAGGTAATAGAAATTTCTGGTAATGTCTATTAAAAGTGCATCCAGCAGGGCACTAGATACATTAGGTACTGTTTTGGTTGTGTTGGGTCGAAGGCCAAAGGTATCGGTCATGTGTGACTATGGAGTCAAATTTGCATTGAGTGAAAAGTGAAATGTTGTCTGTCCTATATCTGTATCAGAATCTCTCTTACCCAGCACTTTATGTCCCATTTCAGCACAGCTGCAGTCCTAACCTGTTTGTCCAGAACGTGTTTGTGGATACTCATGACCTGCGCTTCCCCTGGGTAGCTTTCTTTGCCAGCAAGTAAGTAATCTGCTTAACATTCCACCACTTTCCCACTGTAATCGTGGTCATATTCTTTTGTGTATACGCTGACAACCTTATGGTACAGTATGTTGAAATAACTATATACTGTATGTACATATGTGTTTATGTAATATATGCAAGCATTGCACATGTGGTCATGTTCATGGTTAGATGTCACTATAGGTTTCTTGCCCTCGTGTATTATGCTTCTCTCCATTTTATTTGTCGGCATGTGTTTTAATCTGGCACCAAGCTGCTTAACTGCTCTGTTGGGAACATCCTGTGCCCCATTTTTTTACACTGATGGAGATTGTGACTTTCCAGTTAATTCACACATGGGATGTTGAAATGTTGCAGAATGGCTTTGGTTCACTGGTGTTTTAGGGCTATTAATTTACTTAGGCTTTTTTTCAGCCGTTTCCTGCCTGTTAGCAGCAGCCAGTGGTCATCGGGAAAGTCAAAAGCAGTCCAAGTGGGGGAAGTAAGGCAATTGCATTACTACCATTGACTTTAATGGCAGTTACGCAAATGTCATGGCACCATTGCTTATATAACTACTGACGTTACTTCAACAGTGTAGCCTGCAATGCTACGCTATTTGCACAGCTCCCATTAAAGTCAACGAGAGTTAAGCAAATTGCATAACTTCTCTGCTTCGACTGCCTTTGGCTTTCCCGACAACCCCTGGCCCATGGAAACAGGCAGGAGATGGAACAACCCCTGCATGAAACCGGCCCAAGGGGCAGTTTGGGAATGAATGCTTAGTTGCCATAATTCTCTAAGTTAGTTTTTTATGCCCAAATAATGCAAACTCGCCATCACTAGTCCTATACGCCATCTGTTTTATTCCAGCACAGCTGCCTCGTGCGTTTCATTGCTGTTGTCCGATCCACAGAAATTTAGTGTTAAATGTATCAGAGGAAGCGGTCAATCCTGGTCTTCCTGTAAACTACAATATGACATCACCTATCAGATTGCTCCTTCTATCTCTGACTCCTCCTCACCCATCTCTAGCTGTATGTTGCTGCTTTTTTGTAGACTCAAGATATGTAGTAGTTATATACCTTTCCTGAGGCTGTGTTGACATTGAATTATTTGTTGCAATTTTGACTTGATTTTCCCAAAATCCCTGCAAAAATTGTGCTATTATATTACAATTGTGCAAATCATGGTAAAACAGGCATTTTTACAGCAATTTTGAAAAATGACAAAAACAAAATTTTTTTTTTTTTTTCAGAGCTTCACTTTCCTTAGCTGTGTACTGCAGATTGTAAAGCTCCTTAAGTTTTGCTTATTGTGCAGGCAATAATTTTGTTTTCACTGTGTACACCAGTGTGCCTCCAGCTGTTGCAAAACTACAACTCCCAGCATGCCCGGACAGCCTTTGGAGGCACACTGGTTGGGAAACACTGGTGGTACAGTAAGACTTATGAGCTCTGCTACATCTAAAGATAAGGCATCTGTCGTGTAACCGGTCATTGTATTGTGTCCACTCAGGAATCAACACTGATTGACAATCAATGTCACATTCTATTGTGCAAATGGAACAGACAACAGGTGGAAATTATAGGCAATTAGCAAGACACCCCCAATAAAGGAGTGGTTCTGTAGGTGGTGACCAGACCACTTCTCAGTTCCTATGCTTTCTGGCTGATGTTTTGGTCACTTTTGAATGCTGGCGGTGCTTTCACTCTAATGGTAACATGAGACGGAGTCTACAACCCACACAAGTGGCTCAGGTTGTGCAGCTCATCCAGGATGGCACATTAATGCGAGCTGTGGCAAGAAGGTTTGCTGTGTCTGTCAGCGTAGTGTCCAGAGCATTGAGGCGCTACCAGGAGACAGGCCAGTACATCAGGAGATGTGGAGAAGGCCGTAGGAGGGCAGCAACCCAGCAGCAGGACCGCTACCTCCGCCTTTGTGCAAGGAGGAGCATGAGGCGCAATGCCAGAGCCCTGCAAAATGACCTCCAGCAGGCCACAAATGTGCATGTGTCCACTTAAACGGTCAGAAACAGACTCCATGATAGTGGTATGAGGGCTCGATGTAGCCAAACACCGTGCAGGACGTTTGGCATTTGCCAGAGAACACAAAGATTGGCAAATTCACTACTGGCGCCCTGTGCGCTTCACAGATGAAAGCAGGGTCACACATGACAGAGTCTGGAGACACCGTGGAGAATGTTCTGTTGCCTGCAACATCCTCCGGCATGACCGGTTTGGCGGTGTCAGTAATGGTGTGGGGTGGCATTTCTTTGGGGGGGCCGCACAGTCCTTCATGTGCTTGCCAGAGGTAGCCTGACTGCCATTAGGAACCAAGATGAGATCCTCAGACCCCTTGTGAGACCATATGCGGTTGGCCTTGGATTCCTCCTAGTGCAAGACAATGTTAGACCTCATGTCGCTGGAGTGTGTCAGCAGTTCCTGCAAGAGGAAGGAATTGATGCTATGGACTGGCCCGCCTGTCCCCTAGACCTCAATCCGATTGAGCAAATCTGAGACACCATGTCTTTAGTCCAGGTCTGGGAGGACATCCCTCTGGAGACCATCCGCCTTCTCATCAGGAGCATGCCCATGCATTGTAGGGAGGTCATACGGGCACGTGGAGGCCAGACACACGCTAATGAGCCTTGTTTTAAGGACATTACATCAAAGTTGGATCAGCCTGTAGTGTGGTTTTACTTTGATTTTGAGTGTGACTCCATATCCAGACCTCCATGGGTTGATAAATTTGATTTCCATTGATAGTTTGTGTGATTTTGTTGTCAGCACATTCAACTATGTAAAGACAAAAGTATTTTATACGATTAGTTCATTCAGATCTAGGATGTGTTATCTTAGTGTTCGCTTTATTTTTTTTGAGCAGTGTATATAACTCTTATTTTTCTTCTGTCAGGAGGATACGAGCTGGCACCGAGCTGACCTGGGATTATAACTACGAGGTGGGGAGCGTGGAGGGCAAGAAGCTTTTGTGTTGCTGTGGATCCACAGAATGCAGAGGGCGTCTGCTGTAATTCCATTTTGCCAAATATCAAATCCTGGTGCTGAAATCAGATTTCCACGTCATGGCAGTTTTTCACATAAGTGTTTCCCCCTGTTCCATTTTCACCCCTAAAGGCATGTCCCCATTACTGCTTTCCCATCCCAGCAATGGTGGTTTCTGGGGATGAGGAGAGATCAGTTTCTTTATTTGTAGAGTTATGTATGGTATATTTTTTTTCATGTCCAAATAATAAAAGCTGGAGTTTAATAAAAGTATCATCTTAAGTCTATAGAGGAAAATCCTACATGCTTGACCCAGTCTCACTCAGAAAGACCTAGCACGTCTCTTCACAAGGAGATTTTTTTTTTTTTTTGTACTCACTGTAAAATCTTTCTCGTAGGCTTCATTGGGGAACACAGAGACCATGAGTATTATGCTGCTGTCCACTAGGAGGCTGACACTAGGAAAAAAAAAAAAAAAGTGAGCTCCTCCCAATAGGATATACCCACCCACAGGCACAGAGCTAATCAGTTGTGTCACAAAGCAGTAGTAGCCAAACAACAAAAGAGGCATGTCCGAAGGACACCAGAAAGTAACAACAGGTAACAAACAACCTGACCAGGAAATCTAAATGGGTGGGTGCTGTGTTCCTCAATGAAGGCTATGGAAAAGAGATTTTACAAGGATTACAAAAAAAATCAAATTTTCTCGGTCGCCTCATTGGGGAACACAGAGATGTGGGATGGGATGTACCAAAGCAGTCCCTGGGGTGGAAAAAAATCCACCAGAAAAAGGAAGGTCAGGCCAGAGACCGAAGAATATCCATGTGCCCAGGATCATGGACGAGGCCCAGGAGGGAACCGGAAGCTAGAAACTAGCCACCGCAGAACCCACAAAACCTGAGGGGCTAGGACCCGAATGGAATGAACCTTGTAGAGACAGGGGTCCGACCGCCAACAAAAATGGACAAGACATGGCGCCCCGGAGGCTCCCCGGGCCGAACACCAGTCTGGCTGGAGAGCAGAAACGACCACCGAAGACAAGACAGAAGATGCAGGCCCAACGTGGCCTGGAAAACATGTGGAAGAGAAAGATACGAGAACCCCAGCAGAGACGCGTCCAAGCAAAGCAAGCATGGCAAGAAATGTGCCAAGTTCCAGAACAGAAACGGACCGAAGAGGCTCGAGGAGAGAGAGGGAGGACTCAGAGGGCGGAACCAAGAATAGAACGCACGACCCCTGGTTTACAAGACCAGTGCTGTAACCACTGAGCTATGTAGCCACCTAGAGGCCACTGGAAAAGGATGGAGAGATACAAAACAAGCCCCGCTTAAGGGCTTGAGTGCAAGGGTGGACCGAACAGAACAGGTTCCCAGACACGGAAATAAGGCTCACACCATCAGATGTCAGCAACCCAAGCGGAGCAACACACCTCAGGTGACGTGTTTCCAGGCCGAGACAGGAGGTGGGGAGAGGTCACACACCCCCATAGAAAACAATGGAGAGAACTGGGACAGGAACGCCGCCAAGGCCATTCGTGAAAGAACGAGACATGTAACGGGCACCCGGAAGGTAGCCCAAGCAAGAAGGCACACCAACAGATTTCTCCTGAAAAGGTAAAATCAAGAGGGAGAGGGTCCAGAACAAGACTGGCACCACAAGGGAAGGGTCATATACCCTAGGGGAGAACAGCTGACATAGTAACAAGCCCTGCCCAGCGCTCGCTGACTCCATAGATGAGAGGACAGACAAGGCTGAACAGGTACTGGATCCCAATGGTCATAACTGACCAGATTACTCCGGGAGGGAACAGCCCAGAGAAAAGTAATAGAAAGTGAGACAAAGTGACCCAGCTGAGGTGTTAGTCTAGCCCAAGCTTAAAGGTGCAGGAACAGAAAGCATGTGCTGGGAGCGGGAGGTCGCCCTCCAAGCACGCAACACCCGACAGTCACTAAGAAGGATTGACGCGCTGCAATCGTAACTTGCGGAACTTCTTGGAGCCAAAGGCAGCTCGAAACATAAGAGACACAGGAGGAAGCCCTGGAGACACTCATAGAGCCTGCTGGGGAGAAGAGCAGAGGTAAAACAGAGCACCCTTCAAATGGAAAGGAAGAGATGAGATCGATAGAAGCCAAGACAGAAACTGCAGGAGAACTGTCAGGATGACTCCTATGCAAGCGCTACCCCGAGAGAGAGCACAACTGAGAGCTGGGGTGGCCAGACTAGGAACTGCACAAGGATTGTTGGTACCCCACCCAAAAAGAGGGAAGGGCAAGGCAGGAACCGCCCCAGCAGCGCCAACCGGTGTTGGCTGTCCGGGCAGCTGGAGGTTTGCAGGTTTGAGACCACTGCTGTATGCTGTATCCCTTATCCCTATGCCTGGGCTGCAAAAGATAAATAAAAAAACTTTAACTTACCTACGTTGGCCTCACGCTGTTCCTGGGGATGGGAACGTCGGACAGCCATCAGCCTATCACCGGCCGCAACGATGTTCTGCCCCGGCCAGTGATAGGTTAAACGCACTGTCATGTAAGAAGCCGGCCAGAGCTCCTTACATGACAGTGGGCTCAGCCTATCACTGGCTGGGGCGGAACACTGTTGCGGCCGGTGATAGCCTGACGGTTGTCTGACGTTCCCATCCCCAGGAACAGCGTGAGGCCAACGTAGGTAAGTTAAAGTTTATTTTGTTTTGCAGCCTGGGAGTGCATGCTGGGAGTTGTAGTTTTGCAACAGCTAAAGGTCCGCAGGTTGGAGATCACTGGCGTACAGTATAGAGTTCCAGCGCCGGCGGCCCCCAACAAAGAGGAGGGGGGCAGTCCTTGCGGGTGACATATGCATGTAGTACCCCGCTGGGGGGAGCAGAACCTCACTGGCTGGCGGGTAACATGATTAGTTCCTCGATGTGGGGACAGTGCTGCGCTGGGCTGATAATTCATTCCCAAGGGGGAGGGGCCAAACTGGTTCTGCGTTATGGGAAAAATTCATATCATGCAGCACAAAATTTCGGTATGAACCGGTATACCGCCCAGCACTAGGTATATCCTGCTTTTTTTTTTTTTTTTTGCCTAGTGTCAGCCTCCTAGTGGACAGCAGCATGGTCTCTGTGTTCCCCAATGAGGGGACCGAGAAATTGTAATTCCTCAATCCTCACAGTGATGGCGCTGCAGGGAAGATGAAGACTTGCTGCTGAATTCCCTCATCGGTTACAGCTTAATTCTAATCCGCACAGGAAACAGAAGCCAAATATTATGTATATTAAGAAGTAGCATCCTTTATGTGTAATTTATGGAACTGCAGGATCTCTTTTAATCAGTGTTCTTAAACTGTGGCCCTCCAGATGTTTTAAAACATCTGGAGGGCCACAGTTTAAGAACACTGATTTAAATTATGTCTTAACACTAGTCCAGTCAATATGTGCTTGGCATTACAAACTAAAACAGCATAGAATCCAGACATTTCCCCTGCAAGAGCTTTTATATGAACTGTGTTCTGAAATTAAGGTGGCACTTTTAAGGTGTCTCTACACATTGGTCAAAACCTGTCAGATGATGTCAGGGAGAGAATGATCACATGTTGGATTTCAGCTGCCCGACCCCCTGCACCCAGAGGAGTGTTTGTGACTTCAGCCTCCCCTCTTGGCCAAGCTGAATGGTCGTGTGTGGCGGGATCGGTGGTGATATTGGTTGTTTCGCTACCTTTACTCTGACAACGTGAACAGGATGTGCTTGAGACTAAGTTATAAGCATGCAGCCAACTCTATTAGCAAGTTTATTTTATTTTTTATTTACACTTACTAGTATGGGGAAGGTATAAACACACACATTGTAGTGCCAGGCCCTGGGATCTCCACTTAGGAATTCTAATTAAAATGCAATCCCCAACATAGTAACTGCACATTTAGCACTGAGGCTAGGCTCAGATGTAGCATATCTTTTCTGCAAAGAAAATCAAATTCAATTAACATGTGTGTGAAAATAGGGCTGGAGTACCCCTTTAATTAATCCATAATACATACTATCCCCTATCCAAAGGATAGGGGATAAGATGTCTGATCGTGGGGATCCCACCCTCTGTCATTGCGCACCCACTTTTTTGAGCTCTCTGCAGTGCTGGGGGCTCCAAGTGTGAAGACCACGGGGCCAGAGTATCATGCTGTCATGCCCCACCCCCCTCAATGCAAGTCTAATAGGGGGCAGGACTGCCATCACGCCCCCTCCCATAGACTTGCATTGAGGGGGGCGGGGTGTGACATCACGATTCTCCGCACCCGTGGTAGTTACGCTGCACACTCAGAGCCTCCAGCACTGTGGAGAGCTCACTAAATGAGATTGTGGGGGTCTCCAGCGGCAAGACCCCCCTGCAATCAGACATCTTATCCCCTATCCTTTGGAATGGGCATAAGATGTATTAGGGCTGGAGTATCCCTTTAACCCCTTAAGGACTCAGCCCATTTTGGCCTTAAGGACTCAGACAATTTAATTTTTACGTTTTAATTTTTTCCTCCTCGCCTTCTAAAAATCATAACTCTTTTATATTTTCATCCACAGACTATTATGAGGGCTTGTTTTTTGCGCGACCAGTTGTCCTTTGTAATGACATAACTCATTATACCATAAAATGTATGGCGCAACCAAAAAACACTTTTTGTGGGGAAATTAAAACGAAAAACGCAATTTTGCTAATTTTGGAAGGTTTCGTTTTCACGCCGTACAATTTATGGTAAAAATGACGTGTGTTCTTTATTCTGAGGGTCAATACGATTAAAATGATACCCATTATTATATACTTTTATATTATTGTTGCGCTTAAAAAAAATCACAAACTTTTTAACCAAATTAGTACATTTATAATCCCTTTATTTTGATGACCCCTAACTTTTTTTTTTTCCCCTATAAGCGGCGGTATGGGGGCTAATTTTTTGCGCCATGATCTGTACTTTTTTTTGATACCACATTTGCATATAAAAAACTTTTAATACATTTTTTATAATTTTTTTTTAAATAAAATGTATTAAAAAAAAGTAGGAATTTTGGACTTTTTTTTTTTTTTTCGTTCACGCCGTTAACCGTACGGGATCATTAACATTCTATTTTAATAGTTCAGACATTTACGCACGCGGCGATACCAAATATGTCTATAAAAAAATTTTTTTACGCTTTTTGGGGGTAAAATAGGAAAAAACGGACGTTTAACTTTTTTATTGGGGGAGGGGATTTTTCACTTTTTTTTTAACTTTTACATTTTTTTACATTTTTTTTTTTTACACTTGAATAGTCCCCATAGGGGACTATTCATAGCAATACCATGATTGCTAATACTGATCTCTTCTATGTATAGGACATAGAACAGATCAGTATTATCGGCGATCTTCTGCTCTGGTCTGCTCGATCACAGACCAGAGCAGGAGACGCCGGGAGCCGCACGGAGGAAGGAGAGGGGACCTCCGTGCGGCGTTATGAATGATCGGATCCCCGCAGCAGCGCTGCGGGCGATCCGATCATTCATTCAAATCGCGCACTGCCGCAGATGCCGGGATCTGTATTGATCCCGGCACCTGAGGGGTTAATGGCGGACGCCCGCGAGATCGCGGGCGTCGGCCATTGCCAGCGGGTCCCTGGCTGCGATCAGCAGCCAGGATCAGCCGCGCATGACACGGGCATCGCTCCGATGCCCGCGGTTATGCTTAGGACGTAAATGTACGTCCTGGTGCGTCAAGTACCACCGCACCAGGACGTACATTTACGTCCTGCGTCCTTAAGGGGTTAAAGGGGTTATCAGAGAAGTGGAAAATGTATTACCTTTCCATTTTAGCCAGGTAGCATACTTCAGTCTTGACCCTTTTCTAGAACTTCGTCACCGCATGATGCAGGTACTATATGGTAATGATCGCACACAGGCAAAACAACACCCAGAATTTTAATTGTTGGAATATTCTCATTCATTCCACAAACAAATATTTGCTAGAACCAAGTGCACCTGTTTGTTTTCTCTCAAAAAGATTATGGGGGTGGGACCAGAGCTGGGCAGTTGGCTAGTAGTGTTCACAGATACTTCCTTACATCTCTGGCCAATCAACTGCGAAGCTAAAGGGAAAAGGTAAATGTACTACAGTGGTCCCTCAACATACGATGGTAATTCGTTCCAAATGAGCCATCGTTTCGTGCAATGTAAAGTATAGGAAGCTGTACTCGCCTGTCCCCGCCGCTCGAGATGGTGTCCCCGGGCCTCCGCTGGGCTCTCCGCTGTCTTCTCCGGTCCTCCGCTGTCTTCTCCGGTCCTCTGCTTTCTTCCGCAAGGCCTTACTGGGCCTGCGTAGCGACGTCATTACGCTGCTGCGTACGCCATTCCTATTGGATGACGTGCGCAGCAGCGTATTGACGTCATCGGAGAGGGCCGAGAAGACACTGGAAGACCAGCGCTGGACCCAGAGGACACCACACGGGGAACATTAAGCTGCTATCCGGCAGCAGCTTAAGCATTTTGCGCTGCCGGATAGCACTTAATGCGATGGCCCCGACATAAAAAAGCACCGTATGTCGATGCTGACATCAACATGCGATGGTCTCTGAGAGGCCATCGTATGTCGATTTCATCATATGTCGGGGCCATCGTAGGTCGGGGGGGTCACTGTATTTACACAGACTGCTGCCCTGAGCTTTATGGATAAGAGGAAAGCCTTTATATACTTTTTTAGAAACTGAATAGCTCACCTTGAGCGTACAGGTACACAGCCCATGCTTTTCTTTCTCCACCGAGCGAGCGCTCACACACAGTCCCACCCCACTTACTGTAATTTTTCCTCATGTAGCTTTTACTAGAGACCTATTCCCCTGGTAACAGCAGGCCTGTGTGCTTGTTGTGAAAACTTAAAGGGGAACGCCAGTGGATTTTTTTTTTTTAATGAACTGATGCCAGAAAGTTAAACAGATGTGTAAATTACTTCTATTAAAAAATAATCTTTACCCTTCCAGTACTTTTTAGCAGTTGTATGCTACAGAGGAAATTATTTTCTTTTTGAATTTTTTTTTTTTTTTTGTCTTGTCCACAGTGCTCTCTGCTGACACCTCTGTCCGTGTCAGGAACTGTCAATAGCAGCATAGGTTTGCTATGGGGATTTTCTCCTGCTCTGGACAGTTCCTGATACGGGCATCAGGTGTCAGTAGAGAGCACTGTGGACAAGACAAAAAAGAAATTAAAAAAGAAAATAATTTCCTCTGTAGCATACAGCTGCTAAAAAGTACTGGAAGGGTAAAGATTTTTTAATAGAAATCCTTTACAAATCTGTTTAACTTTCTGGCACCAGTTGATAAAAAAAAAAAAAAAGTTTTCCACCAGCGTATCAGAAATGTTTCTGGTGTAAAGGAGTCATTTTTAATTTAAGTAAAACTGATCACATTCTGGCTACACGATCTGTTTCGATCTCCCAGCAGCTTCTTCATCAGAGACTATAGGATATGGATTTGCCTGAAGTCTCATGCTGTAGTCTTAGGCTACAAAGTTGCCAAGAGATTTAAACTTTTTAGCTGTCAGAGCAGAGTCAAAGTTATTTACAAGTATATTAGGCATCACATAGGTTATCAAATGGAGAGAAGTTGTTTCAAATGACCAAATAAAAACCACACGGACACACATCTAGCATAAAATGGTGCTGTACTGAGCTGCTGTATGCTCCACAGGAAGAAATGTTATATTTTATTTCTTTTTTTCTGTCTGACCATAGTGCTCTCTGCTGACACCTCTGTCCATGTCAGGAACTGTCCAGAGCAGGATAGGTTTGCTATGGGGATTTGTTCCTGAAATGGACAGAGGTGTCAGCAGAGAGCACTGTGCTCAGACAGAAAATAAATTCTAAAGAACTTCTGTAGTATACAGCAGCAGAAGATTTTGAAATAGAAGTAATTTACAAATATGGACATGCTTAGTAAGGATCTGCGCTTGTCTTGGGGCTAAATGGCTATGGTGTGAGTCCACCATAACATTGTGGCTAGCTATTTGCGAACTAGTGTTTCCTGTTTGAGTTTTTTTTTCCTCTGCCTACAAATCCCAGAATTCTCCTCCCTCCCACACATCAGCCACCCCACCCATTGAAACATAAATGAGCTGCATCCATTCAAAAGACTTGTGGTTTTCAAGTCAGTGTGCCTACAGCTGTTGCAGATTTATTTCTCTCCCACCAATCGATTACTGCTCTAGAAGATGCACCTTTAACCCGTCTGGGACAAATGTCGTATAGGTACTCTGGAGGAAAACCTTTTTTTTAAATGAACTGGTGCCAGAAAGTTAAACCGATTTGTAAGTGACTTCTATTTAAAAATCTTAATCCTTCCAGTACTTATTAGCAGCTGTATACTTGTCCACAGTGCTCTCTGCTGACACCTCTGTCTGTGTCAGGAACTGTCCAGAGCAGCATAGTTTTGCTATGGGGATTTTCTCCTGCTCTCGACAGTTCCTGATACGGCCATCAGGTGTCAGCAGAGAACACCTTGGACAAGACAAAAAGGAATTTCCTTTGTAGCATACAACTGCTAATATGTCTTGGAATTACTTTTTTTTTTTAATAGAAGTAATTTACATATCTGTTTAACTTTCTGGCACTAGTTGATTTAAAAAAAAAAAGTTTTCCACCAGAGTACCTCTTTAACCTGTTAAAGGACCAAGGGCGTATCTGTATCGATCAGCAGGCACCCCGCGCAAATGTCCAAGTGAATTCACACTTGCGATTTGCGCGATTACGGGTCTATGTTGACCTGGAAAATAGGGGGGGATCGCGGTTGTCTAAGACACCCACGATCCCCCTGAAGGGATAAGTGTGAGGTGGGGCAGAACGGGGAAACCGAATGGGACCGGGTGCTGAAGTCCACTTACCAGTTTGTTGTCTGGGCATACTGGGATTTGTAACATCTGGAGGGTCACAGTTTGGAGATCACTGTGCAGGGGTTTCTAAACTGTAGCCCTCCAGATGTTGCAAAACTGCAAATTCCAGCATGCCCAAACAGCAAAGACTGCTCACCCAGATCAGGATTAACACCTGTGCAGGGACCCACCTGACCCGCCTACGGCTTCACAAGCAACAGATTCCAAGAAGCGTCCAGCATCCAGGTGAATCCAATCAGGGTATATCTTTACTCTATGACTAAGCGAGAAAGCGTGAAACGGGTCAGAGTGTTTATTGAGTATCTTGCATATACACATTAAAAGATATACCCTGATTGGATTCACCTGGATGCTGGATGCTTTTTTCTTCTTGGAATCACCCAAACAGGAAACAGCTGTCTCAGCATGCTGGGAGTTGTAGTTATGCAACAGCTGGAGGTACGCAACTACATCTCCCAGCATGCACTTCACCGATCAGTACATGCTGGGAGTGGTAGTTCTGAAACAGCTGGAGGCACACTGGTAGGAAAATACTGAGTTAGGTAACTGAATTTGATTTTCCAACCAGTGTGCCTCCAGCTGTTGCAAAAGTACAACTCCCAGCATGCACGGTCTGTCAGTACATGCTGGGAGTTGTAGTTTTGAAACAGCTGGAGGTTTGCCCCCCCCCCCCCCCATGTGAATGTACAGGGTACATTCACACGGGCAGGTTTACAGTAAGTTTCCTAGCGATAAGCTCACTGTAAACTGCCGCCAGTGTGAATGTACCCTAAAAACACTACACTAGCACATAATAAAGGGTAAAACACAACATATACACCCCCTTACACTGTCTCCCCCCAAATTAAAACGAAACACGTATTGTACAGCAGTGTTTCCAAAACGGAGCCTCCAGCTGTTGCAAAACAACTCCTCCCAGCATTTCCTGACAGCCACTGACTGTCCAGGCTGGGAGTTTAGCAACAGCTGGAGGCACCCTGTTTGGGAATCACTGGTGTAGAATACCCCTATGTCCACCCCTGTGCAATCCCAAATTTAGTCCTCAAATGCGCATGGTGCTCTCTCACTTCGGAGCTCTGTCGTATTTCAAGGAAACAGTTTAGTGCCACATATGGGTATTTCCATATTCGGAAGAAATTGCACTACAAATTTTGGGGGGCTTTTTCTCCTTTTACCCCTTATGAAAAGGAAAAGTTGGGGTCTACACGAGCCTGTTAGTTTAAAAAAAAAAAGTTTTACTCCAACATGCTTGTGTTGCCCTTTTTATTTTCACAAGAGGTAAAAGGAAAAAAAGACCCCCAAAATTTGTAACACAATTTCTCCTGAATACAGAAATACCCCATATGTGGGCGCAAAATGCTCTGCGGGCGCACAACAAGGCTCAGAAGTGAGAGCGCACATGTTCATTTGAGGCCTAAATTGGTGATTTGCACAGGGGTGGCTGATTATACAGCGGTTCTGACATAAACGCCAAAAAATAAATACCCACATGTGACCCCATTTTGGAAACTACACCCCTCATGGAACGTAAGAAGGGTTATAGTGAACTTTAACACCCCACAGGTGTTTTACAAATTTTCATTAACCCCTTAAGGACCAAGGGCGTACAGGTACGCCCTTGGACCTGCTCTCCTGATATAACGCGGGGTTACACAGTAACCCCGCGTCATATCACGGCGGGCCCGGCGTCATAGTGAAGCCGGGACCCGCCTCTAATAGCGCGCAGTGCCGATCGCGGCACCGCGCGCTATTAACCCTTTAGCCGCGCGCTCAGAGCTGAGCCGCGCGGCTAAAAGTGAAACCGAAAGTGGCCGGCTAGCTCAGTCGGGCTGTTCGGGATAGCCGCGGCTAATCGCGGCATCCCGAACAGCTGACAGGACAGCAGGAGGGCCCCTACCTGCCTCCTCGCTGTCCGATCGCCGAATGACTGCTCAGTGCCTGAGATCCAGGTATGAGCAATCATGCGGCAGAATCGTTGATCACTGGTTTCTTATGAGAAACCAGTGATCAATAATGAAGATCAGTGTGTGCAGTGTTATAGGTCCCTATGGGACCTATAACACTGCAAAAAAAAAGTGAATAAAGATCATTTAACTCCTCCCCTATTAAAAGTTTGAATCACCCCCCTTTTCCAATAAAAAAAAAAAAAATGTAAAGTGTAAATAAAAAGAAAAATGAACATATATGGTATCACCGCGTGCGGAAATGTCTGAATTATAAAAATATATCATTAATTAAACCGCTCGGTCAATGGCGTCCGCGCAAAAAAATTCCAAAGTTCAAAATAGTGCATTTTTGGTCACTTTTTATATCATTTAAAAATGAATAAAAAGCGATCAATAAGTCCTATCAATGCAAAAATGGTACCGTTAAAAACTTCAGATCACGGCGCAAAAAATGAGCCCTCATACCGCCCCATACACGGAAAAATAAAAAGTTATAGGGGTCAGAAGATGACAATTTTAAACGTATTAATTTTCCTGCATGTAGTTAGGATTTTTTCCAGAAGTCCGAAAAAATCAAATCTATATAAGTAGGGGATCATTTTAATCGTATGGACCTACAGAATAAAGATAAGGTGTCATTTTTACCGAAAAATGTACTACGTAGAAACGGAAGCCCCCAAAAGTTACAAAACTGTGTTTTTTTTCCAATTTTGTCGCACAGTGATTTTTTTTTCCGTTTCACGTAGATTTTTGGGCAAAAGGACTGACGTCATTACAAATTAGAATTGGTGGCACAAAAAATAAGCCATCATATGGATTTTTAGGTGCAAAATTGAAAGAGTTATGATTTTTTAAAGGCAAGGAGCAAAAAACGAAAATACAAAAAACAGAAAAAACCCCGGTCCTTAAGGGGTTAAAGTTGGATGGGAAAAAAATATATAAAAATTCACTAAAATGCTGGCGGTACCCTAAATTTTTTCATTTTCACAAGGGAAAATAGGAAAAAAAAAGCCCCCCAAAATTCGTAACCCCATTTCTCGAGTATATAAATACCCCATATGTGGATGTAAAGTTCTCTGCGGGCGCACTACAATGCTCAGAAGAGAAAGAGCGCCATTGGGATTTGAAGAGTAAATTTGTCCGGAATTGAAGGCCACGTGTGTTTACAAAGCCCCTATAGTGCCAGAACAATGGACCCCCGACACATGTGACCCCATTTTGGAAATTAAACCCCTCATGTAATGAAATAAGGGGTACAGTGAGCATTTATGCCCCACAGGTGTCTGACAGATTTTTGGAACAGTGGTCCGTGAAAATGAAAAATTAAATTTTTTATTTGCTCAGCCCACTGTTCCAAAGATCTGTCAAACGCCAGTGGAGTGTAAATACTCACTGCACTCCTTAATAAATTCTGTGAGGGGTCTAGTTTCCAAAATGGGGTCACATGTGGGGGGGGGGGGGGCACTGTTCTGGCATCACGGGGGGGGGGGCTTTGTAAACGCACTTGGCCCCTGACTTCCATTCCAAACAAATTCCCTTTCCAAAAGCTCAATGGTACTCTTTCTCTTCTGAGCATTGTAGTTCGCCAGCAGAGCACTTGACGTCCACACATGGGATATTTCCATACTCAGAAGAAATGGGGTTACAAATTTTGGGGGTAATTTTCTCCTATTACCCCGTGTAAAAATGTAAAATTTGGGGAAAAAACAGCATTTTAGTGAGAAGTAATTTTTTTTTTCCATTTACACATCCAACTTTAACAAAAAGTCGCGAAATACCTGTGAGGTGTTAAGGCTCAGTGTACCCCTTATTACGTTCCTTGAGGGGGTGTAGTTTCCAAAATAGTATGCGATGTGTTTTTTTTTTTTTTTTTTTTTTTTGCTGTTCTGGCACCATAGGGGCTTCCTAAATGCGACATGCCCCCCAAAAACCATTTCAGCAAAATTTGCTTTCAAAAATCCAAATGTGACTCCTCTTTTGAGCATTGTAGTTCGCCTGCAGAGCATTTTACATCAACATGGGGTATTTCCAGACATGGGGTTGCAAATTTTGGGGGGCATTTTCTCCCATTACCCTTTATAAAAATGGTAAATTTGGGGGGGCGGGGGGGGGAAACCACTATTTATTTTTTCATTTACACATCCAACTAACGAAAAGTCATCAAACACCTCTGTGGGGTGTTAAGGCTCACTGGACCCCTTGTTACATGCCTTGAGGGGTGTAGTTTCCAAAATAGTATGCCATGTGTTTTTTTTTTTTTTGCTGTTCTGGCACCATAGGGGCTTCCTAAATGTGACATGCTCCCCAAAAACCATTTCAGAAAAACTCACTCTCCAAAATCCCATTGTCGCTCCTTCCCTTCTGAGCCCTCTACAGCGCCTGCCGAACACTTGCCATAAACATATGAGGTATTTCCTTACTCGAGAGGAATTGGGTTACAAATTTTGAGAGGATTTGTCTCCTTTTACCTCTTGTAAAAATTGGGTCTACAAGAACATGCGAGTGTAAAAAATGAAGATGTTGAAATTTCCCCTTTTTTTTCTGTTATTCCTGTAAAACACCTAAAGGGTTAACAAACACTTACTGAATATCATTTTGAATACTTTGAGGGGTGCAGTTTTTATAATTGGGTCATTTGTGGGGTAATTCTAATAGGAAGGCCCTTCAAATCCACTTCAAACCTGAACTGGTCCATGAAAAATTCAGATTTTGAAAATTTTGGGGAAAATTGCTGCTGAACTTTGAAGCCCTCTGATGTCTTCCAAAAGTAAAAACATGTCAACTTTATGATGCAAACAAAGTAGACATATTGGCCCAGATTTATCAAACTGTGTGAGAAAAAGTGGAGTGATTTCCCCACAGCAACCAATCAGTTCAGGTTTCACTTTATTTCAGATCATTAGTTGAGCTGTGATTTGTTGCTGTGGGAAAATCACTCCACTTTTTCTCTCACACAGTTTGATAAATCTGGGCCATTGTATTTGTGAATCAAAATATAATTTGGAAGGTCTATTTTCCTTACAAGCAGAGAGCTTCAAAGTTAGAAAAATTTTCAAATTTTTTTCATCATATTTTGGAATTTTTCACCAAGAAATTATACAAGTATCGACAAAATTTTACCACTAACAAAGTAGAATATGTCACAAAAAAAAAATCTCGGAATCAGAATGAAAGGTAAAAGCATCCCAGAGTTATTAATGCTTAAAGTGAAAGTGGTCAGATGTGCAAAAAACGCTCTGGTCCTACAGTAAAAATTGGCCTGGTCCTTAAGGGGTTAAGGACCGAGGGCGCACCTGTACACCCTGGTTCTGTTTACCAGGGTTTAAACCGTTCTCACGAGCAGAGAATGCTTCAAACCCAGTCAGTCCCAGTTGCTATGAGCAGCCAGAACCCATGGTTAGGGCCAAGCACCACCGTTCAGGCCAATGCACGGCCATAACCCTTTAGACACCACGATCAAAGTTGTTCGTGGCGTCTAAAATTTTGGGTTAAGGGTGCCAATTAGCTCAGTGGAGCCAATCGGGACATCCGCAGCGTGTCCCTATCAGCTGAGTGGACGGAGGGAGAGCCCTTACCTGCCTCTTTGCCATCCCATGCAGGCTGGAGCAGTAGAGCTGGCATAGCATTAAACAGTGTATGCAATCAAAAGATTACACGGTATAGTCCCCCTATGGGGACAAAAAAAATAAAAAAGTGAATTAACCCCTTCCTAATAAATTTGAATCACCCCTCATCCCATTTTTTAAATAAAATAATGTAATAAAAAACAATCATGTGGTAACGCCGCGTGCGTAAATGTTCGAACTATTAAAATAAAAGGTTATCAATGGCGTACACAAAAAAATTCAAAATAATAAACAAAGTTCAAAACTGCATTTTTGATCACTTCATATAACAAAAAAAAAAAAAACTAATTAAAAACGATCAAAAAGTCCTATCAAAATAAAAATGGTACTAATAAAAACTACAGATCACGGTGCAAAAAATTTTTTAAAAAAATTTGCCATAACAGCCCAATATACAGAAAAATAAAAAAAGTTTTTCAATTTCCCCCCAACAAATTTTTTGGGTTTTGCGATAGATTTTCTTATTAAATGATTGATTGTCATTACAAAGTACAATTGGTGACGCAAAAACAACCCTCATATAGGGGTGTTAGTAAGCAGTAAGAAGGTGGCGTCTGAGGCAGCGGTGGCAACTTTAGCGGAAACTTGTCAAACACCTGTGGGGTGTAAAGGCTCACTGTACATCTTGTTACGTGCCTTGAGGGGTGTGGTTTCCCAAATAGTAGGCCATTTGGTTTTTTCTTTTGCTGTCCTGGCACCATAGGGCCTTCCTAAATGCGACATGCCCCCCAAAAACCATTTCAGCAAAATGTGCTTTCCAAAATGCAAAATGTGGCTCCTTCTGAGCATTGTAGTTCGCCAGCAGAGCACTTGACGTCCACACATGGGGTATTTCCATACTCAGAAGAAATGGGGTTACAAATTTTGGGGGGCATTTTCTCCTATTACCTCTTAAATTGTAAGTTTGGGTAAAAAAAAAACCAGCATTTTAGTGAAAAAATTTTTCATTTACACATCCGACTACCGAAAAGTCATCAAAGACCTGTGCGGTGTTAAAGGGGTACTCCGGTGAAAAACTTTTTTCTTTTAAATCAACTGGTGCCAGAAAGTTAAACATATTTGTAAATTACTTCTATAAAAAAAAAATCTTAATCCTTCCAGTACTTATTAGCTGATGAATGCTACAGATGAAATTCCTTTCTTTTTGGAACACTGATGGCATCACGACCACAGTGCTCTCTGCTGACATCTCTGTCCATTTTAGCAACCATGTATAGCAGATGTATGCTAAGGGCAGCATGGTGGCTCAGTGGTTAGCACTACTGCCTTGCAGTGCTGGGCACTTGGGTTCAAATCCCACTAAGGACAACAAATATAGAGTTTATTATTATTATTATAATGACGTCAGCAAAGAGCACTGTGCTCGTGATGTAATCAGAGAGAATTTCAAAAAGAAAAGAATTTCCTCTGTAGTATTCAGCAGCTAATAAGTACAGGAAGGATTAAGATTTTTTAATAAAAGTAATTTACAAATCTGTTTAACTTTCTGGCACCAGTTGATTTAAAAGAAAAAAGGTTTTCACCGGAGTACCCCTTTAAGGCTCACTGGACCCCTTGTTATGTGCCATGAGGGGTGTAGTTTCCAAATAGTTATGGCACCATAGGGGCTTCCTAAATACGACATCCCCGCAAAAAAAACATTTCAACAAAATTCACTTTCCAAAATCCCATTGTCGGTCCTTCCCTTCTGAGCCCTCTAGTGCACCCACAGAACACTTTACATCCCCATATGAGGTATTTCCTTACACCAAAGAAATTGGGTTACACATTTTGGGGAGCCTTTTTACCTTTTACCCCTTGTAAAAATTTTAAAAAACAAGAACATGCTAGTGTAAAAATTGAGATTTTGAATTTTCTCCACTTTGCTGCTATTCCTGTTAAACATCTAAAAGGGTTAAACTTTCTGAATGTCATTTTGAATACTTTGAGGGGTGCAGTTTTTAGAATGGGGTATTTCTAATATGAAGGCCCTTCAGTTTTGAAAAGGGATTTGAACTGGTCCATGAAAAATTCAGATTGAAAATTGTGAAAAATTTGAAAATTTCTGCTGAGGTTTGAAGCCCTCTGATGTCTTCCAAAAGTAAAAACATGGCAACTTTATGATGCAATTATAAAGTAGACCTATTGCATATGTGAATCAATATATCATTTATTTTGAATGTCTATTTCCCTTACAAGCAGAGAGCTTCAAAGTTAGAAACATGCAACATTTTCAAATTTTTCATGAAATTTTTGAATCATTCAAGAAATGATGCAAGTATCGACCAAAATTTACCATTATGATAAAGTGGAATTTGTCAAGAAAAAACAGTCTCAGAATCAAATGTCTCAGAATCAAGTAAAAGGATCCCAGAGTTATTAATGCTTGAAGTGAAAGTGGTCAGATGTGCAAAAAATCGGGTCTCTGTTCCTTAAAGGAGTAGTCCAGTGATGACCCAGTGGTGAACAACTTATCCCCTATCCTAAGGATAGGGGATAAGTTGCAGATCGCGGCGGGGTCCGACCGCTGGGGCCCCCTGCGATCTACTGTACGGAGCCCCGACAGACCGTGGGAAGGGGGCGTGTCGACCTCCGCACGAAGCTGCGGCCGACACGCTCCCTCAATACAACTCTATGGCAGAGCCGAAGCGCTGCCTTCTGCAATCTCCGGCTCTGCCATAGAGATATATTGAGGGGGCGTGTCAGCCGCCGCTTTGTGCGGGGGTCGACACCCGCTATCTGGCCGGAGAGCCTGGCTCCCGTACAGAGCGATCGCAGGGGGCCCCAGCGGTCGGACCCCCCGCGATCTCAAACTTATCCCCTATCCTTAGGATAGGGGATAAGTTTTTCACCGCTGGACTACCCCTTTAAGGTGAAAATGGGCTTGGTCCCCAAGTGGTTGAAGGGGTACTTTACTGGAATTTTTTTTTTTAATCAACTGGTGCCAGAAAGTTAAACAGATTTGTATTCACTTCTATTAAAAAAAAAAAAAAAAAATATTAATCCTCCCAGTACTTATCAGCTGTTATATGATCCACAGGAAGTTCTTTTCCTTTTGAATTTCTTTCCAGTCTGAGCACAGTGCTCTGTTGACACCTCTGTCCATATCAGGAACGGTCCAGAGCAGGAGAGGTTTTCTATGGGGATTTGCTTCTACACTGGACAATTCCTAAAATGGACAAATGTGCCAGCAGAGAGCACTGTGGTCAGACAGAAAAGACATTCAAAAAGAAAAGAAATTCCTGGAAGGATTAAGATTTTTTAATAGAAGTTAATTACAAATTTGTTTAATGTTCTGGCACCAGTTGATTTAGAAATAAATAGAAATTTTACACCCAAGCCTGTAAATCATGTCACACATTATATTTGCACTATGGTATTGCAGCCTCGTCATAGATCACAATGGGGAGACAATCACCAAGATATTTTCTATACAAATATTTATTACGTTACAGTTTATTAGTTCACAAGAAAGATGGCCGCCCTCACTGTAACAAGGCCGGCCAATAGTAAAACGTAATGGAAGCATGATCTACCTCAAGGTTTAAAAAGAACATCTGTATCATGAGTGTGGAATTGGACTGAATCCAGTTATCCGCATGGGAAAATACATAATCAAAATTACTATAATAAATACATCTATTAAATCATCTATTGAGAAATTACAGAGTCAATGACAAGGAATTACAGACAATGGTTGGCGATCACCCAACAAGTAGGACGTGCAGTATTCACATTGATTGTCGTCAGTCTAACAGTTGTGTCCAACATGGCAAATCACGAGTCTGAGGTGCTTAAGGTTACGAAGCGCATTGTTCTTACAAAACTAAAATCAGGGAACATCCAATGGACAGTGGTTCAACCCATGGAACTGGGTATCAAAACTCAGCATGACCAATGCAATCAGGTGGGCGCCTTCATCGCCCCTATCCAGGTCATACAACTCTCGTTCTCCAGTTCAAATGCAAAGAAACAAAAGTCATCTCTGGAACGTACATAAGCGTCTGCAACACCGGAAGATGAGCAGAAACCTCCTCTCCTGTCCAATAAGCAGCAGGCACTTTTGGCTAATAGGTCAATCGATATGAAGGCTTCATATTCTTGTAGGGAGGGAGATGTAGAGAGATTAAGTTTATTGTTTTATTAAGGTAAAAAAAAAAACAAAAAAAAAAAAACAGCCTGTGGAGAAGCTTCAGTCATCACCCTCCACAGCTTTTTGAGAAGGTCTTTGAGATGTTGCCAAGGTTTCAGTAGTGTGAAGTAAGGAGCCAGTACTATTTGGAGGATGAAGCAGCTACAGGTCTATTCCAGGGTCAGTCTGCCTTGTGGTGGTTATTATTCTGCACTGTATGACCATTGGACACTGACCCATTCTTGGTGGGTTCCTCGTCGTCTTCATCCGGAATGTCAGTTTCATCTTTGTCACTTCGGTCATCTTGCTCCAGCTGGAAGAGTTTAAGCCATTAGAAACCAACTAGAGAACAGCCAATGTGTCTTCATATAAAACAAAAAGCCAAGCCAAGTGTCAGCCCCTACATGCTACAAGGTCCTTAAAGGGGTACTCCACTGGAAAACTTTTTTATTTCAGGTGCCAGAATGTTAAACAGATTTGTAAATTACTTCTATTAAAAAAAAATCTTAATCCTTCCAGTACTTATCAGCAGCTGTTTACTATAGAGGAAGTTCTTTTCACAGTGTTCTCTGCCGACACCTCTGTCCATGGCAGGAACTGTCCAGAGTAGGAGCAAATCCCCATAGAAAACCTATCCTGCTCTGACCTGGACAGAGGTGTCAGAGAGCACTGGTCAGGCAGAAAGGAAATTCAAAAAGAAAATAAATTCCTGTGGATCATACAGAAGCTGATAAGTACTGGAAGGATTTAGTTTTTTTTTTTTTATAGAAGAAATTTACAAATCTGTTTAACGTTCTGGCACCAGTTGATTTAAAAAAATATGTTTTCTAGTGGAGAACCCCTTTAACCTCTTAAGGACTCAGGGCACACCTGCACACCCTGGATAGCGGGTCGGTCCCAGCGGCTAATGAAAGCCGGGACCCTGGGCTAATCGCGTATGGCACTAGTTGTTGTGCCGCGTGCTATTAACCCTTTAGACGCGGCAATCAAAGTTGACGGCAGTGTCTAAAGTTGAAAAAAAAAAAAAAAAAATGCATCCCGGCAGCTCAGTTGGGCTGATCGGGAACACCGCGGTGTCCCGATCAGCTAGGATGCTGAAGGAAGGTCCCCTACATGCTTCTTCAGCGTTCGATCAGCGATTGACTTCACCGTGCCTGAGATTCAGGCAGGAGAAGTCAAGCCCCGATAACACTGATCATCCGCATGTAGTTCTGATGCCGATGATCAGTGTTAGGAATCAATGTAATGCATGTCATTGCCCCTAGAGGGGGCTATAACATAGCAAAAAAAAAAAAAAAAAAAAAAATTTTTTAAAGTTACTAATGATGAAAAAATGTAAACTGTAAATAAAAATAAACATATGGCATATCGCTGCATTTGGAAATGTCAGAACTATAAAAATATATTGTTAATTAAACTGCACAGTCAATGGCGTACACGCAAAAAAATTCCAAAGTCCAAAATTGCTTATTTTTGGTCACTTTTTATAGCACAAAAATAAAAAAAATTATCAAAAGTCCAATCAAAACAAAAATGGTGCCAATAAAAACTTCATATCACGGCGCAAAAAAATGAGCTCTCATACCAGCCCGTACACGGAAAAATTATAGGGGTCAAAAGAGGACAATTTTAAGCATTAATTTTCGTGCATGTAGTTATGATTTTTTTTCTAGAGGTACGACAAAATTAAACCTATATAAGTTGGGTATCATTTTAACTGTATGGACCTACAGAATAAAGATAGGGTGTCATTTTTACTGAAAAAATGTACTGCGTAGAAACGGAAGAAATTATTTTTCTCAGTTTCGCTGTGGATTTTTTGGTAAAATGACTGATGTCATTACAAAGTAGAATTGGTGGCGCAAAAAATAAGCCCTCATATGGAATTTTAGGTGCAAAATTTAAAGGGTTATGATTTTTAAAGGGTAAGGAGGAAAAAACGAAAGGGCAAAAACAGAAAAACCCTGCGTCCTTAAGGGGTTAAAGGTTGTACATGGTATTATATTAATATATGACCGCTTTCTTCAGACACATCACCACTCTCGTCTATTGGCTGTGGTGTTACAGCTGAACACTTCAAGTGAATACTAGACACAGCTAGTCACATTTTTCCAACTCTCCTAAAAACACTTTTAAGGGTGCGTTCACACATGCATATTTTTGGACTTCAATGGGCAGCAAAATCTGCTGAAGAAAATCTGCAGCAGAAAATATGCATGTGTGAACGAGCCCTAAAAGATCATCAGACATGTGGAACCATGACTGCATACTGAGCCAAGGAAGTAAACCGTGCTGCCGTATGCTTTATCTGGCTCTATCTAGAGATCAGAGGGTGTATCAGCATCGAGACCCTAACCGATCTAAATTTGTGACATGTCACAAGTTTTTATAAGAGTAATGTTTTAAAGGGGTTATCCAGGATTAAAAAATCTATTATTTCTTCAAAAACTAGCGCCACACCTGTCCTCAGGTTGTGTGTGGTACTGCAGCTTAGTTCCACTGAAGTGAATGGACCAAAGTTGGAATATCCCACACAACCTGAGGAACGGTTTGGTGCTGTTTTTGGAAGAAATTAGCTTTTTTTTTATTATTATTGCCGAATATCCCCTTTGAGATTGCTTAGTGACTGTCAAGAACTCGATCCATTTAAGGGTCTATTCACCCGGCACAATTTCCGCTTGCGGAATTACGCCTCAAATTAAAGCCCATAGACTTCTATGGGATTCCAAACTCCCATTCACACTTCTGAGTTTCCGCTTGCGGAATTTGACAAGCGGAAACTCAGAAGTGTGAATGGGAGTGCGGAATCCCATAGAAGTCTATGGGCTTTAATTTGAGGCGTAATTCCGTAAGCGGAAATTGTGCCGTGTGAATAGACCCCAACACTGCTGCTGGATGTTCACATGGCGGATTTTCCACCTTGAGATTCTCGGACTGCACAGATCTGCGTCATCACCATTAATGGCAGTGGTGCCCGTGAGTAATTCCGGCAAAAGGATAAACATGTAAATTTTTTTGGGGGAGTGCATTTCCACAGCAGAGTTTCCCGCCGCTGAAATTCTGCGTGAATGGGTCAGTGGAAGACCCATTCTCACCAATTCTAGATTAGTGCAGCGAAAGTAGTTTGTCTCAGAAGGTGGGGGCTGGAGCACTCCAAGATAACCGATGGTCCATGGAGACTGCAATCAGACACTTCTCCCCTATCAACAGCATAGGGGGTAAAGGTTTTATTGGCTGAATAACCCCTTTAAATTGGGGTCAGAACAGAGGAGTATCAGCTCCATGCTGAAACATTTAATCTCAAGTTAAAGGGTTCTCTCATCAATGACTTACCTTGCCTGTAAGAAATTTATGGGCCATGCCAAGGATAAGGTAAGCCCAGAATATGTGTAGACATTGTAGTACCCACAGCATGACATTAAAAAAGTAATAACCAAAGAAAGGTGGGTAAATCTCCAGAGGGTACACCCAGGTACAATGAAGAATCCTGCAAAAGATGAAAAAATAAATAAATAAAAAAAATCATATAAGCATCTAGCAATAACCCTAATAGAA
The DNA here is from genome assembly GCF_029499605.1 of Hyla sarda. NCBI lineage: Eukaryota > Metazoa > Chordata > Amphibia > Anura > Hylidae > Hyla > Hyla sarda. The sequence continues at coordinate 86,613,112 of NC_079199.1, read as the reverse complement.
ATTAAAGAGGACCTGTCACCAAATAAAACTTTTAATATAGTGTTCCTCATATAATTAGCAGACACTTACTTGCTTTTAAAATTATCAACATAAATATGTTTAAAATGTAATAGAAAAAAATGGCCACTAGGTGGCTCTGTTCTGTTCCCTGCCACAATTAATACAGTGAATTCGGTCTCCTCCTGGCCTGCCAGGAGTCCAAACTCAGGAAGCGTTTCTCTGCACTGAGCTTGATTGACAGCTGCATAGAGCCTCACTGAAAGATACACAGAACCTGAGGTCTTCTATTCATCACAGCACTGCATCCATGTGAGGGCGGAAATGGTCCCCCAGCAGGCTTCAGTGATGTCATGCCTGCTGGCAAACGCCCACTTGCACTATGTGAGCAAGAAGAATGGTAAGATACACAGCTTTTTAAAGCTCTGAAATTGTTTTTAAAGGGTTGGAGAAGTGTTAGGGAACATAGCCTGAGTTTGTTTAGAAAAGTTTATTTGGTGACAGGTACTTTTTAAAGGTGGAGCCACAATGCCTGTGACCAGCTTTAGGAGCATTCTGGTTAAGAAAAATATAAAAATAGCTAATTTTGCTTCTTGGCTACTACGGTGGAAACAAGGAACGTTCCTTTCAACCCTAGAGAGCCCAGCCGCATCCATAACTTCCGCCACTACTCACCAGAACGGAAAGATAATAATCCTTGTGATGATGAAGACTAAAGCAAATACTACAAACAAGTTGTTGCAGGTCTCCTTCCAGCCGGCGTAGTTAAACATCTTTGCAGACTGTAAAGGGGATAGAAGAAATTCTCATTGAGTCTCACATCAGCAGGAAGCCAACAACGGCGCTACTCCAGGTCAAGGCTGGGATTACCGCTAGTGTTTAATGGACCATGCCATACACTGTATGGCTGGAGGCTATATGCCTGTGGGGGAACATACTGCCAGCCTAATGTGGGGGGGGGGGGGGGGGGGGGGTAGTCCACTAAAGATATATAAGTGTGAATAGGAATTTGTTCATGTTTTTTAAATTTTGTTTTTTATTTAACTATAGTCTGGCCCTCCAACGGTCTGAGGGACAGTGAACTGGCACCCTGTTTAAAAAGTTTGAGGACCCCTGGACTAGACTCTAGTGGATTTACCCTTCAGACAAGGCCATAGAAAGATTATAAAGAGCTCACCTCTAGCAAGAAGTCAGAGGCATCGTGAATGATCAGTACCAAGGTACCCACACGTATGTAATTGGCACACCACGAGAAGCTGATCAGTACAATAGTGGCCACATGGTGTATGATCTGCTCTTGAAAGTCCTGGATGTGCCAAAAGGGGAAAAAAAAATATATTAAAAAGTAACTCAAAACCTACATAAAGGACTGAGTAACTTAAACAGTGATCTTCAGTGCAGAGATTATAATTATTTTGCATCCAGAGCTGTACTCAAAATTCTGCTAGCTACCTGTTGACTGTCAAGCTTTAGGACACATATGTCACCGCTGTGCCAGCAGAATTTTTAAGTGTACCTGTCGGCAACAAAACTTTTTATATAATGTAGATAATACCATTATATGTATATTTGCAATATGCATTGGTTAACCCCTTAAGGACCAAGGGCGTACAGGTACGCCCTTGGACCCGCTCTCCTGATATAACGCGGGGTTACACAGTAACCCCGCGTCATATGACGGCGGGCCCGGCGTCATAGTGAAGCCGGGACCCGCCTCTAATAGCGCGCAGTGCCGATCGCGGCACCGCGCGCTATTAACCCTTTAGCCGCGCGCTCAGAGCTGAGCCGCGCGGCTAAAAGTGAAACCGAAAGTGGCCGGCTAGCTCAGTCGGGCTGTTCGGTATAGCCGCGGCTAATCGCGGCATCCCGAACAGCTGACAGGACAGCGGGAGGGCCCCTACCTGCCTCCTCGCTGTCCGATCGCCGAATGACTGCTCAGTGCCTGAGATCCAGGCATGAGCAGTCATGCGGCAGAATCGTTGATCACTGGTTTCTTATGAGAAACCAGTGATCAATAATGAAGATCAGTGTGTGCAGTGTTATAGGTCCCTATGGGATAACAATGATCAGTGTGTGCAGTGTTATAGGTCCCTATGGGACCTATAACACTGCAAAAAAAAAGTGAAAAAAAATAAGTGAATAAAGATCATTTAACTCCTCCCCTATTAAAAGTTTGAATCACCCCCCTTTTCCAATAAAAAAAAAAAAAAACAGTGTAAATAAAAAGAAAAATGAACATATATGGTATCACCGCGTGCGGAAATGTCCGAATTATAAAAATATATAATTAATTAAACCGCTCGGTCAATGGCGTGCGCGCACGCAAAAAAATTCCAAAGTCCAAAATAGTGCATTTTTGGTCACTTTTTATATCATTTAAAAATGAATCAATAATCAATAAGTCCTATCAATGCAAAAATTGTACTGTTAAAAACTTCAGATCACGGCGCAAAAAAGGAGCCCTCATACCGCCCCATACACGGAAAAATAAAAAAGTTATAGGGGTCAGAAGATGACAATTTTAAACGTATAAATTTTCCTGCATGTAGTTATGATTTTTTCCAGAAGTCCGAAAAAATCAAACCTGTATAAGTAGGGTATCATTTTAATCGTATGGACCTACAGAATAAAGATAAGGTGTCATTTTTACCGAAAAATGTACTACGTAGAAACGGAAGCCCCCAAAATTTACAAAACTGCGTTTTTTCTTCAATTTTGTCGCACAATGATTTTTTTTTCCGTTTCACCGTAGATTTTTGGGCAAAATGACTGACGTCATTACAAATTAGAATTGGTGGCGCAAAAAATAAGCCATCATATGGATTTTTAGGTGCAAAATTGAAAGAGTTATGATTTTTTAAAGGCAAGGAGCAAAAAACGAAAATGCAAAAACGGAAAAACCCCCGGTCCTTAAGGGGTTAAAATATGTGTATATTTTTGGGTGAAAAAGTGCTATCCCTGCAGCTATTGTCTGTGTGTCTCTATGAGGAGTCCAAATACAGGAAGTGAGGGTGGGACAAGGAGGGCTCTGTGCAGGCTCCTGGCTTGTCAATCATCCTGATGTTTGAGCCGGGAGCCCCGCTTGCCCTCCGTGCGCAGAGCCCCTCTTGCCCTCAGTGCGCAGAGCCCCGCTTGCCCTCAGCGCGCAGAGCCCTGTTTGTCCACCCACACTTCCTGTATTTGGACTCCTCATGGAGACACACAGGCAATAGCTGCAGGAACAACAATATATATATTTTTTTAACCAATCTATATTACAAATATACATATAATTGTATTATCTACAGTATATAAAAAGTTTTTGTTGATGACAGGTACACTTTAAATGCAGCCTCCAAAAAGGAGAAGTATCAGTACCCACCTTCCGCTTGACGTCAAATGCCACTCTGAAGAGTAGAGACCAGTAGAATCCCAGTGAAATCATATAATACCAATACTGGGACGGCAGCATAGTCTGAAGGAGAAGCGAGGAAGAGATGTAATCAGTACATGATAGCCCCTATATTCTCTCTTTTGGTACAATTTTCACTGGGAATCCACACCACATATCAACAGGGTATACACATTGATCTTGTGCACTGATGTTGTGTTTTTAAAGAAACCTGTTGCATACCCCCCCCCCCCCCCCCAAAAGGTTGGCCTTTTTATTAATTATCTTTGGGGTGCCCTGGTCACACACCATTACAGTTTCTTGATCTGTTTTTCCTTTCCCGAGATATGTGGGATTATAGTTTGACAATTCGGGGAATCAGATTAATTTTCATTTTCAAATCGTAGGGGAGTTGGCCACAGGTCCTCTTTTATAGGAGAAGCATGGTCGCAGCCTTAGAGGTGCTTTATAAGGGGTATTCCGGCTTTAGACATCTTATCTCCTATCCAAAGGATAGGGGGATAAGATGTCTGACTGCAGGGGTCCCGCAATCTCCATCCAGCACCCGGCATTCTGTGCCGGGCGCTGCTGCTCCAGAGAAGTCACACCACGCCCCCTCCATTCACATCACGACCCTCCCATAGACATAAATGGAGGGGGTGTGATGTGACGTCGTGAGGGGCCGTGGTGTGACTTCTCTGGAGCAGCGCCCGGCGCAGAATGGCGGGTGCTGCACAGAGATCCCGGGGGTCTCAGCGGCAGGACCCCTGCGATTAGACATCTTATCCCCTATCCCTTTAAAGTAATTTGTTTGACTATAGTTTTAGAATGATATCTATTTGTGTTATATAAAAGGCACCTGGCTGATTCTTGTCACATCCCTTGGGCTGCTGTATGATTGTGTATATACTGAACCCATTCACTATTTGGGAATTACCTGTTTAGGAAATTCTTTCCAAACCTCTCGGAGATCATGAAACCAGGGTTTCTGCATAAAAAAATAAAATACAAAAAATAAAAACAATTATACATGTCACACATAACATCATGAGCAGATTATACCTAATTCTATCTCCACGTAGAAACAGAATGTGTCGGCAGAGAAGAACAATTCAGCCCATCTAGTCTGCCCATACATGTTTAAACTCCTTCACTGTATTTGCAGCGACCATCTCTGCAGGAAGGCTATTTCATGCATCCACTACTCTCTCAATAAAGTAATACTTCCTGATATTACTGCAGAAACATTTGCCCCTCTAATATAAAACTGTCCTCTTGTGGTAGTTTTTCCATCTTTTGAATATAGTCTTTTCCTTTACTGTGTTGATTCCCTTTATGTATTTAAAAGTCTCTATCATATCCCTTCTGTCTCTTCTTTCTTCTTTACATGTTAAGGTCCTTTAACCTTTCCTGATAAGTTTTGTCCTGCAACCAATGTACTAGTTTAGTATCTTCTCTGTACCTTCTCCATAATATCTATATCCTTCTGGAGATACGGCCTCCAGTACTGCGCACAATACTCTGAGGTGTCACCTGTGCTTTGTACAACGGCATGGGCACTTCCCTCTTTACTGCTAATACCTCTCCCTATACACCCATGAGCACTTCCCTCATTCTACTGCTTATACCTCTCTCCCTATACACCCATGAGCACTTCCCTCTTTACTGATAATACCTCTCCCTATACACCCATGAGCACTTCCCTCATTCTACTGCTTATACCTCTCTCCCTATACACCCATGAACACTTCCCTCTCTACTTCTAATACCTCTCCCTATACACCCAAGCATTCTGATAGCATTTCCTGCTGCTCTATTACATTACATGGCATTAAAGCAAACATGTTGTACTCTAAAACTGCTACAATCTGGAAATGCTTTATTATCAAAGCTCATAAAAGGACTACTTACGTCCATAAGGACTGCCAGCCCACCAATGAATGCAAGAAGATAGTAGGCGAACCTCCAACTGAAAGAAAAGCAGACGTCTGATTGGCTAACACCATAACTAACGCAGTAAATCACTTAAAAAGGGGAAACCTACTTTTTTCTATGGTCTGACAAAAATCGGCAATATATTCCCCACAATACATCTGGGGATTGCCATACTTGGGTACCACCCAAGACTTTTTTTTTTTTAAGTGACCAGCAAAGTGGAACCGGACCTTTTGCTATAGGAGTTACAGCGTATTTCAACATATCTTGTCTGCTAGAGGCAATTTATGTAATAACCCTGTATAAAGTTATAGGGTGAGCTATAGAATAGTAATTATCATTATTTAGTGCAATCACTTCTCGTACCTGGCTTCCCGGAACTTCTTTTGTAAACTTGGCCTGTCCTGGTTTCTCCTCCGCCGAAACCATCTTTCCACCTGGCGAACTGTAAACTTACTTGCCCTAGACATGCTCTCTAGGTCACCCTGTCGGGAGATTTACAACAATGGCGTTATAGAATTATTGTACTGTACAAATGCAACAAAACCCTATACATTTTCGGAGATATCATTCACAACTTCCTATGACAACAATTCCTGTCTGGGCTTCACTGAGGTCACAGGGAATCTTGTGGCGCCACCTCACACTGACATTCATACATTATTTGTCACTGCTAAAGCCACAATGGATGCGCTGATTTAACGCCACATAAAGGCCCTATGATTAACAGAGCACAACACTCGAGGTGTCTTTATGGGGAAAAGTAAAACTGGGTCTAGAAATTTCAGCCAACATCTTTACACAGTAAGAAAAAAAGAAATTATTCCTACCGCTAATTCATTTTCATTTGTATTAATCCTTTATAATGACCCCATGTAAGGACGATGCTCCCACATCAATGTAACGACAGGAAACAGAGGTTGAGAAGAACCCCCTCCGCATCACCCTCAGTGCTTACCGTCACAGGGAGTTAAATATAAATCTATCACCAATTTATAGTCAGGGAATATATGGTGGTGCCGTCATGAAGGACTGGTGGAAACCTACCCCAGCATCCCCGGTCATGATGGCACCATGTAAGGATCCATACTAGAAAAGTAGCTCAGGGTGGGATTACTGCTTATGTCTTTATGTTCTAAAGGAGCGGAGACATCCAATCTGTGGTGACCGGCAAACTTATGTAGAGAAGACCAAATGGTCAGACCATAAGGAGGATACTGCCTTAGTAAAATGAGCTTTATTCTTCAGAGGACAACCCTTTCCTTTATCCAGCCAGCTACAGAATCTTTTGAGGCTTTTTTGCCTCAGTTTTTTGCCTTCAAACTGTAAAGATTTGGGATATTAAGGTACTAAAAGGATTTCACGTCTAGAGTGTGGAGTTTTACTTGTTTCTCGTTTTAAGGCTTTTGGGAGAAAGGAGGAGGCTTGGTTACTGTGAACTTAATTCTGGACTGTCTCAGAATAATTTTTTTCCATTTGAAATCTTGAAAAATTGGAGTCCTAACAGAGAGAGCCTGGATTTCTCCTATCCTATGTGCAGTGGCTATGACCTACTCACTTCCCTAAGGACTTGAGACTGCCGCCAATTGACAATATTTTGTTGACAGATATCGATATATCCTTGACAGGATCATGGACTGTAGGGTTCTGTTAGGGGCTTGACTCTAAGCTACTGCTTAGATCATTAGGTCAAACTTCATGCACAAATGGATGGCGGGGTGTTTTTTTTTTTTTTTTTTAACTATCAACTATTTTTACTAGTTATTTTTTTTATTTGGCTCTAGAAGCCTTAAAAAGGGGTACTCCGCTGCTCAGCGTTTGGAACAAATGGTTCCAAACGCTGGAGCCGGGAGCTCATAGCCCCGCCCCCTCATACTGTCTCGCCCCACCACCTCAACCCAAGTCTATGGGAGGGGCTATGACGTCACGAGCTCCCGTCACCGGCTCAAGCGCTTGGAACAGTTTGTTCCAAACGCTGAGCAGCGAAGTACCCCTTTGATGTCTGTGACTAGACCTGGAACACTGAGTATCTGGACTAGGTCAGGTTTCTCCATATTTATACACCAGTCCAACTGTTAGAGGAGACAGAGTTTGGAATAAGAAATGGCCTTGAATTCCTAGTTTCCCGGGGTGGTCAATCATTTCAATCACAATCGCGAGGGGCATAGAAAATTCAGAAGGGAAGACCCTAGAAGTGGTAGTGGAAGATTTTCCCCTTTATTTTTATGTCAAATTTACTCATCTTACACACACATAAGAAAAGGGTCAACAATATGACAGCAGAATGGGACGGAGGCAGGAATATACCGGTTTATGTATGCCGACTTCTGCCTCCATTGAGCAGGTGCATTAAGCAATGGTAATTATGTACAGTCTGGAACTAAACCACCGATCCGGGGGAGTTATACCCATTTATAATCAGGTTCACCCGCACTATAACCCTGTGTATTGGATTTGGTGCAGGTAATCAAGGTGTCAGATTCGCTTTACCCCATTTCCAGTCCCTTCAGTGATGTGGGGGCATCCTTATTACTTGGTGCCGTTATGAAGGTGGATGCTGTGGAAAGTGTGGACATAAACCCAACTATACTGAACAGTCCTGAATTAGGGAAAAACTTAAATAGTATTTCCAAAAAAAGATGGATTTAGGTTAGGTTGTCCAGCCCAGTAACATGAAGACTTCTGGTGATGCCATGACCTCTGATGGGGACACAATCGTACCTGTTTGGGATGTTTAGAGCGGCTTTTATAAAATGTCTCCAACACTGGATTATGCACCGCTCGCAGCTTCACCTTGTCTTTAACACCCAGTACCTTGGCAAGCGGGGTGGCCACATGACTGCAAGACACATGACAGAAGAAAGGTCACATATAAACAACAGACAGGGTTATCTAAGACAATATCTGCATAGCGGATTGAGTGGGCCATGACAAGCCACCAGATGGTATTGCATTTATATACAGTCATGGCTGTAAATGTTGGCACCCCTGAAATTCTTCTAGAAAATGAAGCATTTTTCACAGAAAAGGATTGCAGTAACACATGTTTTGCTATACACCTGTATATTCCCTTTGTGTGTATTAGAACTAAACCAAAAAACGGAGGAAAAAAAAGCTAATTGTACAGAATGTTACACTAAACTCCAAAAATGGTCTGGACAAAATTATTGGCACCCTTAACTTAAAATTTGGTTGGGCACCCTTTGGAAGAAATAACTGAAATCAGTTGCTTCCTATAACAATCAATAAGCTTCTTACACCTTTTCCCAACAGCAATTTTAAGATCTCTCCACAGGTGTTCAATGGGATTTAGATCTGGACTCATTGCTGCCACTTCAGAACTCTCCAGCACTTTGTTGCCATCCATTTCTGGGAGCTTTTTGACATATGTTTTGGGTCATTGTCCTGCTGGAAGACCCAAGATCTCGCAAACCCAGCTTTCTAACACTGGGCTTCACAGTGCGACCCAAAATCTGATGGTAATCCTTCATGATGCCTTGCACACATTCAAGGCACCCAGGGCCAGAGGCAGCCAATCCACCCCAAAATATCATTAAACCTCCACCATATTTCACTGTAGGTACTGTGTTCTTTTCTTTTTAGGCCTCATTCAATTTGTGGTAAAAAGTAGAATGATGCGTTTTACCAAAAAGCTCTATCTTGGTCTCATCTGTCCACAAGATGTTTTCCCAGAAGGATTTTGGCTTACTCAAGTTCATTTTGGCAAAATGTAGTCTTGCTTTTTGTCAGCAGTGGGGTCCTCCTGGGTCTCCTGCCATAGTATTTCATTGCATTTAAATGTTGACAGATCATGCTGATGCTCCCTAAGCCTGCAGGATGAATATCTTGAATATCTTTGGAACTTGTGTGGGGCTGCTTATCCACCATCCGAACTTTCATCAATTTTTCTCTTCCGTCCACGCCCAGGGAGATTAGCTACAGTGCCATGGGTTGCAAATTTCTTGACAATGTTGCACATTGTGAACAAAGGCAAATCTAGATCTCTCGAGATGGACTTGTAACCTTGAGATGGTTGATATTTTTCAAAACATTTTGTCCTCAAGTCCTCAGACAGTTCTCTTCTCCTCTTTCTGTTGTCCATGCTTAGTGTGGCACACACAGACACACAATGCAAAGGCTAAGTGAACTTCTTTCCATTTCAGGTGTGATTTTTAATATTGCCCACACCTGCTACTTGCCCCAGGTGACTTTAAAGGAGCATCAATCTTATTTTTCCACAATTTTGAAAGGGTGCCAATAATTTTGTCCAGACCATTTTTTCCTCCCTTTTTTTTTTGTTAAGTTCCAATACACACAACGGGAATAAACGTGTATAGAAAGACATGTGTTCCTGCAATCCTTTTCTGTGAGAAATACTTCTTTTTCTTGAAAAATTTCAGGGCCATGACTGTAGAACAGGGCCATCTGAAGATTTATAATAGGTACCAATTTACTTACATTTCATAGATGTACCGTACTATAAGGAAGAGAAAAGCAAGTGGGAGGGAGATGTACAGGTCAGAAGCTTTGGCGTATACACGACCATCCTGGTCTTCAAGGTCGGCCCAGGTCAGGTTCACAGGAAGCCAGAGCCTGTGCCACCAGAAGTAGTCGTAAGCAGTCTGCAGCATCCTGCGGGGAAGAGACACAGACATTAATAAAAGCCATAAGAACCACAAATTGTTATTTGCATCTTCAAATGATCTTTCGATTTGCATTATTAAAAACAGATAACTCCATTCTGGTGTAAAATGATGGTGTCCAAGGAGATTCTTAGTCAGCCATATGAAGGCTCTAGAATGGGGTAAAATAAGGTCAATAAGAATGAAACAGCACCACTCTTGCTCATCTGTTTGGAGAAAGAAGACCGATACTGGCGCCTAGTGCATTACCCTTGGTAGGAGGAGCAGTAGGTCAGGGGATTGGCCCAGGGACCATATAGATGGCTGCTCACCTTAGGTACGATATAAACAAGCCTATCACCCCAGTGAAAATGGGGGTACTAGTAGAGATGTAGCCGCTGCTTGCCTCTAGGGTTGCAGGGTCCGGCAGTGATGCTGGCCTGGATGCAGAGAAGGAGAAACCGGAGAAAAAAAAAAAACCTTTGGTGATGGCGCTGCGGCTCCCTCAAATGAAGAGGATGACAAGGAAATATATTTAAAAGGAAGGAGGGCACCTCCCGAAACGCGTCATCACCTGTTTTTTAATTTTCTATTCAATAAAGGTGGCTCCACTGTGAACCTTTTAAATATATTAACTTGTCCATCCTCTTCATTTGAGGGAGCCGCAGCACCATCACCAAAGGTTTTTTTTCTCTGGTTTCTCCTTCACTCTTGCTCATGGGCTATGTCAGGTACTGCAGCTTGGCCAAAATTACTCAAATGTGTATTGATATTTTATTAAGTGGTGGCATATCCTGCCACCAACCTTTGGCTCCCACCAGGGTGACCATGTAGGTTTTCAGCAGGATTGGCTAGTCAGATCGGCAAACTAAGGGGGCCTTGTACAGTTAAAGGGGTACTTCCCTGGCCGGCATTCAGAACTATATGTTCTGAACGCTGTTTTCGCGCTGCAAGGGTCGACCACGCCCGTGACTTCATGGTCACGCCCCCTCAATGCAAGTCTATGGGAGGGGGCGTGACTGAAAAAAATACTGTGTAGAAACGGAAGCCCCACAAAATGATTTTTCTTTGCGTTCCGCTGTAGATTTTGTGGGTAAAATAACTGATGTCATTACAAAGTAGAATTGGTGGCGCCAAAAATACGCCATAATATGGATCTTTCGAAAATTCGTGCAAAATTGAAAGTATTATGATTTTTTTAAAAAGGAGGAAAGAACGAAAGTGCAAAAATGGAAAAAAAAAAAACCGGGTCCTTAAGGGGTTAATGGAACAGAGCTGCAATACAACACAACCTGAGGAGAGGTGTGGTGCTTTTTTGTTGTTGTAACTTATCAGGTGTTTTTTGAATCCTATATAACCCCTTTAATACATTAACCCAGCAAACTAATGCAATCATTGTCGTAAGTATAAGACAATCCACACTCAACATGGGATCTTATAAAAACGTTTATGTTCTGCATTTGCCTTGTGTGACCGAAGCCTAAGAATCCATTGTGCCCCGGTATAGAGCACGGCCGGTGTCTTTTTGTGTTTATGGTTGACACCCTTAGAAAGCGTTGGCTGGCAGCCACTGGAGAGATGTCTGCACATGTACTAGTGACCCGACAGGTTGGATATTGGAAGACGGAAGAATCAATTTTTGGAGAGGTCTTCATCGGTAAATCTATGCAAATTCTCCGGCAATTGTATAAGTAGGATCAGAGAGGCCTCAACAAGAATGGATCACTGCAAAAACAAATCTGCTTTCTAGGGATGTGACTCCTGTGTAAAGACTGGAATTAAAGTGGTATTCCCATTTATAACACATACATTTATGACAGGGCCCATGTCTCAAACAGCCACTAGAGGCCGCCACCACCATCCTTATTATTACTAAGAGATAGATAGATGATAGATAGATAGATAGATATTATATATACACACACACAAATTTAGAAATGGAGCAGCACAACCAATACAGAGGAGATAGATGTGGGTGCCAGCGGTCCGTTGTCCCAGATGACGGGCCAAAAATAGACAGCAACTAAAGAAGTAACTAAAGAACCACAGCACTCCAAAGAAAGGTGCAAAAAAGTGATTGATTTATTAGCCTGGCGGCATAGCGACGTTTCGGCTGCCCACTTGCAGCCTTTCTCAAGCTCAGCAACAGTGAAACTGACAAAGTATTTATACATAGTTGTACAGTAGTGTAAATAGTTAAATAGAATTAATTAACAATATTAACAAAATTCATTACATTACAAAGTGCATAAGGGTCATAAACATATATAAAAAAAAAAAAACATGTTTATATAAAGTGCATAGATTAGTGAAATGCCCCGATTTAAGGTGCCATATATATTACATAAAAAAAATGATTAGTGAATAAGCAGTTATAATGAGGTAGGCGGAACATACGTGTAATCTTTGCGGGAAGGACAGGTTACTGTAATGGCGTGTGATGCCGCTGTTTGTTCCCCGGCGTGCACGCCGTTCTGTGCGTCAGTGCGCAGGGGTGTGGAAATTTAAAAAAAAAATACTTGTCCGAGGGACTAAAGCGGAACACAATCTACTTGTCCCTCAAGAAAATCCACTTGTCCTGGTAGATAAAATAATTTTCACCAAAATAGTCTGATCTCCCCCCCCCCCACTAGACCACCAGGGATGGATATAAGATCCTTTAGACACTGCTGACAGCGGTGATCTAATGGTTTAATAGGTGATCGCAGTATGTCAGGCTATTAGCGGCCGGAGAGCTGTAGATCCTCTTACATCCGAGCCCAGAAAAGTCTAGATATAACTTTTTGATCACCTTATAAAAAATTTCTCATATGAAGTGACCAAAAATGAACAATTCTGGACTATTATTTACATTTACACCGTTCACCATACGGTTTAATTAACATTATATTTTAATAGTCTGGACATTTCCACATGCAGCGATACCACTTATGTTTATTTTTGTACATTATTTTTATTTAAAGAAAATTGGAAACTTTTATTAGGAAAGGGGCTTATTCACATGTATACGCACTTTTTAAAATATTTTAATCACTTTTTTTCAGTCTCAATAGGGACTTGTGTTACTGGGGGGGGGGGGGGGGGGGGTTCTGCTTCTCCAGTTTATATGGTGCATTTTGTGTCAGAAAATGCTGGAAGTTGCATTTAGTTACTAGATAACTACAACACCCAGCATGCCCTGATACAGCCTATAGCTCTGCAGCTGACCCGAACCAAAACTACAACTCCCAGCATGTTACACTTTATAGTTCTACAGTTTAGGTTATGGTCCAACATTGCTGGGAGTTGTAGTTTTGGTTCGGGGGTGTTTGTGTGCATCCGTGGGGCTCTTGGTTGCCGGGTGAGTATGAAGGGGGCGGGATTCTGGGGGTGCAATTTAGTGCGGGGGCCACTAAAAATAAATAAAATTAGATGGCACAACTGCCCTAATTCCTGACGTGACAGTCCGCTCCTATACAAAACATTCATGCATACACATATACATACACCAGCCACTGCCCCCATATCATACATATACACCCCCCCCGCCACTGCCCCCCCCCCCACATCATACATTACATACACACATACACTCACACCATACATACACACCATACATATACACCATACATATGCACACATCATACATACACCTGCCGCTGCCCACCCCACATCATATATTACATACACAGACATTACACTTAGACATTATACACACATTATACATTATAACACATCATATAATGTATTGAACTGGCTTAATGTAGAGATGGTACAAGGTAAGTTAAGTAAAGTAAATGTAAGCAAATCTCCAGGGCCGGATGGATTGCACCCAAGAGTTCTTAGAGAGGTAGGTTCAGTAATATCTGTACCCCTGTTCATGATATTTAGAGATTCTCTGGTGTCTGGTATTGTGCCAAGGGACTGGCACAAGGCAAATGTGGTGCCAATCTTCAAGAAGGGCTCTAGGTCTTCGCCAGGCAATTATAGACCGGTAAGTCTAACGTGCATTGTGGGTAAATTGTTTGAAGGACTTATAAGGGATTACATACAGGAATACATAGGGGATAATAGTATTATAAGTGATAGCCAGCATGGGTTTACTAAGGATAGAAGTTGTCAAACCAATCTAATTTGCTTTTATGAAGAGGTGAGTAGAAGCCTTGACAGAGGAATGGCTGTGGATATAGCGTTTCTGGATTTTGCCAAAGCGTTTGATACTGTCCCTCACAGACGTCTGACAGGTAAGTTAAGGTCTTTGGGTTTGGAAACTTTAGTTTGTAACTGGATTGAACACTGGCTCATGGATCGTACCCAGAGAGTGGTGGTCAATGATTCGTACTCTGATTGGTCCCCGGTAATTAGTGGTGCACCCCAAGGTTCAGTACTGGGCCCGCTGTTTAATTTATTTATCAATGATATAGAGGATGGTATTAACAGCTCTGTTTCTATCTTTGCAGATGACACCAAGCTTTGTAGCACGGTACAGTCTATAGAGGATGTGCATAGGTTACAAGATGACTTGGATAGACTAAGTGTCTGGGCATCCACTTGGCAAATGAGGTTCAATGTGGATAAATGTAAAGTTATGCATCTGGGTACTAATAACCTGCATGTGTCGTATGTCTTAGGGGGGATTAAACTGGCAGAGTCACTGGTAGAGAAGGATCTGGGTGTACTTGTAGATCACAGACTACAAAATAACATGCAATGTCAGGCTGCTGCTTCCAAAGCCGGCAGGATATTGTCATGTATCAAAAGAGGCATGGACTCAAGGGACAGGGACATAATACTCCCCCTTTATAAAGCATTGGTACGGCCTCACCTGGAATATGGTGTTCAGTTTTGGTCACCTGTCCATAAAAGGGACACGGAACATTTAGCTATGAGGAGCGATTAAAGGAGTTACAATTGTTTAGTCTTGAGAAGAGACGTTTAAGGGGGGATATGATAAACGTATATAAGTATATTAATGGCCCATACAAAAAATATGGAGAAAAACTGTTCCAGGTTAAACCCCCCCAAAGGACGAGGGGGCACTCCCTCCATCTGGAGAAGAAAAGGTTTAGTCTAAAGGGGCGGCACGCCTTCTTTACCGTGAGGACTGTGAATTTATGGAACGGTCTACCTCAGGAACTGGTCACAGCAGGAACAATTAACAGCTTTAAAACAGGGTTAGATACATTCCTGGAACAAAATAACATTAAAGCTTATGCAGAATTATAAAACTACATCCCTTTCCCTTATCCCCTTACACCCTTCCCTTCAATCCCCTGGTTGGACTTGATGGACGTATGTCCATGGCATGCTGGGAGTTGTAGTTTTGCAACAGCTGGAGGCACCCTGGTTGGGAAACACTGATATACACCATACATATGCACACATCATACATACACCTGCCGCTGCCCCCCATCATACATTACATACACACATCACACATACACTCACACCATACATATACAACCACCCTTCCTGTCGCCTGTATTCTCTGCCTCCTCACCTGATCCGCCATGAGTGGACATCAGAGCTGTAGTCCCGGCCGGTGTGAGGTGAGATTTCCGTCCTCTCCTCTCTCCCCTCCCCCCTGATCTGTGTTTTCCCCGTGCAAACTAGCAACCTCCCCGTGGTGGATTAGGTCCTGTCTAGACAGATCAGGGGAGGGGTAGAGCTATGTGCGGGGGATGGAGCTGTGCACGGAGCTGTCTACATCCTCTCTCTCACCCTGCTGTGTCTTCTGAGCTCCGTCCATCCTCCGGGAGGGGAGATAAGGGGTCTCTGCAGTCAGCTGGAGGCCGCCCCCCCCCTCCATACACTGAGCGCCAGTGTGAGGTGGAGACTTCCATCGGCTCCTGCGCCTCACACCGACATTAAAGAAAAATAAGGGGGAAGTCTGTCTGTCCCTGCCCGATACAGGGCTAAATCTATAAACAATTCACCTGCCCGGCGCCCAAAACTACTTG
Source organism: Hyla sarda (assembly GCF_029499605.1). Taxonomy (NCBI): domain Eukaryota; kingdom Metazoa; phylum Chordata; class Amphibia; order Anura; family Hylidae; genus Hyla; species Hyla sarda. The sequence continues at coordinate 86,597,249 of NC_079199.1, read as the reverse complement.
TCCCGGGCGTCGGGCTATAGGATTTCCACATCCCTGGTGCGTCTGACTGTGTCAGTAATGCTGACATGAGATATTAAGTCACACTGTTTTTTGGAGTGCTGCGCCTGTCTCTGGTTTCTATCTATGAATGGACTTTGATCAAGTCTTTTTTTAGACGCTGGCACCATCACTGTGGGAATGGTTGGTGAGATTAACTTCCTGTTTGTGGCACATTAGTATAAGTGAGTGGGAAACTTTACAAGATGGGTGGTGACCATGGCGGCCATTTTGAAGTCGGCCATTTTGAATCCAATTTTTTTTTTTTTTTTTTTTTTTTTTTTTTAGGTGACAAACTTATTGGGAATTCACAAGAAAAACAATGATGTGCTTGGTTTTAACGTAACTTTATTCTTTCATGAGTTATTTACAAGTTTACTGACCACTTATAAAATGTGTTCAATGTGCTGCCCATTGTGTTGGATTGTCAATGCAACCCTCTTCTCTATATACTGCTATATACTACTATATACACCGCAGGAGAAATGCTAGCACAGGCTTCCAGTATCCGTATACACTGCTATATACTACTATATACACCGCAGGAGAAATGCTAGCACAGGCTTCCAGTATCCGTATACACTGCTATATACTACTATATACACCGCAGGAGAAATGCTAGCACAGGCTTCCAGTATCCGTATACACTGCTATATACTACTATATACACCGCAGGAGAAATGCTAGCACAGGCTTCCAGTATCCGTAGTTTCAGGTGCTGCACATCTCGTATCTTCACAGCATAGACAATTGCCTTCAGATGACCCCAAAGATAAAAGTCTAAGGGGGTCAGATCGGGAGACCCCTGGGGCCATTCAACTGGCCCACGACGACCAATCCACTTTCCAGGAAACTGTTCATCTAGGAATGCTCGGACCTGAAACCCATAATGTGGTGGTCACCATCTTGCTGGAAAAACTTAGGGAACGTGCCACCTTCAGTGCATAAAGAGGGAAACACATCATCATGTAGCAATTTTGCATATCCAGTGGCCTTGCGGTTTCCATTGATGAAGAATGGCCCCACTATCTTTGTACCCCATATACCACACCATACCATCAATTTTTGTGTTCCAACAGTCTTGGAGGGATCTATCCAATGTGGGTTAGTGTCAGACCAATAGCGGTGATTTTGTTTGTTAACTTCACCATTCACATAAAAGTTTCCTCATCACTGAACAAAATCTTCTGCGTAAACTGAGGGTCCTGTTCCAATGTTTGTTTTTCCCATTCGGCAGCACCTGAAACTACGGATACTGGAAGCCTGTGCTAGCATTTCTCCTGCAGTGTATATAGTAGTATATAGCAGGGTATACGGATACTGGAAGCCTGTGCTAGCATTTCTCCTGCGGTGTATATAGTAGTATATAGCAGTGTATACGGATACTGGAAGCCTGTGCTAGCATTTCTCCTGCGGTGTATATAGTAGTATATAGCAGTGTATACGGATACTGGAAGCCTGTGCTAGCATTTCTCCTGCGGTGTATATAGTAGTATATAGCAGTGTATACGGATACTGGAAGCCTGTGCTAGCATTTCTCCTGCGGTGTATATAGTAGTATATAGTAGTGTATACGGATACTGGAAGCCTGTGCTAGCATTTCTCCTGCGGTGTATATAGTAGTATATAGCAGTATATACGGATACTGGAAGCCTGTGCTAGCATTTCTCCTGCAGTGTATATAGTAGTATATAGCAGTGTATACGGATACTGGAAGCCTGTGCTAGCATTTCTCCTGCGGTGTATATAGTAGTATATAGCAGTATATACGGATACTGGAAGCCTGTGCTAGCATTTCTCCTGCAGTGTATATAGTAGTATATAGCAGTGTATACGGATACTGGAAGCCTGTGCTAGCATTTCTCCTCCGGTGTATATAGTAGTATATATCAGTGTATACGGATACTGGAAGCCTGTGCTAGCATTTCTCCTGCGGTGTATATAGTAGTATATATCAGTGTATACGGATACTGGAAGCCTGTGCTAGCATTTCTCCTGCGGTGTTGCTATCAGTGTGTGAAGAGTGGGAGAAGAGGGTTGCATTGACAATCCAACACATTGAACACATTTTATAAGTGGTCAGAAACTTGTAAATATCACATGAAAGAATAAAGTTACATTAAAACCAAGCACATCATTGTTTTTCTTGTGAAATTTCCAATAGGTTTGATGTGTCACATGACCCTCTTCCTATTGAAAAAACAAAAGTTGGATTCAAAATGTCTGACTTCAAAATGGCCACCATGGTCACCACCCATCTTGAAAAGCCCCCCCCCCCCCCCCAAAGGCTGTCCGGGCATGCTGGGAGTTGTAGTTTTGCAACAGCTGGAGGCACACTGGTTGGGAAACAATGCTCTTACAGGGTCTTTATGGAATTATTATTTTTTAGTTTTTTTGCACTTAATGTAACTTAGCAATTCTGCTGTCTCTTTAATGCAAATAACATAACAGGCGCAGGGTGTTACCTAGACCTAGCCCCACCAAAGCTAAGAAAATAGATTGGAATGGGTTAAACACCGAGCAGGAAAGTAAGAATCCCTTCTCGGCCTTTTGGCTAAGATCAAGTGTAGAATCTGTTCTTAGCAGTGGTTTAGTCTTTGCCATTGATGTAGGATGGGTGCTGCATGGAGGGGGCAGGTGTACCGGGGCGTATCGGGACTGGTGCCGCATAACCAGCTACCCTGATGTGACCTGTTTCCTCCGGGTCTCGCCATGAGGTTGGGGGGTGTAGAGCTGAGGTACTCTTGTGCCTCGGGGAGTGGTGACCCTGAGGTGCCGAAACTCACCTGGTGTTATAGCTCACTGAGTGAACGCACTGCACCATATACTCTTCACCTTTGGCACTCACCCTTGGTATCCCGGTCTTCTGGCTAGGATCAGGGAAATTTTTATAGATCCGGCCGGACGACCGGGCAGTATATCTGCACTCACTTATTTTTGTATGTCACTGTGCCACGTTGCGTGTTTTGTTTGTAAACAGGATTTGTCAGGGTTCGGTAGCCCTTCTGGGTGTCCCTCCTGGCGGTCTAGGGGAGGTGTGTGTGGCCATTTGGTTCCTCACCTCCCTGCAACCCCTGGGAATCTTGGCTTCGGTCAAGATGCCATCAGTATACGGCTCCTCGGCTGATACCTTGGTTAACGCCTAGGTTGAAGCCAGGTGCATTTGTGGCCCCTTAGTAGCTTCGGCAAAAAGGGGCTTCGAACCTGGATCCTTGCAGGTGCCTTTTAGCCCCTAGATGAAAGGTAGGTTAGTTGGGGGGCCTCTCTCCTGTAGGAAAAGGGCTTAGCGATAGACCGCATCCTTTGTGAGTGTTTTTTTAGTGGGACACGTTTGCACTTTTTCTTGCACTTTGGGTGATATAGAGCACTTGCCTCGCCTCTTAAAGAAAAAAAAAAGGTAAGGAAGAATCCCTGTAGCTCAGGACACTGGATTAGCTTATCGGGGTTATCCAGGATAGCTCAGTGGTCTGCATAATGTGGACCTCGCAGTTCCAAAATGTCAAGCCAAAGGCAGGCTGGGAGTTGTAGTTTGGCAACATCTGGGGGTCCCCTGACAGCTCAATTTGTGTGATATTGCAGCTCAGTCCAATTTAAATAAATATGGCAGAGTTGTAATACCACACACCACCTGAGGACAGGTGTGGCACAGTTTTGGGGGTTTCTTTTGGACTGAAGCAGCTATGTTTTTTCTAACCTTGGATATCCCCTTTAACAGCAAGGCCTTAAAGGGGTATTTCAGTGGAAATATTATTATTTATTTATTTTTTTTTATCAACTGGTGCCAGAAAGTTAAACAGATTTGTAAATTACTTGTATTTAAAAATCTTAATCCTTCCAGTACTTATCAGCTGCTGTATGCTCCAGAGGAATCAATTTTCTTTTTAAAATTTCTTTTCTGTCTGACCACAGTGCTCTCTGCTGACACCTGTCTGTCTCGGGAACTGTCCAGAGCAGGAGCAAATCCCCATAGCAAACCTCTCATGCTCTGGACACTTCATGACATGGACAGAGGTGTCAGCAGAGAGCCATGTGGTCAGACAGAAAGGAAATCCAAACAGAAAAACTTCCTGTGGTGCATTCAGCAACTAATAAGTACTGGAAGGATTAAGATTTTTAAAATAGAAGTAATTTACAAATCTGTTTAACGTTCTGGCACCAGCTGATTCAACCCCTTAACAATGCATGACGTATATTTACGTCCCCGCATCACATCGCGTCGGTCCCAGCGCTCATCAACGGCCGGGACCCGCGGCTAATACCACACATCGCCGATCGCGGCAATGTGCAGTATTAACCCTTTAGAAGCAGCGGTCAAAGCTGACCGCCGCTTCTAAAGAGAAAGTGAAACTATACCGGCTAGTCAGTCGGGCTGTTCGGGACCGCCGCGGTGAAATCGCAGCATCCCGAACAGCTTACAGGACACTGGGAGGGCCCTTACCTGCCTCATCAGTGTCCGATCGACGAATGACTGCTCCGTGCCTGAGATCCAGGCAGGAGCAGTCAAGCACCGATAACACTGATCACAGGCGTGTTAATACACGCCAATGATCAGCATAGGAGGAGATCAGTGTGTGCAGTGTTATAGGTGTTAATAAAGGTCATTTAACCCCTTCCCTAATATAAGTTTGAATCACCCCCCTTTTCCTATAAAAAAAATTAAATAAAACAGTGTAAATAAAAAAATAAAACAAACATATGTGGTATCGCTGCGTACGTAAATGTCCGAACTATAAAAATATATCATTAATTAAACCGCATGGTCAATGGCGTATGCGTAAAAAAATTCAAAAGTCCAGAAAAAGCGTATTTTTGGTCACTTTTTATACCATGAAAAAATGAATAAAAAGTGATCAAAAAGTCCGAGCAAAACAAAAATCGTACCGAAAAAATTCAGATCACGGCGCAAAAAGCGAGTCCTCAAACCGCCCTGTACATGGAAAAATAAAGTTATAGGGGTCAGAAGATGACAATTTTAAACGTATACATTTTCCTGCATGTAGTTATGATTTTTTCCAGAAGTACGACAAAATCAAACCTATATAAGTAGGGTATCATTTTAACCGTATGGACCTACAGAATAATGATAAGGTGTCATTTTTACAGAAATATGCACTGCGTAGAAACGGAAGCCCCCAAAAGTTACAAAATTGCGTTTTTTCTTCGATTTTGTCGCACAATGATTTTTTTTTTCCTTTTAGTCGTGAATTTTTGGGTAAATTACTAATATCACTGCAAAGTAGAATTGGTGATGCAAAACATAAGCCATAATATGGATTTTTAGGTGGGAAATTGAAAGGGTTATGATTTTTAAAAGGTAAGGAGGAAAAAACCAAAGTGCAAAAACTGAAAAACCCGGAGTCCTTAAGGGGTTAAAGAAAGAAAAAAATATATATATATTGTTTCACCAGAGTACCCTTTTAATGGGAAAGCTGAGAAGATGGAGCTGAGCCTCATGAGAAGACGTGTTAGGAGCGCAGAGAAGTTCGTTGCTGGCTATAGATGTTACCTGGAGATTTTCAGCACAACAACGCCACCAAATCACATGCTCAACGCTTAAGACTCCGCTGTGTAACCTTATATGTGTCTCACGCATTAGCAAACATATACGTTGCGAGAAGATTTGCTGGGCCTGAGTGTTGCCATACAGCTGGCTCTGTGTTCTGAAGAGGGAGTGTATTGTGGGATAAACGGTTACCTGGTGACAATGGCTCCGGGGCCCCAACCCGTAATTGTGCGAGTGACCTATTCATCTCTACTAAATGTATCCAGTTCTAAGTGACAACCACTTAAGGCCCCCATGACAATGCATATAGGGTTGTCACCATGGACCCTATAGTTCTAGTTACCACCTCCCGCCCTTTAGCTTAGACTGAAATTAACCCCTTCAGGATGCAGCCATTTTCTGCACATCTGACCACTGTCCCTTTAAGCATCAATAACTGGGATGCTTTAACCTTTCATTCTGATTCAGAGATTGTTTTTTCGTGACATATTCTACTTTAACATGGTGGTAAATTTTCATCGTTACTTGCATCCTTCCTTGTGAAAAATCCCAAAATTTCATGTAAATTTAGAAAATTTAGCATTTTTCTAACTTTGAAGCTCTCTGCTTGTAAGGAAAATGGATATTCCAAATAAATTCTATATTGATTTACAAATACAATATGTCTACTTTATGATGACATCATAAAGTTGATAGGTTTTTACTTTTTGAAGACATTATAGGGCTTCGAAAGTATAGAAGCAATTTTCAAAATTTTCACAAAAATTTCAATATCTTAATCTTCAGGGACCAGTTATGTTTGAAGTGGATTTGAGGGGCCTTTCTGTGAGAAATACCCCATAAATGACCCCATTATAGAAACTGCACCGCTCAAAGTATTCAATATGACATTCAGAAAGTTTGTTAACTCTTTAGGTGTTTCACAAGAATAAAAGCAAAGTGGAGGAGAAAAAGCAAAATCTGCATTTTTTACACTAACATGTTCTTGTAGCCCCATGTTTAAAAGTGGTATAAGGAGAAAAGGCCCCCCAAAATTTGTAGCCCAATTTCTCTCGAGTATGGAAATACCTCATATGTTGACTGACAGTGCTCTGCGGGCTCACAACATGGCTCAAGAGGGAAAGAGCAACTGTGGGATTTTTGAAAGAATTTTGCTGTCATGGTTTTTGGAGGCCACGTTGCATTTAAGAAGTCCCCAGGGAGCCAGAACAGCAATAAAAACCCCACAGGGCATACTATTTTGGAAACTACACCCCTCAAGGAACGTAACAAGGGGTATAGTGAGCCATAACACCTCACAGGTGTTTGACGACTTTGCGTTGAAGTTGGACATGAAAAAGGAAAATTCGATTTTTAACACTAAAATTATGGAGTTACCCCACATTTTTTATTTTCTCAAGGGGTAATAGGAGAAAATGGACCCTAAAATTTGAAGCCCAATTTCTCCCAATTAAGAAAACGTCCCATATTTGGACGTTAAGTGCTCTGCTTGCGCACTACAGGTCTCAGAACAGAAGGAGCGCCATTGGACTTTTGGAGAGAGAATTTTGCAGAAATTGAAGTCGGGGGCCATGTGCATTTACAAACCTCCCATGGAGCCAGAACAGCAGAACCCCCCCCCCCCCCCCCCAATGTGACAACATTTTGGAAACAGTGTTACAGTGAGTACTTACAACTCACAGGTTTTTTTTGAACAGTGGGCCGTAAAAGTGAAAAATTTTATTTTCACACTATATTGATTATGTTACCCCAAAGGTTTCATTTTCACATGGGGTAATAGGGCAAAAGGCCCCCAAAATAAGTAGTGCAATTTCGCAGGAGAAAATACCCCATATGTGGATGTAAAGTGCTCTGCAGGTGCACTGCAATGCTCAGAATAGAAGGAGTGTCATTTGGCTTTTGGAGTGAAAAGTTTGTTGGAATTGAAGTCGGGGGCCTTATGCATTTACAAAGCCCCCATTGTGCAAGAACAGCAGTAACCCCTGTGACACCATATAAGAAACTACACCCCTCAAGGAACGTAACAAGGGTTATAGTGAGTACTTACACCTCACATGTTTTTTCAACAGTGGGCCGTAAAAGTGAAAGCATTTTTAACACTGAATTGCTGGTATTAACCCAAAATTTTTTTAGTTTCACAAGTAGTAAGAGAGAAAAAAAGCTCCACAAAATTTGTAGCCCAATTTCTCCAGAATAAGGAAATGTGCAAAACAGGGCTTAGGAGTGAGACCGGACCGATGAGATTTGAGGCCTGCAATGGTTGAGGTTCTGACATTAAAAGGAGAACTCCGGAATATAAAAATTGTCCCCCATACTGACGGCAGTAAAAAAAATAAAGATGTACATACCTTCCTCTGCTCCCCCGGAGCCTTCGGTAACCGGCTCCGGCCTCCGCCGTGATCCACTTCCTGGTTGTCGTTGGTCGGAGAGTCTTACTGCGCTCAGCCAATCACCAGCCGCAGCGAAGTCCGACTCGGCCGGCGATAGGCTGAGTGGCAGGGTGATGTTTTCGGCCCCGGCCGCAGGTGTCGGTGTAGTGAAGAATTTTGTGCCCTGAAGCGTTCTCACACTGCCGCTCAGCCTATCGCCAGCCGAGTCGGACTTCGCTGCGGCTGGTGATTGGCTGAGCGCAGTATGATTCATCCGACCACCGGCAACCAGGAAGTGGATCGCGGAGGAGACCGGAGCCGATTACCGGAGGCCCCAGGGGAGCGGAGGAAGGTATGTACATCTTTATTTTTTTTTTTACTGTCAGCACTATGGGCGACAATTTTTATATTCCTTTAAATAAAAAAATTTAAAAAACGACAGCAAGTGACCTCAATTTTTAAACTACACCCCTCAAAGAAGGTAACAAGAGGTACAGTGAGTACTTACACCTGACAGTTTTTTTTTTTAAAAGTGGGCCATAAATAGAAAAAATTTTTTTTTTTTTTTTTTTTTTTTTTTAACACTACAATGCTGGGGTTACCCAATTTTTTTTACATTTGCACAAGGGGTAATGGGAGAAATTGGGTTACAAATTTTGGAGGGCTTTTTCCCCTGACTATGGAAATACAACCATATATGGGGTAACGTGCTGGGCGGGCGCACAACAAGGCTCAGAAGTCAGAGGTCTGTTTGCATTTGAGGCCTATGGCAGAGCAGTAGCTGACGGTTACATACATTCAGAAGAAGATACAAAAATGAAACACCCACATGTGACACCATTACAGAAAGTACCCCCCCTGAGGAATGGATATAGGGGTAAAGAGGACATTTTGAATGCATGGGTGTTTCCTAAATTTATTTTCCAGGAATGGATGAAGAGTAGCTTTTGAAAATTGCAATTTTCATCCTGTACTCTGCTTCATCATTCTGTGAACAACTAACATGTGACTCCGAATTGTCGCCTGGAAATACGACAGAGCTCATGAGCGAGAACGCTTCGCATTTGAGGCCGATGTTTCTTATGGACCTAACAATTACATACATTCAGAGGAAAATACAAGAAAGGAACACCCACATGTGAGCCTATTGCAAACCCTAGGGAAGGTGTATAGGGGTGAAGTGGAGAATTGGAACAGACGAGTGTTCCCTAAATTTATTTTCCAGGAATGGATGAAGTGTACTATTTTTAATACTGATATGCCAATTCCCAGAATGATGACCCAGAGTATAGCCGAAAGTAAGAATTAAGCCCGCCTCAAACCTTATGCTCTGAATCATCTTTCTGGGAATGTGATGTGTCTGGCCGTCCCTAACCGGTTACAGTACCAAAAAAAAAAAAAAAAGTTATACATTGCAACCTGTACCATGTAGACCATTACAACTTTTTTGTACCATACCCGTGTTTTCCACATTGCATTATATGGCTTGAGGACTTGATCAGAAAGATCAACTCCCCCCCCATATACCGATTGTAGTCCAGAATACAAATCAGGCTTAAGGACCAGTCCCACGGTACATCGCACATGGACAGGAGTACTGCCGTTCCCATGAACTGTGGACAGCATAAGGACATCCCTCTTGTCCTTATATCTGACCAGCAACAGGTTTTCATGGGAAAGGGCACGGGACTCACCCCGGGGGATAGGAATTTGGAGGGGATAGGAAAGAGGGCCTCTTTGATTCTTCCGGACTGTCCCAAAAGCAAGCATGGATCTGGCAGCGAGGGATGTGAAGAGAGGGATACTAGTATAAATGTTATCCACGCAATGGGTCAAAAGGCCCCAAACGATTTTCCCGCTAAAACCCAGAGTGGGGGGACATTCTGGGGGGTTCAATACAGGAATCTCGTGCCTCAAACACCATAAAATTGCAAGCATATACATCTTCACGCCATACCGCGCTCGCTTGGTTGGGATGTATTGCCGGAAGTGGAGTCTCCCCTTAGAGCTGAAGAGAGACTCATCAATAGCGACCTCCCTTCCAGGGACATAGGCCTCCCAAAATTTGGCCCCGAATAGATTGATGACCGGCCTGATTTTATACAGCGGTAAAACGTGGGATAAGTTCAGGTGGGACATGCCACATTATCAGCATAATGCAAACATTACTCAATGGCCTTGAACCGGGGACATGCCATGGCCATATTGTAGAGTAGTGCCTGGTAAAGGACGTCCCCACTCCAATACTGCCTGACACTGGGTTTTTTGACCAGGCCCATATGCAGAAAGAGGCCCCAAAATGTCCTCATTTTGGCTGCATCGACTGGGAACCAGCCACCGGGCCTAGCCAAAAGTGAGCCTGGGTTTGGCTCAACCATCAGATTGACAAAGAAGTCACTGAAAAGAAAAAAAGAAAAAAATAAATAAAACTGAAATAGTCCATTTCAGTGAACCAGACGATGTCAATCTTGATTCCTGATTCGCCAACAAACTCAGGAATCACAGGCTTGTGGTCCGCTGGCTCAGTCCAGACAAGTTGTCCGGTACTGGGCACCAGTGAACTTGGCTGGGGTGCTTGACTAGTATGAGCACCAGGGGGACTCATACTAGCATGGGCCACAGGGTCAGGAGCAGAGGAGGTTTGCGGTCCCGCAGGGCGGCGCCTACGCCGCCTTGGTGGCTCATCATCAGAACTCTGTGGTGCTTTCAGTGTCGGAGGCAAGCATGGCCTATGCCTCCTCCACTGAAAACACCCTGCGGGCCATTTCCCTACTCTAATGGGGATGGGGGGGGGGGGGGTGTATTGTGTGGGGAAAACTTTGTGTATGTGCTGTGTGTGGTGAGAGACTACCTCCCTAACCTAACTAACTAAACCCACCCTAACAGAAAAAAATCTAAGCTAAAAAAAAAGGGAAAAAATAAAATACATAAAATAAATGGACATTTAGTGTAAGAAAATCCCTGCGTCCAAAAAAAGCGTGTACCTAATCAGTGGTGTTTAGCGCTTGGTGGCAGCAGGGGGTTTCCACCGGCATACCCCTTTAATGGGAAAACTGAGAAGATGGAGCTGAGCCTTAAGAGAAGTCATGAAACAGGGTACACAATGTATGAGGCCCATGGGGTTGGTAGGAGATTCAGAATATAATGTGAGCCCCCCCCCCCCCCCCCCCCGCACCCCCGCCATCCTTGTCAGCTTTCACATCACATAGCACATGTGTGGCAAGGACAGGAAACATTCCCTGCTCCATGTGGGAGGAAATATGTTAGACATTTGCCATATATGCCATTTCAGCATTAGTAGCCGCTTTGATGCTTGATCCGCAGTTTATTTTGGTAGGTTCCCCAGGCAATGGTAGGGGGTGATGTGTACGCCTCTTTTCTATCTGTAGTGGTAGACGGCGAATCTGGGCTCTGTGCTGAAGGTTCAACAGAGTTTAATGGGTTAATCATTAAATCCTAAAATGACGGCAATAAGCTACAGTGCACACAGGAGCGCAGACAGACAACACTGTTTACGGAAGGAGGAGAGGTCTTTATATAAAAATTTATTATAAATATATATATATATATATATATATATATATATATATATATATATATATATATATATATATATATATATATATATATATATATATATATATATATATATATATATATATATATATATATATATATAGTGGGAAGCCTAATTAGGCTGAATTTGTGGGAGTGGTGAGGGCTTTAAATACCTCCCTCTTTCAGTCCAAGGGGCGTATGGTGCGTTTGGCGGCGTTTTGTTTGAACGCTGCTCTGAGCTCATACGTCGTCAGGAGTGGTGGTGATTATCGGTCGGTTCCAGGTTACAGGCAGTGTCGCGGAGAAGCAGGTAAGCCCGGGTTATCCCGGTTCATGGCACTCACCCACGTCCTCATGCCCCCCTCACCCGAGCGTCTCCTTGCGCCATGCTCCCGGTGTACTGCCGGGGAACTTGCCCATCTTTCATCACTCCCTCAAGCGGCTCCACTCCCTTGCCACAGCGGCGTTCGCAGCCGCCCGTGCGGTGCTTGGTGCCCCGGCCGGCTTCCAGCGGTCCACGGCCTGGCCGGTTTCTCTGCGACGCTGCACTTTTCTCTGCCGGAACTTCCCATCACTCCCACGGCATGTTCCCGCGTCTGGTTGCCGGGGCGACGCGCGGGGTCACGTGGAGAACGCCAGTGTACTCGGAACAGCGCAGCCTGCTGGCGTACTTCGATACTTGCCAGGCCGGCTGTCGCTGGTCATGCAAGCAGGACATGGACAGTGTTCTCACTAGTGAGGCCTGTCGGTGCCCTGCTTAAGGCATGTATCGAGGGAAGGGCTGCCTGGCATGCGAGGGTAGAACCCATGAACCCATCCAGAGGCAGAACCCATGAAAAAAAAATAAAAAAAAATGTGTAAGAAATGTGTAAGTTCTATATCTGTACGCATGTGGGTATGTGCTTAATAAATTATAGTGGTAGGGGGTTGTTGTGTAGGGGGGGGGTTCTACAGTCACGCAGTAGAGGGTTCACCGCCGGCGAGGCGCTCATAGCACCCGGCGCCATAGTGATGCTTATACAGGCTGTAACTATTTACGCTGGCTGTTTCTACAATCCTATTTATTCCTTGCAGGTGTGGTTCGGTTGTGTCTGTTTTCTTCCAAGTCAATTCAGAAGTTGTTAGTTCCTTAGGTAATTGTGGTTGGTTATGTCTTACGGTATCAACAGTATTTGTTTCACTTGGTTGGTTAAACTCTTGTTCGGGAGTACCTTGCTACTGACTCCTCTTCAGAGCGAGAGAAAAAAACACACGGTGACTACTGACTCGTCTTCAGAGCACTTCATAGTCATAATATGTTCGTGTGTGTGTGGGCATGTGTGGCAGTCTGCGGGCGGGCGTGGGCGCGCCATGGTCGGGCGGTGGCGCTCACGTGCGCCCGCAGGCGTCCTCCTGTCACAATGCGGGTACACGCGAACATGTTCCAGTGAGGTTAACCAGTTATCTGACTCTTCTTCAGATGGGGCCTACTGCACTTCTTACTGACTCATCTTCAGGACAATACCACGATTCGTGAATTGCATAAGGCCACCGCCGTGTCTGACTCATCTTCAGATGGTGCCTGTTTGCATGTGTTGTTCTCACTCGTCTTCAGCGCAACACCACAATTTGGCTGACCCTTGTCTCAGCTTGCATTGATAACCCAGAATTCGTGTCTAGATGTGGGTTAAGCAATTTGGTAATTCACTGTTAAAAGAGGGTGGCTGGTTTGTGTGTTCAGGGGGTTTTCGGTTTCAGCAGCAGCGTACGCCCAGTTCAATTTCCCACTGTTTTACAGGTTTCAGGCTTCGTTTGCTACACCAGACGTTAAGTGGTTCAACTCCGAGTCTAGGTCATGTCTGTCACAGGTCAGTAGCTTCATCCTAGGCTAGGTCCCGTAGGCTTTCCTGGTATTTATATTTATCTCATCTTCCCAACGGCACCCTTTTTTGGCCCGGACAGGTCCAGCTAACGTGTCCAATCCTCCTGATATCGAGGAGGCGCCTTCGGTCCCGGATACCCCGGCGAGGGCTTTCGACCAGGGAAGTCTACCATCATATCGGTGTTGGACCATCGCCAAGCTAATGGAGGAGCTGAGGAGGAAAGGAATTGCCTTCCCGGCATCTGCCAGAAAAGGGGAGCTGTATAATCTCCTGAATTCCGATGCTGTCCCAGGCGGCAGTCAGGAGTCTTGCAGACCATGAACACTTCCCTGACCCAACTTAATTCTATGATGAACACTATGATGACCTCTATGACAGCATTCAGCTCCAGGTTGGAGGAGGTGGAACGTGACAGGGACCCAACGCGCCCCCCCCCTGCTCCTCCTATGCCACCAACTGTACAGGCTGTCAACTCAGGTACGCCTCTACGTCCCCCCAACGTCACACCAGCACACTTCATCCCGGCTGTCATCAAAAAGGACATCTTGGAGGGGAAAGATGTGAACTTGGCCTCATTGTTGATCGTGACTAACGATCTCACTGAGACTGTGGCTTGTGGCGAGCTCTCGGTGGTGTTTAAAAGTAAAGATGCGCGACTCAACAGGAAGTTGAGCATCGTAGAGTTCATCATAGCTTTCGGATTGTACAGGGATGTGGTGTGTTCAGCAAAACCTGAGCGCAGGGAGGAGCTCGATTTATACCTGCACAAGATTTCTGAGCTGGCGTATAAATATGGGGGTACAGCTTTCTATGAGTATCACAAGTCTTTCGCTGCTAAGGCAGCAGCAGTGTACGCCCAGTTCAATTTTATCACGAATTGGGGGGCAGTGGACACAGCTGTTTTGTGACCATTCTGCCAGGATAAAAAGCCAGTCCTGCAGCCTTTGCAATGCAAATACGCACACGGCTGCGTGGTGCTCCCAGGTAAACGAGCAGAGCGAGGCTAGCACAAGTAAAGCCCCTACTGTTGCCAATGCACCAACGCAGAAGTCCTCTTCTGCGGTAGACAGATTGGGCCGTCCAGTAAGATACCTGGGTAAGGGTTATTTAGGATTAGTAAAACTGAGCAGATTTCTTCACACGTACTCCGGCTGTGTGTGGCATTGCAGTTTAGTTCCACTGCAGTGAATAGAGCTACATTGTAATACCCCACACCACCTGAGGGCAGATGTGGTGCCGTTTTGTAAGAAAGCAGATCTGTTTCTTATCCTTGATAACACCTATAAGATGATGAAGGGTTTTAGTCTCCTATCTCCGCTATCAAGGTAACTGTTTATACAAAAACACTAAACTAGATACTAGGTATATGGGGGCTCATGGAAATGTAGCTCTTTCACATACCAGAGATATATATTCATAAAAACGATGTGTGTGGAAGGAACAGGATATATGCACCAGAACCAGCAAAAGGCAGAACACACTGGCAGGTATCAGCTGGTCGGGCATGACAGGGGTACAAACACCAAAGAGATCAACCCTGTGTCTTACCTGGCACTAGACTTTTTTTTTTTTTTTTTTTTTTTAAATCAACTGGTGCCAGAAAGTTAAACAGATTTGTAAATTAATTCTATATAAAAATCTTAATCCTTCCAGTACTTATCAGCAGCTGTGTGCTCCACAGGAAGTTCTTTTCTTTTTTAAATTTCCTTTCTCTCTGACCACAGTGCTCTCTACTGACACCTCTGTCCATTTTAGGAACTATCCAGAGTAGGAGCAAATCCCCATAGAAAACCTATCCTGCTCTGGACAGTTCCTAAAATGGACAGAGGTGTCAGCTGAGAGCACTATGGTCAAACAGAAAGGAAATTCAAAAAGAAAAAGAACTTAATGTGGTTCATAACAGCAGCTGATAAGTACTGGAAGGATTACGATTTTTACATAGAAGTCATTTACAAATCTGTAACTTTCTGGCACCAGTTTAAAAAAAAAAAAAAAAAAATTAGGAGTACCTAAGGATAGGGGATAAGATGTCTGACCGCGGGGGGTCCCGCCGCTGGGGACCCCTGCAATCTTGCTTTCAGCACCCAACTCAGGGAGATGCACGCCGCACTGCCAGCTCAGAATCTTCCATGTGACGACCACGGGGCCGTCACGCCCCCTCCCATAGACTTGCATAGCAGGGGTGGGGTATGATGTCACACAGGGGCGGAGTCGTCACATCACGATACTCCAGCCCCGTGGTCGTCACACGGCAGATTCTGAGCTGGCAGCGCGGCGTGCAACTCCCCGAGGTGGGTGCTGAATGCAAGATTGCGGGGGTCCCCAGCGGCGGGACCCCCGCGGTCAGACATCCTATCTGATGTCTTAAGATGTCTTAGGCCCGGAATACCATTAAAAAAAAAGGTATCACTTACCAGCATCCACAGTTTGATTCCAGAGATACAGGGTGTATTAATCTGAAAATGGCCAGCTTTACAGAATGGAGGAAGGACCTGTCATACCCAGCACCCCCATCTCTATTGCACAAAGCCGGCAATTTACATATTAACAATGAAGGCTAATACAACGGGTAACTCTGGAACCAGAACGCGGGTAAGGGATACCTCATTGTAACCTGCTTCACCCACACTATAACCTTGTGTATTGGGTTTAGTGTGCGTAAACTTGCTGTCAGTTCCCTTTAAAAGAGGACTAGCCACAAAGTAACTAGCTGATCAGCAGGAGTCTGACCACTAGGACTCCCAAGGGTCATGAGACCAGAGCGGAGTGAAAGGAGCGGCATTATGTACGCTCAGACACTACTTCATTCACCAGCGATGGGTTAAAAGGAATAACAACTACTTTTAAAATGGCCGCCTTCAGCCTAGTAAGCAGTATTCTATTACTAACCTGCTGACAGGAAGTCCCTGGACGATAGGGGGTAAATTAATTGATGATGGGAGGATTAAGACAGGTCCCTATAGACCTACCTAATGGTTCTGTAGGATGCAGCAGGTGCGGTGAGTTAATTATCACAGGGGGGGGGCGCCACACAAAATTCTGACGCCCGGGGACACAATTAATTACATCAGTGCTGAATACTGTAATACACTAGCACTCTGATGCTTAGGAATACCCAGAGGCCTTTGCGCCATTTACACCCCAACGGTGCAGCTCACACAACATTCACTGGCGATGCTGTGACTAAGCAACATGGCTGCCATCACTGCTCCCGGAGGAGCTTTTACATAATAAACACATGAATGTATAGTCAGATGACAGAAAGGGTTAGGCTGGGTTCACACCACGTTTTTGCAATACAGTTCCTGTATCAGGTTTTTGATTAAAAAAAACAAAAAAAAAAAAAACTGATTCCTCAAAACCTGGTAGGAAGGACACGGTTTTCTGTCCGAAAAAAAAAGTTAACAAAAAATGTATGGTTTGAAAAACGGAGACAACCGTATACATTATGGCGCATACGGTTTTGAATGGGAAGTCTATGGGCATGGTTTTCTGTATGGTTGCATGGCTGTCCTGGCATGCTGTGAGTTGTAGTTTTTCAACAGCTGGAGGCACCCCAGTTGGGAAACACTAATAAACACATGCACTTATATTCAGATGACAAAGGGTTAATAAGACAAACCCATACTGTGACACGCGTGTAGCATAGAGTTATATCAATGTATGACAAGCAGCTCCCTAGGATTCATTGGCATTTCCTCAATAGTGAGGCAGCTCTGACGTCATGGCAGCCGGGTGACCTGTCTTTCAGTCAGAGAGTGTCACAGTCAGAGAGTGTCAGAGAGAGTGTCAAAGAGAGTGTCAGAGAGAGTGTCAGAGAGAGTGTCAGAGAGAGTGTCAGAGAGAGCGTCAGAGTGTCAGAGAGAGCGTCAGAGTGTCAGAGAGAGCGTCAGAGTGTCAGAGAGAGCGTCAGAGTGTCAGAGAGAGCGTCAGAGTGTCAGAGAGAGCGTCAGAGTGTCAGAGAGAGCGTCAGAGTCAGAGAGAGCGGCAGAGTCAGAGAGAGCGTCAGAGTCAGAGAGAGCGTCAGAGTCAGAGAGAGCGTCAGAGTCAGAGAGAGCGTCAGAGTCAGAGAGAGCGTCAGAGTCAGAGAGCGCGTCAGAGTCAGAGAGCGCGTCAGAGTCAGAGAGCGCGTCAGAGTCAGAGAGCGCGTCAGAGTCAGAGAGCGCGTCAGAGTCAGAGAGCGCGTCAGAGTCAGAGAGAGCGTCAGAGTCAGAGAGAGCGTCAGAGTCAGAGAGAGCGTCAGAGTCAGAGAGAGCGTCAGAGTCAGAGAGAGCGTCAGAGTCAGAGAGAGCGTCAGAGTCAGAGAGAGCGTCAGAGTCAGAGAGAGCGTCAGAGTCAGAGAGAGCGTCAGAGTCAGAGAGAGCGTCAGAGTCAGAGAGAGCGTCAGAGTCAGAGAGAGCGTCAGAGTCAGAGAGAGCGTCAGAGTCAGAGAGAGCGTCAGAGTCAGAGAGAGCGTCAGTCAGAGAGAGCGTCAGAGTCAGAGAGAGCGTCAGAGTCAGAGAGAGCGTCAGCCACAGCGTCAGCCACAGCGTCAGCCACAGCGTCAGCCACAGCGTCAGCCACAGCGTCAGCCACAGCGTCAGCCACAGCGTCAGCCACAGCGTCAGCCACAGCGTCAGCCACAGCGTCAGCCAGCCAGCCAGTGTCAGTGTCAGCCAGCCAGTGTCAGTGTCAGCCAGCCAGTGTCAGTGTCAGCCAGCCAGTGTCAGTGTCAGCCAGCCAGCGTCAGTGTCAGCCAGCCAGCGTCAGTGTCAGCCAGCCAGCGTCAGTGTCAGCCAGCCAGCGTCAGTGTCAGCCAGCCAGCGTCAGTGTCAGCCAGCCTCTGCCAGCCAGCCAGCCTCTGCCAGCCAGCCAGCCTCTGCCAGCCAGCCAGCCTCTGCCAGCCAGCCAGCCTCTGCCAGCCAGCCAGCCTCTGCCAGCCAGCCAGCCTCTGCCAGCCAGCCAGCCTCTGCCAGCCAGCCAGCCTCTGCCAGCCAGCCAGCCTCTGCCAGCCAGCCAGTCTCTGCCAGCCAGCCAGTCTCTGCCAGCCAGCCAGTCTCTGCCAGCCAGCCAGTCTCTGCCAGCCAGCCAGTCTCTGCCTTTCTATATATATACACGTACGGTTCCATACGGTTTGCACCATACGGTTTTTGACTGCACAGTTCTTTTTCTTGGAATTTCAATCAAACAAGTAAAACTTTATTCATAGTGCAATGAAAAAAAAGTTAAAAACGTATACTTTTTTTCTCTTTAAAAAAAAAAAATTAGTAAAAAAATAAAAAAGATGCAACCGGACATCAGGTTAAAGTTTGTACACACGTTTTGATACATCCGTTTTTTTGTTTTTTTTATTAAAAACCTGATACGGGTACTGTAAAAACGTGGTGTGAACCCAGCCTAAAGGGGGAGATTTATCAAAACCTGTCCAGAGGAAAAGTATCTGTCATTTTTAACAAGGCCTCTGCAAAATTAAAGAAACTATTTGGTTGCTATGGGCAACCCTGCAATTTTTTCCTCTGGACGGGTTTTAATAAATCTTCCCCTAAGTTTGTATTCTACCCCTAATACCAGAGACCTGGCACATAGTGAAAAGTGCCACCCTTTATGGGCATCTTTACGCAACGCTGAACCAAAGCATTACATTTCAAAAGAAACGTGAAATCCATGCCTGTGGCCAACTCAAGCAGACCCTGAGGTGTACAAAACCAACTTAACCTGTTATTGGCCAGACCTATATCACCTGTTCATGACCATGCACATTTTTCTTCTTGTTTAAGCCGGTTTGAAAGCTGCCAATTTTTTTTTGCCTTATTCAGTACCCCAAATAATTTTTGAATCTTTATCTTATGCACCAAGCTTTATTTATAGGTATTTTTTAAGTGGAAAAATGTATAAAAATAAAAAAAATTTAATCTATTTTTACATTTCTCTTATTTAAATAGCAAAAAAGTACCATTAAGTTATTTTTGCTAGTGTATTTTTGTCCCTCTCCATAAAGGGGTACTCCACTGCCCCAGCATTCGGAACATTTTGTTCAGAAAGCTGGGTGCAGGGGACGAGATGTCGCAGCCACGCGCCACATTACCAAACTGGAGAAAGACTAAACGGAATGTTTACACAACGGAATTACCACGCGTGGCATTGCGACCTGTAATTCCGCTGTGTATTGGCCTTTTGCGGACCTATTCCCATTGCGGTATGTCAGTGGCGGAGAATTCAGCAGCCACCGGCAGACGGACTCGCGCGCGCCCAAAGATTCCTTAGTATGAATGTACCCTAAAAAGAGGAGACATGCAAAGGGCATTAAAAGGGGTATTCCGGGTTTATACATCTTATTCCCTATCCAAAGGATAGGGGATAAGATGTATGATCGCAGGGGTCCCGCCGCTGGGGACCCCACGATCTTGGTGCAGCCCCCGGCATTCTGTGCTGGGCGCTGCCTCCGAGAAGGGGTTAGTGACATCACCGCCACGCCCCCTAGTGACATCACGCCACACCCCCTCCATTCGTGTCTATGGGAGGGGATGTGACGGCTGTCACACCCCCTCCCATAGACATGAATGGAGGAGGCGTGGCCTGACGTCACTAGGGGCCATGGTCATGACATCATAACTGAGATCGCGGGGGTCCCCAGCGATCATACATCTTTTCCCTTGGATAGGGGATAAGACGTATTAACCCGGAATACCCCTTTAATAAGAGCTGGCAGCATTGTGCCGCATCACTTTGGCTAATGCCATGTTCCTCTCCTCCATGCAAAAACTATTGCACACGTTTAATTTGAAGCAGATTTCAAGCAAGATTTCCATGCGGAAATTCTGCTTGGAATTTGCTTTATATTACTTGTGTGCCATAGTTTTTGCTTGGATAAGGAGAGGATATTCAGTGTGGAAATTCTGCTGTGTGAACATTGTCCAACCAGGAGGAGGAGCGTTACTAGCGCCTGCGAGAGTCATTGTGCCATCACTATGGCAGGCAAAGCCCTTTTACTGAATGGGTACAGGTGACATTTGGAGCTCCAGCTCATCTCAATGTTGTCTTACAGCTTTTAGCTAGAAGTGTGAGCGCTCATTGTCCAAGGTATAAGAACAGCCCCATTGTTCTGACAATCCCCAGAGAAGCCCTTTCCAGTGCAACCCACAACGGATCTTAAAAGGGGTACTCCGATGGAAATTTTTTTTTTCCAATCAACTGGTGCCAGAAGGTTAAACATTTGTAATTTACTTCTATTAAAAATTCTTAATCCTTCCAGTACTTATTAGCGGCTGTATACTACAGAGGAAATTCTTTTATTTTTATTTATTTTCTGTCACAGCCACAGTGCTCTCTGCTGACACCTCTGTCCATTTAAGGAACTGTCTAGAGCAGCATATGTTTGCTATGGGGATTTTCTCCTACTCTGGACAGTTCCTGACCTGGACAGAGGTGTCAGCAGAGAGCACTGTGGTCGTGACAGAAAATAAATTCTAAATTAAAAAGAATTTCCTCTGTAGTATACAGCTGCTAATAAGTACTGGAAGGATTAAGATTTTTTTTTTTTTTTTTTTTTTTTAAATAGAAGTAATTTACAAATCTGTTTTACTTTTTTGAATCAGTTGATTTAAAAAAAAAATAAATAAAAAAAAGTTTTCCACCGGAGTACCCCTTTAAATGGGACACTAATCTAAAAGTAGCTGTGCAGAGATATTCAGCTCACCTCTGTGTCCCGCAGCGTGCAGACTAGTACGGACCGTACCAAGGTAAATGCAAAGAAGAAAATTACGTCCAGCGCTGCTACCGTATAAAATTCCTTTTATTGATTCATTGGTGAACAGGGTGGGCTTCTAGTTCAGGAATTTATCGGCGCTGACCGGGAGAAGGACATCAGACAGGTAGGATACCTTGACAGAGGATTTTATTGTGGATAATGTAACGCGTTTCACCACGCATGCGTGGCTTCATCAGGATGCCTGATGAAGCCACGCATGCGTGGTGAAACGCGTTGCATTATCCACAATAAAATCCTCTGTCAAGGTGTTCTACCTGTCTGATGTCCTTCTCCCGGTCAGTGCCGATTAATTCCTGAACTAGAAGCCCGCCCTGTTCACCATTGTCTCATATCAGGAAGGCTGCAGACCCAGATCAATTTCTACGCGATCACCATTGTTGTGTATGGGCTACACAACTATGTCGGGTGAGCGGTGATTTTTCCCCCTACCCTCCCCCTACATTGTAGTGATTTTACTCCACAAGGAGCGCCTCCGTCTTTATTTTTTTATTGATTCATATACACCATAGGTACAAAAGACAGGGTAGTCACAGGTGACGCGTTTCAGCCCGTCAAAAGGCCTTAATCATGATTAAGGCCTTTTGACAGGCTGAAACGCGTCACCTGTGACTACCCTGTCTTTTGCACCTATGGTGTATATGAATCAATAAAAAGGAATTGTATACGGGAGCAGCGCTGGACGTCATTTTCGTCTTTGCACTAATCTAAAGTCTATCGTATCCCCATATGCTGCGCAGTTGAATGTATCCTATTATGGCTTCTTATCAGCCATGTCAGGCTGGGGTGAGGCCGACTATACTCACAAAAAGTCCCTGCTCACGATAAGCACCTTATCTCGTGTGCTTCCAGTGCACAGAACCTCCAGAATTATCTACAAATATAAGAGCCCTATTACGAAGGACAATGCGTCATGTAAAGGAGCGCCAATCCTGTAAATCACCACTAATTTAAACAGCATATCACAAGGCTAGACTTTTGCGGGGGAAAAGCTGCACAAGAAGCCCCCTGCTTCTTTAATTTTGTCACCCGCACTTCACCTGTTACACAGGGAGATGTATGACAGACATTCGTTTTTAAGCAGGGTTAAAGTAGTCCCCCACTTGTTGCAAAAAGTGCCTATTCTATCATATCTTTTTAGCCTACAGGGGCCACCTAAGGCTATGTTTTTGCCTAATTCCGCCTTGAATTAAAGTTCCATTGACTTTAATGGTCTTTCCGCAGCCCTGTCACACTGAGGAATTTCCAACATATTAAAAATGGTGGAAGCCACTGGTAACAGCCTATAGAAGACATCTTTATTTTTTCCTGACGAAATGAGTTTCAAGCGTAAGTGACACGAGGATGAAACCCCAAGATGGCTGACCTTCCTTCACTGCATTTCCTGATCCACCTATTGAATTCCACTTTAACCCTTTAAGGACATAGGGTTTTTTCAGTTTTTTGCACTTTCATTTTTCCTCTAAAAATCATAACACATTCAGTTTCCACCTACAGACCTATATGAGGGCTCGTTTATGTGCTAACAATTTTACTTCGTAATGACGGCTAAAAAAAACTGTTTTGTCGTTTTCATACGTTTCTATGCATTTTACTTAAAAAAAAATTATAACTACATGCACCAAAATTAGTATGTTTAACCCCTTAAGGATGCAGGGTTTTTCCCTTTTTTTGCACTCATTTTTTCATCATCACCTTCTAAAAATCATAATGCTTTAAATTTTGCACCTAAAGACCCATACGAGGGCTTATTTTTTGCGCCACCAATTGTACTTTGTAATGACATCAATCATTTCACCACAAAAGTTACGGTAAAACCAGAAAAAAAATATTTGTGGGGCAAAAAATAAAAAAAAAATGCCATTTTGTAACTTTGGAGGCTTCAGACTCTATGCAGTGCACTTTTCGGCAGGGAGAAGTGCTGAGCTTGTCTGTGTCTCAGCTGCAGTCTAAGATTTAGGACTCCAGCATGAGTCTGAACTCCATTTAAAAAAAAAAAATAAATAAAAAATAAAAAAGCTTGCTGCCCCTAGTGGTCATTTTTACAAAGTGGAAAATTAAATAGAAAGAAGCATATATTTTTTTTAACAACATGCTACTGGAAAGTTATTGTGCATACATTAATCTTTAATATATCAAAAGTTTTTTTTGATGAAAGGTACCCTTTAACTTTCTGTCACCAGTTGATTTGAAATTTTTTTTTTCCCCCACCTGAGTTTCCCTCTAACACCATTTTTTTAGTTCCCACAGGGGACTATTACATGCCATCTTCTGATTGCACACACTGTTCAATGCTATGCTATAGCACTGATCAGTGTTATCTGCGCTCAATTCCTCCAGGCTGCCTGGAGCATTGCAGAAGAGATCAAACGGCGAGGAGGCAGGTAAGGGCCCTCCTGCCGTTCTCTAAGCAGATCGGGACACCATGGTTTCATCGCAGTGACCGTGATCATCCTGACTGAGCTGCCAAGAATACTTCTTTCTTCTTTTCATTTTAGACACGGCAAGATCGGTCCAGAATTAGACACGGCTCCCGGCTGTTGATAGCTGCCGGTGCCACCCCGCTATGACGCGGGTCAGCTCGTGAGCCCGCGTCATAGCAGGGAAGTGGGCACAGGGCGTACAGGTCATAGGTTAAATTTCATACCGGCAGAGGATGGCAGATTTGCAGAATATCCTAACCAAAATGATTCCTTGTCAATTCCTCAGTGTGAACATAATGTAACACAGTGCTTTCAAACTGGGTGTCGTGACTCAGCGGTGTGTTGGTGTCGCAGGACCGTCCTGCCCTGCAGCAGGAGTCGTCACTGTTCTTAAGTGGCTATGGCCAATGCTGCCTGATCTTGAACTGACAGTCAACACCAGGGCCACTATAAAATCGGTGGTGTTCCAACAGAGGAGTGGAGCAGGAAGACATCACTCATCAGATGCCAGTGGGAGCCGCCGAGCCTGCACCTGGGCCTGTGGTGGAGCCAGAAGTCTGCAGATTGAAGACCACTGCATAGGAGGTAATACATGTCCCCGCCGCTCCAGACCCGTCACCACTGCCCTGGATGTCGCTCCATCGCTGTCGCCGTGTCCCCGTCGCTCCGGAACATCTCTGCTGCCGGCCAGGTATCCTCGCTCTCAGTCGCCGCCATCACGTTGTTACGCACGCAGACGCACGTACGCGACGACGTGATGACGAGGAAGGAGAGCGCCAGCCATACAGGAGATCCCTGAACGGAGAAGACACCGAGGAGGCAGGTAAGGTCCCTCCCGGTGTCCTGCAAGCACTAACCCGGCTATTCAGTCGGGCTGTTCGGGACCACCGCGGTGAAATCGCGGCGGTCCCGAACAGCCCGACTGAACAGCCGGGTTAGTGTCACTTTCCCTTCAGACGCGGTAGTCAGCTTTGATCGCCACGTCTGAAGGGTTAATACAGGGCATCACCGCGATCGGTGATGTCTTGTATTAGCCACGGGTCCTGGCCGTTGATGGCCGCAGGGACCGCCGCGATAGGGGTGTATTCGCCGTATAAGACGCACCGACTTTCCCCCCCCAGTTTTGGGGAAGAAAAAGTGCGTCTTATACGGCGAAAAATACGGGTATGTAGTCAACTTCTGTGTTAATCCCTCCCCAGGACAACATAAGAAGCACCACGAGATACGTGCAATTGGCGGTACGGCAAGGAGCGTGTCACAGAACTATGCTGGTGTAAAAAGGGTGTCACCAAAATGAAAAGCTTGCAAAGCGCAGCCCTAACAGAATGATCTGAAGAGTACAAAGATCTTCATAATGGACTGCTTCAAATCCGAATCAAGTGGTGTTCCCCTTTAAGCAGACAAGTGTTTACTGATACACAGACCTGCGAACCAGTGTAGTCCGGTGGAAATTTCCAGCTGCTGCATTGTCACACACAGGTTGGGCGCAGCGGGAGGCACTTTAGAAAAAGATACAGTGGCATTTGTATTTGCCTATGAATACGGGACCGCATGTAAATGCCGGGCCGTGTACAGAACATACTTCCCTACATCCCCTTATGCCTATTTACCTAACCGGCACCATCAATCCAAGCAATGCAAATGTTTGCCATGTCTCGTAACTTTCACCTGCAGCATTAACTCCTCGATGACTGAACAGCATGTGAAAGCAGAATCTGAATCTGGACATCCAGAGGCAACATGGTGCAGACGGGTACTATTTCTATACAATGAAACCCACACTAACGTGACAAAAAGTATATGAAGATTGGGAAACTCTATGCTGAAGACAGGAGTTGCAATACATACTATTTTACCATTTCTGGAATAAATGGTGTTTGAAACTTAAATGGGCACAGTCAGAAGCAAAAACTTTTTATATGTTATTACTGATGAAAACTATTTAAAAAGGGGTGCTCCGCCCCTAGACATCTTATCCCATATCCAAAGAATAGGGTATAAGATGTCTGATAACGGGGGATCCCCGCAATCTCCGGCATTTGTTTTGAGCGTCAGATGCAGCGACGGAGGCTGGTGACGTAACGGCCATGCCCCCCTCAATGCAAGTCTATGGGAGGGTGGCATGACGGACGCCACACCCCCTCCCAGAGACTTGCATTAAGGGGGTGTGGCGACGTCACAAGCCTCCACCCTGCATCGCCATTCATCTGGCACGGAGCAAAGTTCACTCTGTGCACCGGATGTCTGGGGTGCCACAGCCAAGATTGCGGGGGGTACACAGCGGCAGGACCCCCGCGATCAGACATCTTATCCCCTATGCTTTGGATAGAGGCTAAGATGTCTAGGGGCAGAGTACCCCTTTAAATTCGACTGCTGGGACTCGTGATATCCTGCCCGGTACCCCAGCTCTGTGGATACGGGATAAGTACTTATGTACCAGAGTTCCCTTTTACACATAGGCTGTAGCTGTGGTTACCTTACAGGGATTTACAGGTTTGCCCTTTTTTAAAACATGCAGGGGGACAGGAGAACGGCAAGTGAGAAAATCCTCAGAGCCGACCTCTTTGTAATGACTAACACTGTGAGAGAGACATTAGATGTTTATTACTAGGGCTTAAAAGGGTACTCCAGTGGAAATAAAAAACAAAAAAAAAAAAAAATTTATATCAACTGGTGCCAGAAAGTTAAACAGATTTGTAAATTATTTCTATTTAAAAATCTTAAATCCTCATAGTACTTATCAGCTGCTGTATGCTCCAGAGGAAGTGCTTTTCATTCTGGAGTTTTTTTCTGTCTGACCACAGTGCTCTCTGCCAATACCTTTGTCCATGTCAGGAACTGTCCAGAGCGGAAGCAAATCCCCATACCTGCTCTGGACAGTTCCTGACATAGACAGAGGTGTCAGCAGAGAGCACTGTGGTCAGACAGAAAAGAACTCCATAAAGAAATACAACTTCCTGTGGCACATACAGCAGCTGATAAGTACTGGAAGGGTTAAGATTTTTAAATAGAAGCAATTTACGAATCTGTTTAACTTTCTGGCTCCAGTTGATTTAAAAAAATAAAATAAAAAATGTTTGCCACCGGGCGTACCCTTTAATGGGGTCCTCCGACGCTAAGACATCTTATCCCTTATCCAAAGGATAGGGAATAAGATGCCTGATCGCGGGGGTCCCGCCACTGGGGACCCCCATGATCTTGCACGCCGCATCCCAGTTAAAATCAGTCCCCGGAGCATGTTCGCTACGGGTCTGATTACCGGCAGCCACAGGGCCGACGGCGTGTGACGTCACACTCCGCCCCTCAATGACAGCCTATGGGAGGGGGTGTGATAGCGCCGGAGAACCCCTTTAAGGCACCAGGACCACCACTTTCCATAATAGTCTATGGCAGTGGTCTTCAACCTGGGGCCTCCAAATGTTGGCTGTCCGGGCATGCCGGGAGTTGTAGTTTTGCAACATCTGGAGGTCCGCAGGTTGGAGACCACTGGTCTATGGGCTGCCACAGTGTCCGGAGTAAAGCTGCTTGAGTATCAGAATTGGTGACAAGTTCCTTTAAAGACAGACCTAAATGTAACAGAGGTGTTCTCCATATCACCAGAATGCAGACACCGTTCCAAATCAGCACCTCTTGTTTTCTAAAGGAAGACGTGGGGGACATCACAATCCACCAGAGAAAACAATGGATAGAGAGGAAGCAATGTGTTAAACAGGCATGAAAAGCCAGCTCTGCTCTACATCCTGCCATTGACACATACGCCTGCAATCTACAGTTATCACCGCCCTGTCATTACCTGGAACAGTAGTCAGACCATCCCTAGAGGCCAAAGTGCAAATGCTGCACCTGACATGCAGGAATCTGGTTACTGACATTCCACAGGTAACAGACAGGTGTAACCGGGGCCTGGGAAACAAGCACGTCTCCTCCAGCTTCATGATATGCCGAGGTGAACCTGCACGAACAGTGTACGATGCCCTGCCATGGTAGAAGGACTCCTTGTAAATCATCGTAACATAACTTCTTCCCTCATTGTCCTGCAGATCAGTCAGAGGGAACATGATTGGAATCAGAATTCCTGGAACTGCCTCGTTTTCTTATCAGATCGCTCCCGCTCGCACGGGAAGCATTTCAAATACTAAGACTACAGTGCCTTGCACAAGTATTCACCTCCCTTGACTTTTTTCGTATTTTGGTACATTACAGCCTTAACCCCTTAAGGACCCGGGCTTTTTCCGTTTTTTCATTTTCAATTTTTCCTCCTTAACTTTAAAAAATCATAACTCTTAAAAATTTTCACCTAAAATTCTATATGATGGCTTATTTTTTGCGTCACTAATTCTACTTTGTAATGACAGTCATTTTACCCAAAAATCTACGGTGAAACGGGGAAAAAAAAATCAATGTGCGACAAAATTGATGAAAAAACACTATTTTGTAAGTTTTGGGGGCTTCCGTTTTTACGCAGTGCATTTTTCAGCAAAAATGATACCTTTTCTTTATTCTGTAAGTCCATACCGTTAAAATGATACCCTACTTGTATAGGTTTGATTTGTATCACTTCAGAAAAAAATCATGAATACATGCAGGAAAATGTATACGTTTAAAATGGTAATCTTTTGACCCCTATAACTTTTTTATTTTTCTGTGTTCAGGGCGCTATGAGGGCTCATTTTTTGCGCCGTCATCTGAAGTTTTTAGCAGTACCATTTTTGTTCTGATCAGACTTTTTGATCACTTTTTAGTGGTATAAAAAGTGATAAAAAATGCGCTATTTTGGACTTTGGAAATTTTTTGGCGCGTACGCCATTGAACGAGCGGTTTAAAAAGCAGTATATTTTTATAATTCGGACATTTCCGCACGCGGCGATACCACATATGTTTATTTTTATTATTATTTACATAATGTTTTTTTTATTCTTGGAAATGCCGGGTGATTCAAACTTTTATTAGGGGAAGGGATAATTGAAAGGGTTAATGATTTTTTTTTTACACTTTTCTTATGCAATATTATAGCTCCTATAGGGGGGGGCTATAACATTGCATTAACTGATCGTTTACACTGATTGATCCATTCCTATGGAGATGGATTAATCAGTGTTTTCGGCGATTGAATGCTCAAGCCTGGATCTCAGGCTTGAAGCATTCATTCGGCGATCGGACTGCAGGAAGGAAGGTAAGAAGACCTCCTCCTGTGCTACAGCTGTTCGGGATGCCGCGATTATACCGCAGCGATCTCGAACAGCTCCCTGAGCTAGCCGGGCACTTTTACTTTCGTTTTTAGCCGCGCGGCTCAGCTTTGAGCACGCGGCTAAAGGGTTAATAGCGCGCGGTACAGCGATCAGTGCCGCGCGCTATTAGAGGCGGGTCCCGGCTTCACTATGACGCCGGGCCCGCCGCGATATGATGCGGGGTATGTGCTGACATACGATCATTTCAACATACGATGGTCTCTCAGAGGCAGCATCAACACACGATGCTTTTGTATGTCGGGGCCATCGCATAAACGGCTATCCTACAGCGCAGACTGCTTCAGCTGCCACCGGATAGCCGTTTACGGTGCCCCGTGTGGTCCGCTGACGATCACTTACCTGTCCTCGGGGCTCCGGCGCGTCCTCTTCGGCATCCTCTGCATCGTCGGCATCACGTCGCTGCGCACGCCGTCCCGTCATCCAATAGGAGTGAAGTGCGTAGCGACGTGATGGCGGCGACGGAGAGCGAGGATGCCGGGGAAGCAGAGGCCTTGCCGGAGCGTCGGCAACATCCAGAGAAGCGGTGACGGTCCGGAGCGGCGGGGACAGGAGAGTACAACTTCCTCTACCAGTGGTCTATAACCCTCGGACCTCCAGATGTTGCAAAACTACAACTCCCAGCATGCCCGGACAGCCAACGGCTGTCCGGGCATGCTGGGTGTTGTAGTTTTGCAACATCTGGAGGTCCGAGGGTTGAAGACCACTGTCCTATACTTTACATTGCACGGATCCCTCAACATACGATGGTTTCAACAAACGATGGTCCATTTGGAACGGATTACCATCGTATGTTGAGGAACCACTAGACACACAGGGGGAGATTTATCAAAACCTGTCCAGAGGAAAACTTGCCCAGTTGCCCATAGCAACCAATCAGATCGTTTCTTTCATTTTTAACAAGGCCTCTGAAAAATGAAAGAAGCG
This sequence comes from Hyla sarda, assembly GCF_029499605.1. Taxonomy (NCBI): domain Eukaryota; kingdom Metazoa; phylum Chordata; class Amphibia; order Anura; family Hylidae; genus Hyla; species Hyla sarda. Next base: position 86,567,581 of record NC_079199.1, on the reverse strand, counting down.
ATCTGATTGGTTGCTATGGGCAACTGGACAACGTTTGCTCTGCGCAGGTTTTGATAAATCTCCCCAACAGTGTGGAAAGTCTTCAGACCCCTTTTATTTAGCAGCCTTGCGCCAAAATAAACCAAAAAAAAAATAAAAATAAATGATATACCTCCAGCAATCTGCACTCAATACCTCAATAATGAGAACGATTAAAAGTGAAAAAACTAAACTTTGGCAAGGACAGCCCCTTGGCTATGACTTTTAGCTCTGGCTCCTCCCATTTCTCTTGATCATCTCTAAAGATGTTCCTACACCTTGACTGGAGTCACCTGTGGCGAATTCAGGTGATTGGACAAGATTTGGAAAGACACCGCTCTGTCTATATAAAGGTCTTACAGCTGACAATGTATATCAGGGAACCAACCAAGTCATGAGGTGGAAAGAACTACCTGTAGAGTTCAGAGACAGGATTGTGAGGAGGCAGAGATCTGAAACTTCCAGAAGGTCAACCATCAATGCAGCATTCCACCAATCTGACCTTTATGGCAGTATTGTCATGAATAAGCCTCTCTTCATAGGAGACATATGAAAGTCTGGAGTTTAAAAAAAAAAAAAGTGTGAGTAAGGCTGGGTTCACACCACGTTTTTGCCTGCGGTCGGGAAACCGCATACGGCCGAAAACGAAGCCGACCGGAGACTGCGGTTCACTCCGTTCGGCTCATAGACACACATTAAATACAGTTCCCGAATACGGCTGAGTGCGGGCGCCGCGAGTAAGCCCCGCCCCCCCTCCTCCCAGCCGTATATGGGAGCCGTATTTAACAAAACGTGGTGTGAACCCAGCCTAAGAAGGTTCTCTAAAAATTTACTTTTTAGCCTCATTTCTAAGTGTCATGTCTGGAGGAAACCAGACACTACTCATCTACTGCTCAATACCACGGCCAGAAGCATGGCGGCAGCAGCATCATGCTTGTTTTTTCAGTGGCTGGGACAGGGTTAAAGGAAAGATAAATGGAGCAAAGTACAGATATTCTTGATGAAAACCTGATCCAGAGCGCTCTGGACTTCAGACTGGGCAAACAGGTTCACCTTCCAACAATAAAAAACTAAATAAAGTAAAGACCTTAAAAGGGGTACTCCGGTGGCAAACTTTTTTTTTTAAATCAACTGGTGCCAGAAAGTTAAAACAGATTTGTAAATAACTTCTAAATAAAAAAATTAAAAAAACTTAACCCTTCCAGTACTTATAAGCTGCTTAATACTACGGAGTAAATTCTTTTCTTTTTGGAAAACTGAGCTCTCTGCTGACATCACAAGCACAGTGCTCTCTGCTAACCTCTGCTGTCCATTTTAAGAACAGTCCAGAGTAGGCGAAAATCCCCATAGCAAACATATGCTGCTCTGGTCAGTTCCTAAAATGGACAGAGATGTCAGCAGAGAGCACTGGGCTGGTGATGTCAGCAGAGAGCACTGGGCTGGTGATGTCAGCAGAGAGCACTGGGCTGGTGATGTCAGCAGAGAGCACTGGGCTGGTGATGTCAGCAGAGAGCACTGGGCTGGTGATGTCAGCAGAGAGCACTGGGCTGGTGATGTCAGCAGAGAGCACTGGGCTGGTGATGTCAGCAGAGAGCACTGGGCTGGTGATGTCAGCAGAGAGCACTGGGCTGGTGATGTCAGCAGAGAGCACTGGGCTGGTGATGTCAGCAGAGAGCACTGGGCTGGTGATGTCAGCAGACAGCACTGGGCTGGTGATGTCAGCAGACAGCACTGGGCTGGTGATGTCAGCAGACAGCACTGGGCTGGTGATGTCAGCAGACAGCACTGGGCTGGTGATGTCAGCAGACAGCACTGTGCTGGTGATGTCAGCAGACAGCACTGTGCTGGTGATGTCAGCAGACAGCACTGTGCTGGTGATGTCAGCAGACAGCACTGTGCTGGTGATGTCAGCAGACAGTTCTGTGTTCCAATCCGCCGGAATACCCCTTTAACCCCCATTTTTTCCTCATCACCTTCTAAACATCATAACGCTTTCAATTTTGCACATAAAATTCCATATGATGGCTTATTTTTTGCGCCACCAATTCTACTTTGCAGTGACATCAGTAATTTTACCAAAAAATGCACGGCGAAAAGGAAAAAAAATTAAATGTGCGACAAAATTGAAGAAAAAATGTCATTTTGTAACACTTGGGGGCTTCCGTTTCTACGCAGTACATTTTTCGGTAAAAATAACACCTTATCTTTATTCTGTAGGTCCATACGGTTAAAATGATCCCCTACTTATATAGGTTTGAGTTTGTCGTACTTCTGGAAAAAAATCATAACTACATGCAGGAAAATTTATTTGTTAAAAATTCTCATCTTCTAACCCCTATAACTTTTTTATTTTTCCGCGTCTGGGCTGGTATGAGGGATCATTTTTTTGCGCCGTGTTCTGAAGTTTTTATCGGTACCATTTTTGTATTGATCGGACTTTTTTTATCGCTTTTTATTCATTTTTTCATGATCTAAAAAGTGACCAAAAATACGCAATTTTGGACTTTGGAATTTTTTTTGGGCATACGCCATTGACCGTGCGGTTTAATTAACAATATATTTTTATAGTTCCGAAATTTCCGCACGCGTTGATACCACGTTTATTTTTATTTACACAGTTTTTTTTTTATGGTAAAACGGGGGATGATTCAAACTTTTATTAGGGAAGGGGTTAAATGACCTTTGTTAACTTTTTTTTTTTTTTTTTTGCAGTGTTCTAGCTCCCATAGGGACCTATAACACTGCACACACTGATCTCTTATACTGATCCCTGCAAAGCCATAGCTTTGCATGGATCAGCGAGATAGGGCTCGATTGCTCAAGCCTGTAGCTCAGACTTGGAGCAATCAAATGCCGATTTGACGCGACGGAGCAAGGTAAGGGGGTCTCCGCTCGCGTCCTAGCTAATCGGGACATCGCGATTTTATCGCGATGTCCCGATCACCCCGACTGAGCTGCCGGGAAGCACTTACGTTCATTTTTACACGCGTCTAAAGGGTTAATAGCGTGCAGCACAGCAATTAGCCCAGGGTCCCGGCTATAGTTAGCAGCCGGGACCGACCCGGTGTGATGCGGGGTCACAGTCACCATGCGAGGGGCGCACAGGTATGCCCTTCGTCCTGAAGGAGTTAATCACACAGCCAAGACAACATAGGAGCGGCTTAGGGGGAAAACCTCTTTGAACGTCCTTGAGTGGCCCAGAGAAACCCCTAACTTGAAGCAAATGGAACATCTCTGGAGCGTCCACCAACAGTCAGAACTTGAGTGGCAGAAAATACCCAAAGGCTATGTTCACACAATGGAATTTCCGTGCGGAATTACGCATTGGAATTCTGAACGGAGATTTAGCAGCAGCAACATTTCAATGGGCTTCTGCTGCAATGTTTACACAGTAACAACTGGCACGGATATTCGAATTCCGATGTCCGCAGAAAGACAGAATGCATTGCCGTCTATGAGACGGCACTTTCCAGTGTGGGGGAGATCAAAATTTGTGTTTCGCAACCAATCAGATTGTTTCTTTCATTTTTAAAGAGCCCTCTGAACAATAAAAGAAGCAGTGTGATTGGTTGCTATGGGCAACTGCACAACTCTTCCTTTACACAGGTTTTGATAAATCTCCCCCAATGTCCTTTTTTTTTTTTAATACATTCAGGGGTGAAAATATTGTGGCCTCTACCCAAGAAGACTGGAGGCTGTAACTAGAGATGAGCGAACTTACAGTAAATTTGATTCGTCACGAACTTCTCGGCTCGGCAGTTGACTTTTCCTGCATAAATTAGTTCAGCTTTCCGGTGCTCCCGTGGGCTGGAAAAGGTGGATACACAGTCCTAGGAGACTCTTCCCTAGGAATGTAACCACCTATTCCAGCCCACGGGAGCACCTGAAGGCTGAACTAATTTACGAAGGAAAAGTCATCAACTGCCGAGCCGAGAAGTTTGTGACGAATCGAATTTACTGTAAGTTCGCTCATCTCTAGCTGTAATCACTGCCAAACGGGCTTCAACTAAGTTCTGAGAAAAGGGTCTGAATACTTCAATGTAATATTTTACTTTTTCTTATATTTAAACTTTTTTTCCTCATCTTTCACAAAGCATTACAAATAAAGAAAGACACAAATCATTATTCCTTCCCTGTATCCAAGTAAATAGCTATCCCTGTTTTACACAAAGCACAAGATCCAAGCGCAACGTCAGAGGTAGCAGTATAAACTTCTCTGGGTTTCCATTGATTTCAATTAGAGATGAGCGAACTTACAGTAAATTTGATTCGTCATGAACTTCTCGGCTCGGCAGTTGATGACTTTTCCTGCATAAATTAGTTCAGCTTTCCAGTGCTCCGGTGGGCTGGAAAAGGTGGATACAGTCCTAGGAAAGAGTCTCCTAGGACTGTATCCACCTTTTCCAGCCCACGGGAGCACCTGAAAGCTGAACTAATTTATGCAGGAAAAGTCATCAACTGCCGAGCCGAGAAGTTCGTGACAAATCGAATTTACTGTAAGTTCGCTCATCTCTAATTTCAATGAAGAGAATTAATAACCTGAACATTAGATTAGAGAAGAAAGGCTCCTCTGTATCATGGTACCATTACAACACTTCCACTATAGACACATATGCACCATGGTTCCCCCCCCCCCCCCCCCCCCCCATAAGAGAACAATGAATCCACAGAGTGATTCGGATTTTATATAACCTGTGGGCGATGTATTGTGTGTATACGGAACAATAGTGGAAAGCTGGGGCTGAGATCATACGGCGTGGCCACGTGTATTTGAAAAAAATAAAATAAATTATACCTGCAATATGACTCTCATACAAGATGTGAGGGCGAGCTATAACTAAACAAGTCAGTTGGAGTTTCGTCACGGACCGATCACGATTGCCGCAGCAGGCAAGTGTGAACAGGCCATCTATGGGACTCTTCTGCTGACGAATCTCCGTGCGGAATTCCGCACGGAGATTCTGCAGCAGAAGAGTCCCATAGATGGCCTGTTCACATCTGCCTGCTGCCGTAAATTCCAATGTGTGAACGTACAGGCGGATTACCTGTTGCGGAAAATCCACAGCAGATTTTGCTACCATTAACTTCAATGGGTGAGCAAAAAAAAATCTGCAGTAGAGGCAGATTAGCAGATTCTGCTTCGGACCCATTGAAGTCAATGGTAGTAAAATACGCTGCGTATTTTACGCAGCAGAAAATCCGCAGGTAATCCGCCTGTGTGAATGTACCCTAAAAAGGGGTTTTCCAGCCTGTAGAAACTGATCGCCTATTCTTCTGACTCCTGCCGATCAGCTCTTTGAATGGTCTGGCAGTGCAAGGAACTACAGCGTTGCCCATTCACTTGAAACAACATTTAGTAAAAAAAAAGTTTGGCGACTGCAAGGACTAGTGCAAATAAACATTGAAGAGGCCCCTTCAGACGGCAGATCAGCGGGGGTGCAAGGAGTTCAATCCCTCCAAACCAATTTAATATTGATGGTCTATCCTCCCGATAAAGCCATCAGTTTCTACAGGGGTATTGGTAGATGAATAGAGGGCAGATTTTTAGGGCTTAAAGGGGTACTACCGTGCTGACAACTTATCCCCTATCTAAAGGATAGGGGATAAGTTGCCTGATCGCGCGGGGTCCTGCCGCTGGGGACCTCCGCGATCTTGCACGCAGCACTCCGCTCTCATCAGGCCCCAGAGGGAACATCCGCTCCGGGTCTGATGACGGGGCCGGTGATCGTGACGTCACAGCTCCACCCCCGTGTGATGTCACGCTCCGCCCCTCAATGCAAGTCTATGGCAGGGGGCGAGACAGCTGTCTCGCTTCCTGCCATAGACTTACATTGAGGGGGTGGAGCGATGTTCGCTCTGGGGCCTGATGAGAGCGGGGTGCTGCGTGCGAGATCGCAGGGGTCCCCAGCGGCGGGACCCCGCGCGATCAGGCAACTTATACCCTAGCCTTTAGATAGGGGATAAGTTGTCAGCACGGTAGTACCCCTTTAAGCCCTAAAAATCTGCCCTCTATTCATCTATCCTTGATGCCGCTTTAAAGGGGTACTCCGGTTAAATCAACTGGTGCCAGAAATTTTTACAGATTTGTAAATTACTTCTGTTTAAAAATCTTAATCCTTCCAGTACATATTAACAGCTGTATACTACAGAGGAAAGGCTTTTCTTTTTGGACTTCTCTTCTGTCACAACCACAGTGCTCTCTGCTGACCTCTGTTGTCCATTTTAGGAACTGTTCAGAGCAGAATAGGTTTGCTATGGGGGACTTTCTCCTGCTCTGGACAGTTCCTAAAATGGACAGCAGAGGTCGGCAAAGTGCACTGTGGTCGTGACAGAAGAGAAATCCAAAAAGAAAAAAGAAATTCCTCCGTTGTATACAGCTGCTAATAAGTACTGGAAGGATTAAGATTTATTAATTGAGGTAATTTACAAATCTGTTTAACTTTCTGGCAAAAAAAATAAAAATAAAAAAATGACCATGATGGAAGACCCAGTGAGAACATATGGATCAGTGGATCCATTATATATCTATACAAATGAAACATTAGTAATAACAGGACAAACATGATGAGAACAGGAATACAATAGTGGAACTTTAATTTAAGGAGAAATTCACAGGTGGCTTCTACAGAAAACTATGCTGAACCCGTTTGCAGTCTTGCAGTATAATCGCACACGGAAGATTTGTTGAAGAAATTTCCAAGGGAAACAAATATTCTTTACTCGCAGCTTCTGTATGAGGGTGTAAGGAAAGGTTGTTTAAAGAAGATAAAATATATAAGGCATCTATTTCAGCAAATGCACTCCAGATCTGAAAGACATTCTTCTAGTAACTATCGGCTGCAGGGATCTTCATTAGATCAATACTGCCCTATGGGATTACTACAACGCATTAAAGAAGCACAGTTTTGTTTTTTTTGCACATTCACCACCACTAGTACTAAAAAAAAAACCACCTGATTTATTCCAGCAGAGCTGAATCTATGCATTTTATCACTGTAACTGGGCCATGTGATCACTAGTCTGGCCCACAGAAAATTATTGTTTAAAAGGATACTCCGGCCTAAGACATCTTATCCCCTATCCAAAGGATAGGGGATAAGATGTATGACCGCGGGGGTCCTGACGCAGGGGACCCCCGCAATCCTGCATTCGCGCTGCCAGCTCACAAACTGCCGGGTGCCGACCACGCCCCGCCCCCGCTATGCAGGTCTTTGGGAGGGGCCCCTCCCATAGACTTGCATAGCGGGGGCGGGGCGTGACGTCACGATACTCCGGCCCCGTGGTCGGCACCCGGCAGTTTGTGAGCTGGCAAGAGCTCAAAGAGGTGGGTGCCGAATGCAAGATTGCGGGGGTCCCCAGCGGCGGGACCCCTGCGGTCAGACATCTTATCCCCTATGCTTTGGATAGGGGATAAGATGTCTTAGGGCCGGAGTACCCCTTTATAATGTGTCAGAGAAGTGGTCAGTCCCGGACACCGCCCCTGATGCCATGTTCACACATTTTTTTTTTGTAAAAATTTTTGTTTTGTTGCAATCGCTGCAAAAAAATTGGATATTTTACTATGCGAATCACAGAGAAAAACGTAGTTTTACTGCAATTTACTGAAAATTGCAACAGTAAATCTGCAGCATAATCCACAGCACCTGCGGATGTATAACATACTGGCCCTGATTTACTATGAGTGTTGTGGAGGTTTCTTTGTGGGTTTCAATTCCATACAATTTTTTTCCCCCGTATTAACAAAATAAAATAAAAAAAAATTATATATATATATATATATATATATATATATATATATATATATTATATTTATTACACACACCTTCTCTGATCTATGGGGTTTTTGCCCCTTTTCTGTGATCACGCCCTTTTTCGGGTTCTCTCAGTAAAATGGAGAGTTGGTCGGGTTTTTCTCATTTCTGGTGCAATGAGACAGAATTTCTGGCGCAGACAAAACATGTCGGGTTTTCAATAGTAAGTCAGGGACACGGTGACGTTCCTATTACAGTGAATGGGGGAAAATCCCCCAAAAAAATATTTCAGGAGGTCCGACATAACTGACAAGCTGCAGATTTAGAAGTCACTCCGCAGGTCAGTTAATGTACAGATCTTTTTTTGCAGTTTGGGGACATTGCTTCCACTTTGCTTCAAATGTAAACACTGGAATTTTAACTGGAATCCACTGCAAATACATCTTGTAAATTTCGGATTTCCTGACGCTGAAGGTGGTCGTGAAGCCAAAGGCAGTCAAAACAGAGAAGTTATGCAAAACTGGGCAAAGGTTGTTAAAAGGGGTATTCCAGGAAAATGTTAGATATACATCTCTCTATCTATATCTATCTCAACTGGCTCCAGAAAGTTAAACAGATTTGTCATTTACTTCAATTAAAAAATCTTCATCCTTTCAATAATTATCAGCTGCTGAAGTTGAGTTGTTGTTTTCTGTCTGGCAACAGTGCTCTCTGCTGACATCTCTGCTTGTCTCGGGAACTGCACAGACTAGAAGAGGTAGAAAAAGTTTTCCCCTGGATAACCTCTTTAACCTGATCACAGCTCAAGCATATAGAAATATAATAAACTGATGAGATGAAATCAACCTCCCATCTAGTACAGACCCCGGCCACGTTTAACTGAAAAGAAACCCAACCAAAACCCAAACATTCCTAAAGGATCTCCCCCTCAGTAGTGACATACCTTACCAGCCCCCACAGATTCCTCACCTCTCCAAAACATCCATTTCAAGATAGCTATAGAAGGAATTTTTTTTTTTTTACCTAAAAGTCCTAATTCTTTATTATTTTGTTGCCTGACAACCAGGACTGGCCCCTCATTCAGCAGCTTTCCAATGCTGAATAAGGCTGGGTTCACACCACGTTTTTCAAATACGGTTACCATATACTGTTTTCCGCTAAAAAACATATGGCAAAAACCGTATGCAACCTTATACAACCGTCTGACTCCAAATTAAAACGTATACGTTTTTTTCCCCGTACGGTTCTATCCGTTTGCATCAGTTTTTGCCAACGGTTTTGCTATTTTGTTGGAATTAGTTTTCCAGCAATTTAATAAAATGACTATTGTTCTATTGAAATTCCATTCTGCGCATGTGTCAACTCCAAAAACGGATTAGAAAAACCGTGTGCAACCGTATTCTGAAATTCTGTGTACGGTTCTCATAGACAACAATGTTAAAAGAACTGCATACGGTTCGCATATGGTTTTCCAACCGGAGGCAAAAACGTGGTCGACAGCATTTTTGCCTACGGTTGAAAAATCGGCAAAGCCGTATCCGAGGCAAAACGGATGCAACCGTACACAACATTTGGAATATGGTTTACAATGCATTCTCTATGCATACGGTCGTATACTTTTTTTTGCGGAAAACCGTATACGGTTACCGTATTTGAAAAACATGGTGTGAACCCAGCCTAACAGGGGTCTGACTCCTTGGACCCTAGTAATAAGGCTAGGGCTACACTATACCGTGACTTCAGGCAACATGAAGATCACTAGGGATGTCAATACCTAATAATTAAGATATACTCCCAGTAGTTAGGGATTCCCCCTACCCCCCCCCCCCAATTAGATAGAAGCCCCCAGTAGGTGAGTAGGGAACCTTCTGTTAGGTCAGTGTTTCCCAAACAGGGTGTCTACAGCTGTTGCAAGACTACAACTCCCAGCATGCCCGTACAGCCTTTGGCTGTCCGAGCATGCTGGGAGTTGTAGTTTTGCAACAGCTGGAGGCATACTGGTTGGGAAACACTGTGTTAGGTAGATTACCCTACCAATAAGGCCCCTCCAAAAGAAAATAATAAAAATCCCACTAAGGCTGGGTTCACACCACGTTTTGTTAACTACGGTTCCCGTATACGGCTGGGAGGAGGGGGGGCGGGGCTTAATCGCGGCGCCCGCACTCAACCGTATTCGGGAACCGTATTTAATGCATGTCTATGAGCCGACCGGAGTGAACCGCAGCCTCCGGTCGGCTGCATTTTCGGCCGTATGCGGTTTCCCGACCGCAGGCAAAAACGTGGTCGACCGCATTTTTGCCTGCAGTCGGGTAACCGCATACGGCCGAAAACGCAGCCGACCGGAGGCTGCGGTTCACTCTGGTCGGCTCATAGGCATGCATTAAATACGGTTCCCGAATACGGCTGAGTCCGGGCGCTCATGAGCTGAGGCATCTACATCCTTCACCCTTTTAGTGGTGCAGGACCTTCTCTTGCAAGCCAGAGCAGTGCAGGACCTGCCACTTGTATAATCATGCAGAAGGTCCTGCACTACTCCAGATAATGGATCGTACGGTGAAGAGGCCTCAGCACAGGAGCATAAGAAAGGTGAGAGGGATTTTTCTTTAGAGGAAACTACATATCTCTGGCTACTGATTGTGCGTCTGTCTAATCTGCAGGTGCCAAAGTGTACAAGTGCTCGTGTAACTGTCCACCAGTACTTGTACACTCTTTTAGCTTGCTGTTGCAGTTTCCAGTGGTCTCCAAACTGTGGCCTCCAGCTGTTGCAAAACTACAACTCCCAGCATGGTGCGGGTTGTAGTTTTACAACACTTGGGTGAATGGTGTATGGTTCCCAAGACCAGCTTGATAAAGTGTCCCTTGGTAAATAAATATAAAATATAATTGAAAATCCACTTGATATAGTAAAAGTTAAAATGGTACTACGGTGGAATTTTTTTTTTCTTTTTAAATCAACTGGTGCCAGAAAGTTTAACAGATTTGTAAATTACTTATATTAAGAAATCTTAATCCTTCCAGTACTTATTAGCTGCTGAATACTACAGAGGAAATTATTTCTTTTTGGATTGGAACACAGAGCTCTCTGCTGAATCACAAGCACAGTGCTCTACACTGACATCTCTGTCCATTTTAGGAACTGTCCAGAGCAGCATATGTTCGCTATGGGGATTTTCTCCTACTCTGAACAGTTCTTAAAATGGACAGCAGAGAGCTCTGTGGTCATGATGTCAGCAGAGAGCTCTGTGTTCCAAAAATAAAAGAATTTTCTATGTAGTATTCAGCAACTAATAAGTACTAGAAGGATTAAGATTTTTTAATAAAAGTAATTTACAAATCTGTCTAACTTTCTAGCACCAGTTGATTAAAAAATAAAAAATAAAGTTTTCCACCAGAGTACCCCTTTAACTTTTACTTGAAAAATATAAGATGATACAAAATTAATAGTGTACCATAATGAAGTGCTGGGATAGGGAGAAGGATACAGGTGAGTATCTATGCTATATGCCCTGCCTAAAATAAGAGAAGAACCTCTAAAACTAAGTGTGGAATGGGGATAGGGAATTCAGTACAATAAACTTAGGCTGGGTTCACACTGCAGAATTTCTGCCAAAGATTGAGCCGGCGTCGCTAGGACTGAGCAGACTGCATTGCTGCCCCCATAGAATGCAATACATTTCTGGGTGGATCTTTTAGGAGATCTGCTCAGAAATACATTGCCATCTATGGGGACGGCAATGTAGTCCACGCGGTCCTAGTGCCGCAGGCTTGATCTCCGGCAGAAACCCAGCCTTAAAGGGGTACTCCGCCCCTAGACATCTTATCCCCTATCCAAAGGATAGGGGATAAGATGTCAGATCGACGTGGTCCCGCTGCTGGGGAGCCCTGGGATCCCCGCTGCGGCACTGCGCTATCATTACAGCACAGAGCGAGTCTATGGCAGGGGGAGTGACGACCGCCGCGCCCCCTCCCATAAGCTTGTATTGAAAGGGGCGGGCCGTGACATAACGAGGGGCGGAGCCGTGACGTAACGATGCTCCGGCCCCTGTATTGCGAGTCATTACGTGCAGAGCGAACTCGCTCTGTGCTGTAATGATAGCGGGGTGCTGCAGCAGCGATCCCCGGGGTCCCCAGCAGTGGCACCGCGGCGATCTGACATCTTATCCCCTATCCTTTGGATAGGGGATAAGATGTCTAGGGGCGGAGTACCCCTTTAATGATACACATACACAGTGAAGTGAGGAACCCCTCTTGCGGTTCACCACTTCACTGTGTATATGTGCCAATAAGTTTATTGTATTGAATTTCCTATCCCCGTTCCTCCCTAATTTTAGGCAGGGCATATAGCATAGCTACTCACCTGTATCATTCTCCCTATCCCAGTACTTTATTATGGTACACTATTAATTTTGTATCATCTTATATTTTTCAAATAAAAAAAGTAAAGTTTTACTATATCAAGAGCCTAATTGGTGATTTTCTACGTGGATTTGGAGAGCCACACATTGGAGACCATCAAATTAAAGGAACAGGTGTTTATTGGGCACTTTGCTGTGTAAGAATAGTGGAATTTTAGGGATGCAGCAAGAATCTGTTACTATCCAGGAGACCTGCACTATGAAAGGGGTCCTAACATGGGTCCACCACCAGTACACCGCAGGCGAACTATCATTTCCAACCAGTTGACTTACTTTTCTGCTCCATAGGCACAACAATGATGTACTGGGGGGCATCATCAGCCATATAGGACCATGTCACTGTGTTAAATCATTGTGAGGAGCCAGGCAGTGAAAGCGACCAAACCCTAGTGACAGCGCAGTAACCAAGTGACCACAGGCACCAACACACTGCTGCGCGGGCACCAACACGCTGCTGCGCGGGCACCAATTTCCCAACCAGGGTGCCTTTAGCTGTTGCAAAACTACAACTCCCAGCATGCCCGGACAGCCAACGGCTGTCCGGGCATGCTGGGAGTTGTAGTTTTGCAACAGCTAAAGGCACCCTGGTTGGGAAACACTAAGCTAAACAATAGAGTTGGGAACGAATATTCACATTTCTAATTTTTATCACAAATATCGCGAATTCGTTAATATTGCGAATATATTCGCTATATATTCGAAATTGTGAATATTCGCTTATTCCTTCTTTTCACTTGTGGGCCAATTAAAATGATGCAAATACACTTGTCAGAGGTTATCAACAACATCCCTAGCAACCAATAGTAAAGTTGTCCACCCCCTCACTGTCTTCGTCCTCGAATACGCGAAATTCGCAAATATAGGACGAATATTCGTCTATATATTCGCAAAATATCGCAAATTCGAATATGGGCAATGCCGCTCATCACTACTAAATACCGCATTTGCCCATGTAGCTTCCAAAGCCCTTTCAGAAACCTAAGAGCTGGAATCTGATTGGTCACTGTGCAAACAGCAACCAATTAACTCACTGCTTATAAGTGGGGGGGGGGAATTTATCAAACTTGTCAAGAGGAAAAGTTGCTGAGTTGCCCATAGCAACCAATCAGATCGCTTCTTTCCTTTTAAATAAGGCCTTTGCAAAATGAAAGAAGCAATCTGATTGGTTGCTATGGGCAACTCAGCAACTTTTCATAAATCTCCCCCATATAGTCTCCAAATCATAAAAATGAGAACTTTGGTTGCTATGAGCAACAACACTTTCTAAGGTCTTGGGAAAAAAATTAATAAATAATAATAATAATGATATAAATAAATAAATGCCCACAGCAACCAATCAGGTCACAGCTCGTATCCTCCAGGCAGCCAATCACAGATCAGCTCTTTATTCCCTCGCGCAGGTTGGGAAGTAAAAGGAGCGCGCTCATTGGTTGTTAGCGGTAACTATAAAAGAGTAGTTATAGTAGAATGTAACAGACCGCGGCGGCACTACAAGTACCAGCATGTCCGGGGGTCGTAGTGTGAACAACTAAAGAGACACAGGTTGGAGTCCTGAGTGAAGTTATAAGCGGAGACACTTACTTGTGCGGGGACTGTGTGCCGGGTCACGGTGTGGGGGAGATGGGAGCGCTACCACCGCTCTCCCCGGGAGTTCACTTCTTCTGACGTCGCCTCTCACCCCCTCCTCTGGCTGAAACTATGAGAGGAAGGGCCGGCGACTCCTCTTCCTCTGAGCGAGTCCACTCCCTCCTTCCCGGGCCCACTCCTCCTCCTCCTCCCGCGTTCACTCACCCTCAGCAAAGGTGAGATAGAGGGACCCTCACACTCCAACCTCCCTCCCCTCATACAAGGGACCCCGGGTCATTATTCTTTACCTATTAACCCCTGCAGCACTAACCGCCCATATACAGGACCCAATATACATGTCCGAAAAAAAGACCACGTGGGTTTCAGTGACTATAACTTTATTTTATTTTTATCATTTTTTTTAGGCTTCTCAAAAACCTGAACACACAAAAAATGAGCCCTCATACAGCCCCGTATAAGGAAAAATGAGAACATTAGAGATGGTCAAAATAGGGCAGTTTTTAACATACTTATTTTTTAAACGCAGTACAATAATAGAAAAGTATCTAAACATGGGGATCATTTTAATCGAATTGACCCACAGAACAAAGAAAACGTGTCCTTTTTATTGTAAAGTGTACAGCGCGAAAACACAACTTTCCATTCATTTCTATGAAAGCGCTAGAGACTCTCTGTAAAAGCCGTAGCCCAATACTTGAGCTCTGGAGTGGTCCCAACGGTCGCACTCCACGTGATCAGTGGTCTGGAGTGGTCCCAGCGGTCGCACTCCACGTGATTAGTGGTCTGGAGTGGTCCCAGCGGTCGCACTCCACGTGATCAGTGGTCAGGAGTGGTCCCAGCGGTCGCACTCCACGTGATCAGTGGTCTGGCGTGGTCCCAGCGGTCGCACTCCACGTGATCAGTGGTCTGGCGTGGTCCCAGCGGTCGCACTCCACATGATCAGTGGTCTGGCGTGGTCCCAGCGGTCGCACTCCACATGATCAGTGGTCCCAGCGGTCGCACTCCACGTGATCAGTGGTCTGGAGTGGTCCCAGCGGTCGCCCTCCACGTGATCAGACACTTATTCCCTCTCCTGTGGATAGAGAATAAGTTGTTTTTCATGGGACTACCCCTTTAAATGATACCTGTCATAAAAAAAAAAAACTTTTGATATGTCATAGATGACTGATGATTAAAACTTTTGATATGTCTCTAAGTGTTTAGACTTTGACAGACTTGGGGTCTATTCACACAGGCGGAATTTATGTTTCCTTGGGTGGTTTCTGGCTTGTGCAGATTTTGTGTGGAATTGGTGCGGGATTCGAGTGGAAATTCGGAAGTGTGGAATCCCATAGAAGTCTATAAGGCTAGGTTTACACTGTGGAATTTCTGGGCAGAACTTCTGCTGGAGATCGAGCCGGCGGCACTAGGACCGCGTGGACTACATTGCCTTCCCCATAGATGGCAATGCATTTCTGAGCAGATCTCCCATAAGATCCACCAAGAAATGCATTGCAGTCTATGGGGGCAGCAATGTAGGCTGCTCGGTCCTAGCACTGCCGGCTCGATCTCCTGCAGAAATTCTGCAGTGTGAACCTGGCCTAAGGGTACGTTCAGATGAGCGGATCCACAGCGTATTTTATGCTGCAGATCCGCCGCTGAAGGACCCCTACAGGCTGCCTTTAGATATGCCGTCTCGGAGCGGCAATACGCCGATGTGCAAGTTGCCATGCGTGCGTGGTGATTCGCACATCATAGTGTGGCTGCTCGTAGCCTTGTATTGCGTATTTGAGGCGGAATTCCGCAAGCGGAAATTCTGCCCTGGTAAATAGACCCTTAGGCGCTATTCACACGGCAGAGTTTCCGCTCATCCGCCCCAATTCCGCTTTTGAGGATTTTGTGCTGAATTGGTGTGGAATCCAAGCGGAAATTCTTCAGAAGTGTGAATGGGAGTGTGGACTCCTATAGAAGTCTATTGGGCTTTCATTTGAGGAGAAATTCCACTTGAGGAAATTCTGCCGTGTGAATAGACCCTTAGGCTGGATTCACACTGAAGAGACCCGAGTGCTGTACAGAGAGCCGGGGCCCATGCAGGAGATCGCGGGGGTCTCAGCAGTTGGATCCCTGGGATTATACAGTATGTCCCCTTTAATAGACAGGTATGCTCCGAAGGTACTTACATTTTTGGTGGCACAAAGTATGCCCACAATGCAGTATGGTGTCTATGTGATGTACAGTATTCCCCATGCCTCCAGTATTTGGCATGCAATGAAATGTGCACCAATGTTTTGGCATGTAATAACCCTTCATAAGGACATGCAGTATATAGTGGAACTGTCCTTTTACCTTGAAGGTAAACAGGATGGCTTATTGGTGAAAGGATTATTGTATACCTGGTATTGATAAGCACACCCTTTATAAACACATACTGTGTGAAGTGCAATTAAAAAATATATTGTCTCTAACCTAAAACTTGGCACTGCTCTTGGGCGTACAGTGCCAATGGATTAACTAAGGGAGGTAAAATGAATGTAAGCAGGTGATTCATTTGATTCCCGGTATATATATCACCCAGTATGGTATTAGTATAGGAAGATGACTTCAGGTCATACACACATGCGTCATGATGCAATTTAGTGACTTAGCTGTAGGCTGTGCAGCAGAAAATCTGTAGCAGAAAATCTACATGAATCAAACCATTTTTTTTGTAAGCTTAAATAGTACCTATCATAAACGAATCTGTCCCTAAATCCCTCCAGCATCTTTCCCTGACTCATCCTAAAACTAATGCTGCCTTTTATTATTTTAACCCCTCCCCTTTTTTTTTTTTAACCTTTTAACAGGCTCCTCAGCCCGCTCAGTCATAGGTGTTCCAGTGAGGGAGGAAGTGGGAGTGGCCCGGCAGGCACAACGTCATCTGATGCCTGCCAACGTCATCTTAAACCGCAAGGTCAATGGCGTACTCCTAAAATATCAAAGTCCAAAATTGTGTATTTTTGGTCACTTTATATACCATAAAAGAATGTATTAAAAGCTATCAAAAAGTCCCATCAATACAACAATGGTACCAATAAAAACTTCAGATCACGGCGCAAAAAATGAGCCCTCATACCGCCCTGTATGCAGAAAGATAAAGTTATAGGAGTCAGAAGATGACAATTTTACGCATACTAATTTTGGTGCAGGTAGTCATAATTTTTTTTAAAGTAGTAAAATAAAGTAAAACCTATATAAATTAGGTATCCTTGTAACCATATGGACCTACAGAATAAAGATAAGGTCTCATTTTTACCAAAAAGTGCATTGTATAAAATCGTAATCCCCCAAAATTTACAAAATGGTGTTTTGTTTCCAATTTTGCCCCACAAATATTTTTTTCTGGTTTCGCCATAAATTTTGTGGTGAAATGATTGATGTCATTACAAAGTACAATTGGTGGCACAAAAAATAAGCCCTCATACAGTTCTGTAGGTGCAAAATTTTGTTATGATTTTTAGAAGGTGAGGAGGAAAAAACGAAAGTGTAAAAATAAAAAATGGCCTGGTCTTTAAGGGGTTAAGATCTGTTTGGTTTCGTTTTTTTAACGAGAGAAAGTGAAGACTGTCTCTTTTTTTGTCCTGTTAAAAAACAGTCCTGTTACAATCCTGACGGACCTGTTTTTTGTCTACAATGAAAATCTATGGCAACAGGAAACTACAGGATAAGTCCTATCCACATCTGTGTTGGAGGTTCAGTGAGGAGCGTCCATGGCAGATTCCAGCAAATATACCAGATTAAATAACAAAAGCATACAACACTAGTTTGTCCACTTAAATGCTGGACACACACTATCCTGTTTGACTTGTTTGACATGTATTCTATTTACTTTAATACCTTTATAAAAGGCAATTAAATAAATGGAAATGTGTCTGCCAAAAATTTGAGAGTTGATCTTAAAAAAATAAAAAAAGAACCTTTTTTTTTTTTTTAGCTAAAAAAGAACTCCTTTTTTAAGGGTACATTCAAATGTGCGTACTTTGCTTCAGATTTTCTACAGCTGATTGTTCTACCTATAGAAGTCAAGCAGAATGTAGGGATGCGGGGGATGTTGGCAGTAGGTTTGCGTGAACGTGTGCTGGCAATGGAGTCTGGCAACAAGTTACATAGTTAGTAAGTTTGAAAAAAAGACATATGACCATTAAAGAGTACCTGTCACCAAATAAAACTTTTAATATAGTGTTCCTTGTGTAATTAGCAGACACTTTCCCATTCACTTGCTTTTAAAATTATCAACATAAATATGTTTAAAATGTAATAGAAAAAACGGCCACTGGGTGACTTTGTTCTGTTCCACAATTAATACAGTGAGTTTGGTCTCCTCCCGGCCAAGCAGGAGACCAAACTCAGGAAGAGTTTATTTGGTGACAGGTACTTTTTAAGTTCAAGGAGGTGATAGGAACCGGTATGGGTGAATAAAAGGGAGGGTATGCTATATTTTTGTATATACATTAATGTTATTTTGTTCTACTGTTCCTGCTGTGACCAGTTCCTGAGGTAGACTGTTCCATATATTCACACTTCTTAGGCCATGTTCACACAATGGAATTTCCCTGCGGAACTCCGCATCAGAATTCCGCACCGAAATTCCACAGCAGCAGAGTCCCACTGATATCAATGGGATTCTGCTGCACTGTTTACACAGCAGATGTTTCTGGTATGGAAATTCTAATTCCGATGTCCGCAGAAAAAATAGACGTGTTTTCTTTCTGCAGAGTCCACATGGAAATTCATTGCTGTCTATGAGACGGTGCGGTCTTAGCTGTCGGGTGAATGTCCCGTGCGGATATTTGCCCGTGTGAACATAGCCATATGCTAAAGAAGACTTGTCACTCCTGGAGACTAAACCTTTTTTTCTCCAAACAGAACGGAGGGGGTTTTGCCTTTTTCTCCATATTTTTTGTATGGGTCATTTATATACTTAACCCCTTAATGACAATTGACCTAAATGTACGTCATGGTGCGATGGTACTTACCGCACCATGTCGTACATTTACGCCCTGTAATGACTGCTATCAGCAGCCAGGGATCCGCCAGTAATGGCGGACATCAGCGATCGCGCTGTTGTCCGCCAATAACCCCTCAGATGCCGTGATCCATACAGATCACGGCATCTGCGGCAGTGCAGTACTTAAAATGGATGATCGATCATCCGACATGGCAGCTGGAGGTCGTCTCCAGGGGTCTTCTGCTCTGGTCTGAGATCGAGCAGACCAGAGCAGAAGATCGCCCTATGCATTGCACTGAACAGTATTAACAATCAAATGATTGCTATAAATAGTCCCCTATGGGGACGTGAAAAGTGTAATAAAAGAAATAAATAAAATAAATGTAATAAAAAAAATTATAATTTGGAAAAATCACGTCCCCCAATAAAAATGTAAATCGTCCATTCTTCCCCATTTTACCCCCAAAAAGCGTAAAAAGAATTAATAAACTTATTTAGTATTGCCGCGTGCATAAAAGTCTGAACTATCAAAATATATTGTTAATTATTCCATACGGTGAACAGCGTAAACGTTAAAAAATAAATAAAAAAAAGGCCAAAATTGCTGCTTTTTTGTCACATTTTATTTAAAAAAATTATAATTTAAAAAAAAAAAGTTAAATATAAGCAAAAGTGGTACTGATAAAAACTACAGATCACAGCGCAGAAAATTAGCCGTCATACCGTCCCATATACGGAAAACTTTTCAGCATACTAATTTTGTTAAAATAGTTTGAGATTTTTTTAAAGCGGTACAGTTATGAAAAAAAAAAAAAAGGAATATTGACGTCACCAAGCCCCTCCTGCTCTCTGCTGGGTCTCGCAGCAGCGTTGACATTTGAAGCTCAGCCCGTGCCCCAAGCCGGGTGCTGGGAGCGGAGCTAACGGAGAAGATTACCGAAGATCTTCGCCACAGAACGCGACAAGGTGAGTACCGTTGCCATCAGTGTCACCTGCACTATCTGCTGGTACCGACAGGTTAGTGCAGGTGACACTGGTGATGGTGACAGATTTCCTTTAAGAACCAGGCTAATTTTATTTTTGCATTTTTGTTTTTTCCTCCTTACCTTCTAAAAATCACAAATTTTCAGAAAACAACAAATCAGCAAATTTTGGAAGGTTTTGTTTTCACGCTGTACACTTTACTGTAAAAATGACATTTTTTCTTTATTCTGTGGGTCAATATGATTAAAATGATACTCATGTTATATGCTTTTTTTTTTTTTTATAATTGTACCGCTTTAAAAAAAAAAAAACTCAAACTATTTTAACAAAATTAGTATGCTTAAAATTGCCCTATTTTGACCACCTATCTAATTTTTCCGTATATGGGAAGGGGTTAAATAACATTTATGAACTCTTTTTTTCCCTTTTTTTTTTTTTTTTTTTTACACATTCATAGCCCTCATAGGGGACTATAACATGCAATCTTCTGATTTCATATACTCATCAATGCTATGCCATAGCATAGCATTGATCAGTGTTATAGGCGCTCCATTGCTCCAGCCTTGATCTCAGCGACGATCGGACGCCAAGTAGGAAGGTAAGGACCCTCCTTGTGTGTTTTACCGTGGTAATCCTGATCAGCCTGACTGAGCTGCTGGGAAGCATTTTTTATTTACATTTTAGATGCAGCAATCAACTCTGATCGCCGCGTCTAAAGAGATATTGCCGGATATTGGCTAGAATGGTGATGTCCGGCATTAGCCACGGGTCCTGGCCGCTGATAGCAGGCGGAACCATGCGGGTATGATGTGAGCTCAGCTCCTGAGCTCACGTCATAAACCTGCCGTGCCTCAGCGCCATTTATAAACTGCATTCTGCAGCAAGGGGTTAATAGAAAGTTGACAGAGACAAAAGGAGACTTCTAACCATGAGAGGAGCTCCACTAAAATTGTATGGATCCATTGCCAGATCTGCTTGAAAAAAAAAATTGTGGGCTACATTGCCTGTATATTTTGGTTTACAGGTATTCTGACATATATCGCTGTTGTACCCACAGCAGGTCCAATGAATACATTCAGTATATTTCCCGAGTATCAAGCGCTGACTAATCACTTGGACAATGTTGAGAACAGGAGCTGCCAGAATAACATCCGCATTTGCTGGCTTCCAGAGGCCACCCCTGCACCCCTGATCTCCTACCAACAGTGACGGGGATCTTCAATATGCTATTCAACAGGCCCTCTGACACTCACATCTAAATCGACCGAGTGCATCGTGCCCTGAGGGCAAAGAGCTCTGATCCTGCTCATCCGAGAGATGTCATTTGTCAAATTCATCGCTACACTCTGAAAGAACAGATTATGCAGTCCGTGGGACAACTGGGCGACATAGGTTTTGATGGGGCTACCCTGCAACTCTACCCAGACTTGTCGAGGAGGACACTTCGCCAGAGGGCGCTGCTGAAACCCCTCCTGCGCCTTCTACAGGAATCTCACATGCCCTATAGATGGGGCTTCCCCTTCGCCCTTCATGTCACAGCTGGCACCATGATGGCCTTTCTCCGTACCCCTGAGGACTTACCATCCTTGCTTACTTCTCTTCACCTCCCCCCGCTACTGCTACCGGACTGGCTGACTTTCCGGATTGATCCATATGCCCCTCCACCGCCTAACATAGCCTCCCAGCAACCGCATACTGGGTGCCAGGACAGGCTATGGCTGGGAGGCTATGGAAGGCGGCGAAGGGGCATATGGATCAATCCAGAAAGTCAGCCAGGACACGGCTGGCCCACTTCCTCGACGCCAAAGGTGAACTCCTCCCCGCTGACTGCTTTTGGGGACCCTGTCTATCCACCATTGCTGACTGACTCGGCTTGAAGCTTTCCATCTGACATGGTCCACCTCTACTCGAAACCTGTCTGGAACTGTGAACATACTGAGTATACTGGTTTTGCTTGGGGTTTACCCTACTGTGCTACCTCCTATACCCTACCTCCTATACATTCGCACGAAGGTTTTTTTTTATTGGTATTCACCAGGACCTACCCTTCTGCGTACAGGAGGCTCGGGCAGACCCTGGATCAGATAGTGACAGAAGCGACCATCTATGCAATTGTAATTGTTATCGGGTCTCTTCTCACCCACACACTAGAAGAACTGGCAAGTTTCTCCCAAGGCATGCTGCTCTTAACAGGCGACTTCAACCTCCCTCTCCAACCATTGCTGGATGCTTCCACGCGGCGCTCAGCTGTCTCCTACTGCCAGCTGAGCCGCCTTAGACGCCCACTGCACTCTCTCCAGCTGTGTGACGTGTGGCGCCTTCAGCATTCGAGGGAACGGGACTACACCTATTACTCTAGCCCCCATGACACTTACAGCAGAATAGATCACATCTTCCTGCCCCATTATCACTTGGCTTGCCTTTCCTCCTCCCAAATAGGGAACATCTTCCTTTCGTACAATGCTCTGGTCCACTGCACGATCTGGATGCCCTTTTTGAGCACCCTGCAGTTCTCGTGGCGACTTAATGAGACTCTGCTTGTCGGACTTGAAATCCACAATTGCTAACTTTCAGTCTGACCATGCTAATGACTTGACCCCCCTACCTGGGCGGTGGGAAGCTCTAAAATGCGTACTACGTGGGGTCCTGATCAGTCATGGCTCTCGCCTTAAAAAAGTGAAGGCAGCAAAATTACGGAAGCTGCTTAAGACGCTGAGCACTTTAGAGGCCCAGTACAAGAGGTCTCAACCGGAATCTGCCTTGAGGGATCTCATTAAGGTGCGCCACGACATCTGTACTCTCCTGAATGACAAATACAAGCAGTTCAGGCAGAGATGCTCCAAGACCTTCTATGAGTGGGATAACAGACCAGGGAGATACCTAGCCAGGGCCCTCCAAGACCAGTGTATGTCCCAATACATCCCCTCCATTTGTACACCAGTGGGAGGGAAATTCTTCCTTACCTCAGACATTTTAGCAGCATTTGAGCGTTACTATACTGACCTCTATAATCTACCCCCCCCCAACACTGTCTCGCATTTCCTTATCAGACTACATCCAACAGACTGCACTCCCCCGCCTATCTGACAGTGACTTAGACTCCCTAGAAGCACCCTTTACGGAGGAAGAAATAGCAATGGCCATCACTAGTCTACCTTCGGGCAAGAGCCCAGGCCCGGATGGCTATATGGCTACATTTTTCAAATTCCTGAAATCCGAGATCTTTCCTATCAGACTTTTAACTGTATATCCCAGGAAGTAGGTTTTCCCGAGGCTACCCTTAGCGCCCATATAGCAGTCCTACCTAAAGAGGGACGGGACCCCAATCTCTGTGCTAGCTACTGTCCCATATCTTTGCTCATCACGGATACAAAGCTATTATATAGCGACCTTGTAGAGTGATCTGACGAAGTGGTCCGCTGGCACTTTTTCTTGGGTGGGCAGGACCAACATACTCAAAATGAATGTTCTTCCCAGACTGCTGTACCTCTTTCTGACAGTCCCTGTGGCCATCCCCCTTCGTACTTTTATAAGCTTGCCATACTGTTCAGGAAATTTGTTTGGGTGGGGCTGCCGTCGAGAATCTCCAGAGAGATCTTACTTAGACGAAAGCAAGCAGGAGGGCTTGCGGTCCTGGACTGCAAGGGCTACTACCTCACTGGCCAGGTTTCTGGACTTCTTCCACGGCCGCTCAGCCAAGCGATGGGTTTGGATCGAATTAGCTGGCACCAGGTCTGAGATACTCTCTCTCCTCTGGCTACCCCAGGAACACTCACAACTGCGACCCATGCCGCTCTACCATGGGTTACCAGGGAAATGCACAAGACACTTAAGCGATACCTGACTCGCACCACGATCCTAACACCGGACTGTCCGCTAGTACCCGTCCTGACTAACCCACGCTTTCCTCCCGGAGGTAACTGTTCATCTTTTCTGGGTCTATCTGATCCTCTGACCCTTCCCCTAAGTTGCTTTATGACAGGTTCCCTGCTTTGAGCATATGAGGACCTGGTGCCGGAACACCTCCGCACACCAACCAGGTACATGCAATACTTACAACTCCAACATTTTGAGCTGAAGGCAGGAATCTAAGGCTAGACAGACCTCTCCTCCCCTTTGAGGAATTGTGCACTTCCTCCTCCCTGGTCACCAAAGTGGTCTCCAGAATCTACGGCCTCCTCCTTGACGAGGTGAACTGCACCCTCCGAAATTTGTGAGGTCCTGGGAGGAGGAACTGGGCACAACCTTCGCCCCGACTGATTGGACTGCGGCCTTCCAGTTGTGCCATAAACTGTCTGTCTATCTCCTGTAGGGAACAAGAGACCACCTGTGGTCCTCCACAAGATGTATCCGAATGTCTTCGATTTGTGCTGGTGATGTGGGGGGGCCCGAGGCACCATGTCCATCTTTCTTGGACCACCGTACTGTCCCACATCTTTACCATCACGGGGGTGCAATATAATATACCAAGGACCCGAAGGTGCTCCTACTGACGATTCTACCTAGAACGAGAAACTCTCCATCCAAAGCATTGGCCCACTTCCTTTTGATGGCGGCTAGCACCGTGATACCTAGACGCAGGAAGGAGACCAGCCCTCCATCAATCTCCGACTGGCATAAGGAGGTTCACTTCCTCAGCCGAATGGAGGAACTGATGGCAGATTCCTGTGTTGCCTCCGCTAGGTACACTGCAGTGTGGTGAACATGGTTTGCCTTCACTGAAACTACTCTCTACCACTCAGATTAGGCATCTTCACATCTATGGGACCTCTTCTCTGGCTTCACTGTCTATACTCCGGTAACGATGCACAGAGGCTGTGGCAAAGGACGAGTTGACTGCTGGCGCTCAGGTTTGTGGTTTCCGTTATTTATAACCTGTTTCTCTCCTAACCCCCACCCCCCTCCCTCCCCCTTCCTCCACTACCCATGCTACCCTTCTCTTTCCTGTTTAGTCCCATCTCCTTGCCTCTCTCCTTACCCCTGACCCTGTACCTGTGTTTCCTTGCCTTCCCATGATTCATCTAGTGTCTACCAGTACGGCTGTAGTATGCTTTTTACCCTGCGGACCTTGGCACTAGCCCACGGATGTCATCATGGTAATGCCTTTGATGATGCACTGCCCTCCCCTCGGTATGGCGTACAAAACATTAATGCTATTGACGTCTGTCTAATACTCCATTGCATTGGAGACATTGTGATCCTGCTTTGTTTTTTTCCTGTTTCAATATAATAAAAACTATTTTTGAATGAGAAAAAAAATAAAATAAAAGGACTTGTCATGGGTACATAACGGTATATTTTGGAATACTTTTTCCTGGTACTGTGACATACAGTATTCTGGCAATATAGCCCATGCGCAAGATGTATATGGCGTCCAAATAAATTAAATGTGGTTTCTGTTTTTCACTAATCCTATTGTTATAGTCACTGTAAACCGCTCCTGTAGAATAGCTCTGGTGTCTGGAAGCCGATTCAGTAAAGCAAATGTCGATTAGATTTAGTTATGGGCTGACAACTCAAGGTCAGGATCAAGAAATGCAGGCAACCCAGGAGAAGAGATCAGGAACACAACAGTAAAGCAACACAAAATCAGGGCCTGGGGTTTCAGTAAAGATTTGAAAGAAAGTAGTAGATCAGACTGCAGGGAAGCAAGAGCTCAGGACTGCTTTAGATAGTGGCAAGGCCCGAGGAGAAGCCAAAAGTCTCCAAGAGTAATGTAGGAAGAAGATAGAAGCATGGTTGTCATCTGACAGCTGTTTCCTAATATCTTATGTCAGCCACAGATTTCTTGCTTATTGCCCATACTCTAGACAGCGGTAAAGAGAATAAAAATCTAAAGATTTAAGAGTACCTTCCATCCAAATAACTGTAAACTAATTGAAAAAAACAACCACTAGGTGGCTCTGTTCTGTTTCCTGTGCAAGTCAAACAGTTAGTTTGGTCTTCTTCTGGCCTGGCAGGAGTTCAAACTCATGAAGTGCGTGTGGGGCATGTTGAGGCACAGCTTTCTCCTGCCGGGAGCTCACACGATGTAAGCAAGGTATGAAACACTGCTTTTTAAAGCTTGGAAAATTTGTATCAGGGGGGGGGGGGGGGGGGGTGTAGGGAGTAGTTAGGGAATATAATCTGAGTTTAGAAAATATGGTCTGATGACAGGTACTCTTTAACAGTCAAGGTAAAGACATTATGGACCAAGAACATGCAGGATGAAGCAAATAACATCTGTGGTGACTCTTGACTAAACATCAACAGGGGTTTTTGCGTGTATAATTTAGTTTTAAGACTGAAAAAAAGTGTCTATTTCTGGCACTAAACACATAAAAGATGTCATTTTATTTCTGACATCATAAAGAATTTTTAGAAGGGTACAGTAACACGGGCAGATCAGAAGTGAGTTTCCCCTTGCAGGTTTTTTTTTTTTGCTGCAGCGGGGAAAAAATCTGCCCTTGTGAATGTACCCTAAGGCTAAGTTTCTACACAACACAAACTGCATCTTCAGAGTGCACAATAAGTAGGCATTTTTTTTCTTTTGAAGAATTGTGGAAAAAATGCCAGAAAAATGCTAATGTTTAACTCACATTGCGTATTTTTGGCTTTGTTTTTTACTTCCATAGAAGTGTACCAATTAAACACTTCCTAAATGTAGGCTCTTATAACAAGATGATTATAAGGGGTTAGAAAAGAAACAATATATACACCTATAACCGCACTAAGCGCAAAAACACATAACCCTTAAAAAATAATAATGCGTAAATTGGTTAAAAAATATATTTTATTTGGGTCAGAAAAAAGTATATATATATAAAAAAAATGCACACACAGACAGAATAAAACAATAATGAACGTATGTATATGTGTGTGTGTGTGTATATATATATATATATATATACATACATACAGTAGTGTTCAGCAAGAATATTTTTAATGCAAATTTTTAACGTGAATATCAGCACTTTGCAATTTTGTTAAAATTAAGAATATAGTGTTATATATTCGTAATGACGAATATTCCTTTTTTTCGCATGGAAAAAAAAGTGAATGAACATAGCGAATATGTGAATTTTGCAAACATAGGACGAATAATCGTCAATATATTCACGAAATATCGTGAATTCAAATATGGCCCCTGTCGCTCATAACTAATCAACAGTAGTCCCATTAGACCTTTGCTTTGTATATTAATATATACTCGCATTATAGCAGGTCTAAACTTATACAAATTCCTCCTGCACTATGGAGGGCTCTATACATTTAGACCGAAAAAGGAGAAAAACAGACAGACTCCAATATTTATAAAAATTACAAATGTTTATTAATCTTATTTTCTAAAGTATAATGAAAGGTATTACAGACAATGACACAATAAAAAACCAACCAGGGGGATGCTGGATAATATGCTCAAACTGCAATACAGACTGTATTAGTCATAATGACGTGTACACAGGAAATTAACTTGCATACAAGGTTAACGACAGGCAGTAACATGTAAACCGTGGGTAATGTCCATCCCTACACTATTTGCCATTAACCTCATACTACTCTGTATCATTTCCTGAATGCCTATATTATGCTGCCAAGGTGTTGACCAGCAACCTATAATCCTATGTGCACCCATATTCTGTTGCTCCTAGCACACCTCTGGACCCCTACAGCTGCTGTTTCGCTCCCTCCGTGAGAGGAAGGAGGATCAGCTCTGTTATGTCCGCGAAAGGGTGAAATTGTACCGGTTGCTGGATCAGGATTGTCGGACGTTATTAGTGAGCACTGTGGGTGAAGTAATTTTTGTACTTTGAAAAAGTGGAGAATTCTCCTATTTTGTATGAAGAGATTGAAACTACTAAAGCATTTTCTTAAAACGCATTCAATTGTAAAGTGTGAGTTGTTTCTTATGCTGAATACTATAGGAGACGGAGTGGAGCCTCTGTGTACTCACACGAGTGACCCCCAGTGCCATAAAATAAGGTTTATTGCTTTATCTATATATGAAGTCACACAGGGGCCCTGGTGCCTAAGGGGGCCCCAAAGCACATCTGCCCCATAAGAGACCAGTATTATATTTGGCACATGGGGCACTGTTGCAGATTTTACATCGGAGCCCTGGAGCTACAAGTTACACCTCTGCTTACACAAGTGATTGCCACTTGTTAGGCTCATTCAGTCATTGGCCTATTGAAGTAGATGCTACAATACCACTCTCCAAACACAAATTTAGACATAAATAAGTAGAAGGGTTTCTATACCTGACTTCTAGTTGTGGCCCCCTGAAAATGTAAAATGCATTAAAGGGGTATTCCGCTGCTCAGTGTTTGGAACAAACTGTTCCGAACGCTGGAGCCGGCACCAGCAGCTTGTGATGTCATAACCCCGCCCCCTCGTGACGTCACATCCGGCCCCCTCAATGCAAGTCTATGGGATTGGGAGTGACAGCCCATAGACTTATATTGAGGGGACATGACAAGCTCCCAGTGCCAGTTTGTTCCAAGCGCTGAGCAGAGGAGTACCCCTTTAACCAGATACACTAATACCTCTAAGCCATGTCCTGGGCAGGATACATGTTCTAATAGCAGTACTTTGCATACACTTATACAGCATTAAATCTACACAGTGATTATATGAGCAGACACATGATATTATCTGTAGAACATGGTGACAATATCTTTCCTTGTCATACTTTTCGGGACCCCAGGCAGTTGTTGCAGAAATTCTGATAAGCAGATTACACAGTTATTACACATGCTTAAGAACTGGAATATGTCAGGGAAAAGTTTTTTTTTCTTCAGAATAACTTTACCCGTAATCTTCCAGCACAGTTCTTGCAATGCAGTATAGGCGGCATGTACAAAGCCAACTATATCATACAGTAGACATGGGATCAGTTATTGCTATTTACAGCTTCTCCATTCATTCACAAAGATATCATTCCGGTGTTCACAGTCAATATAGAAAGCGTCCATATAAGGCAGTGGTTCCCAACCTTTTTTGGCTCGGGGCACCCCTCGCCAAAAATGTTTTTCGCGGGTCACACCTACCGAATAATATTCAACACGCGACAAAAAATGGCTAAATAGAAGCAATACACATCACCTATATATCTGTTAGCTATGTAGATTACAGTGCTGCTATATGCAGTACACACAGGAGATGTCTTCTCTGATTGGAGTCATTCTCTTTTCTTTTTCTTCTCCATCTGGCCCAGACCGTCATGATGGTTTCTTCCAGTCATAACTCTTCACCACAGAACAATAAAAATAAACATATTAGGCTCCATACTTTTCCAGCATCATCCTATCTTTTTTTCACAAATACCTTCAGTCTAACACACACAGTGCCTCCAGCAGCCTCACACACACACACACACACAGTGCCTCCAGTCTCACACACACACAATGCCTCCAGTCTCACACACACACACAATGCCTCCAGTCTCACACACACAGTGCCTCCAGTCTCACACACACAATGCCTCCAGTCTCACACACACACACAATGCCCCCCCAGCAGCCTCACACATGCACAGTGCCAACAGCAGCCAGAGTGCCCCCAGCAGCCTCACACATGCATACAATGCCCCAGCAGCCTCACACATGCACACAATGCCCCCAGCAGCATCACACATGCACACGGTTCCCTCAGCAGCCTTACACATGCACACAATGCCCCCAGCAGCCTCCCACATGCACGCAATGCCCCCCCAGCAGCCTCACACAGTGCCTCCAGCAGCCTCACACACACACACAATGCCTCTAGTCTCACACTCACAATGCCCCCCAGCAGCCTCACACATGCACACAATGCCCCCAGCAGCCTTACACATGCACACAATGCCTCCAGCAGCCTCACACATGCACACAATGCCCCCAGCAGCCTCAAACATGCACACAATGGCCCCAGCAGCCTCACACTTGCACACAATGGC
Organism: Hyla sarda; assembly: GCF_029499605.1. Lineage (NCBI taxonomy): Eukaryota > Metazoa > Chordata > Amphibia > Anura > Hylidae > Hyla > Hyla sarda. The sequence goes on along the minus strand of NC_079199.1, from coordinate 86,537,947 downwards.
CCCAGCAGCCTCATACATGCACACAGTGCCTTCAGCAGCCGTACACAATGCCTTCAGCAGCCTCACACAATTCCCCCAGCAGCCTCACAAATGCACACACAATGGCCCCAGCAGCCTCACACATGCACAAAATGCCCCCCCCAGCAGCCTCACACAGTGCCTCCAGCAGCCTCAAACACACACAATGCCTCCAGTCTCACACTCACAATGCCCCCCAGCAGTCTTACACATGCACACAATGCCCCCAGCAGCCTCACACATACACACACAATGCCCCCAGCAGCCTCACACATGCACACAATGGCCCCAGCAGCCTCACACATACACACAATGGCCCCAGCAGCCTCACACATGCACACAATGCCCCCCCCCCCAGCAGCCTCACTCAGTGCCTCCAGCAGCCTCACACACACAATGCCTCCAGTCTCACACTCACAATGCCCCCCCAGCAGCCTAACACATACACACAGTGCCCCCAGAAGCCTCACACACACACAATGCAGCCTCACACATGCACACACAATGCCCCCAGCAGCCTCACACATGCACACAACGCCCCCAGCAGCTTCACACATGCACACAACGCCCCCAGCAGCTTCACACACACAATGCCCCCAGCAGCTTCACACATGCACACAATGCCCCCAGCAGCCTCACACACACAATGCCTCCAGCAGCCTCACGCATGCACACAACGCCCCCAGCAGCTTTACACACACACAATGCCCCCAGCAGCTTCACACATGCACACAATGCCCCCAGCAGCCTCACACACACAATGCCTCCAGCAGCCTCACACATGCAGACAATGCCTCCAGCAGCCTCACACATGCATACCGTGCCTTCACTGTGTGTATGTGTGAGGCTGCTGGGGGCATTGTGTGCATGTGTAAGGCTGCTGGGGGCATTGTGTGCATGTGCGAGGCTGCTGGGGGGGCATTGTGTGTGTGTGAGGCTGCTGGAGGCACTGTGTGAGGCTGCTGGGGGGGGCATTGTGTGCATGTGGGAGGCTGCTGGGGGCATTGTGTGCATGTGTAAGGCTGCTGAGCGAACCGTGTGCATGTGTGATGCTGTTGGGGGCATTGTGTGCATGTGTGAGGCTGCTGGGGGCAATTGTGTGCATGTGTGAGGCTGCTGTGGGCACTGTGTGCATGTGTGAGGCTGCTGGGGGCATTGTGTGCTTGTGTGAGGCTGCTGGGGGCACTCTGGCTGCTGTGGGCACTGTGCATGTGTGAGGCTGCTGGGGGGGGGGGGGGGCATTGTGTATGTGTGTGAGACTGGAGGCATTGTGTGTGTGTGAGACTGGAGGCATTGTGTGTGTGTGAGACTGGAGGCACTGTGTGTGTGTGTGTGTGAGGCTGCTCGAGGCAATGTGTGTGTTAGACTGAAGGTGTTTATGAAAAAAAGATAGGAGGATGCTGGAAAAGTATGGAGCCTAATATGTTTCTTTTTATTTTTAAGGTTCTGTGGTGAAGAGTTATGACTGGAAGAAACCATCATGATGGTCTGGGCCACATGCACACAATGTCTCCCACAGCCTCACACAATGCTCCCAGCAGCCTCACACACACACACACACACAATGCCCCAGCAGCCTCACACATGCACACAGTGTCCCCAGCAGCCTCACACATGCACAGTGTCCCCAGCAGCCTCCTGCTTCCTTTCACCCCACCGCTCCTGTCCCTGCTTCCATTCACCCCGCCGCTCCTGCCCCTGCTTTCATTCAACCCCCCTGATTTCATTCAAACCCCCCCCCCCCCCCTTTGCTTCTGCCTCTAATTTTATTTGTGGTGAGCTTGAGGGAGAGGATGGTGTCTGGGGTGTTGCAGAGTGGTAGAGTAGGGTATAGGATTAACCCTTAATTGTTGTGACGCCAGGATGAGGTTTTCTTTAGAGTAATGATCCTACCGCCAACCGCCCCAGAAACGGTAGGGAGAAATAATTGGATGTCCACAGCAGAAGATGATGAAAAACCGGAATAAACTTTACTGTATATTTTATGCAACTGCAGGTAACATAACAGTCTTTTAGCAGAGGACCGTGGTACAGGCTCCTCACAGGTTTGCTGGGACTTCTGAGGTTAATGAGCTTAGGTTTGCTAGCCACTGTGCTACTGAATTTAGGGTATTTTGGAGTTGCAGCAGTCACACAGGATTTGTAGTTTTGAGCTGGATAACTCACGGTTTAGTGGCTGCAGCAGATTTAGGTTTCAGGTCTAGCTGAAATTGATGATTGTGCTGAGATGTGCTTTCTCTGATAATCCGGAACTAAGAGAGATGTTACTGCTTTTAAGTTCAGCAGGAAGAGCGAGAATTTATTGGCAGCAGCCCCTTATATACTAAGCGGGCAGGGACAAAGCTCATTGGTTCTGCAAACCTGTCAGTCCTGACGTAAGGAACTATGGGTATGTCACATGACCCAAAGGTCCTTGAACCTTAAAATAACATAATTATTTAAAGGCACGTGACCTCTAAGGTCCTATAAAGAGGTTAACTATAATTAAATATATAAATATATACACCGATTTACGTTAATACACATTTATATGAGGCGACTAGGGGTTAGCCCCCCAGGAGAGCCCTACCAGCATGGAGGGACTCTGGCTGAGGGGACTGTACTGGGATACCACACATTCAACCCCCCCCCCCCCCCCCCGCTTCTGCCCCAGTTTTTATTAAACCCCCCCCCCTCTGCTTCTGCCCCTGTTTTAATTCAAACCTCCTCCCTGCTTCATCCCCTGCTTTCTTTCAAACCCCCTCCCTGCTTCTGCCCCTGCCTTTAAACACCCCGGTGCCCCACTTCTGTCCCTGCTCCTGCTTACATGCAATCCCCTTCCCTTGTGCCATTTTTATCATAAATCCCTGCTCCCCAAGCCCTCACCTGTCCGTTGGACTGTGCGTTGTTCTGTTTGCGGGATGCCGGAGAAGCACATGGGCGCTTCCCCGCCCGGTGTCCCGATGCAGGATCCTCTCTGGCGGAAGCGTTCAGCGCATGACGCTAATGCTTCAGCCAGGAGGGAAATTCAAATTAAAAAAATGTAAAAAAAAAAAAAAGAGTTTTCCCTTCCGGAGCCCGCGGCACCCCGGGCACTGCTCAACGGCACCCTAGTGTGTCGGGGCACCCCGGTTGGGAATCACTGATATAAGGGTTAGAATAGTCCCTAATAATTTACATCCTGGCAATATTCATGGCTCATGCACAGTTCTCTATCAAGTGCCACATGTCTTCATTAGGTGGGAAGATCTGGTTCCCTTCTGTTTTAAGAAAAAAGACTGACAAGCCCCATTGGCGCCATAGAGTCTTTAGTGTTTACGTAAATCATGATATAAATTACACCTAACCCATCTTGGCCACATTCATCTATAGGAAATGGAGACGAGCCCATGAGTCACGCAGTGCTGCTGGAACAGGTCCTAACGCTAACTTATCAGGTCCTGACCCTGCAGTCGGCTGCACCCAAAGCAATAACCCTCAGGGCAAACAGGGAACATTAAATATGATGGCCATGTCCAGCTGTTGAGAAACTACAATATCCAGCATGCCCAGAGAGACATGGTGGGAGTAGCTGGATAGTCTCGACCCCTGATATACAGCACATGATTCTGGCGCCCAACTAGACTCACCGCCACGGCCCCCAAGCTCCTCTGCTCCCCCCTGGACCCAGAACACAGTCACTCGCTCCGTGCGACAACGGGTGCCGGATACCAGGACCGCAACAACCGGTGTAGGCACCGCTGGGTGCTGGAGTGCTGAGAATTAGCGGGAAATTCAAACGCCCGCCGCGGAACACAGGCACCGAGCGAAAAAACCTGTGTGACCGGCAGACACATCCCCAATTGTAACCCAGCAGCACCCAGCTGCATACCTGAACGCCGGAGACCGGCTCTTACCCCCTGGATGCCCTCATCCGCACATGGAGAAGCACCACTTCCTGTTTCCACAAACATCACGAACGCCCCTCCAGTAGGAGGCAGGGGCGTTATATACCCCTGCAACCACCCACAACCCCTGACGGCCCGCCTAGACGTGCAGGGGGTGGAGATACCTCCGCCACTCTCACAAATACAGCCTAAACAGGCTTTAAACTTATAAATTTTCTCATGCCAAGTAGAGGAAATAAAAAAAAATTCCAGAGCTGTATTAAAGGGGTACTCCAGTGGAAAACATTTTTTTTTTTTAAATCAATCAGATTTGTAAATAACTTCTATTAAAAAAATAAAATAAAAATCCTTCCAGTACTTATCCACTGCTGTATACTACAGAGGATGTTTTTCTTTCTGAATTTATTTTCTGTCTGACTACAGTGCTCTCTGCTGACACCTCTGTCCATATCAGGAACTGTCTAGAGTAGAAGCAAATCCCCATAGCAAACCTCTCCTGCTCTGGACAGTTCCTGATACAGACAGAGGTGTCAGCAGAGAGTACTGTGGTCAGAAAAAAGAACATCAGAAAGAAATACAACTTTCTCTGTAGTATACAGCAGCTGATAAGTACTGTAAGGATTAAGATTTTTAAATAGAAGTAATTTACAAATCTGTTTTAACTTTGTGGCACCAGTTGATTGAAAAAAAAAATGTTTTTCACCAGAGTACCCCTCTAATGTTAATTTCCTTGGGTAAAAAAACAAAGTGCCATTGCCTATCTACTAATGACAAGGTTTCTGCCCCAGGTTTTAGATTCCGGTGACATAATGATGGCAACAATGAACAAGGAGAAAATACTCCATGCCCTTAGAACAGCCGTGAACTATTGTCATATTATAGCTGCGGGTAGGTAGTTGTTGGTGTATGCAAATATAGATTGTATAAAATTAACCACGTTAATCATCTAAAGAGAATCTGTAGTCTAGACACAACTGCCTCAAGAATATTTTCCTTAACAAGTGTAGGAGTTTCTATTGTCTAGTTTTATAAATGTTACAGGCAATGTGTTATCCATTATCCATAATACAATTGTGGTTAATGGCAGGTGAGAAAACCACATGTAAATACGTGAAGATTTTGCAATGGTTGTAGTTCACTTTAACAAAACAAAAAGGTAGTGTTTACATTCTCTATGTCACTGACTCCCAACCAGGAACCCCGGGGTACCGTGACGCTTTTATTTTTAATCTCCCGCCCTGACCTGTGTGCCTGTGAATCACGGTGGCACAGGGGGGAAGGGAAGCCTGCATGCACATGGCGTGTACGTGTGCACACAGCGTCTCCCTCCCCCTGCAGCACCGTGAGTGAGTCACAGGCGCGCAGGCCGGGAAGGGGATAAATGTGAATGGGGATGGTGCACTGGCCCCCTGATCAGCTTCCCGGCCCCCAGGATCAGCTTCCCGGCCCCCAGGACCTCTGACCACCCCCCAGTCTACCCCCTATCACCAATATCCAACCCCCACTATTCACCCCTTTGTCACCCCTTTCCACCTCTCTGTTACCACCTTGTTACTCCTGTCCACCCGTCTTTCACCCCGTCACCCTTGTACAATCTTCTACAACCATCTGTCACCCATGTACACCCCCTGTCACCCCCTATACCCCCCTGTCACCCATGCACACTACTCTACACCATTCTTTCACCCATGTACATCCCCCAACACCGCTCTGTTACCTATGTACACCCCTCTGTCACCCCCTGGAGATGGAGAAGAGAAGGGAACGACGCAGATTTGATAAGATGTCACTTGTGAGTTGCTGTATAAAGCAGCACTGTAATATACACACCCACAGATAAGTAGATATTGTGCATTGCGGTTGTTTCCCTTTTTTTTTTTGCACGTCAAGTTCGGTAGGGGTTCCCCGCGAAAATTTATTTTTTTGAGGGGTTTCCCGAGCTGAAAAATTTTGGGAAACACTGCTCTATGTAAATGAGCCCTCAGAATTGGGTTTGTTGAAATCTGTTCTTCTAGCCACCAAAGACCTAAGCATATACCCTCACCACCCTTAGAAACTCCACCATCTAACATTCGGAATCTACCATTCCTAGTAAACACCAGCTACCTAGTTCTTTATGTGTGACATATTTATAAGTGTTATGGCAGAGGTGAGCTGATACGACTCGTCCACACAGGCAGCCGAGGTGTAACATGGCACAGGAAAGATGAGGCAACACAAAGTCAGAACAGGCAGAAGGTCAGGGCTGGCAGCACAGTGGCAAGGTCCGGTCACTTAGCTAGAGGTCAGAAGGCAGGCAGCACAGGAGCAAGGTCAGGATACGTAGCAATGGGGTCAGATTCACGGCAAGGCAAGACACAAACTGAACGCTTTATCTAAGGCAATAATGGCACAAAGATCCGGCAAGGGTCAAAAGGAAGTGCTTATACTTATAGGGTGATGGAGCAGCATAAACCAATTAAGTGAGTACTGGCCCTTTAAATTTCAGGAGGCAGGGACACGCGCGCCGTCAAGCAGGCAGAACAGAGGAGACACGGGGACGACGCGGGAGGTAAGGAGCAGTGGGCTGAATGCGATTGCATCGCGAGATGTGAATTGCAGTGCGGACTGCGCCGTGGTGTGGAGAAGGAGTGCATCCTCGGCCAGCATGTCTGACTGCGGCACGGCTCCTAACAATAAATCTATGAGTCAGCACAGCTGAGCTCTAAGCCAAGACATGAAGCTTATTGCCGCATGCTTCTCCCAGCTATATATACAGATTGCTGAGACCCCGACCAATTAAAACTCTTGATGTGTCTGTGTGACACATCAAGAGTTGTTAAAAATTACAGTAAAGCTGGGTTTCCACTTGTCATGTTTTTGTCGTTGTTGTTGTTGTTGTTGTTTTTTTTTTTTTTTTTTAAACTGGCAATCCAGTTTTTAAGACCAGAAAGCAAAAAGCATTTTCCTGTACAAACCTGGCAGAAAATCGTTTTTTTACATTTTGGCTTACCCCGTATTTCAACTAGTGCATTGGTAGGGGTGGGGGCTTAGTAAAGAGGAAGGGCTTAGCTCTGCTTGTTAGAGGATTATAAAAAGGTTCCTACTGTCCACCAGCCAAAAAACAAAGTGGTCTATGGCCTGGCCAGTTTCTCAGACCTATTGCTCTCAGTCTAAGCTAAGGATGAGAGAGAACAAGGAGCTCCTAAAATATTTCCAAAATATGTAGGATCATATATTAGAATGTTTTGCTTTTTGGATTAAAATTAAACTCAAAAGCATAAAAGAAGAGCAGGATATCACGGTGTTGTTTGTATTTTTTGGTAATATAATAAGTGACCTCTTTAAATAACACCTAGGTGCTCAATTCACCTTTAGGAATGACTACCAAATCTGTAAGATATTTCACACAATATTAAAATTCTCTGCAGTGTCCCGGCTACAATTACACTGTGGTAATTACAATACACGTTACGGTTCTGTGTACACATTCATGTGTAGTGTTAATTACAACCAGCATTAGGGTGCATTCACATCACGTTTTTGCAATACAGTTCCCATATCAGGTTTCTGATGAAAAACGGATTCCTCAAAACCGTACTAAACTGTATCAAAACTTGTGTACAAATTTTAACCCGTATACAGTTAAAAACCGTATACGGTTTGAAAATGATGTCCGGTTGCATCCGTTTTTAAGAAAAAAACGTATATGTTTTTAACTTTTTACTCTATTACGAATAAAGTTTCACTTGTTTGATTGAAATTGCAAGAAAAAGCCTGTGCAAAGTTAAAAACCGTATGGTGCAAACCCGGATGGAACCGTTTGCACATACGATTCTCTACGGTTCCCATTGACTCCCATGTAAAAAAAAAAAAAACGTATACGGTTTCAATATGGTTTTTCACCTGGACCAAAAATCGTGGTAGGCCACGGTTTTGGCTTTGGGGAAAAAACGGACAAAACCATACAAGATGCAAAACGGATGCAACGGGATGCATTATTTGGCATACGGTTTTCAATAGAGAGTCAATGTATACGGTTTTCAATACGGTTCCAAACGGTTTTCAAATTGAAGATGTTTACGGTAACTGTACTGCAAAAACGTGGTGTGAACCCGGCCTTACAATTCCCTGCAGCTCGGGCTGTGTTATTAGGTGAAAGCCACAGTAAATACTTTACAAGTGCTATCTGTAATTAGATCACACTACGTACTACAGAAGCATTGAGGTCAGAACACTAGGACAGTCTTGGACTGAGCCCCACACACACCCTTAGCAACCTATCACTAAATTATAATAGACTACTTGTGAAATAATCCTCTTAGCACATGGGAGTGTCCTCTGCTGAACTTCAGATGCCCTATTGTGTGAGAACCTGGGCTCAATGGTAGATCTGGTGCTTCAGACCAAACCTTAAAGGGGTACTCTGGTGCAATTTTTTTTATTTTTTTTAAATGAACTGATGCCAGGAAGTTTAACAGATTTGTAAATTAAAAACTAAAAAATGGTGCAGCTCACAACCAAAAATCTGAGGATAGTGTGATTAAGTACCGGAACCCACCGGCCAAAATAGTTTCAAAATAGAATAAAGTATAATCCCTCCTCAAAGATTTCACCTACAAAGGTGCATAATGATACTTCAAGAATTACAGAAAAGTGTTTTATATTTATATATTTATTTTACATAAAATAACAGTATAAAATATCCTGCCACTAAATATAGGAATATACCACCACTGGGCCCTAGTGGGGATAATTCACACAATATCTGCAAATTAGAACATTAATAATAATTATAAAAAATACAAAAATAGCATCAATCCAATATTCCGGTAACCTAGTGGTTCAGCAACTGACAGTTCAGTGTACCTGCAAACAATAGGTGGTATGTCCAAAAGAAATTTAGTATAGATGTATATGTGGTCCGGTCTCAGCTAAAATCAAACGACTGCTGTAATTCCAATATATAACAATATGTCAGTCTGTGTACCAAACTGTCACTGATTTCAACAAATGTATCACTGACGTTAATGTTGCGATCTCACCAAATCCTGGGACTGCCAGATGAATGATGCTGTGATGGTTTGCTGTAATAGTGCGGGCAGCGATGTTAGGGCTGTCACTAATTCAGGGGTGCGCTTGGCATAGCGTGTTTATGTACCAGCCGTACTCCCCCTCTGCGGTGAACAGGCAGGTACAGTGTTGGTATATTGTGGCGTCCCTCGTGGTGGATGAAATCCTGGCGGGGATAGTTCGCTCTGACCAGGTCAGTGAGGCAGTTCAAAGACTCGGACTGGACCAATGGTACAAGAGACAGGTATCCAAGTTGATTTGTCTGAACCAGCAAATACCGCTGTAACATATTCACATTAGGTGTAAGTCCAAGTGATGCTATAGTGCCTTATAGGATTAAAATCAATAGCCTAGACGTGTTTCAGGGTGCTATAGCCAGTATTAGCTCGACCCTTTCTTCAGTAGGGATAAACAATATTTTTTTATCCCTACTGAAGAAAGGGTCGAGCTAATACTGGCTATAGCACCCTGAAACGTGTCTAGGCTATTGATTTTAATCCTATAAGGCACTATAGCATCACTTGGAATTACACCTAATGTGAATATGTCACAGCGGTATTTGCTGGTTCAGACAAATCAACTTGGATACCTGTTTTTTGTACCATCGGTCTGGTCCGAGTCTTTGAACTGCCTCACTGACCTGCTGAGAGCGAACTATCCCCGCCAGGATTTCATCCACCACAAGGGACACCACGATATACCAACATTGTACCTGCCTGTTCACCGCAGAGGGGGAGTACAGCTGGTACATAAACGTGCTATGCCAAGCGCACCCCTGAATTAGTGACAGCCCTAACATCGCTGCCCGCACTATTACAGCAAACCATCACAGCATCATTCATCTGGCAGTCCCAGGATTTGGTGAGATCGCAACATTAAGGTCAGTGATACATTTGTTGAAATCAGTGACAGTTTGATACACAGACTGACATTTTGTTATATATTGGAATTACAGCAGTCTTTTGATTTCAGCTGAGACCGGACCACATATACATCTATACTAAATTTCTTTTGGACATACCACCTATTGTTTGCAGGTACACTGAACTGTCAGTTGCTGAACCACTAGGTTGCCGGAATATTGGGTTGATGCTATTTTTGTATTTTTTTATAATTATTACTAGCTGAGTACTCGGCGTTGCCCGGTTTTTCCTTCCTAATCCTTGTTGGGGAGGAAAATAAACAAAGGAGGAAGTTTTTGACTTCATATCCAGTCCTCATATATTCTTGTCATATCCCATTCCCAACCTCCTATCCTGACCTCCTATCCCGTCCTCCTATCTCGACCTCCTATCCCGACCTCCTGTCCTGACCTCCTATACCGTCCTCCTATCCCATCCTCCTATCCCGTCCTCCTATCTCGACCTCCTATCCCTATCTCCTATCTCGACCTCCTATCCCGACCTCCTATCCCGTCTTCCTATCCCGTCCTCCTATCCCGTCCTCCTATTCCGTCCTCCTATTCCATCCTCCTATCTCGACCTCCTATCTCAACCTCCTATCCTGATCTCCTATCCTGTCCTCCTATCCCGTCCTCATATCCAGTCCTCCTACCTCGACCTTCTATCCCGACCTCCTATCCCGTCATCATATCTCGAGCTCCTATCCCGACCTCCTATCCCGACCTCGTTTCCCATCATCATATCCCGACCTCCTATCCCGACCTCCTATCCCGTCCTCCAATCTCGACCTCCTATCCCGTCCTCCTATCCCGTCCTCCTATCCCGACCTCCTATCCTGACCTCCTATCCTGACCTCCTATCCCGTCCTCATATGTCGACCTCCTATCTCGACCTCCTATCTTGACCTCCTATCCCATCCTCCTATCTCTACTTCCTATCCCGACCTCCTATCCCATCCTCCTATCCCGACCTCCTTCCTGTCCTCATAACTCGACTTCCTATCCCGTCCTCCTATCTTGTCCTCCTATCCCATCCTCCTATCCCGACCTGCTATCCCGACCTCATATCCCGTCCTCATATCCCGTCCTCCTATCTCGACCTCCTATCCCGACCTCCCATCCCGTCCTCATATCCCGACCCGTAATATGTGTACCAGGTATTGAAATATCTCCAGCCGTACGGAAGTTATGTAGGAGCATACATTTCCCATTAATTTGCATGGGACTTTAACCTCTTAAGGACCCAGCCATTTTACACCTTAGGACCCGGCCATTTTTTGAACATCTGACCACTGTCACTTTAAACATTAATAACTCTGGAATGCTTTTAGTTATCATTCTGATTCCGAGATTGTTTTTTCGTGACATATTCTACTTTAACATAGTGGTAAAAAAAATTGTAACTTGCATCCTTTCTTGGTGAAAAATTTGAAAATTTTATGAAAAATTTGAAAATTTAGCATTTTTCTAACTTTGAAGCTCTCTGTTTGTAAGGAAAATGGATATTCAAAATATTTTAAAAATTTTTTCACATATACAATATGTCTACTTTATGTGTGCAACATAAAATTGACGAGTTTTTACTTTTGGAAGACACCAGAGGGCTTCAAAGTTCAGCAGCAATTTTCCAATTTTTCACAAAATTTCCAAACTCACTATTTTTCAGGGACCAGTTCAGGTTTGAAGTGGATTTGAAGGGTCTTCATCTTAGAAATACCCCATAAATGACCCCATTATAAAAACTGCACCCCCTAAAGTATTCATAATGACATTCAGTCAGCATTTTAACCCTTTACGTATGTCACAGGAATAGCAGGAAAGTGAAGGAGAAAATTCACAATGTTCATTTTTTATACTCGCATGTTCTTGTAGACCCAATTTTTGAATTTTTACGAGGGGTAAAGGGAGAAAGTATATACTTATATTTGTAGCCCAATTTCTCTCGAGTAAGCACATACCTCATATGTCTATGTAAAGTGTTCGGTGGGCGCAATAGAGGGCTCAGAACCGAAGGCGTGACAAGGGGATTTTGGAGGGTATGTTTTTCTGAAATGGTTTTTGGGGGGCATGTTGCATTTAGGAAGCCCCTATGGTGCCAGAACAGCAAAAAAAAAACACATGCCATACCATTTTGGAAACAAGACCCCTTGAGGAACGTAACAAGGAATTAAGTGAGCCTTAATACCCCACATGTGTTTCACGACTTTTGCATATGTAAAAAAATAAAAATAAAATTTCACTAAAATGTGTGTTTCCCCCCAAATTTCACATTTTTGCAAGGGTTAATAGCAGAAAATACCCCCCAAAATTTGTAACCCCATCTCTTCTGAGTATGGCGGTACCCCATAAGTTGACCTGAAGTGCACTACGGGCGAACTACAATGCTCAGAAGAGAAGGAGTCATATTTGGCTTTTTGAGAGCAAATTTTGCTTGGGGGCATGTCCCATATAGGAAGCCCCTATGGTGCCAGGACAGCAAAAAATACCCACATGGCATACCATTTTGGAAACTAGACCCCTTGAGGAACGTAACAAGGAATAAAGTGAGCCTTAATACCCCACACGGGTTTCACGACTTTTGCATACGTTAAAAAAAAAAAAAATTCATTAAAATGGGTGTTTCCCCCCAAATTTCACATTTTTGCAAGGGTTAATAGCAAAAAATATCCCCCAAAATTTGTAACCCCATCTCTTCTGAGTATGGAGGTACCCCATAAGTTGACCTGAAGTGCACTACGAGCAAACTACAATGCTCAGAAGAGAAGAAGTCATATTTGGCTTTTTGAGAGCAAATTTTGCTCGGGGGCATGTCGCATTTAGGAAGCCCCTATGGTGCCAGAACCGCAAAATAACCCCCACATGGCATACCATTTTGGAAACTAGACCCCTTGAGGAACGTAACAAGGGGTACAGTGAGCATTTACCCCCATTGGTGTCTGTCAGATCTTTGGAAGAATGGTCTGTACAACATTTTTAATTTGCACAGCCCACTTTTCCAAAGATCTGTCAGACACCTGTGGGGTGTAAATTCTCACTGCCCCCCTCATTACATTCCGTGAGGGGTGTAGTTTCCGAAATGGGGTCACATGTGGGGTTTAGTTTTTTTTGCGTTTGTCAAAACCGCTGTAACAATCAGCCACCCCTGTGCAAATCACCTCAAATGTACATGGCGCACTCTCCCTTCTGGGCCTTGTTGTGCGCCCCCAGAGCACTTTGCGCCCACATATGGGGTATTTCCGTAGTCGGGTGAAGTTGCATTACAAATTTTGGGGGGCTTTTTTCCCTTTTACCTCTTGTCAAAATGAAAAGTATAGGGCAACAGCAGCATGTTAGTGTGAAAAAATTATTTTTTTACACTAACATGCTGGTGTAGACCCTAACTTCACATTTTCATAAGGGGTGAAAGGAGAAAAAGCCCCCCAAAATTTGTTAGGCAATTTCTCCCCAGTACGGAGATACCCCATATGTGACCCTAAACTGTTGCCCTGAAATACGACAGGGCTCCAAAGTGAGAGAGCGCCATGCGCATTTGAGGCCTAAATTAGGGATTTGCATAGGGGTGGACATAGGGGTATTCTACGCCAGTGATTCCCAAACAGGGTGCCTCCAGCTGTTGCAAAACTCCCAGCATGCTTGGACAGTCAACGGCTGTCCAGCAATACTGGGAGTTGTTGTTTTGCAACAGCTGGAGGCGCCATTTTGAAAACAGTGGCGTACCAGACGTTTTTCATTTTTATTTGGGAGGGGAGGGGGGCTGTGTAGGGGTATGTGTATATGTAGTGTTTTTTACTTTTTATTTTATTTTGTGTTAGTGTAGTGTAGTGTTTTTAGGGTACAGTCACACGGGCGGGGGATTACAGCGAGTTTGAGCTGCCGCGCAAAATTTGCTGCATCGCAAACTTGCAGCCTGATACTCACTGTAAGCCCCCTGTCCATGTGAATGTATACTGCACATTCACAGGGGGGGGACCTCCAGCTGTTGCAAAACTACAACTCCCAGCATGCGCAGTCTATCAGTGCATGCTGGTAGTTATAGTTTTGCCACAGCTGGAGGCACACGGGTTGGGAAACACTGAGTAAGGAAAAAGACAATGTTTCCCAACCAGTGTGCCTCCAGTTGTTGCAAAACCACAACTCTCAGCATTCTCAAGCATGCTGGGAGTAGTAGTTCGGCAACATCTTTAGAGACAGATGTTGCCGAACTACAACTCCCAGCATGCTGGGAGTTGTAGTTTTGCAACATCTGGAGGACTAGTTTGTAGACCACTAATACAGTGGTTCCCAATCTGTGCCCTTCCAGATGTTGCAAAACTACAACTCCCAGTATGCCAAAACTGTCCAGGCATGCTGGGAGTTGTAGTTATGCAACATCTGAAGGGCCAGATGTTACAGAACTACAACTCCCAGCATGCCTGGACAGAAAGGGCATGCTGAGGATGTGTAGTTTTGCAACATCTGGAAGGGCACAGTGGTCCCAAACTGTGGACCTCCAGATGTTGCAAAACTGCAACTCCCAGCATGCCCAGACGCCAAGGGCTGTCTGGGCATGCTGGGAGTTGTAGTTTACAGGGTCCCATTACAGCAATGCATGTCGCTTTACGGCGACGTGCATTGCTGTAAAGGGCCCGACCGCGGCTGAAGATCTACTCACCTGTCGCCGCCGCCGCCATCTTCCTCGCCGGGATCCGGGTCTTCAGGGACGAGGTAAGTACCGGGGCCGGTCCCCAGCACTCCCCCGTCCCCCGCAGCGTCCTCCGGTCTTCCTCCCGTCCTCTCCGGACTTTCAGGGGCCGGGCAGGACGGGAGGAAGTAACCGCCCCCCCTCCTGCGATTGGTCGGTTAACTAACCGACAGATCGCAGGGGGATCGGAGGAGGTGGCAGGCTTGCCACCTCGCTCCTATACTCCAGCATGGTCCTGGCTGTCTGTGACAGCCGGGATCATGCGAAATTACCGGGCGGTCGGATCCCAGAGACCCGATCAGCCCGGTATCGCCGCAGATCGCAAGGGCGATTTCCCTTGCAATTTGCGGCGATCGCCGACATGGGGGGCCTACATGGCCCCCCTCGGCGTTTGCCCTGGATGCCTGCTGAAGGATTTCAGCAGGCATCCAGTTCCGATCTCTGCCCGGCGCGCGGCAGAGACCGGAAAACGCCAGGGCGTATGGATACGCCCTGGGTCCTTAAGGCCCAGGGTGTGAGGGCGTATCCATGCGCCCTGGGTCCTTAAGAGGTTAAACAAAAACCCCGACCCTCACAAATGGGGGTAGTTAAGGGTTAAATTAACTGTCCTATATTTTAAGTGGACATATAAGTAACATGTGACCAAGTATTATCGAAATATCTTCAGCCGTTTGGAAGTTATGCAGTAACATATATTTCCATTGACTTGTATGGGACTTTAAACATAAACCCCGCCCCTGGCAAATGGGGGTGAGTAAGGGTTAAATCACCTATCCTATGTTTGTTGTTGACATATAAGTAACATGTGTGCCAAGTTTCATGTTAATATCTTTAGCCGTTTGGAAGTTTTTGTGGAACATACATACACACACACACACACACGTTGAGTTTTTATATATATATATATATATATATATATATATATATATATATATATATATATAGATTAATGTTCTAATGTTCTAATTTGCAGATATTGTGTGAATATCCCCACTATGGCCCAGTGGTGGTATATTCCTATATTTAGTGCCAGGATATTTTATACTGTTATTTTATGTAAAATAAATAGATAAATATAAAACACTTTTCTGTAATTCTTGAAGTATCATTATGCACCTTTGTAGGTGAAATCTTTGAGGAGGGATTATACTTTATTCTATTTTGAAACTATTTTGGCCGGTGGGTTCCGGTACTTAATCACACTATCCTCAGATTTTTGGTTGTGAGCTGCACAGCGATTATACTTTATTCTAGATTTGTAAATTACTTCTATTAAAAAATCTTTACCCTTCCAGTACTTTTTAGCAGCTGCATGCAACAGAAAAAAATTGATTATTTTTTAATTTCTTTTTTGTCTTGTCCACAATGCTCTCTGCTGACACCTCTGTCCGTGTCAGGAACTGTCCAGAGCAGCATAGATTTGCTACGGGGATTTTCTCCTGCTCTGGACAGTTCCTGATACGGGCATCAGGTGTCCGCAGAGAGCACTGTGGACAAGACTAAAAAAGAAATTCAAAAAGAAAATAATTTCCTCTGTAGCATACAGCTGCTAAAAAGTACTGGAAGAGTAAAGATTTTTTAATAGAATTAATTTACAAATCTGTTTAACTTTCTGGCACCAGTTGATTTAAAAAAAATATATATATATTTTCCACCGGAGTACCCCTTTAAGTCAGAAACTTAGGATAGGGGATAAGTTGTTCACCACTGGGTTCACCACTGGACTACTCCTTTAAGGTAAGACTACTGATTGTTGGATTAAACAGTAAAAAGTGTCCCAAATTTATCAAACAACATGAGCTGGGTGTTGTAGTTTTGCAACATCTGGAGGTTTCAGTTTAGAGAATACTGTAATACATTATCTAAGAATCAAACAGTTTTAGTAAGTCTGAGCCTTTACATCAGCTTGTTTCTAATGAAACTTACACTATTCTGCAAGTCTGCAACTGAGGTTTTACAAAATAGATGCTAAAGTCACCAGACATGTTCAGCATACAGGCTACTGACATGTACAATAATATCCTTGTGGCTGCCAGACACCACTTACTGTGTCCCCCAAGATAACTCATTCACACTATGGAATCTCCGCCCGAATTCCAAATTCCATCTGCAAGGGGGTGTTAGAACTGCTCGCAAATACGCCCTCTGCATAGATTCATCATTCATGATGCATTTCATAGCAGATTACTCTTAATGAATGCACATGTTTATTCTTTCGGTGGAGTCTGGGGTCCACAATTTCTACAACAGAACATCCACCACGTAAATTCCATAGTGTGAATGGTGCAGCAGAAGAATCATATTTTCCAAGTGGGATTCCTCCCTGAAAATCCGTAGTGTGAATGGACTCTTAGGCCTAGGCAAATTGTCTCCTAGGCAAATCATTTCCAACCTTTTTATCCCCTCTGTTGTAAACATAAAGGCAATGGCCCTGATTTACTATTGTAAACCCGACATGTTTTGTCGGGTTGTGCATCTGATTCTCAGATTTTACTGAGAATACCCGAAAAAGGGTCGTGGCTGTAGGGAAAAGTGGGCATGGCCACCAAAAAGGGGCATGTCCCCAACATTTTCACAAAAACCTAGCATATTTACTAAGGTTTCCACATAAATTGTAGTGAATTGGAGCTGAGGAAAACCCTACAGATCAGAGCATATGTAAAAAAGCTAAATGTCCGAAAAAGTTCAAAATGTAGGGAAACCTTAGTAAATACTGTGGTGTCCCGGCACCGTATTTCATATTGTGCCTTAGTTATTAGTCCCCAAAGTCAGAGTCCCCAGGACTGTCGGGGTTCGCTTCCCTAATTAACCCCTAGTCGCCCCTTAGTAACTTGATATTTATAAATATTATCTATGTAAATATGTATATGGTGTTACTCACTTGTTTTAGCATCGCAGGACCTGCGGGTCATGTGACACAGTTCAGAACTCTATGGTATGTTGAAGGACCTTAGGTGGTTCTTGAGTCACGTGTTTCCCACAATGCCGTGTAACGGTGAGTGACAGTTGTTTCGGACCAATCCAAAACGGCCCGCCCCTGCCCATATAAGGGAGCTGCGGCCATTGATCGCTCTCTTGGGTTGCTGTCACTGAATGAGGTAGGACCTCCGTAACTTTCAAGTACGTTTACCAGGCCAAAGCCTTGCGGCCTCGGCCTATACCACAGCGGTTATATATATATAATTCCCCGCTACTCTCCGCAAGATCACTGGACCTAAACACACCCCTAAATCCAGCGGATCTATGCAACGGAATCTCCCTAAAGCTGAATTAAGCTTATCTGATCTCAACAAACTGTCAATCGCTGCTCAACTACAAATAGACTTTGTTCATGGACTGTTATTGCTATTGTCTGCTTCAGAAAATCTTCAGTAAAAGTTCCTGCAAGTTTCAGTTGACAGTGGTTGTGGACAATCCATTTATTACGCATTCACCTATCGTTCTTGGGAAGGGTGGCGATAGGCCCAGCACCATTACAGTATTTAACCCTCACCCTGGCGTCACGAGTGACAAGGGTTAACAACGCCCTTTATAATTCAAGAAAAGCAACACCCCAACTACCCTATATCCCCTACAAGGTCACCACAATACCGTGGAAAAAAATTGTAGGGAATTAAAACCCACAAAGAAAACTCCACTCTAATGTAAATCAGGGCCAATGTCTGGCAATCACCATTGTTGGAATACCAGTAGATCCAACAACAGCAATTACGTATTTCAGGGCTCAAGTCCTGCAGGAATGCATGGGAACTAAATTCCTGCTTTTTTTTCATAGCCGAAACACCGCTCCAATTAGAAGGACCAGCCCTTGAGTGAAAATCTTGGGTGAGTTCCCATTCTTTTTTTCCCCCAGGATTTGACTCCTGATGTATCTGTATGACTGTCATTTATTGTCACTGAGGGGTAGAGTTCCTCTGTTTATATATCTTGTCAGTGATCCAGACATGTGATGACTCAATCATCTCCCTCTCCAGGATCATCTGATGACGTGACTCAGACGCAGGTTACTCTCTATGTTGTGGTTCTGAAGAAAATTATATGGCACCGTACTGTGTTAGGCTGGGTCCACACTACGTTTTGTCCCATACGGGAGCGCATACGGCCGGAGGGAGCTAAAAGCTCGCGCTCCCGTAAGTAACCGTATGCGCTCCCGTATGTCATTCATTTCAATGAGCCGACCGGAGTGAAACGTTCGGTCCGGTCGGCTCATTTTTGCGCCGTATGCGCTTTTACAACCGGACCTAAAACCGTGGTCAACCACGGTTTTAGGTCCGGTTGTAAAAGCGCATACGGCGCAAAAATGAGCCGACCGGACCAAACGTTTCACTCCGGTCGGCTCATTGAAATGAATTACATACGGGAGCGCATACGGTGACATACGGGAGCGTGAGCTTTTAGCTCCCTCCTGCCGTATGCGCTCCCGTATGGGACAAAACGTAGTGTGGACCCAGCCTTATTATGTGAAGAGTGACAGTGAAGAAAATAGAAAAGACTAAAAACGAAATATTACTTAATTGCTTAAATAAAACTTTACTCATTGAGACTTATTAGTACTGAACCTAAAAATTAAGGAAGGAAATGTTTGCCATTACAGTATTTCTGACTCACATTAAATTCTAAATTAACCGCTTAAGGAACAGGTCTATTTTGATTTTACTGGGCAATTCTCATGACAGAAATCAATTGCATATCCACATGTATAGCTGTTTACATAACTCTGAAGTTACACATGCACAACTTTAGAGCCCATGCTATCATCCTATAGTATGTGTTTGGCATAAGGCAATATATGATATACAAAACTGCGTTTTTTTTTTACCAAATGCAGTATACTGGAAATGCATTAAAATAAATATGTCATCCATCTTGTATGTATGTTGTTCCATCCAGTCTGCTAGACAAGGGGCTGTCATTCCACTAAAGAGGTTGTCCGGGATTAGAAAAATGCTTTTTCTTGCAAAAACAGCACCACTCCTGTACACAGTGTATGTCTGGTATTGCAGCTCGGCAGAAATGGTGCTGTTTTTGCAAAAAAAGAAATAGTGGTTTTCTAATCCTGGACAAACCCCCTAAAGGGGTACTTAGCCCCTAGACATTTTAACCCCTATCCAAAGCATAGGGGATAAGATGTCTGGTCCCCCGCGATCTCGGATGCGGCACCCCAGATGCACAGAGCACACTTCGCCCCGCGTCGGATGACTGGTGATGCAGGGCGGAGGCTCGTGACATCACAGCCATGCCCCTTCAATGCAAGTCTATGGGAGGGGGCGTGACAGCCATCAGGCCCCCGCCCATCGACTTGCATTGAGGGGGCGTGGCTGTGACATCAGGAGCCTCCGGCGCTGCACCCGACGCTCTAAACGAACACAAGGTGCAGCAGGGAGATCGCAGGGGTCCTCAGCATCGGGACCCTGCAATCAGACATCTTATCCCTTATCCTTTGGATAGGGGATAAGATGTCTAGGGGTGGAGTACCCCTTTAAAGAGAAAATGTGGTAACCCCTAAAAAAATAAGATCACATTATCATGAAATAGCTTAGAGTTAGATCACACACCTTTGTGGCATGTGGGGGTGCAATGCAGGGCAGATGTTGTAACCCTGGAGGTGGATGTTATTATCCCCTTAACGACCATGGACGTAAATGTACGTCCTAGTTTGGCGATTGCGCGGATGTCTGCCATTAACCCCTCAGATGCCGTGATCAATACAGATCAAGACATCTGCGGCATTGCGGTACTTTGATTGGATGATCGGATCGCCCGCTGCACTGCCGTGGCGATCCGATCATCCAGCATGGCGGCCGGCGGTCCCCTCACCTGGCTCCGGCCGTCTCCCGGGGTCTTCTGCTCTGGTCTGCGATCGAGCAGACCAGAGCAGAAGATCACCGATAATACTGAGCAGCGCTGTGTCCTATGCATAGCACTGCACAGTATTAGCAATCAAAGGATTGCTATAGATAGTCCCCTATGGAGACATAAAAAGTGTAAAAAAAAAAAAAATAGTTAAAATAAAAAGTAAAAAAAAAGTGAAAAATCCCCTCCCCCAATAAAAATGAAAATTGTCCGTTTTTCCCATTTTACCCCCAAAAAGCGTAATTTTTTAAAATAAACATATTTGGTATCGGCGCATGCGTAAATGTCCGAACTATCAAAATATAATGTTAGTGATCCCGTACGGTGAATGTAAAAAATTGAAAAATGCTCCTTTTTTGTCACATTTTATTAAAAAAAATGTATTTAGATTTTTTTTTAAGCGGGACAAAAATATAAAAGTATCTAGCCATGGGTATCATTTTAATCGTATTGACCCACAGAATAAAGAACACGTGTCATTTTTACCGTAAAGTGTATAATGTGAAAACAAAACCCTCCAAAATGTGCAAAATTTTGGTTCTCATTGAAATTTCCTCCCTAAATTTTTTTGGGGGGGGGTTCACCGTACATTTTATGGTAAAATGAGGGGTTTCATTACAAAGTACAATTGGTCGCGCAAAAAACAAGCCCTTATATGGGTCTGTAGATGGAAATATAAAAGAGTTATGGATTTTACAAGGCGAGGAGGAAAAAACGAAAACACAAAAATAAAATTGGCCTGGTCCTTAAAGGGGTACCCTGCTGCCCTGTGTCGGAAGCTCCGCTCCCCAGCGTCCGGAAGTTTATTGTTCCGAATGCTGTGTGCGGGCTTCCGTGTTCAGGGCCGCCCCTCGTGACGCCACGCCCGCCCGTTCGTGACGTCATGCCCGCCCCCTCAACGAAAGTCTATGGGAAGGGGGCGTTTGTAAAATTACAAACGTGTTACACTAAAAAAAAAACGTGCACAAAGGATGCGGTCTATAGCAAGCCCTTCTCCGACAGGAGAGAGGCCCCCCAACAAACCTTACCCTTCACCTCTGGACTAAAAGGTACCTGCGAGGTTCCAGGTTCGATGTCCCTTTTAGCAGAAGCTACTAAGGAACCACAAATGCTCCTGGAATCCCCCTTGTCGTTAGCCAAGGTATCTGCCTGCAGAGCTGTAAACTGTCGGTACCTTTCCCATGCAGGAGTACCTGGGGTTTTTGCAGGTTGGTGAGGAACCTGATGACCACACACACCTCCCCAAGACCTCTAGGAGGGACACCCAGAAGAGCTACCGCATCCTAACAATCCTGTGGACACACAACACGCAAAAAGTGACACAGTGACAAAAAAGAAATAAATAAGTGAATGTGCGCAGATATACTGCCCGGACTGCCCGGAAGTCAGAAGACCGGGAATCAAGAGGTGAGTGCCACAAGGTGCAGAGTTCATAGTGCCAGTGCTTCCACTCAGTGTGCCAATACTCCGAGTGGGTTTCGGCACCTCGGGGGCTCTAGACTCTCTCAGTCTTATGTCAAGACCCGGAGGTAAACAGGTCCAATTGGGGCAGCCGTTGAGCTGATTCCTCAGAACCAGCCCCGAATGCCCTGGTACTCCTGCCCCCTCCATGCAGCATCCATCCTACATCAGTGGCACAGACTAGACCACTGATAAGAACAGATACTACACTTGATCTTAGCAAAAAGGCCGAGAAGCGATTCTCATATCTCGGGAATGGAAGGGCATATCAAGTCTGTCATGACAGTACAGTCCTAATTTTTGTTTGGAGGTTGGCCACAGGTCCTCTTTACAGTAGTTGTCCAGGATTACATTAAAGAATCCACTTTTATCCAAACCAATGCCACTCTGGTCAACAGGTTGTATCTGGTATTGCATTTTATTTCCATTCACATTTACTCAATCGGTGTTAACCTCTGCTTTACATTCCTAACAGATCGGGGACCCTTGCAGCCATTAGTCAGAAATATTTGCTGTTTTTCAGTCTCAGCTGAAAGTCATGTAACTGGCTTTACCTGTTTCAGATAAACATCAAGCTCGAGGAGACTGAACAGCCACCCAGCACCCACTCATGTGTGGTCGTATGATACTTGCAATCTCCTTGCCATAATCCATGTTTTTATATGAAATATTTATACAGATATCACACATGTTGCATAAGAAAGTAACTCGATTTACAAAACAAGGACACTTGGCATGAGTACAAAGTGCAATATTTTGCCAAAGATGGTTTACTATTACCTTTGATCTCATTAGTGCCGGATTGTAAAACAGTCTGGATTATCAATTCAAAGACTTAATCTTAATCTTATATTTTATTTGTCCTTAAAGTATTAGGTTAAAATCCACTCAGTCAAATCCTAGTATCAACAGGAAACTAAACACTGGTCCTTACAACATCAGATTTGGAGCAGACTGGGTGCAGCATGAATTGCCTGCTCAGTTGCACTGAGCATTTAGTTTTAGTTATTTAGCATTTAGTTAATAATAGAATAGAGCATAAGTGTCCGATCGTTGGGGGGGGTCTGGTCCGACCGCTGGGACTCCGCATCATCTTTCATATGGGACCCCGGCTTGGCCTCGGCTCTGCTCCTTGAAATGACATTTGTTACCCAGCACGTCAGCTGGTCAAAACATGCCCCCTTTATTCATCTCTATGGGAGAGGCAGAGACGCAGCTTTCGTGTGTCTCCGCCGCTGTCATAAAGATGAATGGAGGGGGCGTCTTTCGACCAGCTGATGTGCTGGGTACGAAACACGCATTAGCAGAGCCGGGGGCCCCTTACGGAAGATCAGACACTTGTACTGCTGATAGGGGATACATTTTTTTCCGATGGACATGTTCTTCAATATCATGTGTGGTTAAAAATCCATTTAACCACTTCTCATGGCAGATTTAAGGAGGTATGGAGAAGGCTCCAAAAGCCCCTCCCTCCCCTCTGTGGTGTAACTGCAAGGAGCTGTCATGTTGCCATGACAGCCTGTTGCCATCTTTTGGCTTCAATGGCTGCTGTGACAGATCTACTATTACAGCCTGCAGTACTAGTAAATTGCTTAGTTAACAGATCCTTGCAATACATAGGTATTGCGTTGATCTTTATAAGAAATACAATTATTGCCTATATTTCTGTGAAGATCTAAAAAAAAAATATTTTTTTTATATACCCCTGAAAAATTCAAACCAAAAAAATATAAAATAAAAAATTAATTAAGATGCAAAAAAGCATACTTAGTATCACCGCAGAAGTGGTACTGTTAAAGGAGAACTTAGGTGCAAATCTTTTAACTTTTCCTGTGCCCGGCTGCAAATACAAAAAAAACTAAAAACTTTAGCTCACTTTCTATGTTCCCCCATTGTGTCGATATCAGCATCCTGTTCCTCTGCTGCTGCTTGGCTCCCTGCTTCTTAGGCTCGGAACGTCCCATTGCAGTCAGCATTATCACCAGCCGCAGCGATGTCCCGCCTCGGCCGGTGATAGGCTGAACGCACTGTCAAGTGAGGGGCCCGGGCAGCAGGGAGAAGGCGGTTCCCAAGCTCCTTACATGACAGTGCGCTCAGGTTATCACCGACATCGATATCGGTGGAACAGAGGAACGTAGGAAGGTGAGTTAAAGTTTGTTTTTTTAGATTTTGAAGCCCAGGCACAGGGAAAGTTAAAAGATTTGTGCCGCAGTTCTTTAAAAACTACACATCGTGTCCTACATACAGCCCGGTATATGGAAAATAAGAAAGTTATAGGGGGTAAGCAGAGGGTCAGCAATGCACTATAGCAACACGCAGCACTTAAAGGGGTTCTCCACCATAAGGTGATTTTAGTAAGTACCTGGCAGACAGTAATGGACATGTTAGGAAGGGTCATCGCTTGTCTTGGGGCTAAATGGCTATGTTGGGAGATTACCATAGCACTGTGGCTAGCTTTTTGTGAACTGGTATTTCCTGTTTTACTTTTATTTTTTCACTACAAATCCCAGAATTCCATTTTCCTCCCTCCCACACATCAGCCACCTCACCCATTGAAACATAAATGAGCTGCATCCATTCAAAAGACCTGAGGTTTTCAATCAGGGTGCCTACAGCTGTTGCATTAGTTGCAGATTGATCTCTCTCCCACCAAGTTGAAGCAGACAGGTACCTGTCATCAGCTGACTAGTGAGTCAAGTCTCGGCCACATTGCAACCTGGGAAAAATCTGAGACAACAGTCATTTTGTATGCTGTTAAAAATAAATATTGGGGTGAAAATCACAGAAGAATTGTGAGAAAACAGTCACACACAGATACAGACACTATATTATGAACTACACTAACTTTACAGCCCCTGTAGCATAGTCAAATAAAAAAAATTCCTGGAATACCCCTTAAACACAGACACTTTTCATTTCAATTATTTCAGCCCCATGAAAGATTGATGATACAGAATTCTGAGCCATTAACGCAGAGATAAAAGTGGAGAAGGTATCAATTTAGGCAGTGTTTCCCAACCAGGGTGCCCCCAGCTGTTGCAAAACTACAAATCCCAGCATGCCCGGACAGCCAAAGGCTGTCCGGGCATGCTGAAGTTGTTGTTTTGCAACAGCTGGAGGCACCCTGCTTGGTAAAAACTGGCATGAGGAGAATGGGATTGATAGATTTAAAAATAAATATTATAGAAATCATAATTTCTATACATTTTCAGGTAAAGTTCTTCAATTACTTCCATAATGGATCTCTTTTGGGCTCTGTTCTGAGTCAGTGGTTCCCATGCAGATTCAGTCTTATTTGATGGGAAAAACAGCTGTGTCAGGGGCAGGTGGTATCCTCTATACTAGATCCAGGACTGAGCCAAATTACATTATAAATAGAAAAAAACAATGCTGATGTTGCTTTTTCTGTAGAATTTCAGTGTGCAGCATGGCGGTGTTGTTACTACTGCAGTCTGATGGTGTCGTGCCTATGTAGATGTGACCATCCCAGCCAGTTGTTGACCACAGAAATGACATGTCATTCATGATGAGGACCTCCATATAAATAGTGAGTATATTACATTTCATGAAACATTTGGCTTCTATTTTAAGGGGGCAGAAAACCTCCCTTATTTTTACATGTATGTTAAATCAGGAAATTTCTCCTTCTTCTAATGGAGCTTAATATCCACGATATGTATAATACATGAGAATGTATAATACATGAGAATGAAGCCACAGAACATTTCCTGTGTAATACCTATTATGTGTAATTATTACAATGTACAGATCTTAGCGGTGTACTAGCAAAACTGTTACCAGATATATTTAACCAATCACTGGTAACGAGAGTCATCCTAGAAGATTGGAAATTAGCAAATGTGGTGCCCATTCACCAATAGGTAATAGGGATGATTCGGACGACTATAGGCCAGTAAGCCTGACATCAATAAGGGGGGGGGGGGGGGGAATTAACCCCTTAAGGACCAGGCCAATTTTCACTGTAGGACCAGAGCGTTTTTTGCACATCTGACCACTGTCACTTTAAGCATTAATAACTCTAGGATGCTTTTACCTTTCATTCTGATTTCGAGAAAAATAAACATTCTAAATAAATAATATTTTGATTCACATATACAATATGTCTACTTTATATTTGCATCATAAAGTTGACATGTTTTTACTTTTGGAAGACATCAGAGGGCTTCAAAGTTCAGCAGCAATTTTCCAATTTTTCACCAAATTTTCAAAATTGGAATTTTTCATGGACCAGTTCAGATTTGAAGTGGATTTGAAGGGCCTTCAGTAAGTGTGTTAACCCTTTAGGTGTTTCACAGGAATAGCAGCAAAGTGAAGGAGAAAATTCAAAATCTTCATTTTTTACACTAGCATGTTCTTGTAGACCCAATTTATGAATTTTTACAAGAGGTAACAGGAAAAAAATCCTCTCAAAATTTGTAACCCATTTTCTCTTGAGTAAGAAAATACCTCATATGTGTATGTCAAGTGTTCGGCGGGCGCTGTAGAGGGCTCAGAAGGGAGGAAGCGACAATGGGATTTTAGAGAGTGAGTTTTTCTGAAATGGTTTTTGGGGGGCATGTCACATTTAGGAAGCCCCTATGGTGCCAGAACAGCAAACGAAAACCACATGGCATACTGTTTTGGAAACTACACCCCTCAAGGAATGTAACGAGGGGTACAGGGAGCCTTAACACCTCACAGGTATTTCACGACTTTTTTTTATTAAAGTCGGATGTGTAAATGAAAAAAAAAAAAAATGTCACTAAAATTTAGTTTTTCCCCCAAATTTTACATTTTTACAAGGGGTAATAGGAGAAAATTACCCCCAAAATTTGTAACCCCATTTCTTCTGAGTATGGGAATACCCCATGTGTGGACGTCAAGTGCTCTGCTGGCGCACTACAATGCTCAGAAGAGAAGGAGCGCCATTAAGCTTTTGAAAAGAGATTTTGTTTGGAATGGAAGTCAGGGGCCATGTGCGTTTACAAAGCCCCCCATGGTGCCAGAACAGTGGACCCCCCCCACATGTGACCCCATTTTAGAAACTACTCCCTCACAGAATTTAATAAGGGGTGCAGTGAGCATTTACACCCCACTGGCTTTTGACAGATTTTTTTGAACAGTGGGCTGAGCAAATGAAAAATTACAATTTTCATTTTCACGGACCACTGTTCCAAAAATCTGTCAGACCCCTGTGGGGCGTAAATGCTCACTGTACCCCTTATTACATTACATGAGAGTTGTAGTTTCCAAAATGGGGTCACATGTGGGTATTTATTGTTTTGCGTTTATGTCAGAACCGCTGTAAAATCAGCCACCCCTGTGCAAATAACCAATTTAGGCCTCAAATGTACATAGTGCGCTCTCACTCCTGAGCCTTGTTGTGCGTCCACAGAGCATTTTACGCCCACATATGGGGTATTTCTGTACTTCTGAAATTGCGTTACAAATTTTGGGGGTCTTTTTTTCCTTTTACCTCTTGTGAAACTAAAAAATAAAGGACAACACCAGCATGTTAGTGTAAAAAAATTTTTTTTTTACACTAACAGGCTGGTGTAGACCCCAACTTTTCTTTTTTCATAAGGGGTAAAAGGAGAAAAATCCCCCCAAAATTTGTAGTGCAATTTCTCCCGAGTACGGAAATGCCCCATATGTGGCCCTAAACTGCTTCCTTGAAATCCGACAGGGCTTTGAAGTGAGAGAGCGCCATGCGCATTTGAGGACTAAATTAGGGATTGCATAGGGGTGGACATAGGGGTATTCTATGCCTGTGATTCCCAAACAGGGTGCCTCCAGCTGTTGCTAAACTCCCAGCATGCCTGGACAGTCAGTGGCTGTCCGGAAATGCTGGGAGTTGTTGTTTTGCTACAGATGGAGGCTCCGTTTTGGAAACACTGCTGTACAATACGTTTTTCATTTTTATTGGGGGGGGGGACAGTGTAAGGGGGTGTATATGTTGTGTTTTACCCTTTATTTTGTGTTAGTGTAGTGTAGTATTTTTAGGGTACATTCCCACTGGCGGCGGTTTACAGTGAGCTTACCGCTAGGAGTATGCGCTGCGGCGAAAAATTTTCCGCAGCTCATACTTGAAGCAGGAAACTTACTGTAAACCTGCCCGTGTGAATGTACCCTGCACATTCACATGGGGGGGGGGGGGGGGGGGGGCAAACCTCCAGCTGTTTCAAAACTACAACTCCCAGCATGTACTGACAGACCGTGCATGCTGGGAGTTGTACTTTTGCAATAGCTGGAGGCACACTGGTTGGAAAACTTCAGTTAGGTTCTGTTATGTAACTCAGTATTTACCAACCAGTGTGCCTCCAGCTGTTGCAAAACTACAACTCCCAGCATGTACTGATCGCCGAAGGGCATGCTGGGAGATGTAGTTATGCAACAGCAGGAGGTACACAACTACAACTCCCAGCATACCGAGACAGCTGTTTGCTGTTAGGGCATGCAGGGATTTGCAATTTTGCAACATCTGGAGGGCTACAATTTAGAGATCTCCAAACTGGGGACCTCCAGCTGTTGCAAAACTACAAATCCCAGGATGCCCTGACAGCAAACTGCTGTTTAGGCATGCTAGGAGTTGTAGTTTTGCAATATCTGGAGGGCCACAGTTAGAGATCACTGCCAGTGATCTCCAAACTGGGGCCCTCCAGCTGATGCAAAACTACAAATCCCTGCATGCCCTAACAGCTGTCTGGGCATGCTGGGAGTTGTAGTTTTGCAACATCTGGAGGGTTACAGTTTAGAGACCACTGTATAGTGGTCTCAAACTGTACCCTCCAGATGTTGCTAGGCAACCTACCGGCTTCCGTTGGATCCAGGGAGCCAGCCGCAAGACATTGCCGGACTTCGATCTCCTCCGGTGGTCGCCCGCAGCCTCGCCCGCGGGGTAAGTGGACGTTGGCGCCGATCCTCTGTCGGTTCCACGTTCTGCCACGCCTATTGTGGGTGGGCAGAACGGGGAAACCGAAAGTAAAGCCCCCCACCCCCGATCTGCTATTGGTGGTCGCGTCTAGACCACCAATAGCAGAGATAGGAGGGGTGGCACCTCTGCCACCTCACTCCTATGCCTTCAGGGGGATCGTGGGTGTCTTGGACAACCGCGATCCCCGTTATATTCTGGGTCACCGGGTCACCATAGACCCGTATGACCCGGAATAGCCACAAATCGCAAGTGTAAATTCACTTGCGATTTGCGGCGATCGCCGACATGGGGGGGTCTGATGATATGGGGGGGGTCTGATAGATATCAGCAGTCACCCCCGTCCGGTCCCCGCCCGGCGCGCGGCAGGGACCGAAATTCCCACGGACTTGTAATTGTAATTGACTTGACTGAGGCAGCCACGCTTGAATTAAGTAATTGACAGACTTGACTATCTTGACTGCACTTGGACTTCTGTAGTTTCCCCACTGGTTTAGTTCCTACCTTGCAGCTTTGATTTTCACTACGGGTGCAGGGGTTAATTTGCAATAGAAGCGTGGTTGCAGGACTAGGCCTCAGGCCTCCTTCTGGATCACACAGACTCCTCAGATCCTCACTTCGCTGTACCTCAGCATGCACCTGGACAAGAACTAGAACTGACTAGCTTAACTCTGACCACGCTATATAAGGGGACAGTTTAGAGAGATCCCATTGGTCACCGACAAGCCACCTGTTCACCTTGCATACTCCCCTTGACAACAAAGGTCCTTAGTAACACAGATTTAACAGTGCATATAAAATACATTATATTAAATCTGGTATAACAATACATTAATAATACTTTCTTTAATGTAATAAAGAGAGTTCTAGGGAGAGGGGACCCATGATGGACATTAAGCTGGATCTACCATACAGGATGGGCAGAAGTACAGAGGAATACATGACTCCTGTATTGGGTCACCACAAACTCCCCATCTAGAAGAAAGCTGTCCTCAGCATAACATCCTGGATGCAGATATAGTGGAATGGTCTAATGGGCCTGGATTAGAACACACAATAGTTCCTGGGGCATTTTGAGGAATGTCCTTCTCAGGGTAATAAACAAGGGTGTTAGAGTTCATGTGGCACTTGTACAAATGTCCTGACATACTCCATTGAACCGGATGAATAATAGGAGGAAATTAACTGTTGTTGTAGCGGTTTTGTTGTGTGTACCTTTTGTACTGACACTTAACCCTTTAATACTGTACCAACATTTTAAGTATATGAACATGTTTATTTACTGACTATACATAAACATTTATGAAACTTTATACATATTAGACACATTATATGACATGACACATTTCGGATCGGGCTGCCAGAGGCTTTTTACCCAGATGCCTTTGCTAACGGAGCCCATCAGTTTGTTTGCTACTTCTCCCCGTAACATAATATTGTTTGAACATACTGACAATATACTAGACAATGACATATGTGCAATAACATTACACCTTACGTTCTATTTCCAGGTTATCAGGTTCTTTCTGTGGCCACTGAGAAAAGTCCTGCGCACAGTGGACTGGAAAACAGTTAGTGTTGACATGGACTGAGTACAGTGGTCCCTCAACATATGATGGTAATCCGTTCCAAATGAATCATCGTTTGTTGAAACCATCGTATGTTGAGGGATCCGTGCAATGGAAAGAATAAGAAGTTATACTCACCTGTCCCCGCCGTTCCAAACCCGTCACCGCTCGTCACCGCTGCCCTGGATGTCGCCCTCCATTGCTGTCGCCGCGTCCCCGGGGTGTCCCCGACGCTCCGGATGTCTCTGCTTCCCCGGGATCCTCGCTCTCCGTCGCCGCCATCACGTCACTATGCACGCCGCTCCTATTGGATGACGGGACGGCGTGTGGGACGACGTGATGACGACGAAGGAGAATGCCGGCGATGCAGGGGATCCCGAAGAGGATGCTCCGGAGCCCCGAGGACATGTAAGTGTTCATCACCGCAGCACATGGGGCACAGTAAACAGCTATCCGGCGGCAGCTGAAGCAGTCTGTGTCATGAACTCTGGGTGCTATAACCTACACAAAGCCTTTGTACTGTGTGCAGATGGTGTGTACAGCATTGTTTTTACCTTATTTCTGCCGGCTTTATCACCCCAAAAATGCTTTTGATCACAGCCACACACAGTCGGATAGGCGTGGCGGCGGCGGGGCATAGCGTACCCTGTGTAAGCGCTGGGACCGCTGTGTGATTGAGGGAAAGTGCACAATGAGGAGCTGTGTAGGATTTTTGCGCCTGGTTACAGCTGCCGCCCATTCCCCTCGTGCACACTGGACCGGTGTGTATTCTACAACCTCTCCACTCTCTATGGAGTGTAGAGGGTTAAGAAGATAGCCCCTCTTGACCGCTCGTCTGTGCACCAAGATAGTACCAACGTGGTGGCAGTCCATTAGCGTGCCGAACCCTCTGACTTTATCAAATTTCAACACAGTGGCTCTTCGACTTTCTAGGGGGGGCTCTCTGGGCTGTGGGTGATCCAGCATCTGGATGTACATGTTTTCTAGATGCTTTGTGTGGAAGTTCTTTTGGGCCATATTCCCTTCTTCTCTGCCCCCTCATCTCTGCCAGTATGGCAAACATACGGGCCTCTCTTTCAGTCCTCTCTGACAGGGCCGCAAGGACTAAGGGATGCTCTTTTCCGGGCAGGGGCAGTAGGTACTGGTGCATTTACAGATTAGTTGCGGCTCATCGCCGAATACCCAGTCTGGGAGTGGGGGTGACTTGGGGTGTACTGTTGGCTGCTGGACCTGAGGGACAGACCCAGGGCTGGAGCTGGGCGAGGCAGTGGAAAAGGCGGCCTTCGCCAGGGTACTCACTCCAGATTCCTCGGTATAGATCTCTGTTCAGGATCACCAGGTCCGATAGTGGAGTGGAAGCCTCACCAGCAATGCTTCACAGGATGATGGGGGCGTTCTGCCCTCAGGAGTCGCTGGCCACTACTTGTCCTCCTTCATCAGCGGGGCCTTCAGACATGCTTCTTCTCCTTCCAGCGACAGCTTCTGCAGCCGGTCCGCAAGCTCTTGGAAGACTTAAGCTTTGGCCGCTGCTACTTTTTGGGCGCTAGGCGCCATCTTGGGATTCACGGGCCTCGTGATCTCTCGTGCCTCCACCATCTTACTCCGTCCGCTGACTTCCGGCAAACTGAAGAGGTCTGGCTGCACTCCGCTTCTTATACCGGTCTTCGGCAAGATGGCTGCCAGCTGGAAGTTCATCATCAGAATGACTCGGCGGTGCCTCCTCTACAGTCGGTCCTCCTGCAACAGGAGGTGGACCCTTTTGGTTCCACTTTGGATTGGGAACCGAAGCTTGACTTTCACGGCCAGGAGCGGGAGCTGATTTTCACAGGACTTCTTTGTGCACTTCTCCTCCAGCAGTTTAACCCTTTCAAGTATGGTGTCAGACATCTTGGTACGCAACATGGCCTCAGTACAAATCTTGCACGTGATGAACACAAACTTCTTGCAGGCACAATAACCAGAATAAACTTCTTCTTCTTCTTCTCCCCCTCTTTCCACAAGCACCTTTCCACATATGACTTTTAAACAGAGACAGTCCCGAACTAAATTTGTCGCAATTCTGTTGCACTGATGTGCGTTTTTTTCTGCAGAACTGGACACAGTTTAGACTGGGGGGTACTTTTGTATAAGGCACACACTTGTATCCTGTTCGTAAGATGCCAAAAGTTGTGGTGATGGGTATGGAAGGGCATATGTTATTTACCTTTTGTGATCGTGATGCCAGGGCGTGTGTCAGGATCCGGAGTGGTATGCGGGTAGGCACAGGTAGTGGATCCTCTATGTCAGTGAGGTGATGGCGTGGGCCGTACCAGGGGAACGGAATCTAAGGGGTTACTGGTTTTCACCAGAGCCCGCCGCAAAGCGGGATGGACTTGCAGGGGCAGGTAACCCCCAGGTCGTTCCACCCGATAGCGACTCAACCTCACTGACTGCTGAGTCAGGCGCGGTACAGAAGGACTAGGCAAAAGGCAAGGTCAGACGTAGCAGAAGGTCAGGGCAGGCAGCAACGGTTCGTAGTCAAGGGCAACGGCAACGGTCTGGATACACAGGCAAAGGACACACGGGAACGCTTTCACTGGCACAAGGCAACAAGATCCGGCAGGGACAGGAAGGGGAAGTGGGTTTTTATAGTGTTGGGAGTGCTTGCAACTAATTGGGCCAGGCACCAATTAATGGTGCACTGGCCCTTTAAATCTGAGAGACCCGGCGCGCGCGCCCTAGAGAGCGGGGCCGCACGCGCCGGGACTGAGAAGGAGGACGGGGCAGGTGAGAGACATGGGGCGCGATCCGAGAGCGGGCACATCCCGTGCCTCGGATCGCGTCCCCCCCAGTGACACGGGAGCAGCGCTCGCGGTGCCGACCGGAGCGCTGCATGTAGAGGCACATCGTGAGCGCTCCGGGTCCCGCTGCCGCTCTGGCGTGACAGCGTGGTTTACCTATTTCACCACCCAAGGTATAGCCGATTATTCCTGGGCCAGGCACGGGGCAAATAATCACTCCGACGCAAGGTTACAGAACAATGGCTCTTTACTGAGGCAGACAAGGGGTTACACTCTATACAGTTCAGTTCAGCACCAAGGAGATGCAGGGTGAACTTAGGGAAGCTTATCAGCTTGCTGGGACTTGTTGTTGTAATTGACTTGACTGAGGAAGCCACACTTGAATTAAGTAATTGATAGACTTGACTATCTTGACTGAACTAGGACTTCTGTAGTTTCCCCACTCGTTTAGTTGCTACCTTGCAGCTTTAGAGAAAAAGAGAAGAAAAACACAAAAGTGCTCCTATGTGCAGAACCGATTACTAAGTAAATGCTGTTGTGCAGTTGTTGTATATGCTAACCTTCTTAGGTTGTGCAAGGAAAGGCACAACACTCATCAAAGCAGATCACAATGGTAGTAATTTCGGCTGCTGCAGACTTCCCACACTAACTTGGCATACAACTGATGGGAGAAATCACACAACGGATATTGGAAGTAAATATCCGTGCTGCCAGTGTAGTGATAAATTCAGACTTGACCAGGAATGGTAAGAGTAACTGTTTTATTAACACACAATGCGTTTCTGGGCTGAGATGGCCATTTCATCAGGTGTGCACAAAAACAATAAAATGGTCATTTTATAAAAGATCAATGGGGTACGTCATTAAGCGGAAATGACATCTCCAAAGGTACTCCCATCACTAAAAAAATATATAACTTGGTACACATATAACATAAAAAAGCATTTGGCGTAAAAACAAGAGAATAGAGAAAGATGTACCCATCGTGTCATTATAGCAATCATAAAGATATATTGCACACAAAAAAGTATAAACCACATGAGTTACATTATATAATTGTTTTTTCAATAGTTTCATTTAACCCCTCAGGGTATAATGAGTTAATTTTAAATATCCAAAAGGACTCTCTATTAATAAGTTGTTAAAACGGTTTGGGCAGTTTGCAGAAATGGATTCAATTACACATACCGAGAGACCTAGATATGAGATAAGGTAATGTGTCGAGAGACACTATGAAGCATAAATTTTGTATTTAAATTATGTCGGTGTTTATTTAATCAGGCACGTAGGGTCTGTGCTGTTCGCCCCACATACTGTAGCCCGCAGTGACAAGTTAATAAGTATATTACATAAACAGAAGCACAGTTATTATATGTTTTCAATGTGAAAATTTCACCTGCAGACCAAGAGCAAAAAGTTTTTATTCCCTCTGCAGGTATCATTGCACAACAGAAGATTCTAGGTTTATTGCACCTGTGTGTCCCTAATTGTAGATGTAATTGGGTCTTGTGTACAATGTCTAGTGTTGAGCGGCATAGGCCATATTCGAATTCGCGAATATTCGCGAATATATGGACGAATATTCGTCATATATTCGCGAATATTCGCATATTCGCGAATATTCGCGTATGCGAAAATTTACATATGTGATAATTCGCATATGTGAAAATTAGCATATGCAAATGTTCGCATATGCGAAATTCGCCCGCCAGTCTCACACAGTAGTATTAGAGCCTTCTTTACACCACACAAGCTGGAAGCAGAGAGGGATGATCACTGTGATGTGTACTGTGAAAAAAAAAAACAACGAATATTCGTAATTACGAATATATAGCGCTATATTCGCGAATTCGCGAATATGCGATATTCGCGAATAATATTCGAATTGCGAATATTCGCGAGCAACACTAACAATGTCATCCATTTCATAAAGATTTTTTATTCTGCTATGGGCCAAATGGTTCTGGAGTGTTTTAGCTCTACGGAGCAGGATTTTTAGGTATAATATCCTTTAGGATGGGATCCAGTAATAAGACTGGTCAATGTTTACATAAAATCTTCCTGATATTTGAAGTCCCCGTATTGTAATTAGTGATAAAATAACATTTCCTTTTTCAGAGTAATATTGATCTTACTTTCATTTTTTCTTTACTTTTATTTCTATTTTTATTCACTAATTCTTTCTGTGGTAACTTGCTTACTTTTTGGAAAACATCCATTAGAACCTTTTTAGGGTACCCCTTCTCAATAAAACGATCACGTAAAATATTGGCTTGGGATGTAAAATCAATATCTGGACTACAATTTTTTTCTTACCCTTTGGTATTGTCCATAGGGTATATTCTTTACCCATTTTGGGTAATGGCAACTTGAATAATCTAAAAAACTATTGACATCCACTTTTTTAAAATGGGGTTTTGTTTGTACTGTGCCCTTAAAATCTTACAAAATTTCCAGATCCAGAAACACCATTTTGTCACATGAAAAACTGTGAGTAAAAACCAGCCCCCAATCATTATTGTTAACATGTTATACAACTTCTAGTGCCTCAGGTTCACTCCCCCTCCTTATAATGAAGAGGTCATCGATAAATCGTTTTATCGTTTTTTTTGTGTGTGCAATGTATCTTTGTGATTGTTATAATGACATGATGGGTACATCTTTCTCTATTTTCTTGTTTTTATGCCATATGCTTTTTTTTATGTGATATGTGTACCAAGTTATATATTTTTTTAGTGATGGGCATATCTTTGGAGATGTCATTTCGGGTTAATGACGTACTCCATTGATTTTGTGCACGCCTGATGAAAGGGCCATCTCGGCCCAGTTGTGTGTTAATAAAACAAGTACTCTTACCGTTCCTACACTACACTGGCAGTGCGGACATCTCCTTCCAATATCTGTTGTGTGATTTATCATACCTTGCAGCTTTGACTTTCACTACAGGTGCAGGGGTTAATTTGCAGTAGAAGCGTAGCCTCCTTCTGGATCACACAGACTCCTCAGATCCTCACTTCGCTGTGCCTCAGCATGCACCTGGACTAGAACTAGAACTGGCTAACTGAACCCTGACCACGCTATATAAGGGGGACAGTTTAGAGAGATCCCATTGGTCACCGACAAGCCACCTGTTCACCTTGCATACTCCCCTTGACAACAAAGGTCCTTAGTAACACAGATTTAAGGTAACAGTGCATCTAAAATACATCATATTAACTCTGGTATAACAATACATTATTAATACTTTCCTTAATGTAATAAAGAGAGTTCTAGGGAGAGGGGACCCATGATGGACATTGAGCACGATCCTCCAGACAGGATGGGCAGAAGTACAGAGGAATACATGACTCCTGTACTGGGTCAACACAGGTTTACTTCAGGGAGATCATGTCAAACTAATCTTATTGATTTTTTGACTGAGTGACTAAAATAACAGATAGCGGAGGTGCAATAGGCATCGCTTATCTAGATTTTAGTAAGGCTTCTGACAGAGGGTTGTAGTCAATGGAGAATATTCAGAGCAAGGTCTTGTTACCAGTGGGGACCTCAGGCATCTGTACTGGGACCCATTTTGTTTAATATTTTCATCAGTGATATTGCAGAAGGTCTTGATCGTAAGGTGTTGGTCTTTTTGCTGATGACACAAAGATATGTAACAGGGTTGATGTTCATGGAGGGATATGCCAAATGGAAAAGGATATGGGTAAACTAGAGGAATGGTCAGAACTCTGGCAACTAAAATTTTATGTGGATAAGTGCAAGATAATGCACCTGGGGTGTGATAACCCAAGGGCAGAGTATATAATATGTGATGCAGTCCTAACCTCAGTATCTGAGGAAAGGGATTATGAGGTCATTATTATTTTATACTTAAAGGAGATCTGTAGTGAAAAATGTTCTTAATCCCCTGTGTTCGGGCTTCAAAAAGTGACAAAACAAACTTTAACTCACCTTCTGAGGTTCCCCTGTTGCGCCGATATCGGTGTCCCGGTCCTCCAGTGCCGGTCTTCTTCCTGCTTTCTGTGGATGATCAGTCATACTGCGCTTAGCGTATTGCCAGCCGCAGCAATGTCCGGCCTCGGCCAGTGATATGATGAGCACACTGTCATGTAATGAGCCAGGAGAAGGTGGGGCCCAGGCTCGTTACCTAACAGTGCGCTCAGCCTATCACCAGCCAAGGCGAGACATCGCTGCGGCCGGCGATATGCTGAGCGCAGTATGACTCATCGTCCCCAGGAAGCAGGAAGAAGTTCGCCACCGGAGGACGAGGACACCAATATCGGCGCAACGGGGGAACATCAGAAGATGAGTTAAAGTATGTTATGTTACCGGTCACAGGGGATTATGAAACATTTACACTACAGATCTCCTTTAAAGTAGGTAGGCAGAGCAGCAAGAAATGTTTGCAGACTGCTTGGGTGTAAAGGGAGAGGTACAGTATTAGCAGTAGAAAGAGGGAAGTGCTCATGGGTGTATAGGTAGAGGTATTAGCAGTAGTGGGAAGTGCTCATGGGTGTATATTGAGATATTGGCAGTAGAAAGAGGGTGCTCATGTCACTGTACAGAACACTGATGAGACCTCACTTGGAGTACTTTGGCAAGTACTGGATACTAGATCTCCAGAATTATATGGATACAGTACATTGGAGAAAGTTTAGAGAATAGCTCCTAAACTAGTACATAGATTGCAGGATAAAAAACTTACCAGGAAAGGTTAAAAAGGTACTCCAGTACTAGTGGACTAGTGGTCATCACGCCCCCTTCCATTAATGTCTATTGGAAAGAAGGAGATGCAGCATTTGCTTATCTCTGAAACTCCCGTAGAGATATATGGAAGGGGCGTGTCATCCATAGCTTGGAAGAAATACGTATCAACAAGGTAAAGGAGGAGAGTAGATATAAAAGAAATAAAACTACCACAAGAGGACGTAGTTTTACATCCCGCCCCCTCCCATAGACTTAAATTGAGTGGGCGGGACGTGACATCACACGGGGGCGGAGTCGTGACGTCACGATACTCCGGCCCTGTGGTCGTCACGCTTCACACTCGGAGCCTCCAGCGCTGCGGAGAGCTCACAAAGGTGGATGCGGAATGACAGATTGTGGGGGTCCCCAACGGCGGGACCCCCACGATCATTCATCTTATCCCTATCCTTTGTATAGGGGATAAGATGTATTAGGGCTGGAGTACCCCTTTAAGTATTACTTTACTAAGAGAGAAGTGGATACATGGAATAGCCTTTCTACAGATGTGGTAGCTGCAAATACAGTGAAAGAGTTTAAGCATGCATGGGATAGGTATAAAGCTATCCTTCATATAAAGTAGGGCCAGGGACTATTCACAGTATTCAGAATATTGAGCAAACTAGATAAGCTGAATGTTTCTTATCTGCCAACACATTCTATGCTTCTATGTTATAATCTAATGCTGCAGGAATGGTTCTTAACCCCCCTGGCGGTATGATTATGTCAGGAAATTTGTACCAAAAGCGGTACAATTTTTTGCATGGAAATTTGGCGTTATGTATTGTAGGCCTACAATTCTTAGTAATTACTTACTTAAACCTGACCAAACAAGACTCTAGTAGACGTGATAAAGTTTGAAACACAAAATCATGAATTTTAATCTAATAAATTTTTTTCAATAATATAATGAAAAATAATGAAATTTGTCAAACAAAGAAAATTCAATAAACATCCTGAGTGTGTTAAATTTTAAAACATGGGACTGCACAAAGTCTGACGTCACAATCAGGACAATGAAACCTGGTTTCTTTTTTGGACTTTCTTTCCATTGCTATGTCTCTTTGAGCAGCAAACTACGCACATCCTGGTAGGTGCTGCCTTTTTTGCGGTTGGCGGGATGTAGTCCATAAAGTGACGACCAGTTCTGGGTTGACAACGTCAACAGCACGACGTCCAGGTCTGTTCTCAACTACTGATGGCGTCTGGTGGTTGACAAAAATCCTCTCAGCCACCTTCCAGATGAACTCGGAATGAACAAGAGGCTTGTCACTCTTTGCTTTGTGCAGGATATATGCATTCCAAAGGCATTGTTCCAGAAGATGTCTGAAGATCTTCTTATAATATTTTTTTTTTCTGTTTGTGCATAGCCGGATAAAATGTCATTGCCTGATCGGCTCTGTTGACACCTCCCATGTTTTTGTCATAGTCTATCACGACTTGCGGCTTCAGCACATCTTCCCACCTTTTGTGTGGACCATGGCAGTGGAGGTATTGGAGGCCATCCCAAAACCGGGCTTGAACTTTGTGCCTTTACTGGTGTAAATGACCGAATTCCAGATGTATCCAGCGGATGACTCGCAGAGCATGTAGGATTTGATGCCAAACCGCTCTCTTTTGGATGCAATTTATTGTATCCAGCTTAGGCGTCCCTTGTAGGCCATCAAACTTTCATCCACGCTGACGTCCCTTTCTGGCACGTAGGTCCGCTGGAAATTGGTCACAATAATTTGCCATACCTCCCAGATTTTTTTTAGTTTGGGTGCAGGATGCGTGGCCTCATCAAAGTCTTCATTGTTTGTGAAGTGAAAATACTTCATGATGAGGGAAAACCAGTATTCCGACATCACGGTGCCAAAAAACGGAGTGGCCAGCAGCTTGTTGGTGGTCCAGTACCATTTCTGGAACGGTTTCCCCACCAGCCCCTGAAGAATGATGAGTCCCAGAAACTGCCAGATATCCTCTTTGGTCACCGGTTCCCACTTTCTGCTTCTAGAAAACCTGGCATGCGGCGTAGCGGATTGCTACTCTTGGTAGCGATTTGTCTCTCTAACAATTATTTCAATTACCTCCTCAGTGAGGAATAATTGCAGATATGCCAGAGGGCTGTCACGCTCAACATCTACCTTCATCCCAGGTGATCCAGTGAACGGGAATCTTGGGGGCGCTACCTGGTCCGTATCGCAGTTGATAGAGTGCCAAGTGCGCACATCGCTGAGGTCAGGTATAGGATCATCGCCGTTGTCACTTGACATATCAGTGTCGGTGTCAGATGACAAATCTCCCCACGACTCACTATCGCTCAGTTCTGCGAGCACCTCCGTGTCGCTGTCGCTGTCACTCAACTGGTCCAAGATAGATTTTGATGTAAAGTGGCGCGTTTTTGATGCCATTTTATAAATATTTTTGGGGCACAAATGACAGTAATATGTCAGGCAAGGTGCACTGTACAGTGATCAAGTGTCAGATCTGAAGTAATACAGTGTAATCCCCTCAGATTGCAATGTATGAACTCTTTATGACCTCTTTTTATATGTGTGTGTATGTTTACATTTTTGAATTTCCCGCCCAGTTCCGTTCTCATGCGCCGCTGCTGCTCGCAGAGAATGGAACCAGGAGGTCTGTCGGAGACTGATCACAGCGGAGAACACCGCTGATCACAGCGGAGAACATCGCTGGATCGCAAGTGGAAGGTAAGTGGGCTCCGCTCGCAACTCTGCAATGCTACCCCGCAATGATACCCCGCTACCTCGCAACCCTGCAATACCGCAATGATACCCCGCAACGCCGCAATGATACCCTGCAACGCCGCAATGATACCCCACAACGCCGCAATGATACCCCGCTACCCCGCAACGCTACCCCGCAACACCGCAATAATACCCCGCAATGCCACAATGATCCCCCGCAATCATCCCCTGCAACGCTGAAATTCTACCCCGAGCTTGACTCGGGGTTACCGCTCCTGGCAGGGGAAATTAACCCTGAGTCACGCTCGGGATAACCGCTAAGAAGGTTAATGATCTGTGATGACAT
Source organism: Hyla sarda (assembly GCF_029499605.1). Classification (NCBI taxonomy): domain Eukaryota; kingdom Metazoa; phylum Chordata; class Amphibia; order Anura; family Hylidae; genus Hyla; species Hyla sarda. The sequence goes on along the minus strand of NC_079199.1, from coordinate 86,497,057 downwards.
TAAATGGGCACTGTCAGATCCAAAAACCTTTTAAATGTTGTTATTGAATAAAATTAAAGACATTTTGTAATATGGATGTTAAAAAATGTTTTTAATATTATATGAAGAAAACTGCTCCCTAAAATCCCACCACTAGGGGTCTCCATTCCTATTAGAACACAAATCAGTCCTACAGCAGCATCAGGCTTGTCCATGAGTCATAGACAAGAGATGACTGATGGACAAGGCTGCATGAGCAGACACCTCAATCATCTCCCACCACCACAAGGGAGGGACACGCTCCCTTCCCCAGAGAAGATTTATAGCACTGTGAGATAATGAAAAAAGGGATTTTTAAAAAAATAAGTAATAAAGGTGATAGAGGCATAAAAATCAGATGTACATTGTCAGGATTAGGTACTGAGTAACATTTTCTTTCCCCGTGAGATCTGACAGGTACGCTTTAAAGCGTAAAACAAGCCTCAAAGCTTATTCCCTACAAGGTCCCAACCACCTGTGAGGAGCCTACGTACCGGTCCTCTGTATAGACTGTTTGCTGATTTCATCTTGCATAGAGTCTGCAGTAAAGTTAATTCCAGTTTACTACAATCCTGGTTGCGGACAATTCTTTATTCCTACCTATCGTTCCTGGGACGGGTGGCGGTAGGATATATATATATATGAGGAGGAACCCGCACCCTGGTGTCACGACAGTTAAGGGTTAATGCTACACCCTTTCATCACTACACAGCTACACCCTATTCACCCTACACCCCCCAAGCCACCACATATAATAATGTAGATCCAGTGAGTTAGATTGAATTAAAACATTTTATTAATACAACAATAGTGATATTTCTTGTGGTGTCCTTTGTAGGGCCCTTACATTGGACTTACCACGATAAGACTGGTAGTAGATGTACATAAAATAGAAAATACAATAGGCATAAAATGTATAAGTAATAGGTGCTGGTATCCCAGTTAGGCAAATAATAGGTAGCGCTATAGGTGCATGCGCGGGGATCGTGCTATGCCTGGTGGAATGCAATGTCTTATGATCTGAGCAGCGAAGTCTCTGTGTGGCTAGTATCTGATAGAGATATTGCGCTTGGCAGCATGCCAGTAAGTGAGTGAATTCAGTGTGCTCTGCGGCACTGGAGATTCCCTATATGTGTCCCACTCTACCCTGACGGCACAGGGATAGAGATTAGTGAGTGGGATATAGATAGTCTGTTATTTGTAATCCTGTGGGTGCATGAAGCTGTGCTCTGCAGCGCTGGAGACCCCTCAAATGTGGACCTCTCTACCCTGGCGGCTGAGTGGGTTTAGGGGTTTGGCATTGCTATTAAAAAAGAGGTAGATGAGTACCTTGAAATACGTCTAGCCTCCACCACCTGTACCCCAGTATTGGCAAACTCGACATCATCCATTGGACTGCAAAAACTATATCAGAGCGCACTCCCCAGATTGCACGTATCCCGCCTGCCAGCGGACGTCTCCACGGTGAAAACCTATGCCCGGTAACCTCTCTCTAGGACATTGCTGGTAAGAGGCACAGTGTGCCAAACCCCTAGACCCACTCAAGCTTTCCCCATGCCGCTGGGGTAGAGTGGTCCACATTTGAGGGGTCTCCAGCGCTGCAAAGCACAGCTTCATGCACCCACGGGCTTACAAATAACAGACTATCTATATCCCACTCACTAATCTCTATCCCTGTGCCGTCAAGGTAGAGTGGGACATATATAAGGAATCTCCAGCGCCGCAGAGCACACTGAATTCACTCACTTACCGGCACGCTGCCACGCGCAATATCTCTATCAGATACGAGCCACACAGAGACATCGCTGCTCAGATCATTGCATTCCACCCGACATAGCACGATCCCCGTGCATGCACCTATAGCGCTACCTATTATTTGCCTAACTGGGATACCAGCACCTATTACTTATACATTTTTATGCCTATTTTATTTTTATTTTCTATTTTATGTACATCTACCAGTCTTATCGTGGTAAGTCCGATGTAAGGGCCCTACAAAAGACACCACAAGAAATATCACTATTGTTGTATTAATACATTGTTTTAATTTAATCTAACTCACTGGATCTACATTATTTATATATAATCATATATATTTTTTATACACCTATACATTAGTTTTAATGAAGCCCAGACTCTAGGAAAGTGTACCCCCACTAAGGCATCATGCTCGAGGGGGCCTGTTATTGCTACTGTTATTAATAACTAGAGGGGGCTGGTGCTGTTTTTACCATCTAAAGGGGGGCTATTGCTGTTTTTACTATCTAAAGAGGGCTGCTGCTGTTTTACTACCTAAAGGGGGTTGCTGAGGTTTTTACCACCCAAAGGGGCTGCTGCTGTTTTACTACCTAAAGGGAGTTGCTGCTTTTACCACCTAAAGGGGCCTGCTGCTGTTTTACTACCTAAAGGGGGCTGCTGCTGCTTTACTATCTAAAGTTGCTGCTGCTGTTTTACTACCTAAAGGGAGCTGCTGCTGTTTGTACCACCTAAAGGGGCTGATGCTGCTGTTCTTACTACCTAAAGGGGGCTGATGCTGCTGTTCTTACTACCTGGAGGGGGCTGCTGCTGTTTTTATTACCTAGAGGGGGCTGCTGATGTCTTTAGTACCTAAAAGGGTCTGCTGCTGCTTTTGCTACATAAAGGGGGCTGCTGCTGCCTATACTACCTATATAGGGCTATTACTACCACTTAAAGGGGTTTCCTATTACTACTACTACCTAAAAGAGGGTTACTATTACTACCATCTAAATGGGGCTACTATTACTACCACCTAAAAGGAGTCTGCTATTACTACCTAAAGGAGGCTGCTATTACCTAAACTTTGTTGCTTCCACTACTATCTAAAGGGGGTCGATGCTACTACCTAAAGGGGGCCGCTGCTACCACTATATATGGGGGGCTGCAGCTATCTACAGGGGGACCTATCTACAGGTGGCACATACCTACTCGGGGCACCTGTGTTATGGGGGAAACAAAGTTAAGGGACCTGTCTACTTGCTTAAGCGACCTAACAAAATAATGTGAGGGCCCTACCTCTTCCCAAACGCACTTATCTACCCACTCTACTGTGTGAGACACTAAGGGGGTTGTTATTATTACTGTTTAGATTGCTATAGTTGCTGGAAAAGTACACAGCCTAAAATGTTTTTCCGGCAGGTTCTGTGGAGACGAGTTATGGCTGGAAGAAATCTTCATGACAGCCTGGGCCAGATGGAGAAGAAAAAGGAAAGTTACCAACTCCAGACGTCACCTGATGTAACTGTATGTACTCAATTATAGGTCTTTAGAACCTGTGTAAAGCCGGGGCCACCACTGTATGCCTACAGAGGTTTTTATTCAGCATTAGTGGCATTATCCAGTCACTATATGATGGTAATATGAAGTCATGATGTGGCAGTATAATTTGTCCCTTGGATAGTGGTGTTATTGGTGATACTGGTCTCTGTACAGTGGTTTTATTTTGTATCAGTATTGTGGTATTATCTTGTTATTAAATGGTAGTGGCAATGCGGTGGCAGTATTATTTATCCCTTGTATTGTGGTTTTATTAGTGATACTGGTCTATGTATAGTGGTGTATAGTGGTGTCCCTTTGTTCCCTGCCGGATCTTTGTTGCCTTTGTGCGCTAAAGAAAGCTACTGTGTTTCTGTGTTCCTGATTTCTGTGTACCAGATCCTTGTTCTGTTATCTGACCCTGCACCTGTGCCGCCTGCCTTGACCTACTGCTACCTAGACCACGTCTTGCCAGTTTCCTTTGTGCCACACCACATCACATCCCAGATCCAGTCATGGATCCCGCTGGGGTGCCTCTGCCAGATGTCTCTGATCTTTCCACCATCATGGCTCAGCAGTTGCAGTAGGTAGCCCATCAGGCGCAACAACCGAATGAACTCTCAGCCTTGGTGCAACAACTTCTTGCCGCTCAGCAGCAACAACAGCAAAAGCAGCAGCCACCTGTTCCTGAGCCTCCTCCTGTGTATGCAGCTTATCCCGGGACCAAGCTTTGTTTGTCCTTGTCCAAAGTATGACGGGGATCCCAAGCTGTGTAGAGGCTTTGTGACACAGTGTTCTATCCATCTAGAACTCATGGCGGATCTGTTTCCGACAGAGCGTGCTAAAGTGGCGTTTGTGGTCAGTCTACTGTCTAGAAAAGCTTTAGCCTGGGCTACTCCTCTCTGGGATCATAGAGATCCAGTCTTCTTGAACCTGTCAGCCTTCCTTGCAGAATTACGCAATGCATTTGAAGAACTCGCGCAAGCCTCCTCTGCCAAGGCAACTCCTCTGTTGGTGACTACGCGGTTCAGTCCCGCATCTTGTCTCTGAACTTGCTTGGAACGATGAGGCCTTGTGTGCTACCTTTAAAAAAGGACTTTCCTCTAGAATCAAGGATGCTCTCGCTGCATGAGATTTTCCGATTAACCTGAGTGAACTTATCCAATTAGCCACTCGTATTGATGTGCGTTTTGCTGAGAGGCAGGAAGAACTTCCTTTGGAAAAAGAACCTGCCCGAATACAGCGAGTACCTCATCTGGCACCTCTATTGTCTTCTTTGCCTCCTGCCGAAGAGGCTATGGAGATGGACCATTTTCGCTTACCGCAGCAGGAAAGATCCCATCGAGGCAATGAGAATTTGTGCCTATATTGTGCCAGTCCGGGGCACTTTCTCAAAGACTGTTCTGTACGCCCTCCGTTCTCATCTTGGTCAAGTAGGAGTGGCATCCCTTGATGTGAATATTACCTCTCCTCGCTTGACCACCCTGATTCAATTGTTTACCTCTGCCAAGACTCCTTTCATCGCTACTGCTTTTTTGGACTCCGGTTCCACTGGCAACTTCATTGGTGCCTCCCAGGTCCATAAACACCGTCTTCCAGTGAGGCATCTTATCAAGCTATTCTACATTTCTTTTGTTAATGGACAAAATCTCAACTGTAAGGTGCAATTCTGCACTGAACCCCTCATCATGCAAGTGGGGGATTTGCATAAGGAAAAGATTGAGTTTTATGTGCTAACACATTGTACTTCAGAGCTTCTGCTTGGTCTTCCTTGGCTTCAATGTCATTCTCCACAACCGGACTGAAAATCTGGTGAAATCACTTGTTAGGGACAATATTGCCAAGATCACTGTCTCGTGCCTCCTCTTAGGCCTGCTAATAAAAGCTTCAGAGCCGACGCTTTTTCCAGATCATCTGATGTAGCAGGATTGGACTCCACACCAAGGCATAATTTTCCTCCTGTGGTACCTTCTGTGCTTGTTAAACTCAGACTTAAAGTCTTGAATTGGGGACATTCTTCTTTGCCAGTTGGTCACCTTAGAAGACGGAAGACTCCACGACAGAAACCTGCAAGTCCCTTACAGCCTTTGACCATTCCAGAAACCCCTTGGTCTCATGTAGTGGGGAACTTTCTGAGTTCTAAAGAAGAGGGGGAGACCAAAGGGGGGTACTGTAACATCTGCGCTTCGGCTAGACACGCTGGCCGTGAGCGCTCTCTTGTCATGTCCCCGTGGCCGGCGGGGCTGGGATTCGCATCGCGGGACATGCCCGCATGTGAATCCCACCTGTCACTCACCTCCCTGGGCTTCCTGTCCTCGCAGCCCTGGCCTCCTAGGGCGCACGCCGGGGGCTCTTACATTTAAAGGGCCAGTACTTTATTAATTAAGTGTCTACACCTGCACCCTGTCCTTAAGTATCAGCTCCTCCTTTTGTTCCCTTCAGGATCTTTGTTGCCTTTGTGCCCTAGAGAAAGCTACTGTGTTTCTGTGTACAAGATCCTTGTTCCGTTATCTGACCCTGCACCTGTACCGCCTGCCCTGACCTACTGCTACCTTGACTACATCTTGCCAGTTTCCTTTGTGCCACACCACATCCCAGCCACTTGTGTGGACGAGTCGTGCCAGGGGTAGTGTAACCGAGGTGCCTGTCGCAGCAAGACCATCCTGCTTTGCGGCAGGCTCTGGTGAAAACCAGCGGCACCTTAGACTCCGCTCCCTGGCAAGGCTCATGTCATCATCCACACAGGACCAGAGGATCCACCACCTGCCATGACTCGTTACAATCATGAAGTCTGGATCCGCCTCTGACGCAGTGTGAACGGGTCAATGGAAAACACTTTCACACCAATGTTATGTTCATGCATCTAAGTGGGATTTCTGTATGAAATACTACAGAATATACTACTGGATAAATTTTCGGCGGTCATTTTGTGCGAAGCAGGCACCACCTGAATCAGCTGGCACAAGGACTGCTCAGACATTAACCACAATGCATTTCCAAGCAGATTCCACAGAAAGAATTAACTACTATGGGCAGTCCAGGAAACTGATAGTCTGAAGTTATGGCATCACCTGTTGTCATGACTGCAATATCATTGTGATAAGACTTATTAGTTAATGGCATGATGACTGAATTTATCTATACTGTAGTGATATTGGCCCTTTCCCTCATATCCTTTTAAATTACACTAGTATGACCGGTTTGGATTGACTATTCTTCGAAAATAAATTATGATTGTAACCTATAATTAAGGACATACTATAGTCCCCTGCAGAGAAGGTCCTGTGCTCTGCCATTATGTCATCTGGTGACGTGTGATGTTGTGTTCTCAGCACTGCACACTGAACGCCTGTTATCGCTGCTATCTATGACAGAAAACATACAGACCTTTGCCCTTTTCCTGGTTAATGTTCTTTATTTTATCTACTTAAAACACAACCTTCAGCAGTGTATTAATGACGCGTATTAGGTGTTCAGATATGTCTGCTCTATGCTGCCACCTAGTAGTAAGTAATACAGATAAAAACATTTAATGAAGCTGTCACAGGAATATATATGGAAACTGATGGGGATTTCCCCCACTCTCCTGGCAGAACAGGCAAGTCATCTGCATGTCTAGCAGAAGTTGTGTCCTAACCATTAACCAAAAGGAAAGGATGCAATGTTATGTGAATAGGTTGTAGCCAATATATATATATATATATATATATATATATATATATACACAGTACAGACCAAAAGTTTGGACACACCTTCTCATTCAGAGTTTTCTTTATTTTCTCAATTTTATGAAAATTGTAGATTCACATTGAAGGCATCAAAACTATGAATTAACACATGTGGGATTATATACATAACAAAAAAGTGTGTAACAACTGAAAATATGTCATATTCTAGGTTCTTCAAAGTAGCCACCTTTTGCTTTGATTACTGCTTTGCACACTCCTGGCATGCTCTTGTTGAGATTCAAGAGGTAGTCACCTGAAATGGTTTTCACTTCACAGGTGTGCTGGGGTGGAGGAGGAGGCGTGTGTGTGTGTGGGGGGGGGGGGGGGGGAGGGCTTTACTGGTGACACTGTTGGGGATTTATTCAAAATTGAAGGCATACTGAACCAGCATGGCTACCACAGAATCTTGCTATTCCATCTGGTTTGCGTTTAGTTGGACCATCATTTATTTTTCAACAGGACAATGACCCCAAACACCTCCAGGCTGTGTAAGGGCTATTTGACCAAGAAGGAGAGTGATGGGGTGCTGCGCCAGATGACCTGGCCTCCACAGTCACCGGACCTGAACCCAATCGAGATGATTTGGGGTGAGCTGGACCGCAGAGTGAAGGCAAAATGGGCCAACAAGTGCTAAGCATCTCTGGGAACTCCTTCAAGACTGTTGGAAGACCATTTCAGGTGACTACCTCTTGAAGCTCATCAAGAGAATGAGTGTGCAAAGCAGTAATCAAAGCAACAGGTGGCTAGAACCTAGAATATGACATATTTTCACACTTTTTTGTTATGTCTATAATTCCACATGTGTTAATTCATAGTTTTGATGCTTTCAGTGTGAATCTACAATTTTCATAGTCATGAAAATAAAGAAAACTCTGAATAAGAAGGTGTGTCCAAACTTTTGGTCTGTACTGTATATATATGTATATATATGTATATATATATATATATATATATATATATATATATATATATATATATTGGGGAATCTGTTTCTGATACAGTTTTATGAGGGCTTCTGCAAGTGTTACCGCTATGAAGGCATAATGGCTTCCACTGTTATGGGGACACTGTATTAGGGGGCTGTAGCTGTCCTGGGGTACTGAGGTGTCACTGTTACAGAGCACTGTACATATTCTTATTGCACTTACTGTTAAAATGGTAAAGCCACACTCTGCGGATTAGCTGCAGATCTTCTACACAGAATTTTCCATAGAAAATACACATAATATCACAATATCAGCTACAGATAAATTCTCTGCACAAAAATTAATGTGGGTTGCAGATTTTTCCATCGACAGCATATTATTTTATGTTGTGGTTTCTTTGTTGCAGATTTTCTAAGCTGAAATCAAAGAAGAAGGAGAAATCATTTTCTGCATTATTTTTCAAATTCACCAAGGGGGAGATTTATCAAAACCTGTCCAGAGGAAAAGTTGCTGAGTTGCCCATAGCAACCAATCAGATCGCTGCTTTCATTTTTCAGGTGCCTTGTTAAAAATGAAGCGATCTGATTGGTTGCTATGGGCAACTCAGCAACTTTTCCTCTGGACAGAATCCCAAAATCCTCATGCTATTCTAGTATAATTTGGCTTCTCATACAGTATGTGGTCTAATAGGAGAGAATAAGAATAGTGAAGATGTGGTCAGAATATTTTCTGGTGAGGAATATAATATATCTCTCATATCTTTTTACCCCCCCCCCCCCCCCCCCCCACAGCCTAATGCATTCAGTAAAGTCACATCATGATTTCTGCCTCCAAGACACAGCTACTTCAGTAAAATCTCAAATTGGATGCCAACATATCCGTGCTTGGATAGGCACGGGCCCCATTCAATGACCTGATAGTAGTCAGCTAGTGACTACGTTTGGGTCATTTTCCAAGCATATACGAATTTTTGCTCAGACCGAAAAGCGCAAATTGCCTTGGAGGCTCAAATTATGATGTGAATTAACTCTATACAGTAAAGACAATATTGAATGTGTGAATAAACCTGGGGCGTCCAGATCCCACCCAAGCATTTTTATTTGTGTTGAAGTTTTCCCAGTAAGTAGTAGAAATAAAAATAGTTATTTTTCCCATGGACAACAAGTAGAGTTGCCACCTTTCTTGCAAAGAAAAACCAGCCATGCTAATTTGCATAATGAGTTATGTATGCGTAACATCAAAAGATACACAAATGCTGGGGAAATTTGGTCTTATTCTGACTCCTATAACTTTTTTTTATTTCTCATTATACAGGCCTGTATTAGGGCTCATTTTTTTGTGCCCCGATCTTAAGTTTTTAACAGTACCTTTTTGGTTTTGATGTGACCTTTTGATGTTTTGATTTTTATTTTTTATTAATTCGGGAGTTGCAGTTAGTTACTCACTACAACTCCCAGCATGCCCTGATTCAGCCTGTGGCTCATCAGCTGCCCCAAACGAAAACTACAACTCCAAGCATGATGGACTATATAGTAGTATATGGTATAGGTCAGAGTTTTCCAACCAGGGGCGTCTCCAGCTGTTGCATAACTACAACTCCCAGCATGTTGGACTATATAGTAGCATATAGTGTAGGTCAGTGTTTCCTGACCAGGGGTGCCTCCAGCTGTTGCAAAACTACAACTCCCAGCATGTTGGACTATATAGTAGTATATAGTATAGGTCAGAGTTTCCCAACCAGGGGTACCTCCAGCTGTTGCAAAACTACAACTCCCAGCATGTTGGACTATATAGTAGTATATAGTATAGGTCAGAGTTTCCCAACCAGGGGGCCTCCAGTTGTTGCAAAACTACAACTCCCAGCATGTTGGACTATATAGTAGCATATAGTATAGGTCAGTGTTTCCCGACCAGGGGTGCCTCCAGCTGTTGCAAAACTACAACTCCCAGCATGTTGGACTATATAGCAGTATATAGTATAGGTCAGAGTTTCCCAACCAGGGGCGCCTCCAGCTGCTGCAAAACTACAACTCCCAGCATGTTGGACTATATAGTAGTATATAGTATAGGTCAGAGTTTCCCAAGCAGGGGTGCCTCCAGTTGTTGCAAAACTACAACTCCCAGCATGTTGGACTATATAGTAGTATATAGTATAGGTCAGAGTTTCCCGACCAGGGGTGCCTCCAGCTGTTGCAAAACTACAACTCCCAGCATGTTGGACTATATAGTAGTATATAGTACAGGTCAGAGTTTCCCGACCAGGGGTGCCTCCAGCTGTTGCAAAACTACAACTCCCAGCATGTTGCACTATATAGTAGTATATAGTATAGGTCATGCTGGGAGTTGTAGTTTTGCAACAGCTGGAGGCGCTCTGGTTGGGAAACACTGGTATAGTATATGGTGTAACATTCTAGTATATGGTGTAACATTCTGGGAGTTGGAGGATTGGTTGGATAAATACCATTCCATTGTCGGTATTGTCGGTATTTCTAATATAAAAATATCATCAGGGTGGCCAAAATACCGACTGTGCTGGTAAAATACCGGCCAGGTGGCAATCCTAACAAGTGGTGTCATATCTGACATGTTACTGTGCACTACTCATATAGTACCATATATGTATAGGCTTCTCCTTCCACAGCAGGTGGCCTTAAAAGTTTTTCAACAATTAAAGAAAGCAGTGACACCTAGTGTTTATATGTCAGATCACATGTCTAGTTTTACAAATAGGGTAACAACAACACAGAGCGTATTCTGGGCAGCCATAATGGCCCTCATTTACTTAGAAAATCGGGTTGTAAGTCTATCTTGCTTTCTTACCCGATTGCTTTTTCCCCCTGGTATTTATTATTATGTCGCATCCTGTTTGTCGCACGTGGGTTTTGTTGGTTTTGGTTTCCAACTCCTCTGAGCTGTCGGGAAAAAATCCACAACAATTCAACAAATTCGGGTTGGAAACCTTTATAAATACGTGGGAAAGCTCAGAAATGTCGGGTTACGCCCCTTTTTCGGGTTTGGGAGAATCCACATCGGGTCGCATCGTGTCGCAGACTGGCGCACACAAAGATGCGCCAAAAAAACCCGACAAAAGAAGTCGGGTTTAGAATAGTAAATGAGGGCCAGAGTGTCCAAAATTCCATCATACAGCAAGTGGCCATGACTTGCCAACTGATTGTCTATGGCCATGTGGTTTGACTTGTTACCTTTATTTTTATTTCTCCCACTACAACATATTAACATGTTTTGATACTAGAATACCCCTTTAATAAATAGATCCTATTGGCTGCACAATTTTTAATGTGAACATCAGTTTTGTCCAGAAAGCCAGGTATTTTCCTATGTAGCATACAGCTGCTAAAAGTACTGGAAGGATTAAGATTTTTTTTAATAGAAGTAATTTACAAATCTGTTTAACTTTCTGGCACCAGTTCATTAAAAAAAAAATAAGTTTTCCACCGCAGTACCCCTTTAACAATTTGCAAATCAAATTTACATGCTGTTTTGAGCAATTTCCATCCACACTGCGGCTGTCCAGAGGTTGCACCACGTGGCCTTATTCATAGTGAGGATGTAAGAAAAATGTATTGTGTGCTACCCAAATTTTCAGGTGGAAATATTCATTATGAATTCACTGTATAAGTACTTAAAGGGGTGGTCCAGTGAAAAACAACTTATCCCCTGTTCACAGGATAGGGGGTGAGTGTCTGATCGCGACCCTAATCGATCTCCTAAACAGGACCCAGCAAGGATAGGGAATAAGTGTCTGATCACGAGGGGTTCAACCATTGGGACCCCCGTGATCTCCTGAACAGAACTCGGTATTCTGAGAGGAACATGTTCTGCTGTCAGCACGCAGTCCATTCATTCTCTATGGGAGCGCCAAAGTACTGTACCCAGCATCTCTGGCGCTTCAATAGAAATAAATGGGAAGTGTGCATCCGCAGCATACGCTCCTCTCAGGATGCCGGGTTCTGTTCAGGAGATCGCGGGGGGTCCCAATGGTCGGACCCCTCCGTGATCAGACACTTATTGACTATCTTGTGGATAGGGAATAAGTTGTTTTTCACTGGTCCACCCCTTTAACACCTTAACCCCTTAAGGACCAAGCCCATTTTAACCTTAAGGACCAGGCCAATTTTATTTTTGCGTTTTCATTTTTTCCTCCTCGCCTTCTAAAATACATAACTCTTTTTATTTCCATCTACAGACCCATATATGGGCTTGTTTTTTGCATGACCAATTGTACTTTGTAATGAAACCTCTCATTTTCCCATAACATGTACGGTGAAGCCCCCAAAAAATTTTTTAGGGAGGAAATTTTTATGAAAATCACAATTTTGCACATTGTGGAGGGTTTAGTTTTCACACTGTACACTGACATGTGTTCTATATTCTGTGGGTCAATACGATTAAAATGATACCCACGGCTAGATATGTTTATATTTTTGTACCGCTTAAAAAACATCTAAAACTTTTTGTACAAAATCAGTAATCTAAAATGTTGACCACCTATCACTTTTTCATTTTTCCGTATATAGGGTGGTATGAGGGCTCATTTTTTGTGCCATCATCTGTTCTTTTTATTGATACCACATTTGCATATATAAAACTTTTAGATAATTTTTTATAAATTTTTCTGGTTATAAAATGTGACAAAAAGCAGCATTTTTTTTGACTTTTTTAATTTTTTACGTTTACGCCGTTCACCGTATGAAATCATTAACATTATATTTTGATATTTCGGACATTTATGCATGCGGCGATACCAAATATGTTTATTAAAAAAATTACGCTTTTTGGGGTGTAAAATGGGAAAAACCGACAATTTTAATTTTTATTGGGGGAGGAGAATTTTCCCTATTTTTTACTTTTTATGTTTACATTTTTCTACTTTTTTTCTTTACACTTTTTATGTCCCCATAGGGGACTATCTATAGCAATCCTTTGATTGCTAATACTGTTCAGTGCTATGCATAGAGCATAGAACTGATCAGTATTATCGGTTATCTCCTGCTCTGGTCTGCTCGATCTAAGACCAGAGCAGGAGACGGACGGAGGCAGGTGAGGGGACTTACGTCCGCCATTACAGATGACCATTGCTCCATACAAACTCAACCTTACAATAGTTATACAGTTGTGGGGAATTGGTGGGGGTCCCAGCGGACAGATCCCCACAATCTGATAATTATCCTCTAGCTCATTTAATGCAAGTAAAATAGCTGTATGTGTCAGTGGCTGTCAGTGAATGACAACATTTTTGTTTACATCCAGAAGCTGATACCGTATATACTCGAGTATAAGCCGAGTTTTTTGTGCTGAAAACACCCCCCTCGGCTTATACTCGAGTGAACTCTCCACCCGCAGTGGTCTTCAACCTGCGGACCTCCAGAGGTTTCAAAACTACAACTCCCAGCAAGCCCGGGCAGCCATTGGCTGTCCGGGCTTGCTGGGAGTTGTAGTTTTGAAACCTCCGGAGATCCGCAGGTTGAAGACCACTGCGGCCTTCGACATCATCCAGCCCCCTCTCACCCCCTTTAGTTCTGTACAGTACTCGCCTCCGCTCGGCCCTGGTCCGGTGCTGCAGGACTGTCCGGAGAGGAGGTGGTCCGGTGGGATAGTGGTTCCGGGCTGCTATCTTCACCGGGGAGGCCTCTTCTAAGCGCTTCGGGCCCGGCCCCAGAATAGTCACGTTGCCTTGACAACGACGCAGAGGTACGTTCATTGCCAACGTACTTCTGCGTCATTGTCAAGGCAACGCCTCTATTCCGGGCCCGCAGCGCGGAGAAGAGGCGCCCCCAGTGAAGATAGCAGCCCGGAACCACTATCCCACTGGACCACCTCCTCTCCGGACAGTCCTGCAGCACCGGACCAGCGCCGAGCGGAGGTGAGTACTGTACAGAACTAAAGGGGGGTGAGAGGGGACTGGATGATGTCGAAGGCCGCAGTGGTCTTCAACCTGCGGACCTCCGGAGGTTTCAAAACTACAACTCCCAGGAGTTGTAGTTTTGAAACCTCTGGAGGTCCGCAGGTTGAAGACCACTGAGGGCGGATGATGACAAGAGGATGATGAAGGGGGGGTGTGGGATGATGACAAGGGGATGATGAAGGGGGGATGTGTGGGATGATGACAAGGGGATGATGACAGGTGATGATGATGAGGGTCTGGATGATGACAGGGTGATGATGATGAGGATGTTAATGACGGGTCTGGATGATGACAGGGGGGATGATGTATTTCCCACCCTAGGCTTATACTCGAGTCAATAACTTTTCCTGGGATTTTGGGTTGAAATTAGGGGTCTCGGCTTATACTCGGGTCGGCTTATACTTGAGTATATACGGTAACCATATCGCATAACTCCCAAGTGTCTCTCTTTTGGGGACAGTCAATACCCAGGTCTCTCTGTCCCTCTTACCTTCTTAAATGTCCCCGTACTGTATATTAGACCCCAAACTTGCTTATTATTACATCATCTGGTACAATTTAAACCTTAAAAATTGTTATATTCAGATGAATTATGTGATAATATCTAAAATAAAAAGTATTGAGGCCTATAGAAATCCATGTACAAATGAAACGTTCATACAATGTTCAAAGTGTCCCTCTTTGGCTGCCCAAAAAGTTGGGTGATATGCATATAGTATTAAAGGGGTATTCTGGCTTTAGACATCTTATCCTCTATTCAAAGGATAGGGGATAAGATGTATGATCGCAGGGGTCCTGCCGCAGGGGCGGCACCAAGATCACGGGGGCCCCCAACGGCAGGTCATACATCTTATCCCTTATCCTTTGGATAGAGGATAAGATGTATAAAGCCAGAATACCCCTTTAATACTTTTCTCTAGAGCTTGCTATGATTTATTCAAACTAGATATTGTAACAAACTGTAAGGACTGCCTAGAGATTTGTACTGCTGATGTATTTAGCTTGCACTAAAATATTATTATGAGTATTTAGCCTCTGAATGTAAACAAGTTCTCAGTCACTGACAACAAGCAGAGATCTTGAAAATAGTGAGTGCTTGAAACAGAATTATTATTATCATTATTATTATGTTGTTATATATTAGGCCAACTTGAACTGTCTCTGGACAACTCCTTCAAGTCAATTGCTGTTTGGTCCGTTTTCTACATTATGCTGAAGACATGCATGTTACGTTATGCGCTCCGGCCTCACATGCTGGCCGTGAGGTCCCCCCACCTGCTGTAGCCCCAGTCCGTCACTCTCCGGGTGTTTCTCCTGCCACCGCCTCTGCTTCTCTGCTCACCTAGGGCGCAGGCACGCCGGAGCTTTAAGATTTAAAGGGCCCTGACCTTCTGCTATCCAGACTACGAGCTGCCTTATTCCTCCTGTGCCTCACATCTCCTCAGCCGCCTGTGTGGTCGAGCCGTGCCAGGGGTAGCGACCTGGGTTTTGCCTGCAGCAAGTCCATCCCGCTTTGCGGCAGGCTCTGGTGAAAACCAGCAGCACCTTAGACTCCGCTCCCTAGTACGGTCCGAGTCATCTGCCACACAGGTCCAGCGGATCCACATCCACCGGGGTTCCTGTCTTTAGAAACGTGAGTGTTACAATACATATATAGAGATATAAGATCACATAGCTTTAATAAGTCAGATGGAAGAAGGGGTTAAAGGGGTACTCTTGTGGAATTATATATATATATATATTTTTTTAGCTCAGCTGGTACCAGCAAGTTAAACAGATTTGCAAATGACTTCCAGTAAAAAATCTTAATCCTTCCAGTACTTATCAGCAGTTGTATGCTACAGAGGAAATTCTTTTGTTTTTGAATTTCTTTCTGTCTGAATACAGTGCTCTCTGCTGACACATCTGTCCATGTCAGGAACTGTCCAGAGCAGGAAAGGTTTGTTATGGAGATCTTCTCCTGCTCTGGACAGTTCCTGTCATGGACAGAGATGTCAGCAGAGAGCACTGTGGTCAGACAGAAAATAAATTCGATAAGAAAGGAACTTCCTGTGGGGCATACAGCAATTGATAAGTACTGGAAGGATTAAGATTTTTAAATAGAAGTAATTTACATATTTGTTTAACTTTCTGGCACCAGTTGATTTGAAAAAAAAAAATATGTTTTCCATTGGAGTACCCCTTTAATTAACAGGTAGATTATCACTGTTAGGGTCAAGCTCGTGTGAGCTGCCTGCAGCAAGTTGTTGAACCAGTCCGGCCATGTTCTCTACCCTGGAGGCATGGCTCGTGGAATGCTGTGGCATTGTGCCCATAATAGCCTACCTCCCGGCTCTCAATGAATAGAAGTTGTACTGTGGGACATGTGTGTGATGGGTGTAGCCTGAAGCGTAGTCAGCAGCGCACAACATAATATCGCCGCCAGCCAGAGGTTTACAAATGTAGACATGAAAATTTGCACCCACAGCAACCACTGCGATCATCCTGACCTATATCTGTATTGTGCTGAGTGAGGCCCCTGAACAGCATTTATATCCACATTGTAATGCACTTATTTCCTTCTTCTGGAGTCCCTATGTCTCAGTTTACACTACAGATTTGTCATTCTACTCATAAAAAGGTGCTACAAGGGGAACCGTGCTCTGGGTCCATCCTACACCAAGGCATACAAATAAGATTAGTGAAGCATTGTGAATGCTTAAAAAGTACATTACAGTGTATTGAGTCATATAGATAGGCTTCATAGGGGGTTCCTCCACATGGTACCATCCATATAAGCCAGTGTTTCCCAACCAGGGGGGCACCAGCTGTTGCAAAACTACAACTCCCAGCATGTTGGACTATATAGTAGTATATAGTATAGGTCAGTGTTTCCCAACCAGGGGGGCACCAGCTGTTGCAAAACTACAACTCCCAGCATATTGGACTATATAGTAGGAAATAGCATAGGTCAGTGTTTTCCGACCAGGGGTGCCTCCAGCTGTTGCAAAACTACAACTCCCAGCATGTTGGACTATATAGTAGTATATAGTATAGGTCAGTGTTTCCCAACCAGGGGGCCTCCAGCTGTTGCAAAACTACAACTCCCAGCATGTTGAACTATATAGTAGTATGTAGCATAGGTCAGTGTTTTCCAACCAGGGGTGCCTCCAGCTGTTGCAAAACTACAACTCCCAGCATGTTGAACTATATAGTAGTATGTAGCATAGGTCAGTGTTTCCCAACCAGGGGGCCTCCAGATGTTGCAAAACTACAACTCCCAGCATGTTGGACTATATAGTAGAATATATAATAGGTCAGTGTTTTCCGACCAGGGGGTGCCTTCAGCTGCTGCAAAACTACAACTCTCAGCATGCCCGGACAGCCATTGGCTGTCCGGGCATGCTTGGAGATGTAGTTTTGCAGCAGCTGGAGGTGCTCTGGTTGGGAAACACTGGTATAGTATAAGGTGTAACATTCTGGGAGTTGGAGGATTGTTTGGATAAATACCAACCATTGCATTGCAGGTATCTCTAATATAAAAATACCGTCAGGGTGGCCAAAATACCGGCTGTGCGTTGTTGGGAGTTGTAGTTCTGCAACAACTGGAGGCACCCTGGTTGGTAAACACTGCTATAAGCCAAGGCAAAGAGCATCTGTTTCATTGGTAGAAAAGATGCATTGATGCATTATATCAATCTCCCAATGATTTCAGTTTGTGCCATATATTGATGAATTTCCATTAAAATAAGAAAAGAAAATAGAATGAGGACCGTCTGTATAGTCAGCAACCACACCAGCTATACAAATAATCTATCTACAGTGTCTAACCTGCAACCATAGTTTCAACCAAAGTTATGTTAATGTTCAGTAAAAGTTTTTGTGACTGTCCCATTTCTCTGAATGGGATTTGCAGGTCTTATGTCTTCTCCTGACCTGTAGAGATGAGCGGATTTACAGTAAATTCGATTCGTCACGAACTTCTCGGCTTGGCAGTTGATGACTTTTCCTGCATAAATTAGTTCAACTTTCAGGTGCTCCGGTGGGCTGGAAAAGGTGGATACAGTCCTAGGAGACTCTTTCCTAGGAATGTATCCACCTTTTCCAGCCCACCGGAGCACCTGAAGGCTGAACTAATGTACGCAGGATAAGTTATCAACTGCCGAGCCGAGAAGTTCGTGACGAATCGAATTTACTGTAGTTAGCTCATCTCTACTGACCTGTATAGCCAAGTGGGTGTTACCAGGTGGGGGACATGTGACATAGTCCAATAACTATATGTCATCTGCTGAGGCAGTATTTCCCAACCAGGGTGCCTCCAGCTGTTGCAAAACTACAGCTCCCAGCAAAGCCCAGACAGCCACATGCTGGGAGTTGCTGTTTTGCAACAGCTGGAGAGCCACAAGTTGGGGAACACCGGTGGATGGAAATCATTTCCAGCCTGTGGTTCTCCAGCGGTAGCTAAACTACAACTTCCAGTATGCACCGACAGCCTTTGGCTGTCGGTGCATGCTGGGAGTTGTGGTTTTCCAACAGCTGGAGAACCACAGGCTGGAAATGATGGGACATTCTGGGAGTCATAGTTTTGCAACAGCTGGAGTCACCCTGGGAAGCTCTGTGCTGAGGGTACTACATATGTATATTATCTAGAGAATATGGAGAACAGCCTGGTATGTATATATGTATGTATAGGTATATAATTTGCCCCCGTCACATATCCATAAAGTATAAGAAGTTTTCCTGTATAAAGCTAATGATAGTATAATGCTAAACTATTCCATCACTTTCTAGCCCTGAGAATAAAGGAGGCAAAGCACTGGTTTAGTACTGTACCCTCTATACTGGTTGTGTAGGGATACGCAGCACTGCTCAAAGGGCTTATCCAGGAAAACTTTTTTTTATCGATCAACTGGCTCCAGAAAGTTAAACAGATTTGTAAATTACTTGTATTAAAAAATCTTAATCCTTTCAGTACTTATGAGCTACTGAAGTTGAGTTGTTCTTTTCTGTCAATGTGCTCTCTGATGACACCTGTCTTGGGAACTGTCCAGAGTAGAAGCAAATCCCCATAGCAAACCTCTTCTACTCTATGCAGTTCCCGAGACAAGCAGAGATGTCAGCAGAGAGCACTGTTGCCAGACAGAAAATAATAACTCAACTTCAGCAGCTGATAATTATTGGAAGGATAAAGATTTTTAATAGAAGTAATTTACAAATCTGTTTAACTTTCTGGAGCCAGTTGATATATATATATATATATATATATATATATATAAAAAGGTATTTTTCCTGGACTACCCCTTTAATTCACTTGAATGGTAAAATGGGCTGCAACTCCCTGCAAACCCAGTGTCCCTGTGAATGAGAAAACAGGGGACACAACACTAAAAAGCACCATACCCCTTCATTCACAGGATAGGTGGGGGTTCCCAGCAGTTGGTGCCCATTGATCAGAAAGTAATCGTATCGACATGCCATTACTGTTTAAAGGGGTACTCCTGTGGAAACCAATTTTTATTTATTTTTTTAAATCAACTGGTGCCAGAAAGTTAAACAGATTTGTATATAACTTCTATTTAAAATGTTATAGGGGTTATCCAGCATAAGGTCATTTTAGTATGTACCTGGCAGACAGTAATGGACATACTTAGGAAGGATCTGCCCTTGTCTTGGGGCTAAATGGCTATGTTTGAGATTACCATAATACTGTGGCTAGCTTTCTGTGAACTTGTATTTCCTGTTTTCAGTTTTCTTGTTTGCCTACAAATCCCATGATACAATTTTCCTCCTTCCCACACATCAGCTACCCCACCCATTGAAACATAAATGAGCTGCAGACCTGTGGTTTTCAATCAGAGGGCCTCCAGCTGTTGCATTACTTGCAGATTGCTCTCTTCACCCATTGAAGCAGACAGGCTTCCTGTCATCAGCTGACTAGTGAGTCAGGTCTCGACCACATTGCAAGCTGGGAAAAATACGAAACAGCAGTCATTTTGTATGCTGTTAAAAATAAATATTGGGATGAAAATCACAGAAGAATTGTGAGAAAACTGTCACACACAGGTAAAGACACTATATTATGAACTACACTAACTTTACAGCCCCTGTAGCATAGTCAAATAAAAAAATTCCCGAAATACCCCTTTAATCCTACCAGTACTTATCAGCTGCTGTATACTACAGAGGAAGTTCTTTCCTTTTTAAATTTCCTTTCTTTCTGACCACAGTGCTCTCTGCTGACACCTCTGTCCATGTCAGGAACTGTCCAGAGCAGGAACATTTCCCCATAGCAAATCTATCCTGCTCTGGAAAGTTCCTGACATGGACAGAGGTGTCAGCAGAGAGCATTGTGGTCAGACAGAAAATAAGTTCCTCTGTAGTATACAGCAGCTGATAAGTACTGGAAGGATTAAGATTTTTAAATAGAAGTAATTTACAAATCTGTTTAACTTTCTGGCACCAGTTGATTTGAAAAAAAAATTTTAAATAATAAACCTTAAAGAGTGCCCCTTTAAGACAACTCATATGGTTTTGGCTTCTCTTAGCCACCACTAGAGGGAGCTTAGAAGATTACTGTATACAGGTTCAATAAAGCTGTCACAGTACACTGCCCCTTGTGGCGGCTGCAGAATTTTGGATCTATTGAGAATAAATACAGTGACAAGTACACTTTAGCATATTGTGTGGTGTGAAAAGAAAAAGTAAATAGATTTCTCCTATGAAGCTCAGTGTATCTCAACCAGTGTCCCTTTAGCTATTGCAACACTACAACTCCCAGCACGCCTAGATAAACAAAGACTTTCAGGGCATGCTTAAAGGGGTTCTCCGGTGCTTACACATGTTATCCCCGATCCAAAGGATAGGGGATAAGATGCCTGATCGCGGGAGTCCCGCCGCTCCCGTAGGCTCGCAGTGAGAGGCGGAGCGTGACATCACACGGGCAGAGGCGTGACATCACACGTCGCCGGCCATGTGGTCGTCGGTAATCAGACCCGGAGCGAACACGCTCCGGGGACTGATTACAAACAGGGTGCCGCGTGCAAGATCCCGGTGGTCCCCAGCGGTGGGACTCACGCGATCAGGCTTCTTATCCCCTATCCTTTGGATAGGGGATAAGATGTGTAAGCACCGGAGAACCCCTTTAAGTTGTGGTTTTTTAACAGTTTGAGCACACTGGTTGGAGAACACTGCTTTAAGCAGACAAAGGTTGCAGAACAATTACAATGCTAAGCAGGTTACA
This sequence comes from Hyla sarda, assembly GCF_029499605.1. Taxonomy (NCBI): domain Eukaryota; kingdom Metazoa; phylum Chordata; class Amphibia; order Anura; family Hylidae; genus Hyla; species Hyla sarda. The sequence goes on along the minus strand of NC_079199.1, from coordinate 86,475,967 downwards.
GTATTACTGACCCTATTCTCTGCTTGTAATGGGAGGGGGGAAATTCATCACTAGCAGGAAAGGGTGGATAACAATGCAGTGAGGGCAGCCAGTCACCTGATTCACCAATTCCGCCCTTGTGCCACTGAATAGATCAGTGCCACCCAGATCCTATTCATCAGCGCTGCTCCATGTAAGTACTATACGTGTCCTCTCTGACATATAGAGTTCTCTGCAGGTGACGGCATCTCCTGAACTTTACTTCTCAGGATTACGTAACATTTTCTGATACACATTCCTGATCTCCGCACCCTGAGTGTAATTCCTTTATCTCTACACACTGCTGTCCATGTACAGATCCTGCTTTTACTTAATAATCATTGAGAAAGACATTGAGATTTACTCCTCTTGGTCTTCTATGGAGGTGGTCTTCTCAAAGAAAATGGTCACTATACAAAATGTATGTGTAAATCTGTAACAAAAAATCTGGTCTGGGAGGAGGTAATGCATTCCAAGATTGTTTACTAAATGAGAAACCACTGGGTAAAACTGACTTAGGGGTCTCAGTAAATTTAGCTGTAGTGACCAGTGTCGGGCAGCTGCTGCCAAGGCAAATAAAATCATGGGGTGCATCAATAGGGGCCTAAATGCCCACGACAAGGAAATAATTCTACCACTGTACAAATCACTAGTCAGACCACACATAGAATACTGTGTACAGTACTGGGCACCAGTGTACAAGAAAGATACAGTGGTCCCTCAAGTTAAAATATTAATTGGTTCCAGGACGACCATTGTATGTTGAAACCATTGTATGTTGAGCCCATAACCTTGTAATTGGTTCTGAAACTACCAAAATGTCATCAAAAATAGGAAAAGGGGAGGATTAAAGAAAAATAAGTGTATAACTAATAGAAATAAAGCAAGTCCTTACATATAAAAGTAAGAAAGAGCTGCTGGGAGCTGTATATAAAGCAAAGCCTTACATATAAAAGTAAGAAAGAGCTGCTGGGAGCTGTATATCACTGTCTATGTCAGTGTTTCCCAACCAGGGTGCCTCCAGCTGTTGCAAAACTACAACTCTCAGCATGCCCGGACAGCCGTTGGCTGTCCGGGCATGCTGGGAGTTGTAGCTTTGCAACAGCTGGAGGCACCCTGGTTGGAAAGCAATGGTTTATGTAGAGGACAGGAGCTTATAGGGTCCTATATGGAACACGCAGTGTCCCAATTGGAGCCGCCCTTACTTAGTACAGAACTTGTAGTTCCTCCGTGTACTGTAGGGGGCGCTACCAGACACCAGTCAGTGCATGCACTTCAGTAATACAGGGGTTTTACCAGTAAAATGCCCATTCTGATTGGTCAGTTCTTCCAGCCATTGAGATGTTTCGCAGATCTGGACTGTCCGTAGCATTGTATGTTGAGTCTGGTTTCAAGTTACAATGGTCCAGAAAATACCATTGTATGTTGAAACTATTGTATGTTGAGGCCATTGTAAGTTGAGGGATCAGTGTATAGTGGAGCTGGAGAGGGTTCAAAGATGGCAACCAGAGTAATACGGGGAATGGGAGGACTACAGTACTCAGAAAGATTATCAGAATTAGGGTTATTTAGTTTAGAAAAAAGAAGGTTTAGGGGCGACCTAATAACTATGTATAAATATATCAGGGAGCAGTACAGAGGTCTCTCCCATGATCTAGTCATTGACAAAAATGTTGGATTGCTACAAAAACCTTAAAGGGGTACTACGCTGCTCAGGGTTTGGAACAATCTGTATCAACGTTCTATCCCCCCAAATCTAGTATCCATAACCTGTAATATTATATTTTCCAGAAAACATCACAACATTATAGTCTCACTGCTCTTACAGTAAAGAATCTCTGTCTGTGTTGATGGTGAAACCTTCTTTCCTCTAGATGTAATGAGCCTCTATGTCTCTTCTGATACATCCCATGACTTTATTAGCCTTGGCAGCAGCTGCTTGGTACTGATTAGTGTTGAGCGGCATAGGCCATATTCGAATTCGCGAATATTCGCGAATATATGGACGAATATTCGTCATATATTCGCGAATATTCGCATATTCGTAACATTCTCGTTTTATTTTCGCGAATGCGAAAAATTTGCGTGTGCGAAAATGTACATATGCGAAAATTAGCATATACGGAAATTAACATAAGCGAAAATTCGCATATGCGAAAATTAGCATGTGCAAAATGTTCGCATATGCGAAAATGTGCGCGCCAGTCTCACACAGTAGTATTAGAGCCTTCTTTACACCACACAAGCTGGAAGCAGAGAGGGATGATCACTGTGATGTGTACTGTGAAAAAAAAACAAAAAAAAAAACGAATATTCGTAATTACGAATATATAGCGCTATATTCGTGAAATTCGCGAATTCACAAATATGCGATATTCGCGAATAATATTCGAATTGCGAATATTCGCGAGCAACACTAGTACTGATCACTAAAGTTGAGCTTACTGTCCACCAGCACCCCCAAGTCCCCAAGAAGTTTTACTTAATGTCTTATTATTTAGCAAATAATTGTTTTTATGGCCCAAGTGCATAACCTTATATTTATACACGCTAAACTTCATGACAGTCCTTACAAAGAATATGGGTAATTTTACTGTCCATCTCTACTACCAGAATTACAGTAATTTAGTGAGGTGCTCATAGTGCAATTTCATAGCTCCTAAAAAAAATTATGTTGAAAAATAAACATCAACTTGGGGGCCTTTTCCAAAAATTATCCATGACTAAAGCAGTCGACCTCACAAGTAAGGCATCAAATGTATGAACATTTTGCACTGATATATATTTCTAATATGGAAGCTATGATGTCCTTTCTGGTCCTATTTAAATGTGTGTGGGGACAAGTGTATACGTGCCTGATGAAGAAGTCAGATTGACATTGAAATGTGTTGTACATGTAGTATTTTATGTAAATAAAGGGACTTTTTATTAAATTGCACCCTTTGATTATATATGCCTGGATCTGGAAGCACTAGTGAATACCTGTGTTAACAGAGTTTGGAATACCCATAGTTACCCAGTCAGACTATTATACTCAGCAATTCCTGGGTGGAGGAAACTTTTCCTCTATCATGTATGGAACTCTTCTATCACATCCATAGTAATCAGAACTACATTCCTTCTACCTTCAGTAGTTGCCAAGTTCCATCACACCCCTGATAAATCAATACACAGTGAGACATCAAGGGCAAAAGTCAGCCCATGTTTTCCTTCTTATAAGAGATGATCTGCATGCACAGCCATAATTGTATCTGGAGTGTTTTTACTGTTGGGAGAGTGCAATGAGGTTCAGCAGAAAGAAGTAAAAGCAGTAAAGTCTCTACAATATTTGTATAATGTATAACTCTATACAAAGATATGTGTGTCATTCCAGACATGGCATGCCACCAAGCTGCTCAGTTACTGCTACATTCTTTGACATTTTTCCATTTGAGAGCAAAGCATTGTCCACTCCCCTCGTTCCTTGCAATGGGACAGGCTCTGTGCTTGCTTAAGAACAGCCAAAACCAGTTATTCATTGTCAATTGAAGTCTGATCTTGGACTGCTGTCTTCCCGAAATCACCAGGAATCTATAGTAACTTCAGCACAAATTGTATATATTTCAGATAGACCCTTGAGGAGCAATGACGTTGACTCAAGAAATCTTGAGCTCTCTCTACTTGGCAGATAAGGTGAGTTGTATCCTATTAATGTTGTAGAATGAGCCTTTCTCTTTTGAAGAGGTGTTCATGCTGCAGAAGCACTCTACTCAACTTCTAAGGGTCATGAGAGGTTAAGGTGTAAATTTCCAATTCTGATATTGACACTGTGAAAATGGATTTCAGCACCAGGTCCTATTCTGCCTTCATGCACCAATCTGCAGTCTTGCCAAGCTCTACATGTAGAGTATTGTTGGGTTGGCCAACCGATGAAGAGGAGATCTATTTAGATTTTGCCTTTGCTTCTCTCTCCTCATTGCTCACCCTTGGGACACATTAAAACATAGGTTAATGTATTTGGTTGTCAATTTTACATAAAGTAGCACTTTCTTCATAAATAAGTGGTCATATCCAATACAAGTTTTTATCTTTTAGTATATGGTAACAGAGTGATTGAAGCAGGTCTGATCTAGAAAAGAAATGCTTATTGGTATGAGAAATGGGTTGTCAGTCTTGTTAAGTGACAAGTAGTCAACCACATTGGCATTTGAATGTACTGCTCTCTGATGGTGGGGGGCAGGTTCGATTGAGTGTCTGCCTTCTATATGAGATATAATGCAAATACTATACTTTGGTTTATTAACTAAAAGCAATGTTTTGCTGATGTGTTCATTGGGACTTGGACCTCCAGAATACAAAGACAGACTAACTTTGTGCTCCAACCAGTTAAAAAAACACAACATTCTGGAAAAAGCTGTTTTATTTGCTCTGCATAGATCTGTCGGAGGCCACTCTTCAGAAGGGAAAAAAGAGTAGAACATTTTTATATTATTTGGGCGAGTTACACTATTGTTTTACCCTCCCTTATTCAAACTATCATTTCCAGTACATCACCTGGTACCTTGAACAGAACTTTTGGGACAACCTCCCATCCAAGGACATTTCCCCTCCCCATCTTTCCTACATGTATTTCTTTTGCCTTTCTTTATCATTCTAAAACAGTGTCACTGCACCTAGCTTGGACGTTGTCTTTGTCTATTATTAATAAGTGATGTCTGCTTATTCTTGTGTAGTCTGTTTATTTTAGTTTTTTTACTTCTACCATGCCGCTACCACTTAGTGCTTCCTGCATTTCTTTCTTGAACCTTATCGTTGTGATTGGTTTGTTTTCGTATAATTGCTGACTGGGGAAGTTATTTATTGGTTACTTTTTTTTTAAATTGTTGAATGAAAACTTTACCTAAAAGAACACAACATTGATTTAGTATGATGTAATGGTCTGCTCAACATTACTAAGCATTAAAGAGAAAGGGTTAGAGGAACATTTTTAAAGGACTTCTTCCATGATAAAAAGATTGGAAATAACTAGTCTAAAGGTAAGATGAGGTTTCATGCATTACAACATGCAATTTTCATAGATCACATTAATTTGAATCAAGGCGGATGGTACATGTATGGCCTGCGCTCCTCTAGTATACGGCATGTCCTCAGGTCCCTTCAATTAGAACAGCACCTATGACATTTATTTTATTTTATGTTAATCACAGCTGCTTGGATACACAAGACTGTGCTCCTTTGTGGTGTTTTCCGTATTTTATACACATAGCAGATCCTTTTGGTCACACTGCTGCAATCTGTCTTCTCAAGATCATGCAGCTTGATATTTACATGACTGGAGCTGCAAGCTCTTTTGGAGATCCAGTTGTATCACACCATACAGTGAAAGGGTTGGGGGTGCATATTAATATTTCTGCAAATAACACTTCCAGTCCCAACTGTCATGGTGAGGAGCTGGTGGAAAAGACACAGCACTGACTGGACTGTGGATTTTTCATTATATACTTAACCTTATTACAAGGTTTTTGGAGGAAAAGAAGAAGGGGGTAACATTTTCTATGCTTTAGACAGGATGTCTAATGAAAGAACAGACTGCAGCAGGGGGACCAGGATGCTCTATTGTTATGGTCACGGCAGGTGGTGGATCCTCTGGGCCTGTGTGGATGATGACATGAGCCGTGCCAGGGAGCGGAGTCTAAGGTGCCGCTGGTTTTCAACAGAGCCCGCCACAAAGCAGGATGGTCATGCGGTGGCAGGCGGCACCCAGGTCGCTACCCCTGGCACGATTCATCCACAGAGGAAGGTGGCATGGCATGGGAGGTGGCATGGCACAGAAGGAGACTGGCAGGACGTGGCAAGAAAGACGGCAGTAGGTCAGGGCAGGAACACAGATGCAGGGTAGGACGAGAACAAGGGACAGGCGTACAGAAGCTAAGACACAGGACTAAGCAATGGCAATGGGACTTCACAATGGCAAAGACTACCAAAGATCCGGCAGGGAAACCAGGGAGGAGCAGATATTTATGGACCAGGGGACAGGTGCAGGCACTTTAATTAATTGGGTACTGGCCCTCTAATAGTAAGAGCTCCAGCGCGAATGCCCTAGAAGGCGGAGGCAAGCACGCCGGGGCTGCAGGGATACCAGGAAGCAGACACAGAGAACGGTGAGTGACCGACTGAGACTCAAATGCGGGCACGTCCCGCGATGCGAATCTCAGCCCCGCCGACAATGGTGACAGAAATCGCTTACGGCCGGCGAGTCAGGCCGGAGCGAAGGTGTAACATCTATCTCATGAATGAAGAATGTTGCATGGAAGTATATGGAAGTCTTGTTACAGATACTAAGATCTACTTTATTTTAATGTGTTACTGTAGTTTCAAAAACTTTTGACATGTCACACATAGATGACAAAAGTTGTATTCAGTCGGGGCCTCAGTGTTGAAACCACCACCAATCTCTAAATGTAGCTGGGAGAAGTTCAGGGCTCTGTGCTTCTCGTCATGCTTCATCACTCAATCCGACATCATAAGTTTATGGAACCTGTCTCCTGTAATGAGTCGGTTCAGGTGGCGAGCAGGGAGTGAAGCACATAAACGCACACTTCTCCCAGCTATATCTGAAGATCTTAAAATTAAGACCCCAACCTAGCAAAACATTTGACATGCCTGACAAGTTTTTTAAATGTTAGGAATGCTTTAAAATATTTCTCAATGGACAGGTAATATTTAACTTTACTCACATAGGCAGGAATGTATTGACCATTCTGCTTTTCTAGCAACAAGGCATTTGTCTGTTTCTTGTCTGTCCTGTTGTACTTGTTTTGTAGATGTACTGTAAATAACGCTGGTCATAGGCAAACTTCCCTGTTCCAGACAGCAATCTCATATAAATTCTTTTCTAGGCCTCTTTGATGATTTCATGCAATATTCATACTTAACCTATAAGTATAACTATAGCCATGGCAGTAATAGCAGCCCAGGGGTTCAGGGGACCTAATCAAGAAAATTGTACATTTTGGTAGATTATAACAAGTTTGTGGCTTTCTGCTTTCTTAGCACTGCAATGTGTGTTCTCTCATACATCTACTTTCCATTCCTTTCACTTTCCTGTCATTAGGTGGTAGGGCCTTTTTATTTTGCTATGGGACCCTATTAATTCTGACTATAATGACAAAACACAATGATGCCAAAACTTAGGCTGCCACTACTGGCCCCAGTAAGGTACCAAATATTCAATAAAATGTTTGATTAAGGTAACGTGTCTGTTCTTTGGTTCATTCTGCTTACTTATTTTTCACCTCAACCCCCCGGAAAATCCACATGTGTAACATACTATAAATTTGTGACATTATTTTACATTGTAAAAAATATTTTTTTAAAGGCTCTATTGTAGAGCCGAAATGTAGCGGTTTTTTTGTCAGATGGGTGAATAAATCTACATTATTTTAGACATGTGCAGTGCTGCTTTGTCTTTGTAACTACCATGTATAACATATACATTTTATAGCGGATTCTACACCTATACATTGAAAAGAGTGAAATCTGCTACAAAAATGTACACGTTGACATACTGTGGATTTATGAATCCAGAATTCTTAAATCTCATCTATATAGCGGTAAATTTGTTTTGTGCGCAGATCTGCAAGGAACATCTGTTCATTTACCATTAGTAGGAAGCTGAAAATTCAGATGTGAATACAATTTACCTCAATATTCTACATAACATTCACATGGGTCCAAGAAGCTGAGATATGACAATCTGCTTGGTGTTGTACCTTTACTGTTGCAATGGAGGTGTTCCTGTGTTCTTCTCCCAGTCCGGTGGGGCACATTTAATTGTTTTAAAAAAAAACACATCTGGTAACTCATAAACCCAGGATGGGTGATAGGCCGCCTTTGGCACCAGTGCCCTGCAGTATGCAGAGCACCTCAGCAGGACCACACATCTCTCTCTCACACACTTTGCAAAGAAGGCTGTTCTCTCTATATCCATTTTGCCTTGACTGTCAAGTTCAGGGTCCATGATGATCGTCCAGCCTGGGTACATGTCACACTAATCTCTTATTTTTCCATCCATAACTCAGAAGCAATAACCAGTATATGGACATATATACATGTAATAACAGCCTGTACATAGGTATACACAATGAAAATAAAGGACAAAGGTGGCACTAGGCCAATATACCTAGTCCCCATAAAACATATATATATATATATATATATATATATATATATATATGTATATATATCTGCAAAACATCCACCTTACATAAGCATCCAGTAGGTAGGTCCCTACTCTCACGTAAAACAGGAGGGTTCCCACAAAGTTGTTGTTGGAAGTTAAGTGACAAGTAAAGGTTCCTGGCCTATGGTAGAAGCCACCACTGATACAGTGTTGTTTTGTATAGACAGCCAAGACTTTACCCAAGACTTTAGCTGGGCCAGTGAGATGATGACTAGTGAGTGATGACTATTTTGAAGAGACAGCTAAGCCAGAAGACCTCATATAATGGAGTGGACCATCAATGCCATCCATGTGAGTAGTGCTGATACAGCACACAAAATGCTGTGCCCTGAGACAGGCTCTGCAAACTTTTCTTATATTGAAATCAGATCAATATATATTTAAAGTTTTTCATTGTTATCTACATAACATAACAAAAAAACAAAACAATATAACAATTAAAAGACAGTCAGCCCCCCCCCTCCAAACTGTCCAAAAGTAGAAAACATTGTGTGCACAATACAAAAGCATTGTTACAAACAGTACATCATAAAGAACAGAACAATATAGTATTGATTGTGCAGTAAGAAGAAATCTGCAAGGGATAAACATTGGCCCCAAAGGAAAGCCAATGCTAATAGAACAGGCACAGAGATCCATTTATCATGTGTTCTGCGATGGAGCACAGAGCAACCTCTGCTAATATGTCTTCCATGCATTTCCGTAAGAAGAACAAATGCTTCAAGAGGAGTATACAATAGTGGCGTAAAGGAAGGACAATAGAGGAAGGACCCCAAATAGATTCAAAATTACAGTCGGCTTTCCTTTTCTTATTTATACCATTCTCTAACTTAATTTCATTAATTCTAGAAATAAGCTTGGCAACAGTAGGAGGAGACAGGTTGATCCAATATCTAGATATGAGTTTGCGTGCTTGAAAAAGTATTCTTCCCATCCCAAGCAGTAAACCCTTGGTATGTTCATCCTCATCAATAACACCTAGAATGCAGGTCTTAAGGGTATGTTCACATGTCCGAATTTCCACACGGATTTCGGTATGGAAATCCACATGGGAATTCTGCATGTGTTTACAGCCTTATGAACTTCAATGGGATTCCGCAGTCCCATTCACAATACAGAATTTCCACATCAGTCTTTCCGCTGTAGAAATTCCGCATTCTGCATAAAAAAGCTCCTGTCCTAAAATTTAGCAGAATTCATATGAGGAAGCTTATTGAAGTGAATGGGGCTTTTTTTCTCCGCAAAATGCGCATTTGATGCACATTTTGTGCGGAATTCGCGCAGAATTTGTGAGGATTCTGCACAAAAATTTACCAATAGCAATAAATGAAAAACACCTTTTTCTGTGCATGGAGAATTCATGCAAAATTCATGTGGAATTCCACATGAACTGTGCAGTAATTTTGCATATATGCAGAAAGATACAGAATTCCAGTCCGCATCATTTGGCCGTAATTCTGCATCTTTCTGCAGAAATTCCGACATGTGAACATAGCCTTAGCAATTTCAGGAAGTTTCATAGACTCATCTAACCAGATTCAGAACCTCTCTCCAGGACTGACCAGGAGCGGGACAATCCCATATAAGATGGAGTCACAATGTGAATAGTCAAATCTTATGTAGAAATCTGAGAGTTCTATAAACCCTGTGAAGGAGAAATACCTGTGATAAAAGATGTGACTCTACCAGCAAGGAGTCAACACGAACATATCTGCACATTAAGTATCCGTAATGGAGCCCCACCTCCGCCTCCCTTCTCTTAATGGTCAGGGGGTAAGATTGGTGATAGGAGGACGGTAGATCCCTGTACAGATCAGGAATTCAATCATGGGTGTCCATGGTGGTAAATATCCATTATAATACGTCATGAGAAGGGATTGTTGGGTGGTTGTACGAGTCTGTGTGTCCACTATATGTCAAAGCTGTAGATATTTATAAAATGCCAGAATACCCCTGAAAAGTCATAATGAGATTCATTATGGGTGGCAAAGACCTTTCTATGTCCCCAAGATACAAAAACATGAAGTCCGTGTAGCGATTCCCTCCTCCAATGCATCATATTTTAACCCCGTGATCATGTCCGAAGCCCTTATCCATCTGGCCAAGGGCTCTATGGCCAGAAAAAAATTAAAAATGTTAGAGAGGACACCCTTCACAGATGCTCCTCTCAAGAGGAAATACATTCGATAACAGGTTAATAATCTGAATCCCAGCTGAGAGAATGGAATATAGCATCTTAAAAACATCTCATCCCCTATCCAAAGGAAAGAGGATAAGATGTCTAATCTGATCTCTGGGCCGGCAGCGTCGGCGTCTGGAACACGGAAGCTTGGAGCTTCCGCGTCTATGGAAGGGGGCGTGGCGGGCGTGTCTGCCAGTCATTGGGCATGAAGCGGAGTTTGCTCCATGCACCGAATGACAGGGGTGCCACAGCGGAGATTGCGGGGATCCCCAGTGGCCCTTTAAGGCCAGCTTCCCCTGTCAGTTCGTCATCAGACTCGTGGTCAGGCCAGAATCTGTGGTCATAATACTTCGGTGTAGAGACAGGCAACTATGTTTATTATGCCCATGAACAAACGGATAGAGACTAAATTGATAATGTGTTTGTTAAGTGAAAGCACAAGGTTGCAATATACTACACAGCTACTACAATGTGTACAGCTACAGGTGAATGTAAACAAAGGAGAGGTGGTGGACCATACTTGCGCGCACACACAGTCCCAACAACAGCTGATCATAGGGTCCCGTGAATTAGGTCCCCATAGAGCTGATATTGATGGTTGATATTCTTATCTCTTAAAATCCACTTCTGCTTGTCTTTCCCAGTACAAATATGTTAGAAACCAGGTTTTAGACTTTGTTTTGCAAATATCTGAGGCAGGGGACATGGATCTTTGTTATGGGGCTTCTTTGTCTGTATAGATCACAATGTATGAGGAATATTTAGCAGACACTGGTATTTTTCCAATCCCCATGAGATGCTCAGGCTGTCACATCTATGTGCTGTGCATAAGTCCTTTATATATTATTCACAGTGTCCTGCGGCAGAGCATAACGTTAGGCACCTGACTCTTATCCCTGTTTCACATTGAGAATATATTTATTTTATTCATATCCGTAAAAATTGTATTATCCAATACAAAACAGCATTAAGCAATGAGACGGTTAGTGACAAAGGCTGCTAATTTTTGTGGCACCAAAAAACAGAGTGGCCTTATAATGCAGAGTGCACATGGTTATAAGAGCACAGTGTTATCAACACAGACATCATTGTGTAGCCGATGCCTGGAGAGTGGAGAATTTCCTCTGTATTGTTTGTATCATACTCTACAATACCTTATTATGTAGTAGTCATTGTTATTTATTTCCACATCTGGCTCCGAGCAGGGACAATTCCATTCAATTCAACATGTTCTTGTGTTATAGGCCTACTACTCATTGTGTCCTCATGGCAACGCTTCAACCATACCTCTCTTTCGGCTGTTTACTAAAGGTGCCATTAAGAGCTCATGGCAAAATGCACATTCCATCTATTCTTCTGAACTGTTCCCTACACATGCATGCTTAACTTAGGAAGAGCATCTCTGGTGGTAGCCTATCTTTCTTCACTTGATCTTAGACAAAGGCCAAGAAGCGATGTGGCTATCTTTATTAAGAAAAAAGAATCGTGCTAATGTGGTAGCCACGGGGTGTTAGGAGAAATACTTTATCACTTTGTAATGCCAGGGCACCGTTATCCTGTACATGGTCCGAGTTTGGAGACAGCTTCTCCTGGGCCAGACACGGGGAGTAAAGGAACACACCGACATCAGGTTACGGATAACTGTCTTTACTGAGCTGGGTGCAGATGGTATTACACAGACAGTTGGTTTTGGGTGAGAGAATGCAGCATAACCCCTTGGGAGCCCTGTTGCCTTGCTGGGACTTGTGGCTCTTTCACCAAACAGATTAACACTGACTTGTAAGACGGGTAGATGAATCCTGGTAGGTAGGGTTCTGTCAAGGTATTGTAGCCTTCTCTGCCGGGGCATGAACTTCCATTGTACGGGAGATCCTTGCAGAGTGACCAGATGAAGTAGATTTGAGCTAGGCCTTCCCTCAGAGCACACAACACACCTTAAACAAACTGCACTTAGACTGGGGCAACTCCTCCCCCCACTACACTATATGGGTGAGAATTTAGGGGTTCCCATTGGCAGGCAGGGTCACATGGGGTTTACACAACTCCTTTCTTAAGAGTAACACATGAATAACATATAACAGATAAAAACAGAATTAATAAGGAACATATTTTACTGCTCAATAAAGTGCAAACATATTTAATGGTACAATAAGTCTTTTGGTGGGTCCAACACCTTGTGCTGCAAAGCTGCCCAAAGCAGTCCAAAGCCACAGGACAGCCATTGGTGATGGGACACCACACTAACTATGTTGAGCACCTTTTCATTAAGTAGCCATTGGTGTATCCATTTCTGCAACACAAGAACTATTTGATTTTCCTTATTTTCACTAGGTTGCTGCTTGGGGAACACTAGGCACCATCAAACCTCTTAAGAATTTTGAACCAGAAGCTGATGTGGACAGGATTACTGAAATACTGACAAACAAAGGTATGACTCACAGTACAAAACTTTTTTTCCCATTAGTGTGAAATAATAAATACCAAAGACATGAAAAGGGAAGACAGGTATATTTGGCATGCTGTTTGCGCCATGACAAATCTTTCAAGATGACCTGTGTCCCTATAGCCGGCCAAAGTGACTTTCACAGTGACCCCTTAACAGTCACAGATAAGATGCTGACAATCACAGTAACCCTTGACCAATGGTGGTCACAGTACCCCTTTATAAGTTAAACTACCTCTCTAGCAGTGATAGCCATGGTGTCCCACTTGGCTCTTCTATATGTATACGACTAATTTCCATCATGTTTATTGACAGGCAATGTGCAAACCATCGTTGACATTGTTACTAACCTCAACAATGATCAAAGACAAGATCTGGCTCGACTGTACAAGGCAGAACTTCAGAAGGTACAGCGCAGAGAATGTGCAACATTAATATACTTAAATGGACACTGTTATTAGGAATTACTTTTGACATGTACTAGCTACGTTAAAAGTTTTGACTGGCGGGGGGGTCTGAATGTTCAGACCTCCGCCAGTCATGAGAACGAGACGGGAGAATTTGCGTTCAATGTGTTTTCTCCCGGACCTGTGTCACATGATCGAGACAAAAGGTCCATGAGAGTGATCACATGACACAGGCAAGAAGGGGAGGCAGGGAGAGGAGCGCATGGCAGCGCTGTCTTCTCCACTCAGACCTCCGCTAACAAAAACTTTTGACGTGTCGCTAGGACATGTAAAAAGTTTTTCCTAATGACAGGTACTCTTTAAAGTTCTTTCAAAAGTTCTTTGGAAAACTGCACAATTGTGGGGCGCACCATACAAGTGCTCTTTGGGGCTTAAAGCATTACTGTCATTAAGAACAACTTTTGACATGTTGATCAAAAAGTTGTTAATCACATTGGGTCTCCGGGCACTTCCTGTCCGGCCGAGAGATCCATCCATTTCTCTGCTAGAAGTCTATGCAGAGAAATGTACTGATCTCTCAGCTAGCCATGCAGCGGAGCACAATGCCGACAGCTTCACTGCAAATAACTCACGATTGCCGTGGGTCTCAGGAGTGTCATGTATGATCAACATGTATTTTTCATGACAGTAACAATATAACTAATGAACTACCAGACAGAAGTATGAAAACATTAAAGGGTTGTCTAAAGAATTATTTTTATGTTTAAATGCCCTAAGGGTGGGATGAAAAAAACTGTACCCGCCTGCCGATGATCCCCCACTGGTCCGGTGCCAGTAGCCTCAGTCCCCACTGCCTGAGGCTTTCTGGTTATTTTATCATCCTACCCCAATCACAGTTTAGTATGAGTAAATTCTCTGGACAACCACCTTAATTCTGCGGGCACCACAGACAAAAGCACTAAGGTAATTTGCATCAGGAACTGGGGCACTACACCATTGAACACCAGGGACTGAGGCAGTACACCATTGAACATAAGGATCTGGGGCACTAAACTATGGAACACCAGAGACTGCGGTACTATACAATTTGATGCTGAGAACATGGCACTAAACCATTCAGAACCAAGGCCTGGGGCAATATGACACCACACATTAGTAACTAAGGCTTTAACCCAACACCAGACACTGGGACATACTAAACCACTTAACACCTGGCTCAGGGACACCATCTTATCACACATTATAAAATAGAACTTCCACTACCATTACACCTCCAATAGCCTGATCTGTTTACATAAGAAAAAACGGACCCATAGGTTCATATGGTTGACGTACAGTAGTGTTTGGAAAATGAGCATCTCTCTATACAGGAGACATAATGGTGGAAAGTCTGCCTATTGTTCAAAATGTGCAGAATGGAGATATTGAGAATGTTTAGGGAATGGAGAAATCTTTAGTGACATTTTTTGTTTGTGGAGCACCTTGAAATGATGTGTACTTTGTGATAGGGTGCACTGTGATAGGGTGCACTGCAACTGTTACATCACCAGCAGCCTAACCTTATTTTACAGGAAATGATGCATGGGGTGGACATCAACATCTCACTCATCTCAATCATTTGCCTGATGGATCAGAAATCAACAATCATCTGACCAAGTGGCATTTTCCATACTGTCCAGCTGTGCATTTTACTGAGTGTATGCTCACTATAGCCACAGGTTCTAGATTGGAGCCTGATAGTCTTCAGATTCTACTGTATATCCCCTCCACCTCAAGGTTCAATGTCAGCTGTGTTCGGTAATGCTCTTTAAACACTGTTGTCATGGTTATTTGATTATTGGTTGGAACCATTCTGGCTATTCTAATGGATGTTTTCCTTTTGCAAGCCATTGTCTGTAATCGTTTGAGATCATTGTATTGTATGAGACAATTTTTGAAGCCGACAGCAGATTTTGGGAGTAGAGGTTCTCAGGGAAGGTAAGCCACTGCCCGAGAATGTCCTTATTTAACTGACAAGATGTCTGTTTCATTTCCTGATGATTCATTAAATCAATGTATGATGTACATATGCAAATATCCTTATGGTAGGACTTGGAGGAGGACATCAAGAAAGTTGTCTCAGGTGACCTCGAGAAGGTCATTGTTGGGTTGCTGAAGGCTCCTGCTGCATTTGATGCCCAAGAACTAAAATCAGCAATGAAGGTGAGAATATTTATTATAAATGATGAGTTCTGTCAGCAAGTTTTGGCTTACAATCGCTTAAAAACATGTTTCTTTTATGCTCCAAAAAGCTGAAAGGTTTCTTCACAGTTGGTTCTTTTCCAGTGCCACCTCTGCTCCAGTGCCTACTGTGATGACCTACATCAGTGTTTTCAAACCAGGGTGCTTCCAGCTGTTGCGAAACTACCACTACCAGCATGCCCGGACAGCCTTCGGCTGTCTGGGCATGCTGGGAGTTGTAGTTTCGCAACAGCTGGAGGTACCCTGATTGGGAAACCTACATACATTGTTCACAACCTGCTGTAACTGGTTACTGACTTCAAAGGTTTCTGCTTGCATGGACAGCATATGACCACAGTGTATATAACATCATCACTGTAGGAGGCCCGGCAGGGAACACTGGAGAGGTGTCAGATCATAATGTAACTGAGGAAAGAGAAAGAAGCACCCCCTGGACCAAGACCTTTTCAAAATACAAAGGCCACAGTAATTGTCATTGTGACAATAAAGCATGAATATGAATAATGAATGGAATTGTTCTTTAAAGTGTACCTGTCACATCAACAAAAACTTTTTATATAATGTAGATAGCACCATTATATGTATATTTGTAATATACATTGGTTAAAAAATGTGTATATTTTTGTCCCCACAGCTATTGTTTGTGTGTCTGAGGAGTCCAAATACAGGAAGTGAGGTGGACAAGCAGGGCTCTTTACACTGAGGACAAGCAGGGCTCTGTACACCGAGGACAAGCAGGGCTCTGTACACTGAGGGCAAGCAGGGCTCTGTACACTGAGGACAAGCAGGGCTCTGTACACTGAGGACAAGCAGGGCTCTGTACACTGAGGACAAGCAAGGTTCTGTACACTGAGGACAAGCAGGGCTCTGTACACTGAGGACAATCAGAGCTCTGTACACTGAGGACAAGCAGGGCTCTGTACACTGAGGACAAGCAGGGCTCTGTACACTGAGGACAAGCAGGGCTCTGTACACTGAGGACAAGCAAGGTTCTGTTCACTGAGGACAAGCAGGGCTCTGTACACTGAGGACAATCAGAGCTCTGTACACTGAGGACAACCAGGGCTCTGTACACTGAGGACAAGCAGGAATCTGTACACTGAGGACAAGCAGGGCTCTGTACAATGAGGACAAGCAGGGCTCTGCACACTGAGGACACACAGGGCTCTGTACACTAAGGACAAGCAGGGATCTGTACACTAAGGACAAGCAGGGCTCTGTACACCGAGGACAAGCAGGGCTCTGTACACTGAGGACAAGCAGGGCCCTGTACACTGAGGACAAGCAGGGCCCTGTACACTGAGGACAAGCAGGGCTCTGTACACTGAGGACAGGCCGGGCTCTTTACACTGAGGACAAGCAGGGCCCTGTACACTGAGGACAAGCAGGGCTCTGTACACTGAGGACAGGCAGGGCTCTGTACACTGATGACAAGCAGGGCTCTGTGCAGTGAGGCTCTGTTAAATGCTCCTGGCTCACACAGCAGGATGATTGACAGGCCAGGAGCCTGCACAGAGCCCTGCTTCTCCTGCCCTCACTTCCTGTATTTGGTCTCCTCATACACACACACAGGCAATAGCTGCAGGGACAGCATTTTTCACCCAAAAATTTTACATTTTTTAATCAATGTATACTACAAATATACATATAATGGTATTATCTACATTATGTCAAAAGTTTTTGTTGATGACAGGTACACTTTAAGGACTTAGTAAGTTAGATTTGTCAGAATTGTTAAAGCCGAGACCAGCACAGGGCCCACAGTTTATTTTTCTTAATGCAGTTCAATGAAATGTTCTTCAGATTGTTACTTTTGGAAATTGCACTGGGTACAGCATACAAAAAATTCGTTTTCTCCAGTATTTTTTTTTCCACCATTGAAGCCATTGGTGAATGCTAGTTTAGTTTGTACATATGTAATCTCTGCAACAACAACTCCAACTTCTGTAACCATGGCCTAATACTGATTATACATGGGACAAGAGGAAATACCCTCTGCCTGCTGCCAGTTGAGCAAAATATGGCTTCCTAACATAAGATTTCTATAAGTTAAAACTAATAGGTATGGAAACATAAAAGACAGGTGATAACAAGTAGATGGGTGATGGTTCGACCGCTCGGACAACCTTTGGTCCCAGCTCTTGTAAATGTTCAGCAGTCCATAGACAATACATAGAGTAATGTGTGGTAGCCCAGAACGGGATGGTGTCTTCCCGTACAAAGGGACAAGAGTCCCTCAAAGTCATCTTCATGTCAATTGTCAAGTCAGTCAAGTCTTCTATATAGTCACCGTGGCCTTCACTAAAGTGTCTCTACATACTGCAAGTCCCAGCAAGCCTGCGAGGTCCCCCTGTGTCACTGGTCACCTTCTTGGGATATTGGCTGTACTGAATTGGTAATAGGTATCACCTGTCTACCCTCAGTAAAGCAACCGTTGTCGGTAACTTGGCGTTGGTGTCTTCATTGCCCCTGTGCCTAGCCCAGGACGAGTGGTATTACCTTCGTGTGGTTAAGGCTAAACCACTCCCTGGCATCACGACAAGAAGGGGTTAATAGCATCTGCCCCCAGGGTTGCAACATCTGCCCTGCATTGCACCCCGCTATACCACAAATGGTATGTACCATTCATTCCGGGGACAATTATATCCCTGTTCTCAGGATCGGTGGGGGGTCCCAACAGTCTGACTCCCACTGATCTACTTCCTATTCCCTATCATGTGGGAAAACCCCTATGAGATGGGGAAAACCCATTTAAGGCTGCATTCACATCACGGTTACAGCCTCCGGCTGCCAGATATGGCTGGGGGGAGGGGAAAACCAGGCGCTGCCATACCCCAGCCGCACCGGCGCCAAAACCCATTCACTTTAATGAGATAACCGGAGTCAAACAGTGACTCTGGTCAGCTCATTTTTGCCCCGTATGCGGTTTTGTGACTAGACCAAAAACTGTAGTATACTACGATTTTAGGTCCGGTCACAAAACCGGATACGGAGCAGAAATGAGCCATTCACTTTAATGAGACGACCGGAGTCAAACAGTGACTCCGGTCGTCTCATTAAAGTGAATGGGTTTTGGCGCCGGTCCGGCTGGGGTATGGCAGCGCCTGGTTTTCCCCTCCCCCAGCCGGATCCGGCAGCCGTAGGCTGCAACCGTGATGTGAATGCAGCCTAAGCCATACACATGTAATAGTTGTCGTTCGGCCAACAGCTCAGCGTTCATGTGTTCTCAATAGAGAGAGAAGCGGTAAACCACTGTCTCACTCCTCTTGCAGCTTATCTTTCTAGGAATAAAAGGATATTTTGTTGAATTCCAACATGTTTGATCCATCTCTCTGCCGACATCATCTGTCTGGATATAGATGGACGGCCCCCCATACACATTAAACAGTTTTCTGATCCCACCCTCTTTTTCTTAATGTGTATGCCTTTAGAGTGTACTCCCCTTTATGCCGCCAAAACAGCTCTGACCCATCGAGACATGGACACCACAAGACCTCTGACCTTGTTCTGTGGTGTCTGGCCCTAAGACATTAGCAATATGAAAAAAACCTCTAAATAAATATAAGGTGTGAGGGAAGTGCTATTTAAGACATAACTTTTAATATATGCTTACTAAAACACACCAATATGTGCCAAGTGATTATACCCACATAGGAATAAAATCATGCGACACAGGATCTGTTAGGATCACCACCCATCTGGTGGATTTATCATGAATCTAATGTGTAGATACACATATTCAGATATGCATCTCTAATAGAAAATATAATTCTCAACGCGTTTCTACTCCAATCCAGAGTGTCCTCAGGAGAATATCAGGATAATAGAGATAATAAAAGTATCACATTTAAATAAACATGGTATTACTGAGTATTACATGGTATTACAGCCTAAGACATTAGCAGCAGATTTATTTTTAGTCCAATAAGTTGTGAGATGCAGACTCCATGGATCAGACTTGTTTTTCCAGCAAATCTCACAGATACTCAAATTAGATTGAGATCTAAAAATTGGGAGGTGTAGTCAACACCTTGACAGTAGGAAAAGAAGAAGAAAAGGTGCGCTCCTAGTGGGATAATGTCAGGGAGGACCCTCACTTATGTTTTCTGGAAGGTTTACTGCAGTGTTTCCCAACCAGGGTACCTCCAGCTGTTGCAAAACTACAACTCCCAGCATGCTCGGACAGCCTTTGGCTGTCTGAGCATGCTGGGAGTTGTAGTTTTGCAATAGCTGGAGGCACCCTGGTTGGGAAACACTGGCTTACCGGATGATGTAGTGCTGAGAGCACAGCACCATAAATCGCCCGTAGACTCGCAATGAAGTCGGGATGCAGATCAGCTGCCATGACGTCCTCTTGAGGTCTGGCTGGTTTCTCGGTAATAGCCAATACGCATAGACGGGAACGAAGAACAGTCCACACTTAAAAATGTACTATGTCCACAGGTGCTGAATGGACGATGTACACAGGAGCTGAATCTTGGACTTATGAGGAAAAACAAATCTCACCATCGATCTTAATAAAAGAGCTAGATATTTTATTCCATTTATGCTGGTATAAACCACCTACTTCATTTATTAAAGGGGTATTCCAGGAAAAAACTATTTTAAAATATATATATATATATATATATATATATATATATATATCTGGCTCCAGAAAGTTAAACGGATTTGTAAATTACTTCTATTAAAAAATCTTAATCCTTCCGGTACTCATCAGCTAATGAAGTTGAGTTGTTCTTTTTTTTTCTAACTGCTCTCTGATGACACCTGTCTCAGGAGCTGTACAGAGTAGGAACGAATCCCCATACCAAACCTCTTATGCTCCGGACAGGTTCTGATACGGACAGAGGTGTCAGCAGAGAGCACTGTTGTCAGACAGAAAAGAACAACTCAACTTCAGCAGCTGATTAAGGAAGGATTAAGATTATTTAATAGAAGTAAATTAAAAATCTGTTTAACTTTCTGGAGCCAGTTGATGTAAAAAAAAAAAAAAAAAACTTTTAAAGGGGTACTCCTGTGGAAAACTTTTTTTTTTTTTAAATCATCTGGTGCCTATTAAAAAAATCTTAATCCTTCCAGTACTTTTTATGGACTGTATACTAAATGTTACGCCGAGCGCTCCGGGTCCCCGCTCCTCCCCGGAGCGCTCGCTTCACTCTCCCCGCTGCAGCGCTCCGGTCAGATCCACTGACCCGGGGCGCTGCGATTCCGCTGCCAGCCGGGATGCGATTCGCGATGCGGGTAGCGCCCGCTCGCGATGCGCACCCCGGCTCCCGTACCTGACTCGCTCTCCCTCGGTCCTGTCCCGGCGCGCGCGGCCCCGCTCCCTAGGGCGCGCGCGCGCCGGGTCTTTGCGATTTAAAGGGCCACTGCGCCGCTGATTGGCGCAGTGATTCCAATTAGTGTCTTCACCTGTGCACTTCCCTATATCACCTCACTTCCCCTGCACTTCCTTGCCGGATCTTGTTGCCATTGTGCCAGTGAAAGCGTTCCTTGTGTGTTCCTAGCCTGTGTTCCAGACCTCCTGCCGTTGCCCCTGACTACGATCCTTGCTGCCTGCCCCGACCTTCTGCTACGTCCGACCTTGCTTCTGTCTACTCCCTTGTACCGCGCCTATCTTCAGCAGCCAGAGAGGTTGAGCCGTTGCTAGTGGATACGACCTGGTCACTACCGCCGCAGCAAGACCATCCCGCTTTGCGGCGGGCTCTGGTGAAAACCAGTAGTGGCTTAGAACCGATCCACTAGCACGGTCCACGCCAATCCCTCTCTGGCACAGAGGATCCACTACCTGCCAGCCGGCATCGTGACAGTAGATCCGGCAATGGATCCCGCTGAAGTTCCTCTGCCAGTTGTCGCTGACCTTACCACGGTGGTCGCCCAGCAGTCACAACAGATAGCGCAACAAGGCCAACAGCTGTCTCAACTGACCGTTATGCTACAGCAGTTACTACCACAGCTTCAGCAGTCATCTCCTCCACCGGCTCCTGCACCTCCTCCGCAGCGAGTGGCCGCTCCTGGTCTACGCCTATCCTCGCCAGGCCCGGTGGTCTCTGTTCTTTGCCCGATTTAATTTTGAGATTCACTTTCGTCCTGCCGATAAGAACATTAGGGCCGATGCTCTCTCTCGTTCCTCGGATGCCTCAGAAGTTGAACTCTCTCCGCAACACATCATTCCACCTGACTGCCTGATCTCCACTTCTCCTGCCTCCATCAGGCAAACTCCTCCAGGAAAGACCTTTGTTTCTCCACGCCGACGCCTCGGAATCCTCAAATGGGGTCACTCCTCCCATCTCGCAGGTCATGCGGGCATCAAGAAATCTGTGCAACTCATCTCCCGCTTCTATTGGTGGCCGACTCTGGAGACGGATGTTGTGGACTTTGTGCGAGCCTGCACTATCTGTGCCCGGGATAAGACTCCTCGCCAGAAGCCCGCTGGTTTTCTTCATCCCCTGCCTGTCCCCGAACAGCCTTGGTCTCTGATTGGTATGGATTTTATTACTGATTTACCCCCTTCCCGTGGCAACACTGTTATTTGGGTGGTCGTTGATCGATTCTCCAAAATGGCACATTTCATCCCTCTTCCTGGTCTTCCTTCTGCGCCTCAGTTGGCTAAACAATTTTTTGTACACATTTTTCGTCTTCACGGGTTGCCTACGCAGATTGTCTCGGATAGAGGCGTCCAATTCGTGTCTAAATTCTGGAGGGCTCTCTGTAAACAACTCAAGATTAAATTAAATTTTTCTTCTGCATATCATCCCCAGTCCAATGGACAAGTAGAAAGAATTAACCAGATCTTGGGTGATTATTTGCGACATTTTGTTTCCTCCCGCCAGGATGACTGGGCAGATCTCCTTCCATGGGCCGAATTCTCGTATAACTTCAGGGTCTCTGAATCTTCCTCCAAATCCCCATTTTTCGTGGTGTACGGCCGTCACCCTCTTCCCCCCCTCCCTACCCCCTTGCCCTCTGGTCTGCCCGCTGTGGATGAAATTTCTCGTGACCTTTCCATCATATGGAGAGAGACCCAAAATTCTCTCTTACAGGCTTCATCACGCATGAAGAAGTTCGCGGATAAGAAAAGAAGAGCTCCTCCCGTTTTTTCCCCTGGAGACAAGGTATGGCTCTCCGCTAAATATGTCCGCTTCCGTGTCCCGAGCTACAAGTTGGGACCACGCTATCTTGGTCCTTTCAAAATTTTGTGTCAAATTAATCCTGTCTCTTATAAACTTCTTCTTCCTCCTTCTCTTCGTATCCCTAATGCCTTTCACGTCTCTCTTCTCAAACCACTCATCCTCAACCGTTTTTCTCCCAAATCTGTTCCTCCCACTCCTGTTTCCGGCTCCTCGGACATCTTCTCTGTCAAAGAGATCTTAGCTTCCAAAAAGGTCAGAGGGAAAACTTTTTTTTTAGTGGACTGGGAGGGTTGTGGTCCTGAAGAGAGATCCTGGGAACCTGAGGACAACATCCTAGACAAAAGTCTGCTCCTCAGGTTCTCAGGCTCTAAGAAGAGGGGGAGACCCAAGGGGGGGGGTACTGTTACGCCGAGCGCTCCGGGTCCCCGCTCCTCCCCGGAGCGCTCGCTTCACTCTCCCCGCTGCAGCGCTCCGGTCAGATCCACTGACCCGGGGCGCTGCGATTCCGCTGCCAGCCGGGATGCGATTCGCGATGCGGGTAGCGCCCGCTCGCGATGCGCACCCCGGCTCCCGTACCTGACTCGCTCTCCCTCGGTCCTGTCCCGGCGCGCGCGGCCCCGCTCCCTAGGGCGCGCGCGCGCCGGGTCTTTGCGATTTAAAGGGCCACTGCGCCGCTGATTGGCGCAGTGATTCCAATTAGTGTCTTCACCTGTGCACTTCCCTATATCACCTCACTTCCCCTGCACTTCCTTGCCGGATCTTGTTGCCATTGTGCCAGTGAAAGCGTTCCTTGTGTGTTCCTAGCCTGTGTTCCAGACCTCCTGCCGTTGCCCCTGACTACGATCCTTGCTGCCTGCCCCGACCTTCTGCTACGTCCGACCTTGCTTCTGTCTACTCCCTTGTACCGCGCCTATCTTCAGCAGCCAGAGAGGTTGAGCCGTTGCTAGTGGATACGACCTGGTCACTACCGCCGCAGCAAGACCATCCCGCTTTGCGGCGGGCTCTGGTGAAAACCAGTAGTGGCTTAGAACCGATCCACTAGCACGGTCCACGCCAATCCCTCTCTGGCACAGAGGATCCACTACCTGCCAGCCGGCATCGTGACACTAAAGAGAAATCCAAAAAAGAAATGCATTTCTCTGATGTCATGACCACAGGGCTCTCTGCTGACCTCTGCTGTCCATTTTAGGAACTGTCCAGAGCAGCATATGTTTGCTATGGGGATTTTCTCCTGCTCTGGACAGTTCCTAAAATGGACAGCAGAGGTCAGCAGAGAGCACTGTGGTCATGACATCAGAGGAAATGCATTTCTTTTTTGGATTTCTCTTTAGTATACAGCCCTTAAAAAGTACTGGAAGGATTAAGATTTTTTTTATAGAAGTGATTTACAAATCTGTTTAACTTTCTGGAGCCAGTTGATTTAAAAAAAAATAATAATAATGTTTTCCACGGGAGTACCCCTTTAAGGTCTATGGTCAGATTTGTTCTTCCTCTATAAATCTAAGATTCAGCTCCTGTGTACATCGTCCATTTTAAGTGTTCTTTGTTCCCATCTATGTGCAAAGTCCACACTTTGAACACTTTATCATGTTTCTAATCATATTTACAGAGTTTTCCAAGGCATTATCAAGCTGAAAGAGACAAACCACTGCATGACGGGGTATAATGTTGAGGTAAACGATATGTGACAAAGCAACATTCCTCAATACCAGGACCTCAGGTTTCCCAGCAGAGCATTACACTGCATCTGCCATCTTTTCTTACTCCCATAGTGCATCCTGGTGCCATTTCTTCCCAAAGTCCCCTGCCCACCCATATGATGGAAAAAAAAAACAATATCATAGCCAGCCAACATTTTATATTGCTCCATAGTCCAGTTATTATGCTCACGTGCTGCCCATATGTTTTATGTGTATATATATATATATATATATATATATATATATATATATATGCAATGTATCTATTTAGTGCCAGTGTAAAAGTTAGTGCTGTGATTGATTTAGAATCCTGATCCATGTTTCCTTCTGTCGATTATTATGCCTTGTTCCATTTTGGGAAAGCAGTTGGTCAGTGTCAGTCCATGCTTGTGCATGTTTATGTGAATAACACCATATATATATATATATATATATATATATATATATATATATGACTGAAAACACTGCACAACATAGACACATTTGGAGAGGGACAGACATTTGCAGATTTGCCCTATTCAGAAGAATACAACAGGCAGCAATTCATTGTGCATTCTGACACCTTTGTATCATAACAGACCAGACTGGTCTCCACTCCCCATGTCCATCAATGAGTCTTGGGCATCTATGATCCTATTGCTTGATTCACAGATTGTTCTTTCTTGGAGCACTTTTGGTACTGATCACTGTATACTGGGAACGACCCACAAGACCTGCCATGTTGGAGATGCTGTGACCCAGTCATCTAGACATGACAATTTGGCCTTTATAGAAGTTACTCAGATTATTACACTTGCTCATTTTTCCTGCTTCCAGTACATTCACATTAAGAACTGACATCAAACCCTCACCAGGAGCCATTGTCACAAGAAAATTTATTTTATTTGCTTCACCTGTCAAATTGCTATTTATTTTCTAATGTAGGGTTTAGGTACTGATGAAGAAACATTGACGGAGATACTGTCCACCAGATCCAATGATCATCTCAGAGAAATTCAGACATGTTACAGGCAAGGTAAGTAGACAGTATATTTTATTAGACAAAATGCTTCTTTCTCCTGTTATCGAACTTCTTCCCTTTCCCCCTCTCCTGTGAGACTGTATTCCACTCTAAAAACCAGCTCAACATTGTCCTGTGTCTGCAAGACAAGCGAATACAAATCTATGAAGAGGGATGGGGAGCTCATGGAGAACTCTCTAAAAGCTCTAGGAGAAGTGCATTATAGATGAAGCCTGTAGAGCAGGAATCTGCTGATAAATACCATATACAAGTTATATAATGGTCAGAAATAGTGCTGCTCCTCATAGGGCAGCTTATCTAGAAAAGGCACATGAAATGACAGTTACACTTTACCAGGAAATTTCACTTAAATGGAGTTTAAAGGGGTACTCCTCTGCTCCAAATTCTGAACATTTTGTTCCAAACGCATATTTTGTTGTGACATCACGGCCATGCCCCTTGTGACATCACGTCTCGCCCCCTCAATGCAAGTCTATGGAAGGGGGCGCGATGTCACAAGGGGCGTAGTCATGATGTCACGACCCCTGCCGCCGGCACCCAGCATTCTAAACGAACGCTGGGTGCTGCACAGAGATTGCAGGGGTCCCAGTGGTGGCACCCCCGCGATCAGACATCTTATTCTCTATCCTTTGGATAGGGGATAAGATGTCTAGGGGTGGAGTACCCCTTTAACAGCACAAGCATTGTCAGTTATCTAACATTCCCTACACCCAAAAACTAATACTAGCCAAGAACAGTAATAGTAGTCAAACAAGTAAATTCTTTATTAGAAAAATACAGACATTTAAAACATACATAAAGAGATATTGGCACAGTAGGATAACACCATGGAAAGCATATGCCAAACCCCTACATATGTTTCACTCCGTCGAGCTGAGGAAGCTCGACGGAGCAAAACATATGTAGGGGTTTGGCATGTCCCTGGGTAAGGCTTCTTATACCATCTGGTACTGGCTATCACTTATTTTTTATACTCTACTATATTTTCTGATACCTTCTTTACAGTGATCATAGCATGAGGGATTTACTCTATATATGTACTTTTATGTTTAGTTACAGCCTGCCCTGGCATATGCTTTCCATGGTGTTATCCTACTGTGCCAATGTCTTTTTATGTATGTTTTAAATTTCTGTATTTTTCTAATAAATAATTTACTTGTTTGACTACTATTACTGTTCTTGGCTAGTATATGTTTTTTGGTGTAGAGATTTCCTGTTGCATTACTAGCAACTATTTACCTTGTAGTGGTTATTCCCCCCAGATGTTTTGGAGTATATAAAGTTATCTAACATTGTAGTGTGATGTCCCGGTACTGCACGTGTACCGTACCTTGTGTAATAAGTCCCCAAAGTCAGAGTTCCTCTGTACTGATAGGATGCTCTTAGTGGGATAACCCCTAGTCGCCCCTTTAATTTTATGTATATATTTTGTATATTGTATAGTGTAAATGTTGCTTCCAGGACCTTAGGTCACATGATTAATAATTATATTGTTTTGCCAAGGTTAAGGACCTTCCAGGTCAGGTGCTCATGTCACGTGATGTACCACAATGCTTTGTATTAAGACTGACAGGTCTGGGGGACCAATAAGCTTGAAGCCTGCCCCTTTAGATATAAGGGCGCTGTTATCTAATCCTCGCTCTCTTGGGTTCTGGACTAGCAGAGAGAGAGGAGTTCCGTGTATACCTTCAAGACATATTTAGGCCTGAAGCCTGTTAACTTCAGCCGAATACAAAACCGTGAGTTCAATCTAACTCAATCCTAATCCTACGTGACTGCTGGACCTAAACAATACCTCTAAATCCAGTGGAACAGCGTAAAGCAAACTCTTCAAGCTTATTCCCTACAAGGTCCCAACCAAACCTGTGAGGAGCCTAAGGTCCGGTCCTCTGTAAAGACTGTTACTACGTTTAACCTGCAACAAATCTGCAGTAAAGTTATCTTCGGTTTACTAAAACTCCAGTTGTGGACAATCCTTTATTCCTCCCTATCGTTCCTGGGACGGGTGGCGGTAGGATACATATACAGAGAGGAACCCACACCCTGGCGTCACGACAGTTAAGGGTTAATCCAACACCTTCTCATCACTGCACAGCTACTCCCTACACCCCCAAGCTATCACAGTAGCTTAAATAAACTTAAATAAATAAATAAAATTCAGCCCTAATGCACAATTTCGGAAGGCATAGTCAGGAAAGCAAATTGGGGTTGTTTACATTTATTTAGTTCATAGCTTGGAGAAGGAGCTACATCCATTGATATCCATAACCATAGCACTTACACTTCCATTGTTGTCCTCACTAACATCAACCAATAAAGTCAAATTTATCTCCAACACAGAATATAAAGCTGAGCTGGAAAAGGACATTACATCAGACACCAAAGAACCGTACACCGGACTTCTCCTAGCATTGGCCAAGGTAACAAACAGAACAGTTCTTGACTTTTTTTTTATTGTTTATCAGAATAACTTTAATGATATGTATCTTCAATTTCAGGGCAAGAGAGAAAGGGATTCTGGGATAATTGACTACAGCCTCATTGAACAAGATTCAAAGGTTGTATATAAATTGATACGGTTGCATTGCTCTATCTAGTGGTAGAAGGCGGTACAGCGGTAAATAGGCATAAATAACGTTTTAAAAAGAGAATTTCGCCCTTTAATTTTCTGCATTTGATAATTGGAATGGCAGATTCTGAATGATCTGGGACCTAAGAATACCGCCAACAGTGCTCAGTGGATCACAATCCTGACGGAACGAAGCCATGGACACCTTAGGAGAGGTAACTCGCCTACATCTGACCATCTCAGGCAGCAATGTTTTGATTTTATTGTGAATAAATTAATGACTGCAGGGGCCCCTTCTCTTCAGTTTTAGGCTTTCACTGACACAGAAATGAAAGTCATAAGCCAATTGGATTAATGCTCTTTCTAATATTAGCCATACTAAATCACCACATGCCTCTATTAGAGTGCGGCCACAGGTAGCGGAAATGCTTTTAATTTTTTACAGCAGAAAAAGAGCAGCATTTCCATACCTAAATTCACATGGAAAATTTGTAACAAATATGCGTTTCCACTGTTCATTTTTTCAGTGCAGATTATGCACAATGTGGGCAGCTTTTATGTAGAATGACGAAAGTGCCACACTGTACACAATAGTAATTTTTCTTAAAGGTGAACTGTGGTGAAACATTTTTTCATTTCCCTTGTGCCTGGGCTTCAAAAACTAAAAAAAAAAAAAAACTTTAACTCACCTTCCTACGTTCCCCTGTTGCACCGATATCGGCGTCCCGGTCCTCTGGTCTTCTTCCTGCTTCCTGGGCACGGCGACTCATACTCCGCCCGATATGTCATGTCATGTCGGGCCTCGCCTTCTCCCTTCTGCTTGGGCCCCTTACATGACAGCTGAGCGCAGTATGTGTCACTGTGACCAGGAAGCAGGAAGAAGACAAGCACCGGAGGACCGGCACGACGACATCAGCACAACGGTGGAATGTAGGAAGGTGAGTTAAAGTTTGTGTTTTTCGTTTTTGCAGCCCGGGCATAGGGGAAATGAAAAATGTTTCACCACAGTTCTCCTTAAATCACTTTCATTTAGAATTTGGGGGCAGAATACCACCAGAATACCTGTTCTCCCTTGTCTCTACTAATTATAACTGTGCATTAGGAGACGGAGCTTTCTGCTCCATCCCCATAGCACCTGTAGCCGGTGCGAGACGCAGCACCAAGCTCCATCTCTTAATGCACAATTATAAGCCGCAGGAAGAACGGATGCTCGGTGAAGGTATTCTGCCGCCAAAATGTAAATTGAAAGTGATTTAGAAAAATTATTTTTGTGCACAGTGCTTCCATATAGTCATTTTTCATAAAAGTGGCCACAACATTGTAGGTAACACCTTAAATACAAAAAAAATCTGAACTTGGCTGCAGATCTGTAATGTTTCCGCTGCAAAAGCCACATAGTGCATTGTAGTAAGTGATCCTGTCGTTCAGGCAGCATGAAACAGCTGACAAATCAAATCAAATAACAGAAAATCATACAAATGTGAACATTACGCCTTCCAGTACTTATCAGCTGCTGTATGCTCCAAAGGAAGTTGTGTACAGCTTTCCAGACTGACCACAGTACTCTCTGCTGCCTCCACTGTCCGTGTCAGGAACTCTCCAGAGTAGAAGCAAATCCCCACAGCAAACCTCTCCTGCTCTAGACAGTTCCTGACACAGACAGAGGTGTCAGCAGAGAGCACTGTGGTCAGACTGGAAAGAACTACACAACTTCCTCTGGAGCATACAGCAGCTGATAAGTACTGGAAGGATTAAGATTTTTATATAGAAGTAATTTACAAATCTGTATAATTTTCTGGCACCTGTTGATTTGAAAAATGTTTCCCTCCAGAGTACCCCTTTAAAGTAAAATGTTTTATATGATGAAGTATTGGTTACTGACCTTGCTTTTCCATATATGTTCCTAGTATTTGATCATTTCAAGAAATCAACAAAAGGGGAAATAGAGGAATGGATTAAAAAGAATTTTAAAGGCGACTTCCAGAAAGGACTTTTGACGTTAGGTAAGTGTCCAGATTGTTTCACTTATATGTATACTACTATACATATGAGGGAAACTGAATGAAGATTGTAATCCGAATGTGATGTATGGAAAAAAAAGCTTCACCACTGTATATAGAAATGTTCAGCAACCTTATAAGAAACCAGTGGTCTCAAACTGTGGCACTCCAGATGTTGCAAAACTTCAACTTCCAGCATGCCCGGACAGCCAACGGCTGTCCGGGCATGCTGGGAGTTGAAGTTTTGCAACATCTGGAGCACCACAGTTTGAGACTACTGTAATAAACTTTGTATTCCAATTTTAAGATCTCTGCTTGCTCTCAGCAAATGGAAACATTATTTTTTTTTCACATGCAGAGACTGAGTTGGCAGAAAAAGCTATGACAATGTATTTTGTACATACAATCTGCTTACATTGCCTTCAGCACACAGCAATTTTTTTTTTAATCATTGCATTCAGAGAACCATACGTTTTTTTCAGTCCACATAGCTGTACGAGAACTAGTTTTTTCCGGGTCGAGTTCTATTTTTTAATGGTATTAACTGCGGCACAAATAATATTGAAAAACGTTAACAATTTTTTTTGTTGTTGTTGTGAATGTAAAAAATAGCACTTCTGCTATTTTATGCTTGTTTTATTTTTAAGTTAAATTTTAAGTGACATGATAACTTTTTTTGTACGGGTCAGTACTTTGTGCAGGACTGTCCTTAATGCTAAATAGGACTACCAGTAGTTTGAAGATTGTAAAATGTAAATCAGATTTTAACACTTTTTTGTTCCTTTGAAATTTGCATGTCTTCAAAATGTATCTACAATGTAGAAAATTAAACAAAACAAAAAACAAGACAAAAAACATGGTGTATACACACTTTTGACTGGTAATGTATTCTGTTAGGGGTTACTAATAAGTCATTATCATGTTGAAGTGTTTTCTTTTATTTTCCGTAATCACAGCAAAAATGCAGCATGTAGCAGCTTGTGAATAAGCCATTAGGCTGGGTTAACACATAGACACAAAAGTCCCTTTTTCATAACCACCATCAATTACATGAAAGAAAAAACTCAGGGAACTCTACTAACAAAAATATGGTAAAAAGTGGACAACACCTCATAATGACATTTCATGTGTATTCTCCTCCCAGTGGCTGTGATTAAGAACACTCCGCTCTACTTTGCAGACAGACTGTACAATGCAATGAAGGTAAAAACTTTTTATTCTTTTTGTCACATGTCTTATTTTTACTGCTCATGCATTTCCTCTATTAGTGGACAGGGGAGACAGGACTCACAGGCTTCTTCTATTAGTGATGCAAGGTGAAGACTTCCAGAGGGTGATGGTTTCAGCGGCGCTGACCAGGAGTGGACACGTCATGAATGCCTGATGAAGCTGCGCAAGCTCGGTGAAACGCGTTGCATTGTTCAAATAAAACTTAATTTTACTCACCTGACATGTCCACTCCTGGTCAGCGCCGCTGAAACCCATCCCCCTCTGGAAGTCTTCACCATGTATTGATCGTATGATTGGGGAGGCTGCAGACAGGACCTAATACTCACGCTGACCATTGTTGTGTGTGAACTCACATAACCGCCTTCAGTAAGGTTTTTTTTAATCCATTAATTGGACCTTACATTGGCGGTCTTATGCTACGGAGCACTCTTTCATTTTATTTTAGTCCTCTATTAGTGGACAGGGGAGACAGGACTCACAGGCTTCTTCTATTAGTGGACAGGAGAAACAGGACTCACAGGCTTCTTCTATTAGTGGACAGGAGAGACAGAACTCACAGGCTTATTCTATTAGTAGACAGGACTCACAAGCCTCTTCTATTAGTGGACAGGAGAGACAGGACTCACAGGCTTCTTCTATTAGTAGACAGGACTCACAGGCTTCTTCTATTAGTGGACAGGGGAGACAGGACTCACAGGCTTCTTCTATTAGTGGACAGGGGAGACAGGACTTACAGGCTTCTTCTATTAGTGGACAGGAGAGACAGAACTCACAGGCTTCTTCTATTAGTAGACAGGACTCACAAGCCTCTTCTATTACTGGACAGGAGAGACAGGACTCACAGGCTTCTTCTATTAGTTGACAGGACTCACAGGC
The DNA here is from genome assembly GCF_029499605.1 of Hyla sarda. Taxonomy (NCBI): domain Eukaryota; kingdom Metazoa; phylum Chordata; class Amphibia; order Anura; family Hylidae; genus Hyla; species Hyla sarda. The sequence continues at coordinate 86,443,923 of NC_079199.1, read as the reverse complement.
TTCTTCTATTAGTAGACAGGACTCACAGGCTTCTTCTATTAGTAGACAGGACTCACAGGCTTCTTCTATTAGTAGACAGGACTCACAGGCTTCTTCTATTAGTAGACAGGACTCACAGGCTTCTTCTATTAGTAGACGGGACTCACAGGCTTCTTCTATTAGTAGACAGGAGAGACAGGACTCACAGGCTTCTTCTATTAGTAGACAGGACTCACAGGCTTCTTCTATTAGTAGACAGGACTCACAGGCTTCTTCTACTAGTGGACAGGAGAGACAGGACTCACAGGCTTCCTCTAATAGTGGACTAGAAAAGGCTGTTTGATGCCTTTTTTTAGTGTGCAGAGGAAGCAGGACTCAAAACCTTTCTTTTCTACTCCCCATCCCAACACTGCAGAATATTATCTATTGTTAATGCTACAGGAAAAAACTACTGGTGATCCCCATCCATGCACACTACTTCTGCAGTATATAAGGTGTCAATGATGGTTTGCAGAAGAACATGGAGATCCTGGGTAGTCGCCTATGGGCCCTAATACACTGCCTAGCAATTAGCTGACAAACGGCAAAAGCTTAACTAGACGGCTGATCGGGTCAATTTTACCCACCGGCCATCGGTCACACATTTCCCCATGTAATAGGGAATATGTGGCTGATGGCTAACTGAAGCAAAGGGTCGCAAGATCACAAAGCCATGTAGTAGGCTTGATAAACGAACACCGATCTACAAGGTTGGCCCATGTTTACTAAACAGCTCGTGCCATGTTATACGGCCCTTAAAAAGCTAACTCTATTAGAAACCCCATTTTTTCTGTCTAGTTTGGTCAAATCTTCATTGCTAAAACCGGTGAACATTGATACATTCTAAAAATCAAGATCAAGATTCTAAAAACAAAGATCAAGACGCCTTCAGTTTTTATCCAATAATGTTACTGATCTCCTCCTACAGGGCCTCGGGACTGATGACAGTACTCTTAGACGTATCCTTGTTTCTCGCAGTGAGGTTGATTTATTGAGCATCCGGGTGGCATACAGAAGGAAATATGGAAAATCCCTCTATTCAAGCATTCAGGTAATGCATGTTGTGTACATGAAAAATCCTAAATGATAATCCACTTTAACCCCTTAAGGACACAGCTCATTTTGACCTTGAGGATAAAGCCAATTTTCATTTTTGCACTTTAGTTTTTTCATAGTCACCATAATAATTTAAGAGCCATAACACTTTTGAATTTCCATCCACAGATCCATATGAGGCTTTTTTTTTTTGCCCAACCAATTGTACTTTGTAGTGACACCTTTCATTTTACCTTTCATTTTAAAATGTATGGCGCAACGGAAAAAATATTATTTGTGGAGAGAAATTGTAATCCACAATTTTGCAAATTTTGGGGGGGTTTCATTTTTACGCAGTGCACTTTACAGTAAAACTGACATGTTATCTTTATTCTGTGGATCAATACAATTAAAATTATACTCATGGTTACAACAAAATGTTATGTTAAAATTGCCCTATTCTGACCCCTATAACTGTATTATTGTTTTGTATACAGGGCTGTACGAGGACCCAATTCTTGCTCCCTGATCTGCAGTTTTTATACCACTTTCGTGTATACCTAACCTTTTGATCACTTCTTTTTTAATTATTTATGCTGTTCACCATATTGGATCATTAACATTATATTTTAATAGTTTGGATACTTCCGCACACAGTGATACCAAATATTGGGGGTTTCTTTTCACTTTTTTTTTTTTTTTAGTTGTAAAATTGGAAAAGAGACTGAAGGGTTAATAGCAGGCATCAGCATAATTACTGATGTCTGCCATTACCAGTGGCTCCCTGGCTGCTGACAGCAGCTGGGACTTGTGGTCTATAAAGCGAGTGAAGACTGTGGTCTATAAAGCGAGTTTTTTCTTTAAAAAACCTTTGATTTAAAACACGAATCCTAGAAGTGTCACCAGGCGTCTCAGGCTCCCCTAGGTATGAATTTTCTCAATGTTATTTCAAAGATCTGAGCAGGAGGGGGCACTGTTGTATTGGTTTCCATAGGACTAAGTGCCTGTCAGCCCGAGTGGTAAAAAGTGGTACTTCGATTGGCATGTTGCAGAATTGGGTCCTGGTTAGATGTTCTCACAACAGCAGATCTATTATCATTATCAGCAAGAAGAGCTTTATGAAACATCTACTTTATAAAAGATGTAGAAGAGAGGATATATTCTTTCTAAGCAGAATGTATAAGGGACAGGTCAGTCCGGCACTGACAAGACTAAGGTGAGGTAGCTACTGAAGGAATGCAACAGTGAAATCTGGGTAACAGGTGGCAAAAGGTGGTGCAATGTCCGTATAGGTAAATTAAGAAAATAGATATAGAACACAGGACAGCACTCACCATCCAACTTCAGCTTTTATTCAAGTGGGACGTGCAATGACATCAGGTGTGTGCCAAGGTGGAGGCAGGGAGCACAGCCGGGACAGACTGTTTCACGCTATTCAAGCGCTTCTTCAAGCCGGTGTACACCGGCTTGAAGAAGCGCTTGAATAGCGTGAAACAGTCTGTCCCGGCTGTGCTCCCTGCCTCCACCTTGGCACACATCTGATGTCATCACACGTCCTGCTTGAATAAAAGCTAAAGTTGGATGGTGAGTGCTGTCCTGTGTTCTATATCTATTTTGTTTATATTGTTTCTAAGCATGCTATATGCTTTGTAGCTATATCAATGTACTTTTTGTACATGTCTCTTTCAGAGTGATACCAAGGGGACTCATCGCTCCGCATTGCTCTTGTTGTGCAGAGCAGAAGATATATAAATTGTGTCGTCATAGCGTTTCATGAACATGAGGACTATGTGATCTGACATGAACAGTCAGCAGAAGAGATGGCCGCCATATTTTTCTGACCTGGCTGTCCCCTCCGGCTGAGTGAATGGTCACCCACCATTTTGCTCACATTTATTGGAGGTCTTAATAAAAGTATCTTTTATAAACTTGTTCTTCTCTTATATTCAGTTTTGTTTGGGAATCGTATCAGCAAATATCTTGCCACAATGGCCATAATACGCCTGCAGACACCAAGATACATGCATCTGGCCCTCTCCTCCTATGTGCTGAGGTTTACAGGACCATGAGGACTTACACTTATCAGAGCCCTATGGATTATACACATCACCCATCAACAGTATCAGGCCCACATGTACTGCACCCTATAGTATCAGACCCATACTGCACTTCATTGCTTCTGTTCCTTACGTACTGCACCACCATAGTATGAGCCCCTGGTATACTGCATCACCAAAGTATTAATTTCACATATACAGCACCCCCCCCCCCAAAGTATCAGTTCTTTATATACTGCTCTCCCCATAGTAATAGACCCTAAAAACTGAACTGCCTATTGTATCAGCTACTCATATACTTCACCCCCACTGTATCAGCCTCCTTATATACTGCTCCCCCACAGTATCAGATTCTCATATACTGCATCCCACCAAAGAATTAACCCCCAAGTGTGAGAAACCAGCTTTTCCACCACCCAGATTACCATGACAGCAAGGAATGTGATAAACTCCTCCTAGTGGTAGTCACATTAATTAGTGAATTTTCTTATGTAAGCCCCTTTTAGAAAATAGACCACCACAAATATATTACCCTTTGTACCGTTAACTTTACTAGTTACTATCCCATATTATTTAGGGACACCTACTGATATTAAAGGGGTATTCCGGCCCTAAGACATCTTATCCCCTATCCAAAGGATAAGGGATAAGATGTCTGATCGCGGGGGTCCTGCTGCTGGGGACCCCCCCAATCTCTCATGCAACACCCACCTGTCTCAGCTGCACGGAGCAACAATAGCTCAGTGTCTGAAGACTCACGACCACGGGGCCAGAGTATCGTGACATCACGTCACACCCCACCCCCTAAATGAAAGCCTATGAGAGGGGGCGTGATGGCTGAGACAGGTGGGTGTGGAATGACAGATTGCGGGGGTCAACAGCAGCGGAACCCCCTGCGATCAGACATCTTATCACCTATCCTTAGGATAGGGGATAAGATGTCTTAGGGCCGGAGTACCCCTTTAACAATTGTGCCATTCACATCTACCCATCTCCATAGGAAAACATACAACATGAATCCAATCTATGCTTTGGTATTTCACACCCTAGCTTTTCTGAGGTAAGTAAAACAAATTTTATTTATTTAATTATTATTATTTTATTTTTTTAAATACATTTTTATGAGATTTATTTTCAGGAATATGTGATAAAGATTAAAAGAGGCAGAAGGTAACAAAACAGAAAAAAGGATACACCTTAGGATAATGCAAATGATTTATACAATATAATATTTCCATAATATACATAAGTAAAGAAACACACCAGAGATGTCTGTACACGATCTGAATGGGGAACCCATGATGATGCATTTATATGAAGTACATATAATGGGTAATGGTTACCAGGCAGACCCTAAAAAGTTATAGGCCCAGATTTATCAAACTGTGTGAGAGAAAAAAAAGAGGGATTTTCCCACAGCGACCAATCACAGCTCAGCTAACAAGCTATTAGTTGCTGCATGTCATAAGTCTACACAGCCAACAAAACAGACTGATGGTTCATATAGAATTAGAGTCTTTTAATAGCACAGTACCTAGAAAACAATAATAAAAAAAAATCTTAATAATTGTCATTGCATTATGTTCCTATGCATAATGTAGGCGAGTCCATGTAAATATGGAAGTACTTTTTATAATAATAGTTTAGTCGTGAACATAACAAATCCCAAAGTCAGAAAGAAGGAGCAGTTCTGGAGGACAACAGTAGAGGCACTATTGCAAACAATTCCCAATCTCATGACCACTCCAGCAACATCAAATGTAAGATTTCCAAAATTGCAGACTGAATCTGTTGCACAGCCTTGAAGTTTAGTACCAAGACCTGGTCCCACTGGAAGAAAAAAAAAATGTAAATGTAAAATTTTTTTTTTCCTATTGCAATGCATCATATAGCCATATTGGAAAATGATGGGGTGCCAGTCACATCTCATAATAATGCCGTAAGCATACAGTACATGCATACCTCATAATGACAAATTTTATATTACAGTAAAGAGAAGAAAAGGGATTTTGAGGAAACACATGGATTAATGTACAGTATTATAGGCTACCACGCCACTGCAGCTTTCGGTTGGACAATGGTCATGCACCACTGGGACAAGGATAAGCACCCAGCTAGGACGCCAACTCCTACCAGGCAGCAGGGAAGGGGGCTGTGTTGCAACTTTCTGTCTGTCACAAGCATGGACGGCTTCAGGACACATACACAGGACATGTGCTATATTGCGTCTGCTTCTGCATCCTCAGCATGCCTACTTGTGAGTGAGAACTACAGTGGAGCATAAAGATAATGGCTCTATACCCTGCCATTTACTCTGGCAGGCCATATGGTCCTTTAGGCCTGTAGCCTACAGGAGGCTGGGAACGTCTCAGGATGTGTGAAGCTGGACATCCCCATTCCCATGCAACTTTGCATGGGAATAGGTGGGGGGGTCTACCTATCTTTTAGATGCCTACTATATTGCTCAGATGTTCCTACTAAGTGGGATCTGCAATATAAGGAACTCTACTTACCTACAATATATTTACTCTATGGGAGATTGAGTCTAGCTACCTATCTACAATATACTTACTACATAGGGGTGGTCTACGTACCTACTACATGGGGCACAAAGAAGTCTAATTATTCCTGTATGAAGGCATGTAAGAGGCACAAAACGGCGAACTATTCAAAAAGGGAATATATTTCTGTGTGAGGGTATTAAAGAGGGCCTCTTTTGCTGTGTGAGGCACAAAGTAAGCACTGTTGCTATGTAGGGCACCATTACTGTTTAGGGTACTTTAGACTGGGAGTTTGAACAGAGATGGATAGAAGGTAGGAAACATGGTCTTAGAGGTCTTAGTTATCACATTTTAGTGACCCAGCTGCCGGAGAAATTTAAAAACCGGCTGTATCCCCACTGGACCCATGTTGAATCTCATTCACTTAAATGCGCAGACCGGAGTCAGATAGTGACTCTGTTTGGGTCATTTTTGCACCATATCCGGTTTTGTGGCTGGACTGAAAACCGTGGTATGGTGTCGGTTGCTAAAACGTGGTGTGAATGCTCCCTTATTCTGACAGGCTACAGAGTTCATTTTAATAACAGGGCAGATAATCTGTATTGCCAATGCAGTCCATTGTTGCATTAAGGGCTGATTTTACAAGAGGACTTAAGGGAACAGAGAGTGGATTAAGGCAACATGTCAGACTCTTTCTCTTCCTTGGGCACCAAAATACCTTGTCCTGCCCAGTGGTACTAATCTACCGTATCTATCTTGTTACTTTCATAACTGTGAACAGTACAAAGTTTGTTACTTTCATAAAAGTGAAAAGTACAAAGTTTGTACATGGAAAGATCTGCAAGATACAAGAAGAGCATACACGTACACAAATGACAAATGTTCTCAGGCTGGTGTAGACTGTAGAGAGGTTAAAGATTCTGAATAGTCTAATATTACAAAGAATGGAAAAATATACAACTTTAAGGGGTACTCCTAAATGTTTTCAACTCAACTGGTGCCAGAAAATTATTCAGATTATGCTCCAGAGGAAGTTGTGTAGTTCTTTCCAGTCTGACCACAGTGCTCTCTGCTGCCATCTCTGTCCGTGTCAGGAATTGTTCAGTGCATTAGCAAATCCCCATAGCAAACCTCTCCTGCTCTGGACGGCTGTGGCAGCAGAGAGCACTGTGGTTAGACTTCTGCCTTGGGGTCAAAAATTTGAATGAAAAACTGCCTCTTTGTCTCCTATGTTACATGTAAATCATCTACAATATGCTGATGACAGATCTGTACTTATGAGTCTCTATTTAATATGAGTACATCTAGCCTATGAAAGGGCTAAGGATCTTGTGTGGTCATTAACTTCATGAGGACAGGGACATTTTTCATTTTTGCACTTACATTTTTTCCTCCTCCTCTTCTAAAAATCTACCTACAGACTCATATGAGGGATTGTTTTTTTGCGCCACCAATTTTACTTTGTAATGACATCATTCATTTTACCACAAAATCTATGGCAAAACCATAGAAAATTGAAAAAAAAAAAAGCGCCATTTCATAAATTTTGAGGGCTTTCAATTCCACACAGTGCACTTTTTGGTAAAAAAGACACCTTATATTTATTATGTAGGTCCATACGATTAAAATGATGCCCAACTTATGTAGGTTTGGTTTTGTTTTACTTCTTTTAAAAAAATTATAATTTCTTTTACAAAAATTAGCATGTCTTAAAATGTTCACTTCCGAACCCTATAACCTTAAAATTTTTCCATATATGGGGATGTGTGAGGGCTCATTTTTTGTGCTGTGAAGTATATAAGAAAAACTATTTAACCCCTTTCCTAATAAAAGTTTGAATCACCCCCCTTTTCCCATAAAAAAAAAATGTAAACAAAAATAAACATATGTGGTATGTAAACTATAAAAATGTAATGTTACTTTAACCGCACGGTTAATGGCTTATATGTAAAAAAATACCAGTCCAGAATTGCATATTTTTGTTCACTTTGTATACCCTAAAAAAATGTATAAAAAGTTATCAAAAAATCCCATCAAAACAAAAATGGTACCGATAAAAACTACATTTTATCGGTACCATTTTTGTTTTGATGGGATTTTTTGATAACTTTTTATACATTTTTTTTAGGGTATACAAAGTGAACAAAAATATGCAATTCTGTACTTTGTTTTTTTTTTTTACATATAAGCCATTAACCGTGCGGTTAAAGTAACATTACATTTTTATAGTTTACATACCACATATGTTTATTTTTGTTTACATTTTTTTTATGGGAAAAGGGGGATGATTCAAACTTTTATTGGGAAAAGGGTTAAATAGTTTTTCTTATATACTTCTTTAAAAAAAATTCACATTTCATTAAAGAAACTGCCTTTGAAAATCCTACCCCTAGGGGTCCCCATACCTTATGGGACACTGATGAGCCCCACAGCAGCATGAGCATGTCCAAAGGTCATGGACAGGAGATGGATGATTGACAAGGATGCAGGAGGAACACAGCCTGCAGCACCACTGCTGTTACACTGAGTTTTACCAACCAGGTGCCTCCAGCTAATGAAAACTACAACTCCAAGCATGCCTGAACAGTAAAAAGATATCTAGGCATACTGGGAGCTGTAGGCACATAGCTGAATTCAGCACTGCTGCAAAAAAAAGAGTTACCCAAACACTGTACCTCCAACTATTTCAAAACTACAAGTCCCAGCATTACAGGACTGGCAAAGGATGATACACATGAATGACAAAGGGAAAATATATAAGAAGTATGTATAAAAAGACATTGTACTTTTAGCACTTAATATATTAATAAACTTACACTTAAGTTCATATTTTAAAAAGCAATAAAGTCATGATGAGATCTGTCAACAACAAATTTGCCACTTGTTGACAGTTTCTAGGAGCCACAGAAGATTTTTAAATACCCACTTGTATAGGTATTAACCCCTTAACGACGCAGGACGTATATTTACGTCCTGCGCCGGCTCCCGCGATATGAAGCGGGATCGCGCCGCAATCCTGCATCATATCGCGTCGGTCCCGGCGCTCATCAACGGCCGGGACCCGCGGCTAATACCACACATCGCCGATCGCGGCGATGTGCGGTATTAACCCTTTAGAAGCGGCGGTCAAAGCCGCCGCTTCTAAAGTGAAACTGAAAGTGACCCGGCTGCTCAGTCGGGCTGTTCGGGACCGCCGCGGTGAAATCGCGGCAGCCTGAACAGCTGACCGGACACCGGGAGGGCCCTTACCTGCCTCCTCGGTGTCCAATCGACGAATGACTGCTCCGTGCCTGAGATCCAGGCAGGAGCAGTCAAGCGCCGATAATGCTGATCACAGGCGTGTTAATACACGCCTGTGATCAGGATGAGAGATCAGTGTGTGCAGTGTTATAGGTCCCTATGGGACCTATAACACTGCAAAAAAAAATAAAAAAAAAGTGTTAATAAAGGTCATTTAACCCCTTCCCTAATAAAAGTTTGAATCACCCCCCTTTTCCCATAAAAAAATAAAACAGTGTAAAAAAAAAAATAAATAAACATATGTGGTATCGCCGCGTGCGTAAATGTCCGAACTATAAAAATATATCATTAATTAAACCGCACGGTCAATGGCGTACGCGCAAAAAAATTCCAAAGTCCAAAAAAGCGAATTTTGGTCACTTTTTATACCATTATAAAAATGAATAAAAAGTGATCAAAAAGTCCGATCAAAACAAAAATCATACCGATAAAAACTTCAGATCACGGCGCAAAAAATGAGTCCTCATACCGCCCTGTACATGGAAAAATAAAAAAGTTATAGGGGTCAGAAGATGACATTTTTAAACGTATACATTTTCCTGCATGTAGTTATGATTTTTTCCAGAAGTGCGACAAAATCAAACCTATATAAGTAGGGTATCATTTTAACCGTATGGACCTACAGAATAATGATAAGGTGTAATTTTTACCGAAATATGCACTGCGTAGAAACGGAAGCCCCCAAAAGTTACAAAATGGCGTTTTTTTTCGATTTTGTCGCACAATGATTTTTTTCCGTTTCGCCGTGCATTTTTGAGTAAAATTACTAATGTCACTGCAAAGTAGAATTGGCGACGCAAAAAATAAGCCCTAATATGGATTTTTAGGTGGAAAATTGAAAGGGTTATGATTTTTAAAAGGTAAGGAGGAAAAAACGAAAGTGCAAAAACGGAAAAACCCTGAGTCCTTAAGGGGTTAAGATTTTTCTGATACAAATGAAGGCTCACCAAGAGGAGCCATCACAATATCCTTGTATATTTCACGTTATCCTAAATGTTGACTGTGACTATTTTTGTATTGCTCACACATTTTACTTACACGTGGTTAGCTCCACACTAGCACAGTTTTTCTCATCTCCTGTGCATGCAATATTACATTGGTTCTGAGATGATGAAGCGCACGTCGGACAGGTCACACCATTCTTCAACACGCTACTGGATGGCACTGAAAGTTAAGTCGATAGACTAATAAAATGCATATTTATTAATAGTTAAAGTGATACTCCACTTCTTTGTTAAAGGGGTACTCCGCTGCTCAGCGTTTGGAACAACCTGTTACGAACGCCGGAGACGGGAGCTCGTGACTTCGTAGCCCTGCCCCCTCATGATGTCACGCCACGCCCCCTCAATGCAAGTCTATGGGAGGGGGCGTCACGCCCCCTCCCATAGACTTGCATTGAGGGGTCGGGGTGTGATGTCATTAGGGGCGGGGCTAGGACGTCAAAAGCTCCCGTCGCCGGCTCCAGCGTTCGGAACAGTTTGTTCCAAACGCTGAGCAGTGGAGTACCCCTTTAAAACATCTTCATAAGTGGGTGTTCTTACATTCCGCTATGTTGATTCTGTTCATGAAGACAAAGCTAGGAACTGATCAAAAAATGGAAGACTGGTATAAAGGAAAGACTTCGTCTCTTTTTAAAACTCATTCCTGACTTTGGCTTCAAAAACTGCATAAAAAAGCACCTGGCGGGCAAATGGGTTTGCTGGGTGCTAATGCTGGCCCTATATCAGGGCTAACTGGAGTGAGGTGAGTATGCTTTATATTATTATTTTACACCCCTAGCAGGCTGTAGTTTCTTAACTAAATCCAAATATCAATTTAAAAGGGTACTCCAGTGGAATTTGTTTTATTTTTAATCAACATGTTCCAGAAAATTAAACAGATTTGTAGATTTCTTCGTTTTTAAAAATCTTAATCCTTCTAGTACTTAGCTGCTGTATGCTCCACAAGCAGTTCTTTTCTTTTTGAATTTCTTTTCTGTCTGGCCACAGTGCTCTCTGCTGACACCTCTGTCCATATCAGGAACTGTCCAGAGCAGGAACAAATCCCCATAGCAAACCTATCCTGCTCTGGACAGTTCCTGACATGGACAGAGGTGTCAGCAGAGAGCACTGTGGTCAGACTGAAAATAAATTCAAAAAGAAAAGAACTGCTTGTGCAGCATACAGCAGCTGATACGTACTGGAAGGATTAAAATATTTAAATAGAAGTAATTTACAAATCTGTTTCTTGCATTAGTTGATTAAAAAAAATGTTTTTCCACTAGAGTACCCCTTTAACCTTTTATTGTAGAATAACATTTTAATATATAAATGCCTACTGCAACTCTCTATGCCTATAATTTCATATAATGGTAGACAAAGATTTCCTTTCACAATGTATTTACTGTACGTGCCGCCATGCAGGCTCCATGCAAGTGAGTGTGCATGAGGCCTAATTCTGTGTATAATAAGATATATACATACATTTAAGACCATCTGGCATGCAGCCATCTGTTTTGCAGCAAGATGTAGAGAGCAGAGCCCTTCCAGTTGACGTAATACTCCCAGATATTCCACATGTTGCCTCATTGGGTGCGCATGATCGCCCAAATAGAGCGTAATCTCCTGTGTTTTGATATGGACAAAAACATACATCACAAAAGTTGTTAACAAGTGATTTAAGGCCAAGCCTACACAAAACTATTCACAACCAGTTTTCTAATGTTATTCATTGTTAAAGAGTTACTCCGCTATCCAGCATCCGGAACATTGAGTTCCGAACGCTGTGTGCGGGCTTCCGTGTTCACGCCCGCCCCCACGTGATGTCACGTCACGTCCCGCCCACTCAACGCAAGTCAATGAGAGGGGGCACACACCCTTCCCATAGACTTTCATTGAGGGTGCAGGCAGTGACGTCACGAGGGGGCAGGTGTGTACACGGAAGCCCACACACAGCGTTCGGAACTCAATGTTCCAGATGCTGGTGAGCGGAGTAACCCTTTAAGATGGCTGACAGCAGTGTCACATGTTTGTAACCTGCAAATACAACATACTTACCTTCTCTCCTTGGTTTTCTGGAAATCTTCCAAAATAGAGGAGGCCTCCTGGACACCAGGGGAAGCAGGCTAGTCTCCAGCAAGGAGTGCTCACAGATGTCACTAGGGGTGACTGCATATGGACATCTATCCTTTTAGTTGATGTCTATTGGGATCCATATAGCAGTGAATCTGGTTGTCATATTCAGACCTGAGTTTACGGACTCCTCTCCAAGGTAACTTGAGGTTAGTAAGAAACCACAAAACTAAACAATTCCAGTTTCCGGCTGCACAGGTGGGGGACCAAGAGGGTTTGTCCATATTTAGAATATGACTTCCCGTCTTTGGTCCAAACTAAATGTTTGTATTTGTCACTTCTCTTGTTCGATGATTTGTACATATAACATTGGTTTATCATTGTACTTTCTATTTTTCTGTGAAGTTAAAGGGGTTGAGTTTTTTATTCGCTCATTTCCAAACTGCTGCAATTAAAATGATAAACTTTGACTTGTCTTCTGCCACTGGTGTCGCTCTCCTGTCCTCCAGTCTTCTTCCTGCTTATGAGGCCCGACATGTCACACTGCGGCTCATCTTATCGCAAGCGGCACCAATTTTCCAACTCGGATGGTGATTGGCTAAGCAGCGGTGTAATTTATTGGGCTCAAAACATCACACTGCCTCTCAGCCTATCATTGGCCGAGCCGGGACATCACAGGTGAGTATGGGCATAATATTCTTGGCGGAGTTCCTCAGCAGGAAGAGTCTATATCACAAGAACCGTAAACTCTGTGTATCATCCTTTCTCACAGCGCACTGTACTGAATTTTGAGGCAGAGTTTAGAATTTAAGACTATTTTGGTCCTAACAAAATTACTTTATCAGGCATCATGTCTACAGTGAGATCTTGTTTAGCATGCAAGCAACCCGAATTGTATCTAATCTCAAAGACACAGAGTGGGGGCAATAAGGTAGGGGTCTGAACACATGTCCCTATTGACAGGTTGACTTTCATGCTATAGCTGTGGAAGAGACACCATAGTTGCTGAATATGTTTATAAGGGGAACTCTGGGCCATATTGTAAATGGGGGCAGTCGGCTGTCCTTGTTTATTAAGGTTCTTTGCTGGTAGTGTGAGTAGACTCCTTGTGATCAGTTACTACTATGAAGGATCTGATGGTTATATGGGTGCATGATCTTTACATATAGGCTGACTTCATATATATATATATATATATATATATATATATATATATATATATATATATATATATATATATATGGTACAGACCAAAAGTTTGGACACACCTTCTCATCCAAAGAGTTTTCTTTATTTTCATGACTATGAAAATTGTAAATTCACACTGAAGGCATCAAGACTATGAATTAACACATGTGGAATTATATACATAACAAAAAAGTGTGAAACAACTGAAAATATGTCATATTCTAGGTGGAAAGTGTCCCCAAGTGCAGTCACAAAAACCATCAAGAGCTACATAGAAACTGGCTCACATGCGGACCGCCTCAGGAAAGGAAGACCAAGAGTTACCTCTGCTGCGGAGGATAAGTTCATCCGAGTCACCAACCTCAGAAATCGCAGGTTAACAGCAGCTCAGATTAGAGACCAGGTCAATGCCGCACAGAGTTCTAGCAGCAGACACATCTCTAGAACAACTGTTAAGAGGAGACTGTGTGAGGCCTTCAAGGTAGAATATCTGCTAGGAAACCACTGCTAAGGACAGGCAACAAGCAGAAGAGACTTGTTTGGGCTAAAGAACACAAGGAATGGACATTAGACCAGTAGAAATCTGTGCTTTGGTCTGATGAGTCCAAATTTGAGATCTTTGATTCCAACCACCGTGTCTTTGTGCGACGCAGAAAAGGTGAACAGATGGACTCTACATGCCTGGTTCCCAGCGTGAAGCATGGAGGAGGAGGTGTGATGGTGTGGGGGGGCTTTGCTGGTGACACTGTTGGGGATTTATTCAAAATTGAAGGCATACTGAACCAGCATGGCTACCACAGCATCTTGCAGCGGCATGCTATTCCATTTGGTTTGCGTTTAGTTGGACCACCATTTTTCAACAGGACAATGACCCCAAACACACCTCCAGGCTGTGTAAGGGCTATTTGACCAAGAAGGAGAATGATGGGGTGCTGCACCAGATGACCTGGCCTCCACAGTCACCAGACCTGAACCCAATGAAGGCAAAAGGGCCAACAAGTGCTAAGCATCTCTGGGAACTCCTTCAAGACTGTTGGAAGACCATTTCAGGTGACTACCTCTTGAAGCTCATCAAGAGAATGAGTGTGCAAAGCAGTAATCAAAGCAAAAGGTGACTACTTTGAAGAGCCTAGAATATGACATATTTTCAGTTGTTTCACACTTTTTTGTTATGTCTATAATTCCACATGTGTTAATTCATAGTTTTGATGCCTTCAGTGTGAATCTACAATGTTCATAGTCATGAAAATAAAGAAAACTTTGAATGAGAAGGTGTGTCCAAACTTTTGTTCTGTACTGTACATATATATATATATATATATATATATATATACATACACACATATATATATATATATATATATATATATATATATATATACATATCAACCCTTTTGTAACTTTTTACTTTTCCAATTTGAAGCTTTGAAGCTGGATTAAACATTTACCAGGCAAAGCCATACTTATCACATGAATGGTGACCTGTGACCAGGACAGGTACATCTTTAACAGTTTAAAGGGCACACAAGTCCAATATTATTACAAAGTTTATTTCAGGACTATTATCATATTCTTTTATAACTGTACCCGATTATTATCGGGATGGGCTAAACTTTAACTATAGTGTATCCCATGATTATCACTAATGGGAGTATTTAAGTCATATCAATGAGGATCCAGACGATAAAGGTGACAGCCTGTCTTGGGATGAAAGATCTTAAAGGGGTACTCCAGTGCTCCAAAATGTTAAAAATGTTTGGAACCGGAGGCCGTGATCGTGCCGTTGTCCGACACGCCCTCTCCCATAGAAATGAATGGAGGGGGAATGGTGTGATATCACGAGGGGTGTCACCGTGAAGTCATGACCACTGCCACAAGGACCTGATGTTTGTTTAGAACACTGGGTGCTGTTGTAGATTGTGGGCGCCCAGCAGCGGGACCCCTGCGATCAGACATCTTATCCCCTTGTAAATAATCATAATGCTCACTAACGTTATGTTTGCTGGCAATGTTTGTTACTCTACTGGCACACCCTCTTTCCTATATACCCGCAGCATCCCGTTTGTAATCAGTCCCCGGAGCGTGTTCGCTCCGGGACTGATTACCGGCGACTACAGGGCGGGCGGCATGTGACGTCACGCCCCCGTCCCCGTGTGATGTCATGCTCCGCCCCTCAATGCAAGCCTACGGGAGGGGGCGTGATAGCTGTCACGCCCCCTCCCGCAGCCTTGCATTGAGGGGCGGAGTGTGACATCACACGGGGGCGGGGGCGTGACGTCACACGCCGCCCGCCCTGTAGTCGCCGGTAATCAGTCCCGGAGCGAACACGCTCCGGGGACTGATTAAAAACGGGGTGCCGCGTGCATTATCCCGGGGGTCCCCAGCGGCGGGACTCCCGCGATCAGGCATCTTATCCCCTATCCTTTGGATAGGGGATAAGATGTCTAAGCACCGGAGTACCTCTTTAAGGCTGCCTAGAAAAGGATTCAATCCTGTCAGACTAACCTGGTCAGCTTTTATGAGGAGGTGAACTCAAGTCTGGGTGACCACCATTTAAATACACATAGCCACTCTAGTTTAATGTGCTCTACAACAGACTACCTTTGCATGACGGAAGAAGCAAGAGCTGCAAAAGCAGTATGCAATAAGAAAATAAGTAAGACAAGAGGGAAAGGTCCAGAAAAAACAAATGGAAGTGAAAAACTGTGAACTAGTTCAGGAGCAGGAGAAAACCAGGGGCGGACTGACCAGCCGGTCCGATCGGTTGTCGTCCGAGGGCTCGGCTGGGTACAGGGCCCGCCACTCCTGAGGATCCAGGACACTTGTCCCGGATCCCCAGTGGAAAGCGCTGCCTTCTCCTGTATGTGCGATACACGCACAAACAGGAGAAGGCGTCCCCTCTGTGTGAGCCGCATCTGCAACTTACACAGAGGAGACGTGACCTCCGCGCCCACGGTGGGCAGGCACCGATGACGTCACTCATCAGCGCCTGCACTGTGGAGGAAGGAAGACATGGGCCCCTGCTGCGTTCAGGAGAAGATTGCTGCGTTGGACACATACAGGTGAGCATAATTTCTTTTAACCTGGGAAGGGGAGGGGGGGGGGGGGAGAAACTCTGCTGCCTACACCTACTGGGGGAGGGGGACTCTAACTCTGTTTCTTACACCTACTTGTGGGGGGGGTGGACTCTAGCTCTGCTATCTACACCTACTGGGGGAGGGGGGAAACTCTGCTGCCTGCACCTACTGTGGGGGACTCTAACTCTGCTGTCTACACCTACTGGGGGGGGGGGGGGAGTTGGGTACTCTAGCTGCTGCCTGCACATGCTGGGGGGGACTCTAACTCTGCTGCCTACACCTACTGGGGGGACTCTAATTCTGCTGCCTACACCTCCTGGGGGAGGGGGCTCTAACTCTGCTGCCTACACCTAATGGGGGAAGGGGACTCTAACTCTGCTGTCTACACTTACTGTGGGGGGGACCCTGCTGCCTACACCTACTGTGGGGGTACCCTGCTGCCTACACCTACTGTGGGGGGACCCTGCTGCCTACACCTACTGTGGGGGGACCCTGCTGCCTACACCTACTGTCAGGGGACCCTGGGGGGGGGGAAACTGGAAAAATGCAGAGTCTGACATGCTTGTCCTGCAGATGTTAAGAGATCGACATGGCGGTCTGATCCGGACAGAGAAGAAAAGGAAAGAGGACGCCACTGATCAGAAAATATGTAATTGTGAGTTCCTAGATGTAACTATAGTCACTTATATGGTACAGATCTTGTGTACAGCTGATATCTACCACCATATGGTCATGTATATAATCAATTATATGGTATAAAGATCCTGTGTACAGCTGATATCTACCGCTATATGGTCCTGTATATAATCACTTATATTGTATACAGATCTCTGTACAGCTGATATATACGGCCATATGGTCCTGTATATAATCACTTATATTGCATACAGATTCTGTATAGTATACTGGTCTGTGTATAGTGGTTTTATTCAGTACAGTATGGCGGTATTATCCAGTTATTGTGTGGTGGTAAATAGTTACTCCTTATATACTGGTATTATTGGTCATGGATAATTATTTTACCTACCTTAAAGGGGTATTCCGGCCCTAATACATCTTATCCCCTATCCAAAGGATAGGGTATAAAATGTCTGATCGCAGGGGGGGGGGGTCCCGCAGCTGGGGACCCCTGCGATCTGTCATTCCACACCCACAGGGGGGCGGAGTCGTGATGTCACGATATTCCGGCCCGTAGTCGTCATGCTTCACACTTGAAGCCTCCAGCACTGTGGAGCACTCACAAAGGTGGGTGCGGGATGACAGATCGCGGGGGTCCCTAGTGGTGGGACCCCTGCGATCAAACATCTTATCACCTATCCTTTGGATAGGGGATAAGATGTATTAGGGCCAGAGTACCCCTTTAAAGTTAGTTTATATTTGGGTAGAATAGGGGCAAAAGTGTGACCAGCAGCAGAGCATCTCAGGGGGCTTTTACGTTTTTTTGGTCCTGGGGCCCTGAGTGTTTCAGTCCGCCCCTGGAGAAAACCAATGTGGATATATAAAAATTTAAAGGTTGCAATAAATAACAACAAAAAAAGAAAGCATATAAGCTACTGTAACAATAATGCAGTGCAAAAGAATTAAAAAACTATAGAGAGAAAGCTAAATATGTAAAAACATGTAAAGGCAGCGAAGCTGGTGATAGAAAAACAGATTGGTAAAAAGGTGAAAACAAAGTGTTGGCACTTTAAAAAGTATAAGGGAGGAATTAGGGAGGGTGATAAGGAGAAAGTGAATGTATTAAAGGGTACCTCTCATCAAAAAAGCTTTTGATATATTATAGATTAATGTATGCAGAATAACTTTACAATTGCATGTTATTAAAAAATATGCTTCTTTCTATTTAATTTTCCACTTTGAAGAAATGACCACTAGGGGTCTCCCTACCAGTCCTGGCAGCAAGCATTTCAGACTCATGCTGGAGTCCTAAACACTACGAGCTGCCAGTCTGCTTTGTTCACAAAGGAGAACACTCAGAGCTGCCAGCCTGCTTTGTTCACAGCCTGTTTGGCTGTGAACAAAGCAGGCTGGCAGCTCTGAGTGTTTAGGACTCCAGCATGAGTCAGAAATGCTTGCTGACAGGACTGATCGGGAAAAATACAATAGAAAGAAGCGTATTTTTCATTAACATGCTATTGGAAAGTTATTCAACATTCATTAATCTAAAATATATCAAAAGTTTATTTGATGAGAGGTCCCCTTTAAACAGATTCTTCTCCACACAGAGGAAAATGAATTGCCAGGAGGAATACAGCAGGATAAGATAAACTCCCCAGTACATGTTACCTGTCTAACCCAGGAAAAAGTACAGTGCCTCGTAAAAAAAATTCAAGATAGTCCAATAGTCCATTTAGGCTGGGTTAACATATGTTTGGCATCTGGCATAGGTGAATTCAGCCTAAATCTCGACGTAACTGATGCCGCAACTGATGACAACGTGCATCAGTTGTCATCAGTTGTATGGCATCTGACGTCCATCGTTTCTGGCACCAGAGAGGGTAATGCAGCAAGCTGCGTTCCCCTGTCCGGTGCTGTCTGGCCTGTCCAATCATCCGGCGTCAAAAATAGGATGCTGGATGATTGTGAACTGTCCCATTCAAATGACAACTGATGTATGTGAACCCAGCCTACAAGGTCCAGATGGTTTTCACCTCTGCGCCCTTAGGGGGTTAAGTAATGTAATAGATAGACACTTATTTGTAAGTGTCGGGAATAGCAGTCATAAGCATACCATAAAGAAAGTAGTTAGAACTGCAATCCCCAAAAATAGACAGTTAGACAGATAAAATAGATAGTTTTTCAGGCACTTCTCTTGGACAAGGAACATTAACTGTTCGAAGAATTAAAGGGGTATTCCAGGAAAAAACATATTTTTTTTTTTAGATCAACTGGCTCCAGAAAGATAAACAGATTTGTAAATTACTTCTTTTAAAAAATCTTAATCCTTCCAATAAAAATCAGCTACTGAAGTTGAGTTGTTCTTATCTGTCTGGAAACAGTGCTCTCTGCTGACATCTCTGCTTGTCTCAGGAACTGCACAGAGCAGAATAGGTTTGCTATGGGAATGTGCTTCTACTCTGGACAGCTCCCGAGACACGTGTCATCAGAGAGCACTTAGACAGAAAAGAACAACTCAACTTCAGCAGCTCATAAGTACTGAAATGATTAAGATTTTGTTTAATAGTAATTTAAAAATCTGTTTAACTTTCTGGAGCCAGTTGATATGTAATCAATATATTGATTATATATCAACTGGGAGATTTATTTAATCTCTATTGTGAGAAAATTAAAGGTTTTCTAAGAGATGCTTTATTGGAATATTTCAATTAAATGACTCCATATCACATGGGTTTACGAGGGATCGGTCCTGTCAGACTAACCTGATCAGTTTTAATGAGGAGGTGAATTATTGGATTTATATATTTTAGTTTTTCCAAAACATTCGATACGGTGCCACAGAAACGGACGGTACATAAAATGAAAATTATTGGAAACATTTCTAAAGTGAAATAATAGTATGGGTTATAGTTACTAGATTCTGGGGAAAGGTTGTTACTCCAGGGAGTTATATTAATTGCCAGATTTAGAGTTGGAAAAAGAGAAAAATTGGCCCCTCATTAATTTTTTTTGCCTTCCTCTGGATCAACACTGTAAG
Source organism: Hyla sarda (assembly GCF_029499605.1). Classification (NCBI taxonomy): domain Eukaryota; kingdom Metazoa; phylum Chordata; class Amphibia; order Anura; family Hylidae; genus Hyla; species Hyla sarda. Next base: position 86,424,042 of record NC_079199.1, on the reverse strand, counting down.
GTAATAAACTGAACTGGATGGACGTTTGTCTCTTTTCAGTCTTACAAACTATGTTACTAGGAGGGAGTCTTGGGCAGACATTATTGTGTGCGGGGCTGGTCTTAGGGGTGTGTGAGATGTCAAGTTGCAGGTACATTTGCCACCCTTCCCAAGGCTATGTCCACACGACAGAAATTCTGCTGTTTGTCTCAAATTCCATTCTGCAAAGCTGGGTGCTGTCTGCTGAAAACACAGAATTCTGCCAAAATTCAAAGTCCCATTGAGTTCAGTGGGATTTTGCTGTGGAATTCTGCAAAACTTGAAGAAATGTTCAATGTTTTTGTGAAACCTAGAGTTCGGAAATTTTCGCAGGGGAAATTCTGCCATAAAATGGGACAGCAGAATCCTCATTGACTATAATAGGGGAGATTTATCAAAACCTTTGCAGGGGAATAGTTGCCCAGTTTCCCATAGTAACCAATCAGATTGCTTCTTTCCTTTAACAAGCCTCTGCAAAAATGAAAGAAGCGATCTGATTGGTTACTATGGGCAACTGGGCAACTTTTAGAGGAAGTTCTCCCCTGTATGGCTTCAGATGATGTCATGCCTGCTGGGGAACGCCCCCTTCCCAGTCTGTGAATCTGACTGAGAATGAGCAGAAAATACAGAGCAATATCAAGGTAGAAAACTAAAAAATAATAAAAATAAAGACAGGGGGAGGTTTATCATGATGTGGGCAGTGAACTGGGAGGATTATAAAATGTAACAAGACCATGACAGGTACTCTTTTAACAGCAACAGCACAGAATAAAACTTAAAGGGGTACTCCAGTGAAAACCTTTTTTCTTTTAAATCAACTGGTGCCAGAAAGTTAAACATATTTGTAAATTACTTCTATTAAAAAATATTAATCCTTCCAGTACTTATTAGCTTCTGAATGCTACAGAGGAAATTCCTTTCTTTTTGGAACACTGATGACATCACAAGCACAGTGCTCTCTGCTGACATCTCTGTCCATTTTAGCAACCGTGCATAGCAGATGTATGCTAAGGGCAGCATGGTGGTTCAGTGGTTAGCACTGCTGCCTTGCAGTGCTGGGGCCTTGGGTTCAAATTCCGCTAAGAACAACAATAAATAAAGAGTTATTATTATTATAATGACATCAGCAAAGAGCACTGTGCTCATGATGTCATCAGAGAGAATTCCAAAAAGAAAAGAATTTCCTCTGTAGTATTCAGCAGCTAATAAGTACAGGAAGGATTAAGATTTTTTAATAGAAGTATTTTACAAATCTGTTTAACTTTCTGGCACCAGTTGATTTAAAAGAAAAAAGGTTTTCACCGGAGTACCCCTTTAATCCCCTTTAATATATTGACTGGGCAGTGTTACTTGGTCATTTTATGGAAAACATTATTTGGGCACTGTATTTTTACATTATTTGAGCATTATATATATGACACTATTGTGGGGTGGGTGTCAATAAAAGGTATGGCTTAGTGCGCCATCCAACTATCCAACGCTGATTCTGCTGTTTCCATTTCTGCAATACTGCTTAATAGGGGGTGACCATAGCCATTTTTTCTCCTGAAACAAATACTGACCTGCCACATTCCCAAAAAATCAGCAGGTGTTCAAGGGGTCAGCCCATTATGGCGAGTCTTGTTTTTCTCGTTTTTCGGCTATTATCAGTAAAGGGTCAGGTGTTAAATTTCTTTTATCTCCGTAGCACTGCAGGAGAGTGGGGTATATAAAGTCTTAGGTGCATATGACCGCATGAACAACCTAGAACATTTTTGACTGTGTGTTTTCATTTAAATGTTTCATTTAGGTACATATGATGTTCCCTACAGGTATAACATGAGATCCAATATGTTTTCTGCTTTAAAACCACCAATTTGGATGAAAAAAATTGGTCGTCAAATGGAGGCTTATAGGGGCAGCATCCATTGATGAGGGGAGGGGGGGAGACCTATATGGCATCCAGTGAATGGTATGGATTAATACAGTAGACCAGTGTTTCTCAACCAGTATGCCTCCAGCTGTTGCAAGACTACAACTCCCAGCATGCCCGGACAGCCAACGGCTGTCCGGGCATGCTGGGAGTTGTAGTTTTGCAACAGCTGGAGGCACACCGGTTGGGAAACACTGCAGTACACCACAGAGTACTTATGGTATCGAAGCCGGCCTAGCAGGGCTGTTGCACGGATTTTTGGCACCCTAGGCAAAAGCCAATTTTGCCGCCCCCTTGACTCCTCCCATTGATACGTCCCACCTTACTACTGAGATGACACTCTCCTTACTTCTGGGGTCACACTGTAACAAACCCCCTCCTCATGTAATCACCTTACTACTGGGTAACAGCTTAGTGGCTGTCAGGACCTGCTTAGTAGCTGCGGAGGGCAGAACAGCGCCCCCATCAAGAGGGCGCTCTAGGCAGCTGCCTTTACTACCTATGGGTGGAGCCGGACCTGCTGCCTAGGATTATGTTACCGCTAAATTACAACTTTTGCAGCTTGTACATTGCCGTCATATGGTAAGCAATGATTGACATACCAAGTGAAATGAGTCCAGACATACAGATACCGACATCGCAATCCTTTGTTGGTCCAGTGCATTGAGGTGCAGTGATGTTGTAGCATTCAACGCATTTCAAAGAGTAGCCTATAAAAAAAAAAGAAATATGAAAAAAGAAAGGTTATTCCAGTAGCACACCTTAGGTTCCCCTGTCACAATACAGATATAATAATTGGTAATAATAGTTATCAGCAATATAATCATGATACACCAATAAATACTTTAGTTTAAAGGGGGACTCTGGTACAAAAGTTATTATTCTCTATCCACAGGATAGGGGATAAGTGTCTTAACTGCTGGGACCCCCGAAATGTCCTGAACAGGCCCCAGCTCTCCTCATGCACAAAGCAACCTCCGCGCACGGCTTAGCGTTTGTGTATCTCTGGCTCTCCCATAGAGATACATGGGGGGATGGGGTGTCGGCCACCCTTCGTGGAGAGCCGGGCAGGAGATTGCAGGGGGTCCCAGCAGTCATACCTCCTGTGAGCAGACGCTTATCCCCGTTCTGTGGATAGGGGATACAAACCTATGCACTGTAGTTCCCCTTTAAAGGGGTACTCCGGCAAAAAACATCATATCCCCTATCAAAAGGATAGGGGATAAGATGTCTGATCGCGGGGATCCGGCCACTGGGGACCCCCGCGATCGCCGATGCGGCACACTGGTCATCCATGCACGCAGCGAAATCAACGTACTAGCCGTCATGGAGCGAAATCTATGTACTAGCCGTCATGGAACGAAATCTATGTACTAGCCGTCATGGAACGAAATCTATGTACTAGCCGTCATGGAGCGAAATCTATGTACTAGCCGTCATGCCCCCTCCCATAGACATGAATGGAGGGGGTGTGGCGTAACATCACGAACACGAAAGCTCCACGCTTCCGTGTTCTGGACGGCGCTGCTGCCGGCCTGGATATCGCAGGGGTCCCCAGCAGTGGGACCCCCGCCATCCAACATCCTTTCCCCTATCTTTTTGATAGGGTATAAGATGTTTATCGCTGGAGTACCCCTTTAAGGCTCATGCATTCTGATGTATTACAGGCTCTGAGTTATATTGGTATACGGTAATATATTTAGGCTGGGTTCACAGATAGCAATTTGCTCAGTATTTTGATTATTCACTATTTTTACCCAAAACCGGGAGTTGGTTCAAAACACAAAAAAAGGCATAAATCTTTCAATGATAGTTTCTTTCAATGTTGGTCCAGTCCTGATTTGGGTAAAAATACTGAACATATTATAAGCTCTTTCTATTCTACTTCCCAGCCTGTGTCCATGTCTGCACCACAACTCTGGCATTGTATTCAACAAAACGTTCATGCTACAACCAGACACTGTCCACATGGAGATATTATGCTCTATTGCATAATTCTCTCCTATAATTAACCAACTAACTAACTAACTATTAAGGGAATCATTTAAAAACAACAATTATGAGGAAATTGCAAATGTTAATTATTGTTGTTAGCAAATAATGATTACATAATAACAGTAGCTATAATCTGTTTAGTCATCTACGTCTCATTTATCTATCCACTTATCTTATATCTATCTCTCATATCTATTAGAGATGAGCGAACTTACAGTAAATTCGATTCGTCACGAACTTCTCAGCTCGGCAGTTGATGACTTATCCTGCATAAATTAGTTCAGCTTTCAGGTGCTCCGGTGGGCTGGAAAAGGTGGATACAGTCCTAGGAAAGAGTCTCCTAGGACTGTATCCACCTTTTCCAGCCCAGGGGAGCACCGGAAAGCTGAACTAATTTATGCAGGAAAAGACATCAACTGCCGAGCCGAGAAGTTCGTGACAAATCGAATTTACTGTAAGTTCGCTCATCTCTAATATCTATCTATCTATCTTATATATATCTATAGCATATCTATCTATCTATCTATCTATCTATCTCATACCTATCTATCTATCTATCTATCTATCTATCTATCTCATAACTATCTATTTATCTCATATCTATCTATCTATCTCTCTATCGATGTCATATCTATCTATATCTCATATCTATCTATCTATGTCATATCTATCTATATCTCATATCTATCTCATATCTATCTATCTATCTATCTATCTATCTATTTAGCAAGCAATTGGAAGAGCAGCACATCAAGTTTCAGGAGTAGGGTGGTGCACACAGTCCAGATGGCCCTGGTCAAAGGCCCAAATGCAGATCCAAAAACAAAGGCAGCTGCAGGACTTAGATAAATGCAAAAAAAGGTGGTTTTATTGCAACGTTTCAGCTGCCATGCAGCCTTTTTCAAGCATATTTGAAAAAGGCTGCACAGGCAGCTGAAAGTTCCATGTTGTATTTGTTGTATTATTTATCTGTCTACAGTCATGGCCGTAATTGTTGGCACCCCTGAAATTTTTCAAGAAAATGAAGTATTTCTCACAGAAAAGGATTGCAGTAAGGCTGGGTCCACACTACGTTTTGTCCCATACGGGAGCGCATACGGCAGGGGGGAGCTAAAACCTCGCGCTCCCGTATGTGACCGTATGCGCTCCCGTATGTAATTCATTTCAATGAGCCGACCGGAGTGAAACGTTCGGTCCGGTCGGCTCATTTTTGCGCCGTATGCGCTTTTACAACCGGACCTAAAACCGTAGTTGACCACGGTTTTAGGTCCGGTTGTAAAAGCGCATACGGCGCAAAAATGAGCCGACCGGACCGAACGTTTCACTCCGGTCGGCTCATTGAAGTGAATGACATACGGGAGCGCATACGGTCACATACGGGAGCATGAGGTTTTAGCTCCCTCCTGCCGTATGCGCTCCCGTATGGGACAAAACGTAGTGTGGACCCAGCCTAACACATGTTTTGCTATACACATGTTTATTCCCTTTGTGTGTATTGGAACTAAACCAAAAAAGGGAGGAAAAAAAGCAAATTGGACATAATGTCATCAAACTCCAAAAATGGGCTGGTCAAAATTATTGGCATCCTTAAAGGGGGTACTCCGGCGCTTAGACATCTTATCCCCTATCCAAAGGATAGGGGATAAGATGCCTGATCGCGGGGGTCCAGTCGCTGGGGATCCCCGTGATCTTGCACCCCAGTTAAAATCAGTCCCCGGAGCATGTTCGCTCCGGGTCTGATTACCGGCCTCCGCCCCCGTGTGACGTCTCGCTCCGCCCCTCAATGCAAGCCTATGAGAGAACCCCTTTAACTTAATATTTGGTTGCACACCCTATGGAAAAAAAATAACTGAAATCAGTCGCTTCCTATAACCATCAATAAGCTTCTTACACCTCTCAGCCGGAATGTTGGACCATTCTTCCTTTGTAAACTGCTCCAGGTCTCTCTTATTGGAAGGCGCCTTTTCCCAACAGCAATTTTAAGATCTCTCCACAGGTGATCAATGGGATTTAGATCTGGACTCATTGCTGCCACTTCAGAACTCTCCAGCGCTTTGTTGCCATCCATTTCTGGGAGCTTTTTGTTGTATATTTGGGGTCATTGTCCTGCTGGAAGACCCAAGATCTCAGAGGCAAACCCAGCTTTCTGACACTGGGCTTTACAGTGCGACCCAAAATCCATTGGTAATACTCAGATTTCATGATGCCTTGTACACATTCAAGGCACCCAGTGCCAGAGGCAGCAAAACAACCCCAAAACATCATTGACCTTCACCATATTTCACTGTAGGTACTGTGTTCTTTTCTTTGTAGGCCTCATTCTGTTTTCGGTAAACAGTAGAATGATGTGCTTTACCCAAAAAACTCTATCTTAGTCTCATCTATCCACAAGATGTTTTCCCAGAAGAATTTTGGCTTACTCAAGTTTATTTTGGCAAAATGTAGTCTTCTTTTTTATGTCTCTGTGTCAGCAATGGGGTCCTCCTGGGTCTCCTGCCATAGCGTTTCATTTAATTTAAATGTCGATGGATAGTTCGCGCTTACACTGATGCTCCCTGAACCTGCAGGACAACTTGAATATCTTTGGAACTTGTTTGGGGCTGCTTATCCACCATCCGGACTATTCTGCGATGACACCTTTCATAAATTTTTCTCTTCCGTCCCCGTCCAGGGAGATTATCAAGAAGTTTGCAACCCCTGGAACTGTAGCTAATGTTGCGCACTGTAGACAAAGGCAAATCTAGATCTCTGGAGATGGACTTGTAACCTTGAGATTGTTGATATTTTTCCACAATTTTGGTTCTCAAGTCCTCAGACAGTTGTCTTATCCTCTATATGTTGTCCAAGCTTAGTGTGGCACACACAGACACAAATGCAAAAACTAAGTGAACTTCTCTCCATTTTATCTGCTTTCAGGTGTGATTTTTATATTGCCCACACCTGTTACTTGCCCCAGGTGAGTTTAAATTTTTACACAATTTTGAAAGGGTGACAATAATTTTTTCCAGACCTTTTTTTGGTTTAGTTCCAATACACACAATGGTAATAAACATGTGTATAGAAAAACATGTTACTGCAATCCTTTTCTGTGATTGATGAAGCTATCTAACCTTTAGTTTCTAGCTCCTTGGACATTTTTATAGCTCTCTATACACAGGCAAACTAGACATTAGTACAGCTCTCTATACCTTTAGTTTTAAGCTGACTAAAACATTTTTGAAATCTCACCACATTTATTTTTGTTTTGCCAAAATGAGTCACCTGTTAGTACACAAAAGGTTATATTGGCTTGCCTGAGGCTCTCTACCAATAAGGTTAGCTACTAGGGTCTATCGGCTACGCGCTACTTAACCCTAGAACACAACAGTATAACCTACCTAGGTTACGTTTAGAAATACGTGTTTCATTTTAAGCTTGCAAGAGCACCTACTGGCCAGGTAGAGCATCTCACACATGTAATAAAGAGAAGAGAGAAGATTAGTGTACCTAACAGTGGCAGGAATTGCATATCAATAGGCTACAATTCCTAAGTGTTTCTTAAATGTGAGATGTATTTTTATTTTTGTGTATGTACTGAAGAAGACTGAGGTAGTACATTTAAGTGAGCAATTTAAGGTACTATGTGTGCAAGTACTGCTTAATAGTTAGTCTTGATATCTTAAGGGTAGTTTTGTTTGATGAAAGGTGCTAGTGATTGGCGACTGGAATGCTACTCTCGGAGGAGCCAGGAGAGTCACCTATTTAGCAACTACTAAAACACCTTTTTAGTATTCTTATACATTTGTATGTACATGTATACAAGAATTATTTTTGTTTTTTGTTTTTAGTGTACACGTGCATCTAGGGGACATTTTTTCGTGTACAGTTACTTACTTTTTATGTACACAGACACAAAGCTATTTTTTTCTGTGTACAAGAGCCATATACATTTTTATTATACAAGTCTACATATTTATCAACACTCCAACAAGGTTCAGGCGCATACACCTGATAAGTGCAATTTTTAGCAAGAGAGTCTGATAAATATAGAGGTATATACACAAAACTGGGTGTAAGGATCTGCAGTCCACCTACACTAGGAGTCTATGTTTCACGGCTGCCACAAATCAAACGGGCACAAAACTTACGAATCTCCTACTGGCTAGGAGTCTCTTGACCTGACGGTCAGGCACAAAGCTTAGTGGTTACGTTGCTGAACTTGGAACTGGAACAATCTTAGCATAGTCCTGCTAGGCGCAATTTCTTGAACTGTGTTACTGAAAAACAAAAGTGGTTAGCACAGACAACAATAGACATTACTTTACAGTCCTTCAGAAAATATTCCTCCGAACTCTTCTTGTGCCTCTTGTAGTTCCTCTATACCTTCCAACATCTGGAGCAGACGAGGAGTTAATGTAACTCTCCCACACCACATTGGTGAGAGTAGAATGGGCAACAGTAGGATTCAAAGTGACCAGAGGTTTACTGGTCGGGATCAAGGTTGGTGCATAAGGTTTTAGCCTCATCTCCATATCAGGAGTGGACCAAAGCACTTTCGTCGGAACCCTGGAAGCAGGCAAACTCTCCACGTCGGAAGAGGGCCTTGGTACATACGTTGGTACCTGTGCAGGAGGCAAACTCTCATTGCTCCGAGAGGGCCTAAGTACGTACGTTGGTACCTCTGGAACAGACAAACTCTCATTGCTCTGAGAGGGTCTAGGTACGGTCTTTGGTGCCTGCAATTTGGGCAAACTTTCTTGGTCTTGAGCAGGTCTTGGCACTTTGCTGTATGAAGAAGATGACTGATGCTGTAGAGGCTCCTCCTCCTTGAGTACGGTGGTGGAGGCATCAGGAGCAGATCATTTCGGCCTCAGGTTGAAGGGATCCGATTCCCAATCTGTAGACGGAAAGTATTTGAAGGGAAGCTGTGTTAGGGCTGTTGGTCTGGTGACCGCAGCAGTCCACTCTCCGCGCAGGCTCTGGACGGGGGTGTACTCCACTATTTCACCCACCTCCAGAGAGTAGAACTTTTTGTGAAGATATGGCCTCTGTACTGCTTGCCGGTTTACGAGAATAGTTTGCCCTGTATGGCAATCTAGGAGTGTCCCATAACCTCTGACCTTGTCGAACTTGGCCACAGTTGCTCTTGTTCGTTCTAGAGGCTCCTCCCCTTCTCGGGGGTGATCCCACTTGCGGATGTAGAGTGCTTCCATTTCTTTAGTATTCTCCTGATAACAAATTCTTTTCTCAGGAGGCAAATGCACATGCTTTGGGGCGTACAGTTCTCTGTGTCGGGCCTTTAATTTGTCCATTAACTCAGCCAGCTCGGCTTCCTGATGGGCCCTTTCTCTTTGTGCGGTTGGAATTGGTGGGAGTGGCTTCCCAGGTATAGGTTGTAGAACCGCGTGCATATACTCGATGAGTCCCGGCTCGTCCCCAAAAATCCGCTGGGGCAAATCTGGTGAACACGGCCGTGCACTTATTTTATATTGGGCTTCCCCAAAATGGCGGCTGGCAGGAAGGACATCATCGGTGCAACGACTCCTCTGTTTCCAAGTTCCCTTTCGGCTGCGATACAGCAACTTTTTCGCGCGCTTCTCTGGTAGCAGGTTAACTCTTTCTGTGCTGACCAGACCAGAAGATCGTGGCTTGTATTCATTTAGCAGTTTACACATTCTTGCTGCGCATAAATTTTCGCCTCCCCCCTTACTTTTCGCGTGGCCCCCTTGTAACGTGCACCACAAGCACCGCTCTCATGCACAATAATGCGGTTTACAGCACATGAATAAAGTCCGTTATATTGGGGGGAGTACAATTTCACTAGTGGCAACAGCAGCAGGCACACACCCGAATCCTGTTCGTCAGACGCCAAAAAGGCTTTGTGGTAAACTTGGGGAATAAAGCCTTGTGGGGGTGCAGGGTAGTTGGGGTGTTGCTGTTCAATATAATAAAGGCCGCTGTTAACCCTTGTCACTCGTTACGCCAGGGTGAGGGTTAAAACTCTGTATTGATGCTGGGCCTATCGCCACCCTTCCCAAGAGCGATAGGTGAGTGTGAAATAAATAGATTGTCCACAGCAGTGCTGAACTTAAAACTTGCGGAATCTTTACTGAAGATTTTCTGTATTTGCAATAACGGTAACAGTCCAGATAACAGAGTCTATTTAAACAGCACAGCAGTGATTGACAGATGCTTAGGACCGGAAAGTTCTCTTTAGCTTTATAGGATTGTATTTGCATAGATCCGCCGGATTTAGGGGTTTGATTAGGTCCGGAGATCATGCGGTGATAGCGGGGAATTGTATGAACCATCCGTCTCTAGCGCAGGCTTAGGCCACAAGGCTTAGGCCTAGTAATTTGTCTTGTAAGCTGCGGAGGTAATACCTCGTCCAGAATCAGAAACCCAAGAGAGCGATCACGATGGCGCAGCTCCCATATATGGGCAGGGGCTGGCTGTTTTGGATTGGTGCAATCAGCTGTCACTCACCGTTACAATGGATTGTGGGTGATCACATGTCCAAAACCACCAAAGGTCCTTTAGCAAAAACCATACAGTTCTGCAACTCGGTCACATGACCCGCAGGTCCTGCGATGCAAACAAGGTAGGAATATTAAATACACATCTTTACAGTTATATCTACATTAATTATAGCTAACTGAGGGGTGATGAGGGGTTAACTAAGGAAGAGGACCCCCACTGTTCCTAGGGACTCTGACTTTGGGGACCTCACCACAAGGTAACATATGTAATACGGTACCGGGACACCACACTTCATTTTCTAGAAAAATTTCAGGGGTGCCAACATTTACGGTCATAACTGTATCTCATTCCTATCTATACCATGTCTATCTAGACACCTACATAAGAGCCTATACCTCAAAGAGGTAAGTAATGTGCATGATAGAAAGCACCACCAATAACAAAAGAAAAAATGATGCACACATGGACAGCGTATAGAAGAAAAGTTAACAAAATCTTTATTAAATGTATCATCAATTAAAAACAACAATACATATACATAATAAAAACAAGGCACCGAAAGAAACTACAGATAGGTAGGTAAGGACTGGAACTCAGCATAGAAATGATAATAAACATAAGTATGAGGTCAAAGGGCAATGGGATATAGGTATCAAATGAGATCACACCAGAATAATGCTAAACACAAGCAAGAGGGCATGGAGAAAATAAGTGTGAGAGCCAAACCCAGAGACCAAAAAGAATAAGTATGCCAGACCTTACCTACCAACCCCAACGATCGTTTCACCACTGAATGACTTCCTCAGGGGGTGTGGCTATCCTACCTTCTCACCAGCCTAAAATACCAAGCTCCAGCCACTTACATCTCATCACAATTAAACTGACATTAATCACCCCCAATCAGAACATCCTGAGAAATATCACCGCCCACAGGACTTAGCTGTATCCAATGGTGTTCCGAATTTACCTAGAGATGGTGTCCGCCAGAACTCCTGATGTCCGGGACACCGTCGGCGTACTTCCGGTAAGCAAGCCAGGTCACATGACTATTGTAATCACATGACCGGGCTATGAGAACGCGCGCGCACGCGCGCTGCGTCTCCCGCGAGTGGGGTGCGGTCATGTGGTACATAGATCACATGACCGGACTCTCAAGCAGGAGTATGCAGGCGCAGTATGAGTCGAGAAGCGCTAGCATTAATAAAAGTAAGCGCAAGCCATGTCTATCTATCTATCTCATATCTATCCATCCTTCTATTATCCTATCTATCTATTTATTATCTATCAATATATCTCATACCTATCTAAACCATGTCTATCTATCTATCTATCTATCTATCTCATATAGATAGATATGAGATAGATAGATAAGAGATAGATAAATATGAGATAGATATGAGATACATAGATAGATAGATAGATAGATAAGAGATAGATAGATAGATAGATAGATAGATAGATAGATAGATATGAGATAGATTGATAGATAGATAGATAAGAGATAGATAGATAGATATGAGATAGACATATATGGGATAGATAGATATGAGATAGATGGATAGATATGAGATAGATATGAGATAGATAGATATTAGATCGATTAGAGGGATAGATAGATAGATAAATAGATATATGAGATAGATATATACAGTCTTTATCTTGATCTTCCAATTTCACAGTACATAAATGAACAGCAGCACTCTGGTAAAGTGAAAAAAGTTTTGGTCTTTGACAGACTTCTGTGAATAAAGGCCAATACTATTTTCACTTTACCAGAGTGCTGCTGTTCATTTGTGTACTGTGAAATTGGAAGATCCAGATAAAGACTGTATATATCTATCTCATATATCTATTTATCTATCTATCTATCTATCTATCTCTTATCTATCTATGTCATATCTATCTATCTCATATCTATCTCATATCTATCTATCTATCTATCTATCTATCTATCTATCTATCTATCTATCTATCTCTTATCTATCTATGTCATATCTATCTATCTATCTATCTCTTATCTATCTCTCTATCGATCTCTCATTTATCTCTCATATCTATCTACATAGGTCTTAAATGACATACCCCCTATTGTTCCCTCATTTTTAATATTCTGCATGTGTAAAAACACCCATAGATATTAAAAGACCCAACAAACAAGCAGCTATCAATGCCATCTTTCCCAATAATGGTGTACGGAAATAGACTGCCAGACAGCTCCGGGGCCATATATATCTCAAGAAAAAAATAAAATCTGAAAAGGTAAAATTGACTCCATCCCATCCATGTTTCCCCGTAAAAATAGACAGATATTAAGATGGTGACCACAATTTAAGGGATTCACTGAGAAAAAGGAATACTGTGACCAGTTTGTCAGCATTTATTCTAGTTCTGCAATTCTATCCTTAAATCAGAAAGCTCAAGGTGAACAAATGTGGGTCGACAAATAATGAAAAAAAAAACAAAAAAAACATAAAATGAATAAAAAAGCAAACATGAAAGAATAGTCATAAGGTAATGTTGTTCTTGTAGCGGCAAACTACAGGGGCCTCCTTGGAAAGTTCTTGCAGTGTGCCAGGAACTTTCATATAAAAAAGTGATCTAGCTCCAGAAAACAGGCATAGAAAAGCGGACGGCTGCATAAAAAACACAGACAAAAAAAGGCCCAAAAGAGCAAAAAACAAAGTCAACACTTAATAGCTTACTAATAAAATAATAAAGATACGATGTGTCCCTTACCAGGAGTGACAAGAACTAGGAGAACGCAGAGAGATAGCAGCACTGAGATCATGGTTACTACTAAGACTGTGCGTTCTTCTGCAGCAGACTTAATGCAGCCTATAGGAGGGGCCAGATGTGACCGCCCCATGTGACACTTCTATGTGTTCATTCACTGCCAAAAGACATGGATACAATTACCGTAAAAATTTCCATAAATCCGAAAACTTCCAGAAGAAGCAGCCATGAAATCTTCAAAGTACAGTGATCCCTCAACTTACAATGGCCTCAACATACAATAGTTTCATCATACAATGGTCTTTTCTCGACCATTGTAACTTGAAACCAGACTCAACATACAATGCTGTGGAATCTGCGAAATGTGTCAATGGCTGGAAGAACCGACCAATCAGAATGGACGTTTCACTGGTAAAACCCCTGTATTACTGAAGTGCATGCACTGACTGGTGTCTGGTAGCGCCCCCTACAGTACAGGGAGGTATTACATGTTCTGTATTCTTAACCTGTGCCAGGGTTACCTGCTCCTTTGGACATCAGGTGAGGGCGGCTACATTTTCCTTCTTTTTTAGGACATTGCATGTTCTGTACCGGACCATGAAGAAGCTCCTGTCCTCTACATAGACCAGTGTTTCCCAAAGAGGGTGCCTCCAGCTGTTGCAAAACTATAACTCCCAGCATGCCCGGGCAGCCGAAGGCTGTCCGGGCATGCTGGGAGTTGTAGTTTTGCAACATCTGGAGGCACCCTGGTTGGGAAACACTGACATAGACAGTGATTTACAGCTCCCAGCAGATCTTTCTTACTTTTATATGTAAGGATTTGCTTTATCTGTATTAGTTATCTACTTATTTATCTTTAATCCTCACTTTTTCGGTGACATTTTGGTGGCTTCAGAACCAATTACCAGGTTTCCATAGAGTTATGGTCTCAACATACAATGGTTTCAACATACAATGGTCGTCTTGGAACCAATCAATATTGTAACTTGAGGGACCACTGTATAGATATATAAAAAAAAAAGACCTATAGTTCTGTCTATGGGAAAGGGAGAAAACATTTAGGAGGGTGTTCACATTTACATATATGAAGTGTACTCATTGCATAATATTATGCTTTGTGTTAAAATTTTTTAACCTTTTTCAAGATCTCTGTTTGCTGTCACTGCGTGAAAATATTCATTGTTCTAGTCTTGGCTGCATAGATGAAATTATCTACAAAGTATTAGTGAAGGCCAGTGTTTCCCAACCAGTATGCCTCCAGCTGTTGCAAAACTACAACTCCCAGCATGCTGGGAGTTGTAGTTTTGCAACAGCTGGAGGCATGCTGGTTGGGAAACACTGGTGTAGGCATTTCTCTGTGTCTGTGTCCTAAACCCCAAGCTGGTTGTTCATACTTAGGCTGTGTTCACAAGGGCGGACACTACGCAAATTTGAATAATAATACGGCAGGCGCTAGAAACACTCGGAAATGCGACGTCTCATAGACGGCAATGCATTTCCAAGCGGAATCAGCAGAAAGAACAGACATGTCTGTTCTTTCTGCGAAGGCAGGAATCGAGATTTCCCCTGCAGATGTTTCTTTCGCAGCGTGCACAGTGTAGTAGAGTCCCGTTTAAATCGATTGGACTCTGCTGCAGCGGAATATAACCACGGAATTCCGCTCGGAAATTCCGCAGTGTGAACATAGCCCTAGGCTGATGCATAGTAACAAATGACCAGGACTGGTATGAGTAAACAATTAGGATAGGTTTCTGAGCAGAATCCAGATTCGAGATTCTGCTGCACCATGCACACGGCAGATTTCCACGGCGGAAATATCTGCTGCGGAAATTCGGATTCAAGCTTCCGCAGAAAGAAATTACATGTCCATTCTTTTTTTCTATGAAGATGGCGCATTTCCGAGCGGTCCTAGCATTAGCATGTTCTGCAGCACCTGCGGTCTGCGGACTGTCCTAGCCATGGGCTGGATTGACACTATGGAATTTTCACATGAAATTCCACTCGGAAATTCCGATGCAGCAGATTGCTGCACGTTGCCGATTTTTTGCCACTGAAATTCCACCTCCAAAAGAATGACCTTGGTCATTCTCTCAGCAGAAACTGCCTGGATTACATTGCCGTCTATAGGGACGGCTATGTACTTGAGGTCCTATCATCGACTGATTCAGCTGGTTGCACTCAGTATCTCCTCCCAGAGTTTCCACAGTGTGAACCTAGCCATGCTCCAGGGAAGTATATATTGTGACGATCAGTCTTGGGGATTAGCTCTGGGATCGTCCTGGACTACGCCACAGGATGCGTTTCTTCTCAATAAACCAGCAAACAAACGCTTATAATGCAAATCTGGCACCTTGCCAGTTTTATTAGACAGGTTGCAGGGTAAGAAATAAACAAAAAGCAGGAACAAAACAAAATCCTAGACCGTCTGGTCACTGACTAAAACAGATCAGCTTGTCCTGACTAACAACCGCTGAGCTTCCCTCAGCCGGTTAAACATATGTCCCCTGCAACCTTCTACTCACAATTCATGGCAGTCTCTTTGAGCCACTCAGCTCGGGCTGTGTACTCCTCAGCAGCCTCTGTCTCTTCCCTACAGCCCACATGCTGTCTCCTAGGAAGAGCCCCCATTAGACTGAGTCTCCATCTCATATACACTTCCCTTCCTTCCTGCCTCATTACTTAAGAAGCAGGTGAGAGCTTCTGCAGGGTGAGCCAAGGAAATACACCCTTTCCTTGCCACACTGCCACATATCCCCCCCCTTTGCTCAGACCACCGGGAAGGAGCACATGTATTTGAAAGGCAGAAACCATCTGCCTTTCCTTTCTCTTGGACAATTTTTGTCCCACAGTCTCTGAAGTCCTTGACTTTTTTCTTCCGGACTTTTACCAGCCACCAATTGCAAGTCTCTCGTTCACACCTCTCCAGTAAAAGGTTCTTCACCCCGGTGCGGGCAGGATTCTTTAATTTAAGGAGTGAGAGGACCGATGCTTCTAACCTTTGTCTTCTTCTGGCTTGCCGGACCTCTGCCTCTGCTTCAGAGAATCTTTCGGCCTCAGTGGCTTCACCAACCACTGTCTTGTTCTCTGTACCGTCAGAGGACCTCTGACACGGGTCCATCTCAGTTTCAACTTTAGAGGACTTCCCACCTGGTTTCACCTCAGTCTTGACTTCAGTGGATTTCTCACATGGTTTCACCTCATCCCTTCCAGCTTTCTCTTCAGGGGCACCAGCTTCCTCAGGTTTGGCTTGAGTCTTTGGCTCCTTCAGATTCTTGTGTAGAATCAGCTTCTACTACTGCAGCTTCTTCAGGCTTACTCTTCTCTTCACCTGTAGCTTCAGTTGTGCGATTCTCTTTACTCACAGCTTTTGAGGTTGACTCTGGTTTAGCTTCTGCTTCAGAGGATTTCTCTGCCTCAGCATTACCTTCAGAATTTTTGGTCTGCTCAGGTTCAGAGGATTTCCCACCTCTCTTCTCCTTAGTCTTCACTTCAGAGGATTTCCCACCAGGTTTCAGCTCAGTCCTAGCTTCAGGAGACTTCTTACAGGACTTCACCTCAATCTTAGCTTTAGAGGACTTTTTCACAATCAGAGAAAGCATAACTGTATCCTGTAACTTTGGCCCCAGAAGCTTTTCTTGAGCCAATTCCGCCATATCTTGGTCTCTGCTCTCTTTTAGGACTTCCTGGTCCTCTTCCTTTTTCTCACATTTTCGCAGCTTACACTGGAGCTTAGCGGACTTCATCCTCTCACTGTCAAGTAACTCTGTCAAGTCCCTGACAGTATCTTCCGAAGACAGCAATTGTTTCCTCAATTGTTCATTGTCCGCCAGCACAGCCACCTGCTCGTAGAGTTGCGCTCCCAGCAAAACCAAGGCAGCTACGTGGGACCTTCTGCGCTTCCAGGCTCTCTTTTAAGATCTTCATGTCATCTTCCAGCTTTATATATCTCAGCTGCTCACTCTTGAGTTGTGCGGAGATCACCTTCTCACTGTCCAGCAACTGTTTCTTGGACTTCACTAAGTCATTGATAGATTTTCCACTCTCACCAATCTGTTCAGATAAATCTGAGATCTCCTGTTGCAAGTTCTTGTTTTCATGTTTCAGAGTCTCAACTTGTTCCAGGGCCTCCTCATACTGCTCACGGAGCAAGTCATTGTCAAGACGAGCAGATTGAAGAGTATGTGCAAGGGTACTCTTCGCCTTGACTTCCTCCTCAAGTTGTCTCTTAGCTTTAGAGACACTCTCCAGATTGCTGGCAAGAGCTTCAGCTTCCATCTTCATTTCATTCTTCTCTTTTTCTATTTTTTCCATGGCTACCAGGCTAGCCTTGTGATCACTCTGCAGAGCCTGATAAGCACCATGTAGAAGACTCACTTCTTCTTCATGGAATGACATCCGCTTGGCCAGACTCTGCACTTCACTCTCCTTGCTGGTCACAAGACCCTGGGATCGGGACAGTTCATCCTGCAGAGCCACAAACTCACTTCTGTGGTGCTCCATGACTTTTTCCAGCTGAAGCCTTGCTTCTTGCTCTTTCTTAAAGTCAGCAAGTGATTTGTCCTTCTCCTCTGTCAAGCGATGTACCTCTTTTTCTTTCTCCATCAACTTCACAGAAGCCATCTGCAGGGATTCTTCCAGATTCTGGATCTGCTCCAGTTTTTTCCCAAGGCCAGCTCGTCTTTTCCGAGACCTTTTACTGACAGCGGTCTCCTCACTCTCGCTGTTAGACCTTGAGACATCCTCTGGTCCTCTGTCAGACACTCGACCCAGCTCTTCATCTCTAGATGAGGTCTCCCCCTTTTCCAGGGTTGCGGCCACTTGTGCCTCATTATTATCATCCACAACAGGTGCCACTGACACCTGGCACTCTTCCTCTCCCACCACATTAGCAACTCTGGAGACTCTCGCTAAACACTCCCGTCGGACCGGCAATCCCTTGGCGGTAAGTTTGTTGCCCCTAGCAACAACTTCAATGCATCTTAGCACCAGCGAGTCAGGGAGATTCCTGATCAGTTCCTCTGAACTGTCTCTCGGCTTCTTGGCAGACTTTTCTTTTGTCTTGTCACAGTCTCCTTCACTTAGGAGCTCCACTGGTACTCTTTTCTGGAGTTTTGGTTTTTCCACAGCCATCTCTGGAGCTTCTATTCCAGTCACCACTTTAACTTGACTCGCGGACTGTTCTTCAGCTCCCCTAGTGGTCTGGCACACTCCCACCTGACATATACCTAGGGTCTGCTGACACTCCCTGTCCTCAGCTGAGTTACTGTCCCCTGCTATGTGGTGAAAACCAAGTGTTGTGAGCCTATCAGGTGTTCCTGCTCTACTCACCTGACTATCTTCCCACAAATGCTGAAAAAACGGGAAATCCTTCCCCAGCACTACTTCATACTCTAAGGTAGGCTCTATTGCAACCTTGTGACTTATGGTACCATAGGGAGTAGAAATACACACATTAACAGTTTTATAACCCCAAATACCGGCTTGTATAGACATTATAGCGGGGTCCGGCTTTCTGCAACTGGTCTTTACCAGACTTATTATACATTTTGGATCTAACAAAACAGTCATCTTTTTACCTTCTATTTCCAGCTCACACAGGTTTTCTTTTGTCCTGCGAGAGGTGGGAATAGAACTCTTTACATCAGAACACATTAACATAAGTGTTTCAAGAAAAACATTATCAGCCTGCATGGGTTCACAATATACAGCACCATTCACACAGTCCAGTAGAGACCCCCCAGTCCTCACTCCTTCCGGAACCTTTGTGTGCGAACTCTCAGGTGCACTCTCAGCATCCCACAGCTGCCAGAAATACGGAAAGTCTCTGCCCAGTACAATTTCCACTGTAAGTTTCGCACATACCTCCATCATATGGCTCACTGTCCCAAAACATGTATCAAAGGTAATTTGAACAGTCTTACCGGGCTCCGGGCGGGACTTCACAAATGGAATTATTTCTGGCATAATCCGAGATACAGTCTGGCAACAATCCAAGTCCACCCACAGTGGGATTCCGCCCACCGACAACTCACGGGACCTCGGCTTCGTCTTGGCGACCACAGCTTGTGGCCCACGTCGGTTGCTCCCAGCAACGGCCTTTCGAGGTTGTCCCATTTTCTTGAATTTTTTTTTTTCGATCCGTTGCCCCTAGCAACGCTCCTCCACAGACACCAAACTGTGCTTGAACTCCTCTGCTGGGCTCCTTTGACTTGCAATCTTGCAGGGGGTTGCTCCTAGCAACAGCTCCTCTCCAACTCGCTTGTTGGTTGCCCTTGGCAACGGTTGCCCTTAGCAACGGCGTGCCCGCATCCTCCACCAAAATGCGACGATCAGTCTTGGGGATTAGCTCTGGGATCGTCCTGGACCACACCACAGGATGCGTTTCTTCTCAATAAACCAGCAAACAAACGCTTATAATGCAAATCTGGCACCTTGCCAGTTTTATTAGACAGGTTGCAGGGTAAGAAATAAACAAAAAGCAGGAACAAAACAAAATCCTAGACCGTCTGGTCACTGACTAAAACAGATCAGCTTGTCCTGACTAACAACCGCTGAGCTTCCCTCAGCTGGTTAAACAGATGTCCCCTGCAACCTTCTATTCACACTTCATGTCACTCTCTTTGAGCCACTCAGCTCGGGCTGTGTACTCCTCAGCAGCCTCTGTCTCTTCCCTACAGCCCACATGCTGTCTCCTAGGAAGAGCCCCCATTAGACTGAGTCTCCATCTCATATACACTTCCCTTCCTTCCTGCCTCATTACTTAAGAAGCAGGTGAGAGCTTCTGCAGGGTGAGCCAAGGAAATACACCCTTTCCTTGCCACACTGCCACAATATATATATATATATATATATAGCTCCTAAAGCCGCCACCCTACTTTGATATGTTCCCTGTAAACCATCCTGCCTTCTATGCATGGTTCCTGTGGCCCCTGTTGTCTTCTCAGGCTGCTTGATATTCTTTGCCATCTCTCCCTCCTCATGCCTTGATGTTTTTCAGGAAATATATAATATTACAAGTTATGGATACTAGATTTATGGGGATAGAATGTTGGAATTGGGAAGGAATTTTTCCTTTGTTATGGGGCAATTGGCATCAGCCTCATGGGGTTTTTTGACTTCCTTTGGATCAACACAGTAGGGTTTTAAGTTAAGCTTGACGCATGTAACTTTTAAAAGTAAAACTGATAGCCAGTTCACTATAACGTGTATTGGGTTTAGTGCTGGTGAACCGGTTAACAGTTACGCTTTAAAAGAAATCTGTCATCAGTATCACCCACACTAACCTGTCATCCAAGCTTGTAGTGCGGGTGATACTGATCATAACGACACTTACTATGTCCCCCCAAATCATCCAGCCGTTCCGCCATTATTTAGCTTTTCCTTCATATGTAAATAAGGTCCTTGGGGCATGGGCAGAGCTACGACTGGAGCTCTGGGCACCAATACGTCATCTCCGGCCGGGTGGGCCCTCCGCCCGACTCATCTATATACATAATCCCCCTCCTTCCTTACGTAGCAGGTTTACTCTACTGCGCATGCGCCGCTTCCAGGGTGAAGCGGTGCATGCGTCGTAGAGGAAATCTTATTAACCAATGAGAGGTATCTACCGATCCAGGATCAAAAGCCCTAAACAGTCATGCCCTTGCTCATTTTACTTTAAAAAACAAAAACAAAAACAAATTGTAAATGACCTTAAAAGCTGTATGTGACCCAAAACAGTAGTAATGATGACAACAGCTCACTCTGCAGAAATGAAAAGACGCTGCAGCACTCGTATCTAGTCCAGCTTCTTTTATTAAATGCAGATGTAACGCTAAGGCAGTGGTTCTCAACCTTTTTTGTCTGAGTACCCCTTGAGAGCCCATTCCCAAAAAATTGTAGCCCCATATTAGAGACATTTTGTAATGAATATAGTATAATTCATATGCTTTACTTTCCTCTATAACTCCCTCTCCCTATCTCCCCAGTCCCCCGATTTACAGGTGATGTCTTCTCTAAGGCTGGGTTCACACTACGTTTTCTCCCATACGGGGTTCACACCACGTTTTCTCCCATACGTTTTCTCCCATACGGGTCAACCACGGTTTTAGGTCCGGTTGTAAAAGCGCATACGGTGCAAAAATGAGCCGACCGGACCGAACGTTTCACTCCGGTCGGCTCATTGAAATGAATGACATACGGGAGCGCATACGGTGACATACAGAAGAGCGAGCTTTTAGCTCCCCCCTGCCGTATGCGCTCCCGTATGGGAGAAAACGTAGTGTGAACCCAGCCTAACCGGAATTGTTTACTTTTCTTTTCTTCACTATTTGGCCTAGACCGCCATTAAGATTTCTCCCATACAAGACTTCTCCACAGAACCAGCCCAACAAACATTTCAGGCTCCTTTCTGCAGTACAATACCCACCTATTTACAAACTCCCCATGTTTATTGTCACGCACAGTAATACCTGCTTTGCATCCCCATCCCCTCTGTGCCCACAAATATAGCTGTAGGCCCCCAAACTGCCCCCATATATAGTTGTAGGCCACCATACTGTCTCGCTTTGGTGCTCCACTGCTCCTCTGGTCTGGGGACCTATTACTATGGCTCATAGCAGTAGGTCCCCAGTCTTCAGGGGCAGTGGAGCAACAAAGCTGATGGTAGTTACTGCCCACAGCAGCCCAGTGCCCGCGCTTCACCTTTGATGTCCTCCTGCTCCGCTCCTCGGTGCAGTGACGTCAGCCTACCATTTCTTTCAAAGTGGTCCAGACCAGTAACCAGTGGCTGCCATTACTGATTTTTTTTTTTCAAGTACCCCCTGGAGAACTGCTAAGTACCCCTGGGGGCAGGCCTGTCGCTAAAGGCCAGGCAAACCAAGCAATTGCTTGGGGCCCCAAGCTGGCCCTGGGCCCCAAGCTATAAGTCTGCAGCCGCCTGAGTGCTCTATTTCCTTTGGGCCCCCAAATTCCTTCAAATGGCCCTGCATCGGGGTACTTGTACCCCAGGTTGAGAACCACTTCGCTAAGGCCTGTGCATTAATCTACCTTCAATTGCATGAGATACTAGTGCTGCAGTGTCTTTTCACCTCTACTGGTTACTATTTTGGATTGTGTGACTAATACCAAGCTGATATCTGCACCGGATACATCCTGTAGGATACATCCCGTGTGGGTTACTCAAGCAGTGCCAGCTGAACTTCTTTGCTGCTAGTGATAGCAAAAACTATATAAACTTGGTATCACTGCAATCCTACTGGCTGCCCTATGATAGCATGTCATTGTTACTGCAAAGTAAATGGCATAAAACCAATTAAAGCAAAATAAAACTTTGCTGCATCCTTAAAGTGGTACTCCGTTGGAAAACATTTCTTTTTTTTTTTTTTTTGACTGGTGCCAGGCGGGAACCCCTAGACGTCTTATCCTCTATCCAAATGATAGGGGATAAGATGTATGATCCCGGGGGTCCCGCCGCTGGGGACCCCCGGGATCTCGGCCGCAGCACCCAGCTGTCTTTACTGCACAGAGCAAACTTGCTCTGTGCGTAATTACAGGCGATACAGGGGCCGGAGCATTGTGATGTCATGGCTCAGCCCTTTGTGACGTCACGGTCCGCCCCTTTAATGCAAGTCTATGGGAGGGGGCGTGACGGCCAATTTATTTTTTTGAGTTTTTGTTTTTTCCCCCTCGCCTTCTAAAATCTATAACTCTTTTATATTTCCACCCCCAGACCCAAATGAGGGCTTGATTTTTGCATCACTAATTGTACTTTGTAATGACTCCTCTCATTTTACCATAAAATGTGCTGTGAACTGAAAAATATTTTTGTAGTGAGGAAATTTATATGAAAACCACAATTTAGCAAATTTTGGAGGTTTTCGTTTTCACACTGTACATGTTACGGTAAAAATGACATGTTTTCTTTATTCTGTGGGTCAATACAATTAAATAGATACCCATCTTTACATACATGCATTTAAAAAATATTAAAGTTTCTGTACAAAACCAGTATGTTTAAAATCGCACTATTTTGACCACCCATAACTTTTCACTTTTCCATATATGGTGCAGTATGAGGGCTCATTTTTTGCGCTGTGATCTGTACTTTTTATCAATACCACATTTGCTTATATGAAACTTTTAAATCCCTTTTATTAAAAAAAATTTCATTAACTGTGACAAAAAAGCAGCAATTTTGGACTTCTTATTTTTTACGTTTACGCCGTACGGGATCATTAACATTATATTTTGATAGTTTGGACATTTGTGCACGCGGCAATACCAAATATGTTTATTCATAATTTTTTTTCACGCTTTTTGGGGGTAAAATGGGGAAAAAGGGATAATTGAAATTTTTATTGGGGGAGAGGATTTAAAAAAAAATGTGGAAGTTTTTATTCCCATTAATCTCTATTGATTTTTATTTTTTTAGAAAATATTTATTCTCATTTATTCTATCCATAGGTCCATTAAAAAAATAAAAAAAATTAAATAAAAAAAGCATATATATATCTCACCACACACCCACAAAAAAATATAAAAAATGAAAACAAACAAAAAACTAAGTACCGCATATACTCTAGTATAAGCCGACCCGAATATAAGACGAGGCCCCTAATTTCACCCCAAAAACCCTTGAAAAGTTATTGACTCGACTATAAGCCTAGGGTGGGAAATACATCATCCCCCCCCCTCCCGGCATGCTGGGAGTTGTAGCTTTGAAACCTCTGGAGGTCCGCAGGTTTAAGACCACTGCGACCTTCATCATCAAACCCCTCCCCCCCTTCATCATCACCGCCTGTCAATCCCTTCATCAGTGGTCTTCAACCTGCGGACCTCCAGATGTTGCAAAACTACAACTCCCAGCATGCCCGGACAACTCCCAGCATATTACCGGTATTTAGGAAACTCCTTTGTTGTTATAACATTTTAACCTCTTATGGTGTTTTCATTTTTACACTTTTGTTTTTTCCTCCTTACATTCAAAAATTCATAATCCTTTCAATTTTGCACCTACAGACCTGTATGAGGGCTTGTTTATTGTGCCACTAATTTTACATCAATCATTTCACTACAAAATTGACACATTGGGGCTTATTTACTAACGTGATCCCGACTCTTTTTTGTCGGGTTTTGCGCCCAAATTGTGTCGCACGTCCCTTGCGACACAATTTGCGACCAAAAAAACCAAAACCCTCCATTTTACAAGAAAAAACGAAAAGGGGGCGTGGCCACGGGATAAAAATCCCACAGAAAATGTGGTCGATTGGAGCTGAGGAAAACCCGACAAATCAGAACAGTTGTAAAAAAAGCAAAACGTAGGAAAAAGTGCAAAATGTTGGGAAACCTTAGTAAATACCTTGGGAAAATACCAGTCTGAAATCAAAACCCACAAAGAAACCTCCACTCCACTCTTAGTAAATAAACCCCATTATCTTTATTCTGTAGGTCCTTGTGGTTATAACAATACCCAAATTATATGTTTTATTTTGTTTTTATTTAACTTTTTGTACAAAAATTTGTATGTTTAAAATTCTGATTCCTCTTAAGACCCCTATAACTTTTTTTTTTCTGTATACGGGGATGTAGCCGTCTCGCCTCCTTCCATAGACATTTATGGAATGACTGGGGTGTGAATGGGACTGCAGAGTCCCATTAAAGGGGTTATCCAGGAAAAAACTTTTTTTTTATATATATCAACTGGCTCCAGAAATTTGAACAGATTTGTAAATTACTTCCATTAAAAAATCTTAATCCTTTCAGTACTTATGAGCTTCTGAAGTTAAGGTTGTTCTTTTCTGTCCAAGTGCCCTCTGATGACACGTGTCTAGGGAACCGCCCAGTTTAGAAGCAAATCCCCATAGCAAACCTCTTCTAAACTGGGCGGTTCCCGAGACACGTGTCAACAGAGAGCACTTAGACAGAAAAGAACAACCTTAACTTCAGAAGCTCATAAGTACTGAAAGGATTAAGATTTTTTAATAGAAGTAATTTACAAATCTGTTTAACTTTCTGGAGCCAGTTGATATATATATATATATATATATATATATAAAGTTTTTTCCTGGATAACCCCTTTAACTTTTTTACCGGAGTAAAAAAGCAATGGCGGCAATGGAGTAGGGGATAAGATGTCTGATCACAGGGCCGGTGCTGTGGCATTCTGAACACTGAAGCGTGCAGCTTTTTTAGTCATGTTTTAGAGCTTTGACCTGCCCTGACAAAATGTTTCTCTATCGTTTAGACCTGACAAAAAAAGACAGGTGCATATATATTCAGACCTGACAGATAGTGACAAAACATTGCTTAGGGCATTGATAGACAGGACCAGTGACATTCTAATGCTAATAGGAATCATCCAACCAAACTTTTTAAGATGCCCCAGGACAATCCACTCTATCCATGCAAACCAGGTGACTTAAAGGGGTACTCCGCTGGGCCACTGTTTTTTGGGCCCCTTCTGTTGTGACCTGGGCTGTACACACTGCTGTGTAGCTCTCCCATTGTGTTATTGTTACGCCTAGCGCTCCGGGTCCCTGCTCCTCCCCGGAGCGCGTACGGCGTCTCTCTCTCCGCAGCGCCCCGATCGGTCCCGCTGACCGGGAGCGCTGCACTGTCATGGCCGTCGGGGATGCGATTCGCACAGCGGGACGCGCCCGCTCGCGAATCGCGTCCCAGGTCACTTACCCGTTCCCGTCCCCTGCTGTCATGTGCTGGCGCGCGCGGCTCCGCTCTCTAGGGCGCGCGCGCGCCAGCTCCCTGAGACTTAAAGGGCCAGTGCACCAATGATTGGTGCCTGGCCCAATTAGCTTAATTGGCTTCCACCTGGTCCCTGACTATATCTGACCTCCTCCCATGCACTCCCTTGCCGGATCTTGTTGCCTTGTGCCAGTGAAAGCGTTTTGTGTGTCCAAAGCCTGTGTACCAGAACTTCTGCTATCCACCCTGACTACGAACCTTGCCGCCTGCCCCCGACCTTCTGCTACGTCCAACCTTGCTTCTGTCTACTCCCTTGTACCGCGCCTATCTTCAGCAGCCAGAGAGGTTGAGCCGTTGCTAGTGGATACGACCTGGTCACTACCGCCGCAGCAAGACCATCCCGCTTTGCGGCGGGCTCTGGTGAAAACCAGTAGTGACTTAGAACCGGTCCACTAGCACGGTCCACGCCAATCCCTCTCTGGCACAGAGGATCCACCTCCTGCCAGCCGGCATCGTGACAGTAGATCCGGCCATGGATCCCGCTGACGTCCCTCTGCCTTATATCTCTGATATCACCACGGTGGTCGCCCAGCAATCCCGACAGATCGCCCATCTAACCCACCAGCTGTCGGAAGTGTTCACCATTGTGCAGCAACTTCAGTCGCAACTTCAGCAGCAATCATCTCCTCCGCCAGCTCCTGCACCCCTTCCGCAGCGAGTGGCCACTCCTAGCCTCCGCCTGTCTTTGCCGGACAAATTTAATGGGGACTCTAAGTTTTGCCGTGGCTTTCTTTCGCAATGTTCCCTGCACTTGGAGATGATGTCGGACCAGTTTCCTACTGAAAGGTCTAAGGTGGCTTTCGTAGTCAGCCTTCTGTCTGGAAAAGCCCTGTCATGGGCCACACCGCTCTGGGACCGCAATGACCCCGTCACTGCCTCTGTACACTCCTTCTTCTCGGAAATTCGAAGTGTCTTTGAGGAACCTGCCCGAGCCTCTTCTGCTGAGACTGCCCTGCTGAACCTGGTCCAGGGTAATTCTTCCGTTGGCGAGTACGCCATACAATTCCGTACTCTTGCTTCTGAACTTTCCTGGAATAATGAAGCCCTCTGCGCGACCTTTAAAAAAGGCCTATCCAGCAACATTAAAGATGTTCTGGCCGCACGAGAAACTCCTGCTAACCTGCATGAACTCATTCATCTAGCCACTCGCATTGACATGCGTTTTTCTGAGAGGCATCAAGAGCTCCGCCAGGAAAAAGACTTAGATCTCTGGACACCTCTCCCACAGTCTCCATTGCAATCTGCGCCTAGGCCTCCCGCCGAGGAGGCCATGCAAGTGGATCGGTCTCGCCTGACCCTGGAAGAGAGGAATCGCCGTAAGGAAGAGAATCTTTGTCTGTACTGTGCCAGTACCGAACATTTTTTGGTGGATTGCCCTATCCGTCCTCCACGTCTGGGAAACGCACGCTCGCACCCAGCTCTCGTGGGTGTGGCGTCTCTTGATGCTAAGTCGGCTTCTCCTCGTCTCACGGTGCCTGTACGGATTTCTTCTTCAGCCAGCTCTTCCCTCTCAGCCGTGGCCTGCCTGGACTCTGGTGCCTCTGGGAATTTTATTCGGGAGTCCTTGGTGAATAAATTCCGCATCCCGGTGACCCGTCTTGTCAAGCCACTCCACATTTCCGCGGTCAACGGAGCCAGGTTGGATTGCACCGTGCGTTTCCGCACGGAGCCCCTCCTAATGTGCATCGGACCCCATCATGAGAAAATTGAGTTTTTGGTCCTCTCCAATTGCACTTCTGAAATTCTCCTTGGACTACCCTGGCTTCAACACCATTCCCCAACCCTGGATTGGTCCTCAGGGGATATCAAGAGCTGGGGTACCTCTTGCTTCAAGGACTGCCTTAAACCGGTTCCCAATACTCCCTGCCGTGACCCTGTGGTTCCTCCTGTATCCGGTCTCCCTAAGGTCGTTATGGACTCTGCCCACCTTAAGAAGTGCCTCTCCCCCCCTCCCAGTCCAGTCAGGCAAGCCTCGGTGCCTCCTCGTGGCCCTCGTCCTGGTGTCACACTGCCCCGTGCCAGGCCTCGCCCTCTGCCCTCCCTCCCCATTCCCACTCCTGCTGTACTGCCTGCCGTTGAGGAATCCCTCCATCCTTTTCCGGTGTCCTCATCCCAGGGGGGGCAGTTACCGGACAAAGAGAAGGGGAGACCTAAGGGGGGGGGTACTGTTACGCCTAGCGCTCCGGGTCCCCGCTCCTCCCCGGAGCGCGTACGGCGTCTCTCTCTCCGCAGCGCCCCGGTCGGTCCCGCTGACCGGGAGCGCTGCACTGTCATGGCCGTCGGGGATGCGATTCGCACAGCGGGACGCGCCCGCTCGCGAATCGCGTCCCAGGTCACTTACCCGTTCCCGTCCCCTGCTGTCATGTGCTGGCGCGCGCGGCTCCGCTCTCTAGGGCGCGCGCGCGCCAGCTCCCTGAGACTTAAAGGGCCAGTGCACCAATGATTGGTGCCTGGCCCAATTAGCTTAATTGGCTTCCACCTGGTCCCTGACTATATCTGACCTCCTCCCATGCACTCCCTTGCCGGATCTTGTTGCCTTGTGCCAGTGAAAGCGTTTTGTGTGTCCAAAGCCTGTGTACCAGAACTTCTGCTATCCACCCTGACTACGAACCTTGCCGCCTGCCCCCGACCTTCTGCTACGTCCAACCTTGCTTCTGTCTACTCCCTTGTACCGCGCCTATCTTCAGCAGCCAGAGAGGTTGAGCCGTTGCTAGTGGATACGACCTGGTCACTACCGCCGCAGCAAGACCATCCCGCTTTGCGGCGGGCTCTGGTGAAAACCAGTAGTGACTTAGAACCGGTCCACTAGCACGGTCCACGCCAATCCCTCTCTGGCACAGAGGATCCACCTCCTGCCAGCCGGCATCGTGACAGTTATGCTCCTTTGTGCTTTCTGCTCTGACTTCCTGTCTTCCTTTCTGGAACTACATTTCCCAGCAGTCTTTGCGCCCGTGGTCTTTGTAAAATCCGCCCCTTTGCTAGTTGTTTTCTGTCCTCTGTTTCTCTTTTTCTACCCCCTAAACACCCTTTCTCATTTGTGTAACCTTGCCTCCTTTGCTTATTTCAATATCATTAGCGACGTCTGCCATTTTTTCCCTCTGGCTCAGGCATTCTACAGGTTAATTGCAGTCTAACCTGCTAGCACTGAAGTCTGTGAAGCATGGGCCAATAAGGGATTGTTAAGGCTGTGTCATCCTGCTGACTCATCATCCTGCTATTGTGTGCGCACCTACCGGCAGGAACGCACTGTACATGAAGCCGAGGAACATGGTGTGCGCACCTACCGGCAGGAACGCACTGTACATGAAGCCGAGGAACATGGAGTGCGCACCTACCGGCAGGAACGTACTGTACATGAAGCCGAGGAACATGGTGTGCGCATGCGCACACTAAACCAATCACTTCTGCAGGATCGTGGCGAGAACACTCAGGCCAACTTAACTACACAGGAAGAAAAGACACTGAGGTGCAGACGTGCGCACCTGATTGGATGAGAAGCAACCAATAAGAACAGACACAGGGTAGTGACTGGGAAAAGAAAGGAGGAGATAAGTGTAATAACAAATGAATATTCAAGAAGGGACAGAGCAGAATTAATCACACGGTGGGATGGCGCAATGCACGTCACAAACCAGGAAAACCACGTCACGAGCGCAACAAGGAGGACAAGCCTAAAAAAAAAGTGGTCGTCAGTAAAGAGGTCTAAACAGAACTACCCAACATCGGGCCAAATAAAAGGTAGGATTCTCGCTAAACCCTCAGCAGTAATGAAACCAAACACAGGCTAACACATAGCTAGGAGAAACAAGGGAACATGGTCAAAAAACAACACAGGCAGCGGACTACCCCTTTAATAAATGAGGATCCACTGAAGTTTTTCTTGTTCTGTTCTTTTAGAGTTATATGGCTATGTGGTGAGCTTGAGGGAGAGGATGGTGTCTGGGGTGTTGCGGAGTGGTAGAGTAGGGTATAGGATTAACCCTTAATTGTCGTGACGCCAGGATGAGGTTTTCTTTAGGGTAATGATCCTACCGCCAACCGTCCCAGAAATGGTAGGGAGAAATAATTGAATGTCCGCAGCAGAAGATGATGAAAAACCGGAATAAGCGTTACTGTATATTTTATGCAACTGCAGGTAACATAACAGTCTTTTAGCAGAGGACCGTGGTACAGGCTCCTCACAGGTTTGCTGGGACTTCTGAGGTTAATGAGCTTAGGTTTGCTAGCCACTGTGCTACTGAATTTAGGGTATTTTGGAGTTGCAGCAGTCACACAGGATTTGTAGTTTTGAGCTGGATATCTCACGGTTTAGTGGCTGCGGAAGATTTAGGTTTCAGGTCTAGCTGGAATTGATGATTGTGCTGAGATGTGCTTTCTCTGATAATCCGGAACTAAGAGAGATGTTACTGCTTTTAAGTTCAGCAGGAAGAGCGAAAATTTTGTGGCAGCAGCCCCTTATATATTAAGGGAGCAGGTACAAAGCTCATTGGTTCTGCAAACCTGTCAGTCCTGACCTAAGGAACTATGTGTCTGTCACAAAGGTCCTTGAACCTTAACATAACGTATTTAAAGGCATGTGACCTCTAAGGTCCTATACAGAGGTTTACTATGATTAAATATATAAATATATACACCAATATACGTTAATACACATTTATATGAGGCGACTAGGGATTAGCCCTCCAGGAGAGCCCTACTAGCATGGAGGGACTCTCGCTGAGGGGACTTCAGACAAAGGGACAGGACCAAGTCCTGTACCGGGACACCACAGTACCTGTTACTCTTTAGGCAAATGTTACACCAGGGACACCTACAGGTTACCAGAAACTTGACATGAAAACATTACAGCCAAGGGGTCCTTCCATTGAAATATTGAGCAATTGTCTAGGATTCTTTGGTCTATTGGGTGCAACATGGAGTAGGGTCTGTATAAAAATGTAAATTCATCATAACTTTTCTACTACAATTCGCCACAGAACACAAAATACAGGAACAAAGCCGATTAAACCTGAATGGTATATGACAAAACTCTTAATGACAAAGAAGTAAAATGTAGCTCAAAATAAAAATGCATTTGCATTTTTACTTTTTTAAAGAAATACCCCTTGACATCGTATCTCACTATCCAAAGGGTATCACCCCGGCATTCTGTACATTTATGTTCAGAGCGCTAGCTTCGGGAGGCCGTGGTCATGACGTCACGCCCCCTCCATTCATGTCTATTGGAAGAGGCGTGATGACTGTGGTCGCTCATCACGCCCCCTCCCATAGACATTAATGGAGGGGGCGTAGTGTGATGTGACGACCACGGCCTCCCGAAGCCAGTGTTCTGCCCCTAGAAATCTTTTTCTTTGATATGGGATAAGATATCTGACTATGTGGGGTCCGGCCTCTGGGACCTGCCGCAATCATATATCTTATCCCTTAGGGGCAGAGTACCCCTTTAAGACAAAAACTGATTTGTCACAAAATAATATTCTAATACAAATATACTCAAGGCCGACACCCCGGTGTTCCGAACCTTACTCTGTAAAGCATAATATTTTTGTGATGCAGAATACGATTATAGTGCATTTATGTCCAGAGCGCTAGCTTCGGGAGGCTGTGGTCATGACGCCCCCTCCATTCATGCCTATGAGAGGAGGCGTGATGGCTGTGGTCGCTCGTCCAGTAATGCCATTTTGTTTTTAGGATGCCTCCAAGTTTAAGCCTCTGTTATTTTATTATTCTGTTAAGGGCATAGAATAGTGCAACTCTATGAGACATCAGTAGCTGCAAGGAGATTTAAAGAGGTTATCCATGAAAAAAAAAACTTTTGTTTTTATATATATCAACTGGCTCCAGAAAGTTAAACAGATTTGTAAATTAGTAAAAAGGAAAAAAATGTGTGCAGCTCACAAATCTACAATCCGAGGATATAGTTGGTTATATGCCGAAACCCCAACGGGCGGAAATAGATAACATAAAGAGAAAATATATAACCAATGCTTCTAGGATTTTACCCCAAAGGGTACACAATGAATGCAAATATAGTATAGAGAAATTTCAATTGATATAGATACATTAACATGTATAAAACAATTAATAAAATTGTATAAAATTAATCTAATCCTGGCACAGATATATAAAGGTGAACAATCCACTGGGCCCTAGTGGTATTGATCACCAAAATGGGAAGACTTGATTCTAACAATCATATATGATGGAAAAAATTTGTAAAAAAATATTTGTAAAAAAATATTAAAAATGATTGAAGAATATATACCGGTCTGAAAAAAGGGTATTGATTCCTTCTCTGGTGCAGCTGATAAAATATCTTAGTGATGAATAGATGGACCAGTAGTGTATCCACTTATACAGTTGATTTTATCAGTCTATTGACTAGTACAGGCTTACTAGTCTGTGTTGGATACTGCTGTCACAGTGTGTCTCACCCACTCCTGGCGCTTGTTGTTGTCTCCGTCCACCATACGCCGGCTGCGCTGGCACAGGGCTGTCACTCGTGCAAAGTTCGGATTATGCAGGGGTACGTTTGGCACAACGTCCCCAGTGGCCTCCGTGCTGCTCCTGTGATGGTATTGCAGGGCGGGCGCAGCGCTGGCGTCCCTCGTGGTGGATGATGATGGAGAATGGTGTTTTCTCAGGGCGGGTGGAGAATGGATATTTCCCAGCAGATTCAGGTTAGTGAGAAATCGCGGTATGAGTCCAGATCGGACTACAGCTGCAATGGTAGATATTTCCAATGTGTAGCAAGTCTCTGTGCCAGGTTCACACCAACGATGTGTAACAAGGTGCGGCAATTTAACCTAGATGCGTTTCAGGGTTCTTTTGCTGAATAGCATGACCCTTTCTTCAGTAGGAAAAAATACAGAATATATTGAAGCTTCTCATATGGATCATTTATATATGGTGGTTCACATTTGGAGCTAATTTGTGAACAGAACAGAAATAATATCTGGCCTGGATTACACAACTGAGTCTAGTAACTATTAGTCCAAGTTCAGACTAAATGATAGCGTTTTTATTCACATATATATGTGTTATATTGCAGGAGAGGAGTTAAACAGCAACATGAATCTTACTACTATAAACACAAGGATAACCTATAAAATCGCATCCAACTTATTGGATGCAGAAAAGAACTACATCTTTACAATAAGACAATATTATCTATAAATTCATATTACTTATTCATATAATATTAACATAAAATAAAGAACAATATATTTGAAGGTGCATAGAATGTAAAAAACAGAAGAAAATAAATAAAATAAAATAAAAAATAATAATAAAAATAAAAATAAAAACGAATGTAAAGCATAAATGATATTATGTGGTATGATAAAATAGAAAATATAAATGAGAATGAAAATGAAAATAAAAATAAAAATAATGAGTAAAGAAATAAAAAATAAACTAAAAATGAAATAAAAATAAAAATAAAATAAAATTAAAATAATAATAATAATAATAATAATAAATAATAATAATAATAAAAATAAATATAAAAATAAAAATTAAAAATAATAATAAATATAAAAATACAAATTAAAAATAAAAAGTATAAAATACAAACAAAATACAATAAATATAAATGAATAATATTTTTAATACAAAGTAGCAAAATGGACATTGTATATCATATTGGGGATGGAGATGCCTTTCTTGATGAGGTCGAGGGGGTTTGTATCATCTCCAGTGGGCGCCTCCTGTTGATTAAATAGAGGGGCACAATGGTAGAGGAGCAAACCCCCTCAAAGGAAACCGAATAGTTCCAGACTTGAATTGAGACCATTGGGTTCCAAAGTACCAAACTCAAATATCTTTTTGCTTTCAGCTTTTGACATCTGGATCATATAACTTCCACCCCTCCAGTTTGGCTTAACAGTTTGAAAACCTATGAAAGTGAGACTTGATGGATCTTTTTTATGAAACTTAGTGAAATGTAATGATAGGGGGTGTTTTTGTTCACCTTTTTTAATATTATTAATGTGTTCTGCAATCCTCATTTTTAAAGGTCTTTTAGTTCTGCCCACATATTGTTTATTGCAACCACATTTAAGTATATATAATACACCTTTTGTGGTGCATGTGATGTATTCATTTATAACCCATTTAAAATTATTACTTGAAGATGTTAGTTCAGAGTTTTTTTTTTAGGTCCTGAAGTGTTTTTACAGTTGTTACAATGTCCACAACGAAAAAACCTTTTGTGGCCATCCATGTCTCACTTTCTTTATGTTTGGCAGGGGGTTTTATGGAAGGTGCTATTAATATCCCTAAATTGGGAGCTTTTTTTTTATATATTATTGATGGATGTTCTGATACAAGAGTTCCAATTGTTTTATCCTCTTTAATGATATCCCAGTGTTTAGAAATGATGTTTTCTACCTGTTTGTAATGTCCGTTAAAGGGTAAAATCATTTTCATAGTTGAAAGCAGATTGTTGTCTTTTTGTGGTTGAGGTTCAAAAAATTTACTTCTATCCATTTGTTTCACTTTTTCCAAAGATGTTTCTAATGTTTTGTCAGAATAACCCTTTTCTTTCAATTGGGTTGTTAAAAAATTAGCCTCCTCAAGAAATTTTCCGTCTTCTGTACAATTGCGTTTTAAGCGACGATACTGTCCAGTTGGTATATTAAGTAACCAATGGGGCAAATGACAACTAGTATAGTTAATGTAGCTATTTTTCGCGGTTGGTTTTTTATAAGTACTACAGAGTAATGTTTGATTGGATGCTCTTATTTCCAAATCTAAAAAATCTATATGGGTGTTGCTGATTGTGGACGTGAAAACTAAATTGTGCTCGTTAATATTTAAGTTGTGAATAAAGGATTGTAAATCATTATAAGACCCATCCCAAATTAAAAAAATATCATCAATATACCTTCGACAGAGCACCAGACCCGCGCCAAGTTTGGGGATAATGGTGTCCTCTTCCCATGCCGCCATAAATAGGTTGGCATAACTTGGCGCGAATCAGGTGCCCATAGCGGTAACCGTGGTCTGTAAATAATAATCACCCTCAAAATAAAAATAATTGTGCGTGAGAATAAATGTGATTATTATTATTTATATTTATTATTATTATTTTTATTTTATTTTTATTTTTTATTTTTATTTCATTTTTATTTTATTTTTTATTTCTTTACTCATTATTTTTATTTTTATTTTCATTTTCATTCTCATTTATATTTTCTATTTTATCATACCACATAATATCATTTATGCTTTACATTCGTTTTTATTTTTATTTTCATTATTATTTTTTATTTTATTTTATTTATTTTCTTCTGTTTTTTACATTCTATGCACCTTCAAATATATTATTCTTTATTTTATGTTAATATTATATGAATATGTCTTTAAGTAATATGTATTTATAGATAATATTGTCTTATTGTAAAGATGTAGTTCTTTTCTGCATCCAATAAGTTGGATGCGATTTTATAGGTTATCCTTGTGTTTATAGTAGTAAGATTCATGTTGCTGTTTAACTCCTCTCCTGCAATATAACACATATATATGTGAATAAAAACGCTATCATTTAGTCTGAACTTGGACTAATAGTTACTAGACTCAGTTGTGCAATCCAGGCCAGATATTATTTCTGTTCTGTTCACAAATTAGCTCCAAATGTGAACCACCATATATAAATGATCCATATGAGAAGCTTCAATATATTCTGTATTTTTTCCTACTGAAGAAAGGGTCATGCTATTCAGCAAAAGAACCCTGAAACGCATCTAGGTTAAATTGCCGCACCTTGTTACACATCGTTGGTGTGAACCTGGCACAGAGACTTGCTACACATTGGAAATATCTACCATTGCAGCTGTAGTCCGATCTGGACTCATACCGCGATTTCTCACTAACCTGAATCTGCTGGGAAATATCCATTCTCCACCTGCCCTGAGAAAACACCATTCTCCATCATCATCCACCACGAGGGACGCCAGCGCTGCACCCCCCCTGCAATACCATCACAGGAGCAGCATGGAGGCCACTGGGGACGTTGTGCCAAACGTACCCCTGCATAATCCGAACTTTGCACGAGTGACAGCCCTGTGCCAGCGCAGCCGGCGTATGGTGGACGGAGACAACCACAACGAGGCCCCCAGGCTGGAAACACACTAGGCCCAGAAATTGGACTCCTGGAAGAACACCCGTCCAAGGAGATGGAGTAGAACGCCAAGGAAAAGGCCATACCTGTAGAGACCCAAGACAGCCGGATCACATAGAGAGACAAAAAAAAAAACACAGGAAAAAAGAAAGATGGAAAACAAACGTGCACGAAAAATTCTCTGGGCGACAAACATCCGTGAAGTAGTGAAGGAGTGCCGAACAGAAAAAATACGCCTCAAACTAATGGGATCGCGGAGGAGTCTTGACAGGAACAGTCCACATGCCCAAAGCCTGAACCATCACCCAGGCCCGAGGAACCGGAAAAGCCGTCGAAAAGAAAGGTACGCCCCCGCATCCTAGGACAGAGTCCAAGCGAAAGAGACCAACCAGTCCTAGACCCCGGAGGTATAAGCAGACAAGTGCACACTAAAGAAACATCCCGCCAGAATGGGAACGGAGGGAGAAACAAATGAGAACCCAGTTGCACAGGATCTTTGCACAGGAAGGATAACTCCAGAAGACTTCGGTGTCCGTGCAGTACAACTGACACCGACAAAAGGGAAAGAAAAACACACCCCTTCCAGGGAGATTGTACAAACTTCTCCAACAGAGGAGAGAGCCAAACTGCGAGAGCAGCAGTAGCCAATCAAAAAAACAGAGAGGGAGCCAAGCTGTGATAGTGGACCGCAAGCCCATAAGCCTAGACAGGAAAAGGCTCTGTTGAATGCCTTAGCAAAAAAACCAAGGGTCCTGCCAGCTATTCCACCTGTACAGCAGGAAACGGCGAGACGGAAACATCCCGGCGGCGGCAGAAAAAATTAAACAAAGTGGACCCTCCAGAGGAGGGAAAACAAGGGTGGTTGAGAGGAAAAAACTCAAGTACAGACCCCCGCCTAGCACACTGATCCCTGTACCCCCTGTGGAAGAGGAAATGGCAAAGTGCCCCAGGCGCAGGAGGAGCCGGGTACAACTGCCCCACAGCATAGGACAAGCACTGGGAGGACAGGGCCCCCCCTGTCCTGACGGCAACCCATCGCTGTCTGGAGGAACCACCTTGTGCCCCAGGAGGGGTCGGAATCCTTTACACTGGTGCTGGCAAAAAACTACAAGATGTGTTGAAAGCCAACCCAGAAAGTGACGTATAGGTGCCTGAGCCACCCCAGACCGAAACCCGGGAAAATACGCCTGGAGGCATAGGGAGGAGCTGAGCTGACTGTCGTAACAGCAGGTCCCATGTCACAAAAAAGTGCTCAACCGCCGCAGAACTTGCGGAAACAAAATCACCGAAAACCCCGAGGTACACCCCACCGAACAAGGGGAAGGTGGGCTCCGCACCTACAGCACATTTAGGAACACAGACGTAGATACCCCACAACAGCAGTGGGATACTAAATCTGCGGACCCGAAGAAAACCGCAGATATCCACAAGATCAGCAGGAAGGGAGGTTTGCCTCTAGCAGACCAACAGTGCAACCTAAGAAAAGAGAACAGAGTGTTTCTGCTGTTTCTGAGAAATTCCCGGGACCTGTAGAAAAAAAGGGGCCCACCTCTCATCTACTAATGACGTCAGACACCAAGGCTGCGGACGCAGACTCGGGAAATTCAGAATGAATGTGGAGCAGTGCAGACACAACGTGACCAACTGGTAGAAAGGGTCGCAAGAACCCACCAGTACACACTCTACATAACTACACCTGGAAGAGAGCCGTCGGATTGCAGCCGCGGAAACAACGTAAACTAGGGAGGTGACCAGGCGGATTAGAACACCATGTAGACACAGTCTGGCTATGTGGCAAAGGGACCATTGCCCCGCCGAATTCTGCATATGAAAACACACAGTAAAGTGAGACAGAGTAGACAGAGTAGCAGGCAGCAGAGAGGGGCCTGACCTGTAAACCAGTATGTGGTGCCTTGTATAAGGCCCAAGGTGCAACCCGGGGAGACCCACTCCAAACAACACCATAGTAGTGTGTAACCTGGACTACCGTCCACGGTGTGAAAGTGTATGGTAGTTGAGTCGACATTGTAAGCCATGCGGAAACCCGTCCGGTCGGCAGTAGTAGGATTCCTGAGCACCATGGTCACTCCAATCAACCTCCCTCAAAACTGGGGTACTGGAGTGCGGCCTAACCAACAGGCGCCCCAGTGGAGTAGAAACCAACAGATAAAGGATTGCTTAACTAAAAGAAACCCTGAAAAAACTTGCAGGGACCCTACTACCGATCCCGCCCCCAGCAGTGAGGTACAGGAAAACTGACTATATCAGCCCAGAGGTCAGAGACAGATGGTGGCGGAAACACAGCCGATAATTATGCCCCTATGTCATAGGTGGAAGGGCGGGGAGGCTGAGAAACCCAACCCCCTGGGAAATAGAGGGCGGCAGGGGAGCCGTAAAAAGCAGCCCTGACCTCTCGTATAGTGTCCATGGGACACGTTGGTCAGTTCTACGTACAGCAGTGGAGTATCGGAACATCAGCCACTGAGATGAGGGACAGGCAGTGTAGTAAACTATGCAGACCGCTGTGTGGCTTACTGTATGGAGCCATAGCGAACAGCGAGTCATTCCGAGGGAAACCCCGCACAATAGAGAGGTACCAGAAGACCAGTCACAGATACATCAGCCGTGTGATGTTCGACAGATGGAGTAGGAAACCTGCAGACCACTGACTGGCTCAGTGGTATGGGTCCATAGAAAAAATCACAAGTCATGTCATCGGCACCTCGCATAGCAGTGAGGTACCGGAACTCCAACCACAGAAACATCAGCCATTTGATGTGCGACAGGCGGCGTAGGCGACCATACAGACCACTGTCTGGCTTACTGGAAAGGTCCATAGAATGGCAACGGGACACTCCGTCGGACGTCTCACAAATAGTGAGGTACCGGAAATCCGGTTGCAGATACATCCGCCATTTGATGTAGAACAGGCGGTGTAAACCATGCAGACTAATGTCTGGCTTACTGGTATGAGTCCATCACAGACAATGAGTCATCTAGTCGGCACCTCGCACAGCAGAGAGGTACCAGAACACCAGTCGCAGATCTAAAGCCGTCTGATGTAGGGCAGGCAATGTAGGCAACCATGCAGACCAGTGTCTGGTATGGGTCCATAGTAGATTTCGATCCATCCCGTTGGCACCTCACACAGTAGTGAGGTGCTGGAACTCCAGCAGCAGATACATCAGATGTTTGATGTAGGACAGGCGGTGTAGGAAAAACCCTGCAGACTACTGGTATGGGTCCATAGAAGACCATGGGACAGCCCGTCGGACACCTCCTACAGTAGTGAGGAATCGGGATACCAGCCGCAGATGCCTCAGCCTTTTGATATATGACCGGCGGTGAAGGTAACTACGTAGACCACTGTCTGGCCTTCTGGTAAGGTTACTGGTAGACAACGGGACACCCCATCGGGCACCCCGCAAGTAATGGGATACCAAGTGTGAGCTGTGGACGAAGCAGCCGTGAATTGAGAAACAGGCAAGACTACTGTCTGGCATAATAATATCAGGGCTAATCCCTGCCCGCAGGAATATTCCCCTGCAGACCGTGTGCTGTATAAGAGGACCTGTAGTACTAACCCCGGATGCGATAGCCTGTGGAGAAGGAAATCCCATAGCATGACATACCAAGAACCGCCCTAGGATGGATGGCTAGTAGACCTGACAGATGAGGAAACTTAAAAGAAACCTGAGCGACTGCCAGGAACGCCAAATAACTCGCCCACTGTATGGGAATCAGTGGTAGAAGGGAAGACAATGATGGAATATGAACTCCCGATTTAAAGGGGACTAGAGTCCCTGGTAACAACCCGCCATGGCGGATATCATGTGCTCCATGGAGTGAGCAACCATAAAAAAAGAAACTATAATACAAGTGTTGGCCACAAGAGGGCGACAAACACCAAAAAATGGTCTAAGTGACCAAGAATTATGTAAATTTATGTATACATTTTTTTTTCTATTTACAGAAAAAATTTAAGTGTGGACTTAGCCGTTCATAACTACAGGAAGGGGAATTGCCCAAGTGGAGTTTATAAATTATCACTCCTCTAATTTATTTCCCATATGTCCTGGGATCTGAACCCAGGACCCCAGCACTACAATGGAACAGTGCTAAACAGTGAAACACTGTGCTGCTCTTCCATAAGCGTCAGCAGAAAGTCCCTGAGGAGCGACAGCTCATAACAGTTCTACAAGAGTCTGCCAAGTCGCCGCACCGGACTGGGACAGCAGCGGGCCGGACCGCTAGCTCTCGATGGCGACTGCCGCGGGAGTCGAATCTGCTGCCCACGCCGACCCCGGCCACGGGGAAGGAGGGCGGGCTAAAAAAACTCCCTTTGCAGCGCGCGAGCCAGAGAGGAGGATCTCTGAACTCCCGGCTTCGCGCGCTGAGGCGGGGAGGAAGAAGGGTGGAGTTATACCGCCGTAGTGAAGGGGAAAGAAGAGAGGCGGCCATGCGTCATCAGGACCCTGCACTCCCGGCAGCTGAGTTATACATATGCCGCCACAGATTGCAGACACCGAGAGAAATTCTCGGCGAGAAGGAACAGCGAGGCTGTTTCCGAGGTGAGCCGGCAAAGGCTCCTGTTTAGGGAGCCGCCACAATGTCGGTGGCTGTCCTCCCCAGGACTCAGTATACATAATACACAACCTCCCCAGGGAACCTGAGGGAGCCCCATATGAACCCCCAATAAAGGATAGAGTCCCTATGAACCCCCAATAACCCACAGGGAGGGAGGGAGAGGGGAATATATATACATATATATATATACTCACCTGTCTTCCTATACTTACCTGAAGATGTCTTCAGCCAGCTTTTTAGTCACCTGCA
This sequence comes from Hyla sarda, assembly GCF_029499605.1. NCBI lineage: Eukaryota > Metazoa > Chordata > Amphibia > Anura > Hylidae > Hyla > Hyla sarda. The sequence goes on along the minus strand of NC_079199.1, from coordinate 86,383,228 downwards.
TCACGTCATGCTGTTTTCTCAGACCAGGACGAGCAGGGAAATAGGGGGCCCTGGACCCTAAGTGCAACCCCAGGCGCTGGCCATTGGCGGGAAGGGGTTAATGGTGCATTTTGCTTTATGTCCTGTGCCCCTTAGCCGCATATGGGGGAACAGGTAGCGCCATGCTCCTGAACCCCCACCTGAAAAAAGGAAACAAAAGGGAATAAAGAATCTAACTAAACAACCCTTACTAAAAAATAATGAAAAAAAGACAAGGTCTGGAGAGCTCCAGACCTGTGTCTGACCTCCTAGATGACACTACTTAAAACTGATTACCTCATTGCAGGTGGGCGGGTATATCCTGCCAGGGAGGAGCTGACTTTTTTTTCCTAGTGTCAGCGCCTCCTAGTGGCAAGAGCATATACCCATCAGTTAGGTGTCCCCCAATGAAGAACGACCGAGAAAAATTGTTTTTCCCCGGAATACCCCTTTAATTCTAGAAGATCAGGAGGTGGGAGCCCTGAAAGGGAACATAATGGCCCTCATTTATCAAAAAAGTCGGGTTGTTTTTTTTTGGGGGGCTTTTAACCCGACCATCTTTTTCCCTATCAATTTATTAATTTGTTCCAAGTGTTGTCGCTGTCGGATTTTTGTGGGCGCAGTCGGATTTTTTGTTGCAGCTGTCCGATTTTTAAAATGTCGTTTTTTTTTTTCAATTATTTAGCAAATTTTAAAAAAAACAACAAAAATTATGAAGATTCCAAAATTAGGGAAATGGCAAACACTTTTTCCCACTGCTTGAAGCAGTGGGGAAAAAAGGACACTGAAACCCTAAAATTCGGGTCGGGTTTCTTAATAAATCAGTGGAAAACCAAGGTTTTGGTCGGGAAACGCCCCTTTTTAGGCTTTCAAAATCCGTGAGTCGGGTTCGTAGGGAAGGCTTGTCGCAGTTTGTCGCACGATGTCTGCACCTTGTCGCAGACGTCTTGCGGCAAAAAAAAAAATAAAACAGACAAAAACTGTCGGGTTTCCAATGATAAATGAGGGCCAATATGGCAGATTGTACATGATTCTCAAATCTCCCTTGAACAACATAAAGTGCAAAAAACACGAAACCCTGGTCCCTAATTTCTGTAATGAATCTGCTAACTGTTCCATTTTAGAGATGTAGAGTCAGACAGCCAAAAGGAAATACGTGACCCAATTTCATCTCCCATGCTTAGAGAAATACTGGCAGAGGTTCAAAAGTGCAACAAATCCCTTATAGATTTAACATCGCAGATGGGAATTGCTTATTAGTGAAATTAATTATCTTAATAAAATAAGAGTTACTGGAATTAAACATAGAGTCCCTCAGATGGAGAAAAAAATATGTTCGGTACTAAGATAAATAGATTTGGTGGTTAAGACTAATGAGTCTATGAAAAATAAGGATCTTGGGGATAGAGCCAGGAGATGTATCATTAGATTTATTGGATTCTCTGAGGGAATGTTTACACACCAGAAATTCCGCCATAATTTACTGCCTACTAATTTGAATTGGATTCCGCAGTCCCATTCTGCATTCCTCTTCTCAAAAATATAACACCAGTCTTATATTTTTCAGAATTTTGCTGCGTAATCCTATTGAAGTCAAAGGGGCTTGAATTTCAGCAGAATTCTGTGTTCTGAGAACACAGAAATTCTGCCGCAAATTTCACCAGAATTCCGCAATTTTGTTCAGCATGCTCTGCTGAACAGAATTTGTGCGGAATTGCAGAATTTTTAATACCGCTGCAGTTTCAACCCAAAGCCAGAAGTGGATCCAGCAGGAGGATTAATTATAAGTCCTTCATTTATATTTCCTGTTCCTTTTGAATCATCCTGGTTTTGGCTTAAAGACTGCAGTGCACTGCTAAGTAGAAATCCAGCCACAGGGTCTATTTACACGGACAGAATTTCCTGACCAATTCCGCTTCCACTTCCTTGGGGGGTTTCTGGCTTGTGCGGATTTTGTGTTGAATTGGTGCAGAAATTCTACATTTGCAAATTCAAAAGTGTGAAATCCCATAGAAGTCTATGGGCTTTAATTTGAGGCTGAAATAGACCCTAAGGCTAGGTTTCCACTTGTTTTTTTTGTACACCTAAAAAAAACGCCAGCAAAAACGCCAAAAAAACTGCCACAGGTTTTGCCTGCATTTTGGCAGTTTTTCTGGTGTTTTTTCTGGCGTTTTCCCTGGTGTGTGGAGACAGCCAAATTTGTCCCCTGTGGCAGTTTTCTCACTGCGTTCAGGTACCACTCTGTGGGTCGGATGCTGAGCGCCCGGTCCACAGAGTGTAAGGAGATGAGGAGTGATGTATAGCATCACTACTCACCTCCCCCAGCCGTATAGTATACAGGGGTGCATAGTGTACCTGTGTATACTATACAGGAGCCGGGAATCCTGTCACCAGACTGATAGGACTCCCTGCCCCTATAGCCCCTTTGTGCGGTATACAGTATATACAGCTATCTATAGATAGCTGTATATAGTGTATACAGAGCAGGAGGTCCACTTACCTCCCTCACTTCTGTCCCCCGGGTCTGTGTAGCTCCACCCCCAAGTGATGACATCATTAGGGGCGGCGCTACAGACGGGAGTCAGGCTAGTGAGGCTCTGTTCACATTGTCCGTTTTGTATAATATGAACAGACCCTTCTGGCAGTGTCTTCCCAGATAGGGAGACTCCAGCTGTTGCTAAGCTACAACTCCCAGCATGGAAAAGGGTTCCCCGTATTTTTATTCTCAGCACAATATCAACCAAACAGCAACAGCCTGACGTTACCAGGGTGGGCGAGGACCATTGTTACTGGCCCTCCCCAGCCTAGATAACGCCAGCCTGTAATGGCCCAGGAGAGCCATTTTTGACGCTCCGGGCTTGTTGGCACCGGCTCTTCCTGGCACCCCTGTGGTGGTGGGTATCGGGGTAATAATTGGGGGTTAGCGCTAGCTGTTTTTGGGGCTAACGCTAAGCCCTGGCTTAGTAATGGATTCCGTCAATAAGACCGGCTTCCACTACTGAGCCTGAAAATTCAATAAAAAAAAATAAAAAACACAACACATCGGAAAAATTATTTAATTTTTAAAAACACTCCCCCACAGCCCTCGGTAACCATTTTATTAAAATAAAAAAATCCAGTTCATCCGTTGTAATCCATCGAATCCGCCGTAATCCTCTGCATACACGCATCTGAAAAGAGAAGAAGAAAAAAAACACAAAAAAATGGATTAGGACAAATTTTTTGCGCTCTCCGCAGGGGAGAGCACCCATAATGCAATGTCTTCCCAAACAGGGAGCCTCCAATTGGTGCAAAACTACAACTCCCAGCATGCCCAGACAGCCAAAGGCTGTCTGGGCATGCTGGGAGTTGTAGTTTAGCAACAGCTGGAGTCTCCCTATCTGGTAAGACACTGGCAGAAGGGTCTGCTCACATCATCCGAAACGGACAATGTTAACATAGCCTTATACCGTTACCAGCCTGGATCCTGTCTGTAGCTCCCCTTATTTCCCCTTACCTCCCTCCAGTCCCCTGGACCTGCGGGGACTGGAGGGAGGTAAGGGGACTTCTTCATTTTCTGTATACACTATATACAGCTATCTATAGATAGCTGTATATAGTGTATACCGCCCAAAGGGTTAACCTACACTGTCCAGCAGTGTAAGTTAACTCTTTCCTTGCCGGGCTTGAGCATAGCGCACAGCTCAGCAAGGGTTTAAGTGAGCCAGCAATTTGTATACTCTATATAAATTGCAGGCTCACTGTAAGTTCTTGCTGGGCAGTAGATATACGATGTATATATACTGCTCAGAATCAGCTGTTCTCTGTAGCCTTGAGAACAGCTGATCCTGACATTCACATCAGGAAGATCGCAGCGGGTGTCAGGAGGAGTGACATCCTCTGTGATCTATCCCTTACTGCAGGTACTACTGCTCCCAACATGGAGCACACTCTGCTGGGAGCTGTAGTATCTGCATTAATAGACAGATCGCAGCGAGTGTAACTCCTGACACCCGCTGTGATCCTCCTGTATAATGTATAGATGGTCCCCTGCACTGATGTATATATACACATATTCATATATCCCACTGGAACCATCTGGCCAACCACAGCTCTCTGGGGGAAATATGAATATATGTGTATATATATATACGGCAGTGCAGGGGACCATAGAAGAGCAGCCGGCCGCATCTATACATTATACAGGAGGATCGCAATGGGCGATCTGTCTATTAGTACAGGTACTCAGGGGCGTACCTAGAGCATTTGGCACCCGGGGCGGACCCTTTGTTTGGCATCCCCCCCCCCTTAATTACACCCCCTCCCTCCCCTCGCCCCAGGGGCGGACTGACAACACTCGGGGCCCCCGGACTAAAAAAAAGGCAAGGGCCCCTGCAGCTCGTCAATCTTCTGCCATGCTCCTTTTCCACCCAAGTCCCACACACAATAAATTTAAATTTATATACTGTATTTATCGGCTTATAACACGCACTGGCGTATAACACGCACCCCCATTTTAACAGGGAAATTTAAGTAAAAAAATTAAATGTAAAATAAATGACTTGGACTAAATGCCACATCATCCCCCCCCAACTTCGTTTTCTTCTGCACCTGTTTGGTCCCGTCCCCTCCAGTGCCACATCATTCCTTCCCTTTTATCAGTCCCTGTGCCACATTTAACCCTCTCATCGCCACCCCCCCATGTCTCATCATCCCCCCATGTCTCATCATTTCCCCCTGTCATAGACCACCACTAGCCATACAGACATTAAGCATTTAGTGCCTCCCCACCATCATTTCCCCCTGTCTCATCATCCCCCACCCTGTCTCATCATGTCCCTCATCATTCCCCCCTCATCATCCCCCCACCCTGTCTCATCATCCCCCACCCTGTCTCATCATGTCCCCCATGATTCCCCCCTCATCCTCCCCCCACCCTGTCTCATCATCCCCCACCCTGTCTCATCATGTCCCTCATCATTCCCCCCTCATCATCCCCCCCACCCTGTCTCATCATGTCCCCCATCATTCCTCCTCATCATCCCCCACCCTGTCTCATTATCCCCCTACCCAGTCTCATCATTCCCCCCTCAGCAACCCCCCACCCTGTCTCATCATGTCCCTCATCATTCCCCCCTCATCATCCCCCCCTGTCTCATCATGTCCCTCATCATTCCCCACTCATCATCCCCCCACCCTGTCTCATCATGTCCCCCATCATTCCCCCTCATCATCCCCCCCCACCCTGTCTCATCATGTCCCTCAGGTAGGGCAGATCCGGACAGGGTAGGGCTCATTTTAATCAGTGTCTCCCGCACTATCCACCACACCAGTACCTATGGATAGTGCGGGAGAAAACAAGTGACAGTGAGGGGAAGAGACGCCGCTGGTCACTGCTGCGGCCGCTTTAAATCAGTGACCAGAAGACTTATCGGCGTATAACATGCAGGCAGACTTTTTGCCTTAAATTTAAGTTTTAAAAGTGCGTGTTATACGCCGATAAATACAGTATGTAAGAAACACTTTAAAGTAGGTACATTTCAATGACCAATAATACTGGTATACAAGGAGTAAATATATACCACCACACAATAACTGAATAATACCACCATACTGTACTGAATAAAACCACTATACACAGACCAGTATACTATAAAGAATCTGTATACAATATAAGTGATTATATACAGGACCGTATGGCGGTAGATATCGGCTATTCACGGGATGTGTATACCATATAAGCGATTACAGTTACATTTTGGGACTCACAATTACATCTTTTCTGATCAGCGGCGTCCTCTTTCCTTTTCTTCTCCATTCGGATAAGACCGCCATGTGGATCTCTTAACATCTGCAGGAAAAACATGTCAGACTCTGCATTTTTTAGTGCCCTCCTCTCCTATACACAATCTTCCCATCTTTAGGCTCACAAACTGTAATAATGCCCTCCTTGGTGTCCTGCACAGTAAAAGGGCAGGTAGGTAGGTAGCCAGGTAACCCCCTCTTTCTCATAGGTATATGCAGAGTTACACCCCCCCTTTCTCATAGGTATATGCTGAGTTGCACCCCCCTCTCTTTCCCATAGGTATATGCAAAGCTACGCTACACCCCCCCTCTTTCCCATAGGTATATGCAGAGTTACACCCCCCTCTTTCCCATAGGTATATACAGAGCATCCCCCTCTCTCCCTCCCTTTCCCATAGGTATATACAGAGCACCCCCCCTCCCTCCCTTTCCCATAGGTATATACAGAGCACCCCCTCTCCCTCCCTTTCCCATAGGTATATGCAGAGCACCCCCCTCCCTCCCTTTCCCATAGGTATATACAAAGCACCCCCCCTCTCCCTCCCTTTCCCATAGGTATATGCAGAGCAGCCCCACCTCTCCCTCCCTTTCCCATAGGTATATGCAGAGCACTCCCCCTCTCTCTCCCTTTCCCATAGGTATATGCAGAGCACCCCCCCTCTCCCTCCCTTTCCCATAGGTATATGCAGAGCCCCCCCTCTCCCTCCCTTTCCCATAGGTATATACAGAGCACCCCCTCTCCCTCCCGTTCCCATAGGTATATACAGAGCACCCCCTCTCTCCCTCCCTTTCCCATAGGTATATACAGAGCACCCCCTCTCCCTCCCTTTCCCATAGGTATATGCAGAGCACCCCCCTCTCCCTCCCTTTCCCATAGGTATATACAGAGCACCCACCCTCTCCCTCCCTTTCCCATAGGTATATGCAGAGCACCCCCTCCCTCCCTTTCCCATAGGTATATACAGAGCACCCCCCTCTCCCTCCGTTTCCCATAGGTATATACAGAGCACCCCCCTCCTTCCCTTCCCCATAGGTATATACAAAGCATACCCCCCCTCCCTCCCTTCCCCATAGGTATATACAGAGCACCCCCCCCTCCCCCATAGGTATATACAAAGCACCCCCCCTTCCCTAGGCAGGGTTAAAAAATAAATAAAAAGGATGCTCACCTGATGTCCCACGCAGCGATCTCCTCAGCTGCAGGGCCCGCGTCTTCTCCCCTCCACAGTACAGGTGCCGGATGAGTGACGTCACCGGCGCTTGTACTGCGTGCTGCATGGGGGCGGAGGTCACGTCTCCTCTGTGTGAGCTTCAGATGCGGCTCACACAGAGGGGACGCCTTCTCCTGTATGTGCGTGTATCGCGCATACAGGAGAATGTAGCACTGTCTTCTGGGGATCTGGGACGAGTGTAGTTGTGGCGGCGGGTCAGTCCGCCCCTGGCACCCCCCTTGAGAGTGGCACCCGGGGCGGGCCGCCCCCCCACCCCCCCCTTAGTACGCCACTGCAGGTACTACTACTCCCATCATGGAACAGTGTGTTCCATGCTGTGAGTAGTAGTACTACCTAAAAAATGTAAAAGTAAAGTTCAAAATACACACACACTACATTTTTTTATTGTCGGCTACATTGTTAGGTCCCCACCCGCCCACATAAATTGATCCCTGTTTAAAAATTAATAAAACTTTAGTTCTAAAAAAGATAAATTTCGTTAAATACAATTTTTTCCATCACTACTATATCTTTTTTATTATAATTTTTTAATGATACCCCATGACATTTTTATAAAAAAGGTATCTCCATCACTTTTTGGGATCCCTAAAGTCCAAAAAGAATAAAAACCGCATGAAAAAAGTGGTAACCTAGCCTAATTTAATGCTTATTGAAGTAGAGAGGGCCCATCGTGCCCTGGCAAAAAAAACCTTCTCCAAGAGCACTTCCTAGAAAAATGCTGGTGAGAGTCTAAAGAACTATTCTACAATGGGACCAACATTTTTTCTCTTAATTTTACCAGGGAGAATCAGGGCATCTTTTAAGAAGAGACTTGGCAGTACGGGGATTCAATTTCCGCTATTGCTTCCAGACAAACATAGAGTTATTTACAAAAATCTATAACAGAAAGACAGTGTATTCCTGAGTACTCTCTGGAATGTCCGCACGAAGATTTTCTGTGATTTTCGTTGTTTCAGATGTGTGAACATAGCCTTAGGCTATATTCACACCTCGGATTCCATGCAGAATTCTGCATGGAAATTCCACTGCAGCATTGAATGAATTCAACGGGATTCTGCTGCGCTGTGCACGCGGCAGAATTTCCATGCAAGATGTTTCCATCATGGATATTTGCCAATTCCGTGTTCGCAGAAAGAATGAACCTGTCTATGAGATGCACCATGCCGAGGTCTGAACATAGCCTTTTGATGCGTGCATTACCACATTACCCAGGTCCCGATAGGTGAAACACATAAGGCTCCGGGGTGCTCAGCATCTCTGCTCCTCTGTTTTTAATATGACACTGTACCAGAGGCGTAGGAACTCTCAGAAATCTGGAGGGGATAGCATTCTAAATGGGTGTGGCTTTGGAAGGGCGGAGACACAAAGGGGGTGGAGTTGCAAAAGGGGAGGAACCTTTCAATGTTGCATCATGCTACAAAATCAAACTTCAGGCTCCTCAGCACAGGTACCTTCAGGGTGCAATGAATTCAGGAGACAGGGATCTATCAGGACTGTGGGAGGCAGGCTGTGTGTGAGGTAAGGGCGGGTGTGTGCACCTAAAAATACATATGATGGCTTATTTTTTGCGCCACCAATTCTACTTTGTAATGATGTCAATAATTTTACCCAAAAATCTACGGCGAAACAGAAAAAAATCATTGTGCGCCAAAATTGGAAAAAAAAACGCCATTTTGTAACTTTTGGGGGCTTCCATTTACGTACGCGGCGATAGCACATATGTTTATATTTATTTACATGTCTTTTTTTATGGGAAAAGGGGGGTGATTTAAACTTTTATTGGGGAAAGGGTTAAATGACATTTATTAACTTTTTTTTTTGCAGTGTTATAGCTCCCATAGGGACCTATAACACTGCACACACTGATCTTATACCCTGTTCACTGCAAAGCCATAGCTTCGCATTGATCAGTGTTATCGGCGTTATCTCAGGCTTGGAGCAATCAATTGCCGAAGGGACACGCCGGAGGAAGGTAAGAGGACCTCCGCTCGTGTCCCACTGATCGGGACACCACATTTTCACTGAGGTGGTCCTGATCAGCCCCACTGAGCAGCTGGGCAGCTTTCACTTTCGTTTTAGGGTTAATAGCACGCGGCACCCACATGCCGGGACCCACCCGATATGACGCGTTATATCGCGGGAGCCGGCCAAGGACGTAAATATACGTCCCTGGTCGTTAAGGGGTTAAAATTGTCATCTTCTGACCCCTATAACTTTTTTATTTTTCCACGTATGGGGTGGTATGAGGGCTCATTTTTTGCGCCGTGATCTGAAGTTTTTATCGGTACCATTTTTGTATTGATCGGACTTTTTGATCACTTTTTATTCATTTTTTCATGATGTAAAAGTGACCAAAAATACGCTATTTTGGACTTTTTTGCGCGAGTGTGGTTTAATTAACAATATATTTTTATAATTTGGAAATTTCCGCACGCTGCGATACCACATGTTTATTCTTATTTACACTGGTTTTTTTTTATGGGAAAAGGGGGGGGGGGATTCAAACTTTTATTAGGGAAGGGGTTAAATGATCTTTATTCACTTTTTTTTTGCAGTGTTATAGCTCCCATAGGGGGCTATAACACTGCACACACTGATCTTTTACACTGATCAATGGTTTCTCATAGGAAACCATTGATCAATGATTCTGCCTCTTGACTGCTCATGCCTGGATCTCAGGCACTGAGCAGTCATTCGGCGATCGGACACCAGGAGGCAAATAAGGGGACCCTCCTGCTGTCCTGCAGCTGTTCAGGATGCCGCAATTTCGCCACAGTGATCCTGAACAGCCCCCTGAGCTAACTGGCAACATTTTACTTTCACTTTAGACGCGGCGTTCAACTTTGAACGCCGCTTCTAAAGAGCTAATAGCACGCGGCACTGTGATCAATGCCGCGTGCTATTAGCCACGGGCCTCGCTACTACTGAGCGGACTCAGGACGTACAGGTACGCCCTGAGTCCTTAAGGGGTTAAAGGCGTACTCCGGTGGAAACTTTTTTTTTAAATCTACAACCTAAAGTTAAACAGATTTGTAAATGACTTCTATTTATAAATCATAATCCCTCCAGTACTTATCAGCTGCTGTATGCTCCAGAGGAAGTTGTGTAGGTTTTTCCAGTCTGACCACAGCATATGTGTGAAAGGGAGCAGAAAAATAACGGCACTCTCTAAGTGCAGTAGTTTCCCAATTAATAAAGCAAAAAAGTACATAAGTATAAAAGTATATAAAGAACACAGGTGAGATTGCTCACTCACCTTTCAGTGTTGCGCAGCAGGCACAACACTGTGAAGTACATGTATGAGTATATATACTCAAAAAGGGTCCTTGCAGCAGCCTTGCGTCCTGGTCCCGATCATCAGGGATGGCGGTCGTGCAGATTCAAGTAATGGAGAGGTATGCACCTTTCCTTGGTGGGGATCGCACAGTGGCGCTAGTAGGAGGCTGTCTGTCAATTATGCAAAGGAGCAGCAGTGATAAAACCAAGAAGGTTTATTGGTTTGCATAAAACAAAACAAAACAAAATAAAATACAGGTACAGATGCAGAGACAACGCGTTTCGCCAGGATCCCCTTGCTTCGTCAGGCACAGAATTCCCAGAAATACAGCGTCTGAGGCTCAGCCCCTCGCAGCTAGGCCACACGGACTCCTTCACCAAAGCTGGACCGGGGATAAAAACCATCCCTAGAAATCTTTGTATACCAGCCCCACAGCATTGCGTCATTGTGGCAGCCGCAGGTCACAGGGAAGGGACAATGCCAAATCAAATGCCAGGCTTCTGTTTCCTCATATTGCAGGCTTGATGCTATGCCGTTTGACTCAAGCTTTGAGTCAAGGGGCACTGTATCAAGTGCGCATCATGACAGACTCCAAGGGAACCTGTCATCAGTGCCATCCCTACCATTACCTACCCCAGATCCGTGATCCCGTTCGTCTGTTATCTTCCTTATTCTGGCGACTACCAACAGGTGACACTGATGACAGATTCCCTAACATAATAATAATAATAATAATAATATATATATATATATATATATATATATATATATATATATATATACACACAAAACAAACAATAGCAGCAGCACATTTAAGGTAGAAACCACAAAGCAAAAGCGGTTTCAGGCGGTCTGTGAGAGACCAAGTAACAATAATTATACAAAAGCAAGTCCACAGCACTCCAGGTAAAACCAGGAAACAAGGCATATACATATTTCATCAACGTGTACAGGGTTTCAGCTCTCCCCAGGACTTTTCTCCAGGAGAAACGTTGCCTGTACACATATGATGTAATAAAGTACATTTTCCATGCACAATTATACTGTATAGCTTAAAATAAGTCATACAGTTACTAAATAAAACAGCACATAAGGTATATAAGAAGGAATATTGGGGGAGATTCATCAAAATTCATGCAGAGGAAAAGTCCACCAGTTGCCCATAGCAACCAATCAGATCGCTTCTTTAATTTTTCAGAGGCCTTTTAAAAAATGAAAGAAGTAATCTGATTGGTTGCTATGGGCAACTGTTCGACCTTTCCTCTGCACAAGTTTTGATGAATCTTATCCATTATCACCAAATACAGTGGGGATCAAAAGTTTGGGCACCCCAGGTAAAAATTTGTATTAATGTGCATAAAGAAGCCAAAGAAAGATGGAAACATCTCCAAAAGGCATCAAATTACAGATAAGACATTCTCATAATATGTCAACAAAAGTTAGATTTTATTTTCATTTCATTTACACTTTCAAAATAACAGAAAACAAAAAAATGGCGTCTGCAAAAGTTTTAGATCCCTGCAGAGTTAATATCTTGTACTGCCCCCTTTAGCAAGTATCACAGCTTGTAAACGCTTTTTGTAGCCAGCCAAGAGTCTTTCAATTCTTGTTTGAGGTATCTTTGCCCATTCTTCCTTAAAAAAGTCTTCCAGTTCTTTGAGATTTCTGGACTGTCTGTCACGTACTGCTCTTTTAAGGTCTATCCATAGATTTTCAATTATGTTGAGGTCAGGAGATTGGGAAGGCCATGGCAAAACCTTCAGTTTACGCCTCTTGATGTAATCCCCCGTGGATTTCGAGGTGTGTTTAGGATCATTATCCATTTGTAGAAGCCATCCTCTCTTTAACTTCAGCCTTTTCACAGATGACATCAAGTTAGCATCCAAAATTTGCTGAAATTTTGTTGAATCCATTTTTACTTCTACTCGTGAGTTGCTCCCTGTGCCACTGGCTGCAATACAACCCCAAAGCATGATTGATCCACCCCCATGCTTAACCTCTTCAGGACATAGGGCGTATGGATACGCCCTGCATTCCGAGTCCTTAAGGACCGAAATCGTTCAGCAGGCATCCCGGCATATCGCCCAGGGGGCTCATTATGCCCCCCCATGTCGGCGATGGCCGCAGATCGCTGGACAATTCAGTCAATTCCGGGTCAATCGGGTGTCCAGTGACCCGGTGACCTGGAATTACTGGCTGATCGGGGCCGTCAGAGACGGCCCCGAACAGCCAGAGCCAGCAGAGCTGGTGCCACCTCAGATCGCCCTGATTCGTCGGCCGGATTACCAGCCGACCAATCAGGGCGCCTGCTGCGGGTGTCACTCCCGCAACCCGCTCCGCCCCTCTTCCGGAGGACGTGAGCGGGTGCGGGATGTGCACCCCGGCATCAATATTGGGATCGGGGCCCCAGGAGCAGTGGCGGCGGCGACGACGAGGGACTGACCTGCGCGGCGTGGATCGTTGGAGGTGAGTGACAGCCTCCTGCTGTTGCTTAGCAACAGCTCCCAGCATGCAAAAAGGGCATGCTGGGAGCTGTAGTTATGCAACAGCAGGAGGCAGACCACCACAACTCCCAGCATTCCCTTATGGGCATGCTGGGACTTATGGTTTTGCAACAGCTGGAGGCACATTTTTTCTATGGAAAAGTGTTCCTTCAGCTGTTGTATAACTACAACTCCCAGCTTGCACAAACAGCTAAAGTGCATGCTAGGAGTTGTAATGGTGCATCTGCTGGTTGCATAACTACAACTCCCAGCATGCCGGTTGTAGTTTTGCAACAGCTGAAGGCACACTGGTTGTGAAACTTAGAGTTTTTTTTTTAACCTAACTCAGTGTTTCACGACCGGTGTGCCTCCAGCTGTTGCAAACTCCAACTCTCAGCAGTCAATGTACACCATAGAAGGAAGGATTGTCCGGCACCAGGTATGCTCTAAAAGATTTCTTTTATTCAAGCCATAGCAAGGAAATAGACATCACAGGACTGTAGTAATCTGACGCGTTTCGCTCTCTCTTGAGCTTAAACGTAGAGTCTACGTTTAAGCTCAAGAGAGAGCGAAACGCGTCAGATTACTACAGTCCTGTGATGTCTGTTTCCTTGCTATGGCTTGAATAAAAGAAATCTTTTAGAGCATACCTGGTGCCGGACAATCCTTCCTTCTATACGCTGTTGAAGCCGGGGCGGGACCGGCGGGTCCGTGACAGCACAGGTGTGCCGGAGATTCGGCTCCGGAGGTGAGCGGACATCATTGCATTTGGACGTTCAATGTACACCATGCACCGTACATGCTGGGAGTTGTAGTTTTGCAACAGCTGGAGGCACACTGGTTGTGAAACACCGAGTTAGGTCACAAATTCAGTGATACATAACCAGTGTGCCTACAGCTGTTGCAAAACTAAAACTCTCAGCATGTACAGTCTGTCAGCGCATGCTGGGAGTTGTAGTTTTGCAACAGCTGGATGTTCCCCCCTCCAATGTGAATGTACAGGGTATACTCACATGGGCGGAGGTTTACAGCAAGTATCTGGCTGCAAGTTTGAGCTGCGGCAAATTTTCTGCCCCAGCTCAAACTGCCAGCGAGAAACTACTGTGAACCCCCGCCCGTGCGACTGTACCCTAAAAACACTACACTACGCTAACAAAAAATAAAATAAAAAGTAAAAAACACTACATATACACATACCCCCACACAGCCCCCCTCCCCTCCCCAATAAAAATGAAAGCATCTGGTACGCCACTGTTTCCAAAATGAAGCCTCCAGCTGTTGAAAAACAACAACTCCCAGTATTGTCGGACAGCCGTTGACTGTCCAGGCATGCTGGGAGTTTTGCAACAGCTGGAGGCACCCTGTTTGGGAATCACTGGCGTAGAATTCCCCTATGTCCACCCCTATGCAAGTCCCTAATTTAGGCCTCAAATGCGCATGGCGCTCTCACTTTGGAGCCCTGTCGTATTTCAAGGCAACAGTTAAGGGTCACATATGGGGTATCGCCGTACTCGGGAGAAATTGTGTTACAAAATTTTGGGGGTATTTTCTGCTTTTACCCTTTTTAAAAATTTTAACTTTTTGGGAAAACAAGCATTTTAGGTAAAAAAAAATTTTTTTTTATATATGCAAAAGTCGTGAAACACCTGTGGGGTATAAAGGTTCACTTAACCCCTTGTTATGTTCCCCGAGGGGTCTAGTTTCCAAAATGGTATGCCATGTGTTTTTTTTTTTTTTTTGCTGTCCTGGCACCATAGGGGCTTCCTAAATGCGGCATGCCCCCAGAGCAAAATTTGGTCTCAAAAAGCCAAATGTGACTCCTTCTCTTCCGAGACCTGTAGTGCACCAGCAGAGCACTTTTCACCCCCATATGGCATGTTTTCTGAATCGGGAGAAATTGGGCTTCAAATTTTTAGGGGTATTTTCTGCTATTACCCTTTTTAAAAATGTTAAATTTTTGGGAAAACAAGCATTTTAGGTAAAAATTATTATTATTTTTTTTACATTTGCAAAAGTCGTGAAACACCTGTGGGGTATAAAGGCTCACTTTATCCCATGTTACATTCCACGAGGGGTCTAGTTTCCAAAATGGTATGCCATGTGTTTTTTTTTTGCTGTTCTGGCACCATAAGGGCTTCCTAAATGCAACATGCCCCCCAAAAACCATTTCAGAAAAACGTACTCTCCAAAATCCCCTTGTCGCTCCTTCCATTCTGAGCCCTCTACTGCGCCTGCTGAACACTTTACATAGACATATGAGGTATGTGCTTACTCGAGAGAAATTGGGCTACAAATCCAAGTAAAATTTTTCTCCTTTTACCCCTTGTAAAAATAAAAAAATTGGGTCTACAAGAACATGTGAGTGTAAAAAATGAAGATTGTGAATTTTCTCATTCACTTTGCTGCTATTCGTGTGAAACACCTAAAGGGTTAAAACGCTGACTGAATGTCATTTTGAATACTTTGGAGGGTGTAGTTTTTATAATGGGGTCATTTATGGGGTATTTCTAATATGAAGACCCTTCAAATCCACTTCAAACCTGAACTGGTCCCTGAAAAATATCGAGTTTGAAAATTTTGTGAAAAATCGGAAAATTGCTGCTAAACTTTGAAGCCCTCTGGTGTCTTCCAAAAGTAAAAACACGTCAATTTTATGATGCAAACATAAAGTAGACATATTGTATATGTGAACAAAAAAAATTTATTCGTAATATCCATTTTCCTTACAAGCAGAGAGCTTCAAAGTTAGAAAAATGCAAAAATTTTCTAATTTTTCTTCAAATTTACGGATTTTTGACCAAAAAAGGATGCAAGTATCGACAAAAATGTACCACTATGTTAAAGTAGAATTTTTCACGAAAAAACAATCTCAGAATCAGAATGATAACTAAAAGCATTCCAGAGTTATTAATGTTTAAAGTGACAGTGGTCAGATGTGCAAAAAACGCCCCGGTCCTTAAGGCCAAAATGGGCTTGGTCCTGAAGGGGTTAACAGTTGGACAGAGGTTCTTTTCATTAAATTCTGTTCCCCTTCTTCTCCAAACATACCTTTGCTCATTCCGGCCAAAAAGTTCAATTTTAACCTCATCGGTCCACAGAACTTGTTTCCAAAATGCACCAGGCTTGTCTATATGTTCACTTGCAAAGTTCAAACGCAGATTTTTGTGGTGAGGACATAGAAGAGGTTTTCTTCTGAGGACTCTTCCATGAAGACCATATTTGTACAAGTATCTCTTTATAGTGGAATAGTGTACCACAACTCCAGTGTCCGGCAGATCTTTCTGGAGGGATTGTGCAGTCAAATGTGGGTTTTGAATAGTTTTTCTCACAATCCTGCAAGCTGTTCTGTCTGATATTTTTCTTGGTCTTCCAGATCTTGCTTTAACTTCCACTGTTCCTGATGACTGCCATTTCTTAATTACATTCAGAACAGAGGATATTGACATCTAAAAACGTTTTGCTATCTTCTTATAGCCTTCTTCAGCTTTGTGAGTGCCAACTATTTTCAGTTTCAGATTTCTAGACAACTGCTTAGAAGAACCCATGGTGCAGATTGTTGGGGCAAGGTCAGATGAGTCTGGGCATTTAAAACCTTTGAGATTGACATCACCTGGTCTTCCCAGATGATGATTGAGAACAATCCATGATACTGGCAGGTCTCAGCTTTACAAAGGGGGCCGTGCATGCTATAAATTCTGCAGGGTGCCCAAACTTTTGCAGACGCCATTTTTTTGTTTTCTGTTATTTTGAAAGTGTAAATGATGGAAATTAAATCTAACTTTTGTTGACATATTATAAGAATGTCTAATCTGTAATTTGATGCCTTTTGGAGATGTTTCCATCTTTCCTTGGCTTCTTTATGCACATTAATAAAATTTTTTACCTTGGGTGCCCACACTTTTGATCCCCACTGTATTTGGTGATAATGGGTAAGATTCGTCAAAACTTGTGCAGAGGAAAGGTCGAACAGTTGCCCATAGCAAGCAATCAAATTACTTCTTTCATTTTTGAAAAGGCCTCTGAAGAATTAAAGAAGCGATCTGACTGGTTGATATGGGCAACTGGTGGACTTTTCCTCTGCATGAATTTTGATGAATCTCCCCCAATATTCCTCCTTATATAGCTTATGTGCTGTTTTATTTAGTAAATGTATGACTTATTTAAGGTATAGAGTATAACTGTGCATGAATGATGGAAATTAAATCTAACTTTTGTTGACATATTATAAGAATGTGGTATCTGTAATTTGATGCTATTTGGAGATTTTTCCATCTTTCCTTGGCTTCTTTATGCACATTAATACAAATTTTTACCTGGGGGTGCCCAAACTTTTGATCCCCACTGTATATGTAAATGCGCTGGCGGGGGTCATGTCTTTTATAATGCACCGGCAGGGGTATTTATATAAATGCGCTGGCGGGGGTCATATCTTTATTAAGGTGCTTTGGGGGGCATATTATAAATGTGCTGGGGGGCAAGATATATAGGCTATCTATTCGTCTGCCCCCCCTGCAGCACTATATATCTTGCCCCCACAGTGCTTTTAATATACATATGGCCCCCGCTGCCACTCACAATATTCATTTTAAAAACTCCACTGGGAGCCCTGAATGGCGCCTCTGTACCAGCCAAAGTTAAAACACACAATACATCACAGGGTTGTGGACCATGCCGCCTGCTTCCCTGCGTAATAACTTCTGATTGCATGGGTCTCAGAAGTGAGACCCGGTGCCATCAATCCCTCAGCCCCTGTACTACAACCCCCATCATGGAACAGACTATGTTCCATGATGGGGGTAGTAGTACAAACACTAATGTAACCTCCCCAGCTGTCTGCAGACTCCCGCAGCCAGGGAATTACTATTCCCATCATGGAAACAAGTCTGTTCCATGATAGGAGCAGTAGTAGTCCCTCAGTACTGCAGGAGTCTGCTGATGTTACCTCTTCTAAGATTTTATAAACCAGGTGCAAACGGATGACATAAAGGTTCATCTGTTTGCCATAGACTTCAATGTTAAAAATAACGGCCGTTAATTTACCAATTTCTTGAGACGAAAGAAAATTTAGTGCATGTGCCATTTTTTCTTCCGTCACAAATAACGTCCGTTATTCATGACGGGCCATAACAGGTAATAACGGATTATCAAAAAATACCCTAGACTTAAATGGGATTTTGTAACGGACGTTTAAAATCTGTTATTAAGGCTTTTCTAACGGATGTCTGAACAACTTTATAGTGTGAAAGGGGCCTACACAGTACAGTTTCCATGTACTGCTATCCTTTCATCCATTCGTCCTTCAAAACCTTTTTTTTCCCAAACCATCCTACACTCATACTGTTCTCATGTCACCATGTTATTGGACTACCTGGCCCAAAAATTATGGATTATAAATGGGTAGCAGCATACTGGAAAATTACACATTTTGGACCCAAAAACTAATTTGAGTTTTTAAGTTCAAAATACAGGTCTGCCTCCTCCCCTTCAGCCTGCTTGTCCATCTCCAAAAATAGCCTTTCTATCAATTATACACTCTTCCTTTGCTTTGAAAAAAGCAAACAGTAAAGCTGCCATATGCTGCCATCATTTCATCCATTTGTCCTTCTATACGTATTTTCCCAAACCATCCTACACTCATACTGTTCCCGTGTCGCCAAGTTATCGGACTACCTGGCCCAAAAATTACACATTTTGAACCCAAAAACCCATGAGGGTTTTCATGTTCAAAATATAGGCCTCCTCCTCTGCTTCAGCCTTCCTATCCATCTCCAAAATTGGCCTTTTTACCAATTTTACACTCGTTTGCTTTGAAAAAAGCAAACAGTACAGTTTCCATATGTTGCCATCTTTTCATCCATTTGTCCTTCTACACCAATTTTCCCAAATCGTCTTACACTTATACTTCATGTCCCCAAGTTATCGGAATACCCGTCCCAACAATTATGGATTATAAAAGGGTAGCAGCTTACAGGAAAATTACACATTTTGAACCCTAAAACCCATGAGGGTTTTCGGGTTCAAAATGTAGGCATCCCCTTCAGCCTTCCTATCCATGTCAAAAAATAGCCGTTTCCCAAACCATCCTACACTCATACTGTTGTTGTTTCGCCAAGCTATCGGACTACCTGGCCCAAAAATTATGGATTATAAAATGGTAGCAGCATATGGGAAAATAACACATGCGGCAAGGTTCGTAGTCAATGGTAATAGCAGGAGGTCAGGAACACAGTAATGGTAAACACAGAAGAAGCTTTCTCTAGGCACTAAGGCAACAAGATCTGGCAAGGAAGTGCAGGGGAAGTGAGGTAATATAGCCAGGGAGCAGGTGGAAACTAATTAGGGTGATTGGGCCAGGCACCAATCATTGGTGCACTGGCCCTTTAAATCTCAGAGAGCTGGCGCCCTAGAGAGCGGAGCCGCGCGTGCCAGAGCATGACAGCCGGGGACCGGGACAGGTGAGTGACTTGGGATGCGATTCGCGAGCGGGCGCGTCCCGCTATGCGAATCGCTTCCCCGCTGGCAATGTCAGTGCAGCGCTCCCGGTCAGTGGGTCTGACCGGGGCGCTGCAGGGAGAGAAACGCCGCGAGCGCTTCGGGGAGGAGCAGGGACCCGGAGCGCTCGGCGTAACAGTACCCCCCCCTTAGGTCTCCCCCTCTTTTTGTCGGGATGTCGCTCCACATGGGACGAGGACATTGGGAGCGATTGTAGAGTCTCCTTCTGGGGGACAGTGAAGTCCTGGGTATACTCATGAATGGCAGACAGTTCAGAAGGAGTGGGAATGGGGAGGGGGGCAGAGGGTGAGGCTTGGCACGGGGCAGAGTGTCACCAGGACGGGGGCTATGAGGAGGCATGGCACAGTCCTGATAAGCCTTGGGGGAACCAGGCACCGGAGGAAACACTGAGGCTCGACAGACGGGGCTGGGAGCAGATGTGAGGCATTTCTTGCGGCAAGCAGGACCCCAATTCTTGATCTCCCCGGTGGTCCAGTCAAGGGTGGGAGAATGATGCTGGAGCCATGGCAGACCGAGGAGGACTTCAGAGGTGCAGTTGGGCAGAACCAAAAATTCAATTTTCTCGAGATGCAGTCCAATGTTCATAAACAGGGGCTCTGTGCGGTAACGCACAGTGCAGTGCAACTTGACTCCGTTGACCGAGGAAATGTAGAGCGGCTTGATGAGACAGGTCACCGGGATGCAGTACCTATCAAGCAAGGAGGCCAGAATAAAATTTCCAGAAGAACCAGAGTCCAAGACGGCCACGGCAGAGAAGGAGGAGTTGGCAGAAGGAGAAATCCGCACGGGCACAGTGAGACATGGAGAGGCAGACTCCGTACCCAGAGACGCCAGACCCACGTGAGCTGGTTGCGTGCGCGCATTTTCCAGACGTGGAGGACGAATAGGGCAATCCACCAAGAAATGTTCGGTACTAGCACAGTACAGACATAGATTTTTATCCCTATGGCGAGACCTCTCTTCAAGAGTCAGGCGAGACCGATCCACTTGCATAGCCTCCTCGGCGGGAGGCACAGGGGTAGATTGCAAGGGATACCGTGAGAGAGGTGCCCAGGGATTAAGGTCTTTTTCCTGGCGGAGTTCTTGGTGTCTTTCAGAAAAACGCATGTCAATGCGGGTGGCCAAATGGATAAGTTCATGCAGGTTGGCAGGAATTTCTTGTGCGGCCAGCACATCTTTGATGTTACTGGATAGGCCTTTTTTAAAGGTCGCGCAGAGAGCCTCGTTGTTCCAAGATAATTCGGAAGCGAGAGTACGAAATCGGATGGCGTACTCGCCTACTGAAGTATTACCCTGGACCAGGTTCAGCAGGGCAGTCTCGGCAGAAGAAGCTCGGGCTGGTTCCTCGAAGACACTGCGAACCTCAGAGAAGAAGGAGTGTACAGTGGCGGTGACAGGATCATTGCAGTCCCAGAGCGTTGTGGCCCAAGACAAAGCCTTCCCAGACAGGAGACTAACCACGAAAGCCACCTTTGACCGTTCTGTAGGAAATTGGTCCGACAACATCTCCAAATGTAGGGAACATTGTGACAGGAAACCACGGCAGAGTCTAGAGTCCCCATCAAATTTGTCCGGCAGGGACAAGCGGAGGTTAGGAGCGGCCACTCGCTGCGGAGGAGGTGCAGCAGATGGTGGCTGCTGTTGCAGCTGCTGTAGCTGCGACTGAAGTTGCTGTAACATGGTGGACACTTGCGACAGCTTGTGACTTAGATGGGCGATCTGTCGGGATTGCTGGGCGACCACCGTGGTGAGGTCAGCGACAACTGGCAGGGGGACCTCAGCAGGATCCATGGCCGGATCTACTGTCACGATTCGGCAGGCTGGAGGTGGATCCTCTGTGCCAAAGAGGGATTGGCGTGGACCGTGTCGATGGACCGTGTCGGTGGACCGGTTCTAAGTTGCTACTGGTATTCACCAGATCCCGCCGCAAAGCGGGATGGTCTTTCAGCGGCGGTAGCAACCAGGTCGTATCCACTGGCAACGTCTCAACCTCTCTGACTGCTGAGATAGGCGCGGTACAAGGGAGTAGACAAGAGCAAGGTCAGACATAGCAGAAGGTCGGGGCAGGCGGCAAGGTTCGTAGTCAATGGTAATAGCAGGAGGTCAGGAACACAGTAATGGTAAACACAGAAGAAGCTTTCTCTAGGCACTAAGGCAACAAGATCCGGCAAGGAAGTGCAGGGGAAGTGAGGTAATATAGCCAGGGAGCAGGTGGAAACTAATTAGGGTAATTGGGCCAGGCACCAATCATTGGTGCACTGGCCCTTTAAATCTCAGAGAGCTGGCGCGCGCGCGCCTTAGATAGCGGAGCCGCGCGCGCCAGAGCATGACAGCCGGGGACGGGGACAGGTGAGTGACTTGGGATGCGATTCGCGAGCGGGCGCGTCCCGCTATGCGAATCGCATCCCCGCCAGCAATGTCAGTGCAGCGCTCCTGGTCAGTGGGTCTGACCGGGGCGCTGCAGGGAGAGAAACGCCGCGAGCTCTTCGGGGAGGAGCAGGGACCCGGAGCGCTCAGCGTAACACCGATCCATCTCCAAAATTGGCCTTTTTACCAATTTTACACTCCTTTGCTTTGAAAAAAGCAGACAGTACAGTTTCTATATGTTGCCATCGTTTCATCCATTCATCCTTCGACACCTATTTTCCCAAACCATCCTACACTCATACTGTTCTCACGTCACCAAGGTATCGGAATACCTGGCCCAAAAATTATGGATTATAAATGGAGGGACACAGTTGACACGACACCTGTTGAGCCAAGACAATGGGGGACACGTATCATTAGTTGTCTATTGTAGACTCAGTTCTACCCTTGTGAATAATATCGCTGGAACAGAAATTACAGTAGGTTTTGACAATCTCCCCCAGAATTTCTGGGTTTAAAAAATATGTAATTTTGCTGAACAATCTGTCCCATTACCTCTATATCAGTGTTTACCAACCAGAATGCCTCCAAGTGTTGCAAAACTTGGCATGCTGGGAGTTGAAGTTTTGCAAAAGCTGGAGGCACCTGGTAGCAGAAATTAGTGTGCAACATGGGTATGCAGCAGAGCTGAATGTGTGATTATGTGTAAGCATGACCACGCACACACTCAACTCTGCTACATACACCTGATCACACACTCAGCTCTGCTAAATACACCTGATCACACACTCAGCTATGCTACGTACACACACTCAGCTCTGCTACATATACACACTCACACACTCAGCTCTGTTACATATACACACACTCAGCTCTGCTACATACACACAATCACACACTCAACTCTGCTACATACACACTTACACACTTAGCTCTGCTACATACACACACTTACACATTGAGCTCTGCTACATACACACACTCACACACTCAACTCTGCTACATAAACACACTTCCACACTCAACTCTGCTACATACACACACTCACCTCTGCTACATACACACACTAACCTCTGCTACATACACACACTCAACTTTGCTACATAAACACACTCAGCTCTGCTACATACACACATTCACACCCTCAACTCTGCTACATACACTTTCACACCCTCAACTCTGCGACATACACACTCACACACTCAACTCTGCTACATACACACTCACACACTCAATTCTACTCCATATACACACTCAGCTCTGCTACATACATACATTCACACACTCAGCTTTGCTACATATACACACACTCACACACTCAACTCTGCTACATACACATACTCAAAAACTCATTTCTGCTACATACACACACTCAGCTCTGCTACATACACACATTAACACACTCCGCTCTGCTACATACACACAATCACACACTCAATACTGCTACATACACACACACACACTCAACTCTGCTACATACACACACACACTAACACACTCAACTCTGCTACATACACATACTCACACACTCATTTCTGCTACATACACACACACTCACACACTCAACTCTCTACATACACACACTCAACTCTGCTACATACAAACTCACACACTCAACTCTGCTACATACACACTCACACACTCAACTCTGCTACATACACACACTTACAATCTCAACTCTGCTACATACACACACACACACACACACACACACACTTACACACTCAATTCTTCTACATACACATACTCACACACTCATTTCTGCTACATACACACACACACTCACACACTCAACTCTGCTACATACAACCATACTAAATTCTGCTACATACACACACTCAACTCTGCTACATACACACATTCACACTCAACTTTTCTACATATACACACTCAGCTTTGCTACATACACACATTCACACACTCAACTCTGCTACATACACACATTCACACTCAACTCTGCTACATACACACACTCAGCTTTGCTATATACACACATTCACACACTCAACTCTACTACATACATACATTCACACACTCAGCTCTGCAACATACACACACTCAACTCTGCTACATATACACACTCAGCTCTGCTACTTACTCACATTCACACACTCAGCTCTGCTACATACACACACTTACACACTCAGCTCTGCTACATACACACACTCACACACTCACCTCTGCTACATACACACTCACACATATACGTAAACCCAACAGCCATATCTTCTTCTCCCTCCCTGCACATACAGTGATATATTCTTAGCTGTGTTCACCATGGTTACACTACACAGGTTCAATCTCCTGCACTAATCAAGAGCAGCTGGGAGTTTGAATTTTACACTGCCTGTCTATCTCCAAAAATAGACTTTTCCCAAATCAACCTACACTCATACTGCTTTAGAGTCGCCAAGTTATCAGAATACCTCGCTAAAAAACTATGGAATATAAAAGGGTAGCAGTATATGGGAAAATTATTAATTTTGAACCCGAAAACCCATGAGGGTTTTCGGGTTCAAAATGTAGGCCTCCTCCTCCCCTTCAGCCTTCCTATCCATCTCCAAAATTGGTCTTTCTACCAAGTTTACACTCCTTTGCTTTGAAAAAAGCAAACAGCACAGTTTCCATAAGTTGCTATCCTTTCATCCATTTGTCCTTCTACACCGATTTTCGAAAACCATCCTACACTCATACTGTTCTCATGTCACCAAGTTATCAGAATACCTGGCCCAAAAAATTATGGATCATGAAAGGGTAGCAGCATAAGGGAAAATTACATATTTTGAACCCAAAAACCCATTTGAGTTTTTAAGTTCAAAATACAGGCCTGAAGGAGAGGAACATTCAGCCGGCCTGTCCATCTCCAAAAATAGACTTTTCCCAAATCATCCTACACTCATACTGTTTTCGATTCGCCAAGTTATCGGAATACCTGGCCCAAAAATTATGGATTATAAAAGGGTAACAGTATAATGAAAATTACATATTTTGAACCCAAAATCCAATGAGGGTTTCCAGGTTCAAAATGAAATCTAGAGAAAGGAAGGAAGGCGCCTCATGTGCGGGATCAGTAGATCTTGCAGGTGGGGGTAGGGGACGGTGATTCCCAAGCCGCTTACCAAAGTTGGTTGTGCGCCCACACACAACAAGGTTAAGAGCAGAAGAGATATGGCAGAAGGTCCACTGCAGCCCTCCTGGGTAAGAGTAAAATCAAAACCGAATGACCAGGGAGTCAGGAGTTTGTCTGGCGCAGAGAGGAACCATCAGGCAGCCAAGTAAAATCAATGGATTTATTAGATGCAACGCGTTTCGCTGCGCATGCGCAGCTTCATCAGGCATGACAAGGGAAGGCTGGTAACAGATATATATACCTCCAGGAATGAACCATTAGAGTGCTTTTTGAAAGAGTTGTTACATAGAATTACATATCCACATATAAATGTGACAATGTATGAAAAATATATAAATAGATATAAATAAATATAAATAGGCAAACAAAAGTCACAAAAATAATAATAAAACAGCAATATAAAAGCACAATGCAATCTTATAAACATATATATATATATATATATATATATAATATAATTATCGCATGTGGTGTGAATATAACACCACAAGCGACTCAAGGAGTCACACCGCTTAGTCACCGGTGCGGCATTCAACAACGCAAGTTGGATATTATTTAAAAAAATGTATATGATATAAAGAGTCATGTATGTTAATTCAAAGGATAATTTTTTTTTTTATTGTATATCGCTGCCTTATTAAAATAAAATAAATTAATATAAAATAAAAAATAAATAATAAACAGTGCGGTAAACCAAATCGCAACTGACCAGAAGGGGATGTATGAACACTACTTGGAGAAAAGTGAAAAAGATGAACTAGAATGACTAGTGCGGTATTGAATACAGCACCCGGCGAAAACGCAGGGTGTGAATATTCGTAAAGAGATCCAAATTTACAAACAATAAATAATTAAATAAAAAATACAGAAGTATCTATATGCAGAAAGGAAGGGAAGAACAAAAAACGAAACTTAGATAATAAAACATAAGGAAAAATAAATACACAGTGGGGCGCTCCAGGGTGAACAGCACAGAAGGAACGAAGAAAAAAATAGATCAAGGTATAATATTTTGGAGATTAATCCATAGAAAAAATGGAAAATTTTTAAACCCTAAATTATCAGATTATTTAACTGTATCGATACATTCATTAAAACCTTGAGGGTGCAAAGTATGTAGTTTGTGAATCCAGAAGGATTCATGATTATTTAATCTTTGTATTCTGTTAGGTAAATGAATGGGGATAGTTTCTAGAATAATTAATTT
The DNA here is from genome assembly GCF_029499605.1 of Hyla sarda. Lineage (NCBI taxonomy): Eukaryota > Metazoa > Chordata > Amphibia > Anura > Hylidae > Hyla > Hyla sarda. The sequence continues at coordinate 86,357,217 of NC_079199.1, read as the reverse complement.
CAAAGTTTCTGTATTTTTTTGATGATGAAGAGTGAAGTGTCGGGACAAACTATGCAACAAAAAACCATGTTTTATGTTCCATCTGTGTTTGTTCATCCTGGAGCGCACCGTTTGTGTGGTACGGCCAACGTATTGGCGGTCGCAACCACAGGTTAGTAGATAGATAGCAAAAGTGGTGTCGCAATTTAGTGAATCTTTTATTTTAAATGTTTGTTGTGTGAAAAAGGAAGAAAAAGTATCAGTTTGGATGATCCATTCACAACAAAGGCAGCAACTTTTTTTTTACAAGGGAAACAATATGGTTTAATGGAACAGGAATTCTGTGGTGTAAGATGTTCGGAAAATCTACTGGGGGCTAATAAATTGCTGAGATTTTTGGAACGTCTGTAGGTGACAGGAACTGGGGGAATTATTTGGTTTAGAATTTTATCATTTTGAATAATGGGCCAGTTTTTAGTTAGTATTTTTCTAATATTAGATGCCTCAATATTGAAATTCGTAACAAAATTATATCTAAAGGGGTTATGAGGCTGATTGGAACTGGATTTTTTGGAAATAGATGTAACCAAATCAGATTATTTTTTATCTTTCACCTTCATATATGCCTTGGTTAGGAGCGATTTAGGATACCCCTTCTGTATGAAGCGTTGTTTTAAAACCTCAGCTTGAGAAATAAAATCTGAATCAGAAGTACAATTTCTGTGAATTCGTAAATACTGGCCAAATGGCACCCCTCTTAGCCAGCTTGGATAATGTGCACTATCAAACTGTAAAAAACTGTTAATATCGACAGATTTGAAAAAAGTCTTCGTGGAAATAGTGCCATCGACTGTTTTATGGATATCAAGGTCTAAAAATTGGATGGAGTTTTCTGCATAATGCATAGTAAATTGTATGCCCCATGTATTAGTATTCAACTCATGTACAAAGAGGTCAGCTTCATGTTTGGTACCTACCCAGATCAAGAAGAGGTCGTCTATATAACGACAAAAGAAAAAAACAGACTTAAAATACAGGGACTGTGCCATAACTAGGGACTCGAATCGCCCCATAAACAAATTAGCGTAACTGGGGGCGAATCGAGTCCCCATGGCACAGCCCCTGTTCTGCCGATAGATCTACCGCACTGTTTATTATTTATTTTTTATTTTACATTCATTTATTTTATTTTAATAAGGCAGCGATATACAATAAAAAAAAATTATCCTTTGAATTAACATACATAACTCTTTATATCATATACATTTTTTGAAATAATATCCAATTTGCATTGTTGAATGCCGCACCGGTGACTAAGCGGTGTGACTCCTTGAGTCGCTTGTGGTGTTATATTCACACCACATGCGATAATTATATTATATATATATATATATATATATATATATATATATATATGTTTATAAGATTGCATTGTGCTTTTATATTGCTGTTTTATTATTATTTTTGTGACTTTTGTTTGCCTATTTATATTTATTTATATCTATTTATATATTTTTCATACATTGTCACATTTATATGTGGATATGTAATTCTATGTAACAACTCTTTCAAAAAGCACTCTAATGGTTCATTCCTGGAGGTATATATATCTGTTACCAGCCTTCCCTTGTCATGCCTGATGAAGCTGCGCATGCGCAGCGAAACGCGTTGCATCTAATAAATCCATTGATTTTACTTGGCTGCCTGATAGTTCCTCTCTGCGCCAGACAAACTCCTGACTCCCTGGTCATTAGGTTCAAAATGAAGGCCACCCACTCCCCTTCAGCCTTCCTATCCATCTCCAAAAATAGCCTTTTCCAAAACCATCCTATACTTATACTTTTCATGTGTCGCTAAGTTATCGGAATACCTGGCCCAAAAATTGTGGATTATAAAATGGTAGCAGCCTTTTGGGAAAATTACACATTTTGAACCCAAAAACCCATTTGAGTTTATAAGTTCAAAATACAGGCCTACCTCCTCTTCTTCAGCCTGCCTGTCCATTTCCAAAAATAGACTTTTCCCAAATAATCCTACACTCATACTGTTTTTGTGTCGCCAAGTTATCAGAATACCTGGCCCAAAAAATTGTGGATCATGAATGGGTAGCAGCCTAAGGGAAAATGACATATTTTGAACCCAAAAACCCATGAGGCTTTTCAGGTTCAAAATGTAGTCCTCCTCCTCCCCTTTCAGCCTTCCTATCCATCTCCAAAATTGGACTTTGTACCAATTTTACATGCCTTTGCTTTGAAAAATGCAAACAGTACAGTTTCCATATGTTGGCATCCTTTCATCCATTTGTCCTTCTACACAGATTTTCCCAAACCATCCTACACTCATACTGTTCTCATGTCACCAAGGTATCAGAATAACTGTCCCAAAAATTATGGATTATAAAAGGAGGGACTCAGTTGACACAACACTTGTTGAGCCAAGTCAATGGAGGGCATGTGTCATTAGGTGTCTATTGTAGACACAGTTCTACCCTTGTGAATAATATCGCTGGAACAGAAATTACAGTAGGTTTTGAGAATCTCCCTCAGAATTTCTGGGTTTAAAAAATATGTAATTTTGCTGAACAATCTGTCCCGTTACCTCTATATCAGTGTTTACCAACCAGAATGCCTCCAAGTGTTGCAAAACTTAGCATGCTGGGAGTTGAAGTTTTGCAAAAGCCGGAGGCACCTGGTAGCAGAAATTAGTGTGCAACATGGGTATGCAGCAGAGCTGAATGTGTGATTATGTGTAAGTATGACCACGCACACACTCAACTCTGCTACATACACCTGATCACACACTCAGCTCTGCTAAAAACACCTGATCACACACTCAGCTATGCTGCATACACACACTCAGCTTTACTACATATACACACTCACACACTAAGCTCTGCTACATATACACACACTCAGCTCTGCTACATACACACAATCACACACTCAACTCTGCTACATACACACACTAACACACTCAGCTCTGCTACATACACTCACTCACACACTCAGCTCTGCTACATACTCACTCACATACTTAGCTCTGCTACAAACACACACTTACACATCGAGCTCTGCTACATACACACATTCACACACTCAATTCTGCTACATACAAACACTTACACACTCAACTCTGCTACATACACAAACTCACACACTCAACTCTGCTACATACACACACTAACTTCTGCTACATACACTCACACACTCAACTCTGCTACATAAACACACTCAGCTCTGCTACATACACACATTCACACCCTCATCTCTGCTACATACACACACTCAACTTTGCTACATACACACACACACTCAGCTCTGCTACATACACACATTAACACACTCTGCTCTGCTACATACACACACTTACACTCTCAGTTTTGCCACACACACACACACACACACACACTCAGCTCTGTACATACACACGCACTCAACTCTGCTACACACACTTACACACTCAACTCTGCTACATACACACTCAACTCTGCCACTTACACACACACTCAACTCTGCTACATACACACTCACACACTCAACTCTGTACATACACACACACTCAACTCTGCTACATACACACACACTCAACTCTGCTACATACACACATTCACACTCAACTCTGCTACATATACACACTCAGCTTTGCTACATACACACATTCACACACTCAACTTTGCTACATACACACATTTACACACTCAGCTCTGCTACATACACACACTCACACACTCAACTCCGCTACATATACACATTCAGCTCTGCTACATACACACTTTTACACAATCAACTCTGCTACATACACACATTCACACACTCAGCTCTGCTACATACACACACTCACACACTCACCTCTGCTACATACACACTCACACATATACATAAACCCAACAGCCATATCTTCTTCTCCCTCCCTGCACATACAGTGGTATATTCTTTGCTGTGGTAACCATGGTTACACTACACAGGTTCAATCTCCTGCACTCATCAAGAGCAGCTGGGAGTTTGAATTTTACACTGCCTATCTATCTCCAAAAATAGACTTCCCAAATCATCCTACACTCATACTGCTTTAGTGTCGCCAAGTTATCAGAATACCTGGCTAAAAAACTATGGATTATAAAAGGGTAGCAGCATATGGGAAAATTACTAATTTTGAACTCGAAAACCCATGAGGGTTTTTAGGTTCAAAATGTAGGCCTCCTCCTCCCCTTTCAGCCTTCCTATCCATCTCCAAAATTGGTCTTTCTACCAAGTTTACACTCCTTTGCTTTGAAAAAAGCAAACAGTACAGTTTCCATATGTTGCCATCATTTCATCCATTTGTCCCTCTACACCGATTTTCCCAAACCATCCTACACTCATACTGTTCTCATGTCACCTAGTTATCAGAAAACCTGGCCCAAAAAATTATGGATCATGAAAGGGTAGCAGCATAAGGGAAAATTACATATTTTGAACCCAAAAACCCATTAGAGTTTTTAAGTAAAAAATACAGGCCTACCTCCTCCTCTTCAGACTGCCTGTCCATCTCCAAAAATAGACTTTTCCCAAATCATCCTACACTCATACTGTTTTCGATTCGCCAAGTTATCGAAATACCTGGCCAAAAATTATGGATTATAAAAGGGTAGCGGCATAATGAAAATTACGTGTATTGAACCCAAAATCCAACGAGGGTTTTCAGGTTCAAAATGAAGGCCACCCTCTCCCCTTCAGCCTTCCTATCCATCTCCAAAAATAGCCTTTTCCCAAACCATCCTATGCTCATACTTTTCTCATGTCGCCAAGTTACCAGACTACCTGGTCCAAAAATTGAGGATTATAAAATGGTAGCAGCATAAGGGAAAATTACATATTTTGAATCCAAAAACCCATTTGAGTTTATAAATTCAAAATACAGGCCTATCTCCTCCCCTTCAGCCTGCCTGTCCATCTCCAAAAATAGCCTTTTCCCAAACCATCCTACACTCATACTGTTTTCGTGTCGCCAGGTTATCGGAATGCCTGGCCCAAAAATAATGGATTATGAAAGGGTAGCAGCTTACGGTAAAATTACACATTTTGAACCCAAAAACCCATGAGGCTTTTATGGTTTAAAATGTAGGCCTCCTCCTCCCCTTCAGCCTTCCTATCCATCTCCAAAAATAGCCTTTCCCCAAACCATCCTACATTCATACTGTTTTCGTGTCGCCAAGTTATTGGAATGCCTGGCCCAAAAATAATGGATTATGAAAGGGTAGCAGCATACGGTAAAATTACACATTTTGAACCCAAAAACCCATGAGGCTTTTATGGTTCAAAATGTAGGCCTCCTCCCCTTCAGCCTTCCTATCCATCTCCAAAATTGGACTTTGTACCAATTTTACACGCCTTTGCTTTGAAAAAAGTAAACAGTCCAGTTTCCAGATGTTGCCATCCTTTCATCCATTTGTCCTTCTACACCGAATTTCCCAAACCATCCTACACTCATACTGTTCTCATGTCACCAAGGTATCGGAATACCTGGCCCAAAAGTTATGGATTATAAAAGGAGGGACACAGTTGACACGACACCTGTTGAGCCAAGACAATGAGGGACATGTATCATTAGGTGTCTATTGTAGACACAGTTCTACCCTTGTGAATAATATCGCTGGAACAGAAATTACAGTAGGTTTTGAGAATCTCCCTCAGAATTTCTGGGTTTAAAAAATATGTAATTTTGCTGAACAATCTGACCCGTTACCTCTATATCAGTGTTTACCAACCAGAATGCCTCCAAGAGTTGCAAAACTTGGCATGCTGGGAGTTGAAGTTTTGCAAAAGCCGGAGGCACCTGGTAGCAGAAATTAGTGTGCAACATTGGTATGCAGCAGAGCTGAATGTGTGATTATGTGTAAGCATGACCACGCACACACTCAACTCTGCTACATACACCTGATCACACACTCAGCTCTGCTAAAAACACCTGATCACACACTCAGCTATGCTACATATACACACTCACACACTCAGCTCTGCTACATACACCTGATCACACACTCAGCTCTGCTAAAAACACCTGATCACACACTCAGCTATGCTACATATACACACTCACACACTCAGCTCTGCTACATATACACACACTCAGCTTGGCTACATACACACAATCACACACTCAACTCTGCTACATACACACACTAACACACTCAGCTCTACTACATACACTCACTCACACACTCAGCTCTGCTACATACTCACTCACACACTTAGCTCTGCTACATACACACACTCACACACTCAACTCTGCTTCATACACACACTCACACGCTCAACTCTGCTACATACACACACTAACCTCTGCTACATACACACACTCACACACTCAACTCTGCTACATAAACACACTCAGCTCTGCTACATACACACATTCACACCCTCAACTCTGCTACATACACACTCACACACTCAACTCTGCTACATACACACTCACACGCTCAATTCTGCTCCATATACACACTCAGCTCTGCTACATACATACATTCAAACACTCAGCTCTGCTACATATACACACACTCACACAGTTAGCTCTGCTACATACACATATTCACATACTCATTTCTGCTACATACACACACTCAGCTCTGCTACATACACACATTAACACACTCAGCTCTCCTACATACACACACTAACACACTCAGCTCTGCTACATACACTCACTCACACACTCAGCTATGCTACATACTCACTCACATACTTAGCTCTGCTACAAACACACACTTACACATCGAGCTCTGCTACATACACACATTCACACACTCAATTCTGCTACATACAAAGACTTACACACTCAACTCTGCTACATACACTAACTCACACACTCGACTCTGCTACATACACACACTAACCTCTGCTACATACACACACTCACACACTCAACTCTGCTACATACACACATTCACACCCTCAACTCTGCTACATACACACTCACACATTCAGCTCTGCTACATATACACACACTCACACACATAGTTCTGCTACATACACATATTCACATACTCATTTCTGCTACATACACACACTCAACTTTGCTACATATACACACACACTCAGCTCTGCTACATACACACATTAACACACTCTGCTCTGCTACATACACACACTTACACTCTCAGCTTTGCTACATACACACACACACTCAGCTCTGTACATACACACGCACTCAACTCTGCTACACACACTTACACACTCAACTCTGCTACATACACACACTCAACTCTGCCACTTACACACACACTCAACTCTGCTACTATGGATTATAAAAGGGTAGCAGCATATGGGAAAATTACTAATTTTGAACCCGAAAACCCATGAGGGTTTTTAGGTTCAAAATAGAGGCCTCCTCCTCCCCTTCAGCCTTCCTATCCATCTCCAAATGTGGTCTTTCCACCAAGTTTACACTCCTTTGCTTTGAAAAAAGCAAACAGTACAGTTTCCATATGTTGCCATCCTTTCATCCATTTGTCCTTCTACACCAATTTTCGCAAACCATCCTGCACTCATACTGTTCTCATGTCACCAAGTTATAAGAATACCTGGCCCAAAAAATTATGGATCATGAAAGGGTAGCAGCATAAGGGAAAATTATATATTTTGAACCCAAAAACCCATTAGAATTTTTAAGTTCAAAATACAGGCCTACCTCCTCCTCTTCAGCCTGCCTGTCCATCTCCAAAAATAGATTTTTCCCAAATCATCCTACACTCATACTGTTTTTGTGTCGCCAAGTTATCAGAATACCTGGCCCAAAAAATTATGGATCATAAAAGTGTAGCAGCCTAAGGGACAATTACATATTTTGAACCCAAAAACCCATTTGAGTTTTTAAGTTCAAAATACAGGCCTACCTCCTCCTCTTCAGCCTGCCTGACCATTTCCAAAAATAGACTTTTCCCAAATCATCCTACACTCATACTGTTTTTGTGTCGCCAAGTTATCAGAATACCTGGCCCAAAAAATATTATGGATCATGAAAGGGTAGCAGCCTAAGGGAAAATTACATATTTTGAACCCAAAAACCCATTTGAGTTTTTAAGTTAAAAATACAGGCCTTCCTCCTCCTCTTCAGCCTGCCTGTCCATCTCCAAAAATAGACTTTTCCGAAATCATCCTACACTCATACTGTTTTCGTGTCGCAAAAATATCGGAATACCGGGCCCAAAAATTATGGATTATAAAACGGTAGCAGCATACGGGAAAATTTCTAATTTTGAATTCAAAAACCCATGAGGGTTTTTAGGTTCAAAATGTAGGCCTCCTCCTCCCCTTTCAACCTTCCTATCCATCTCCAAAATTGGCCTTTCTACCAATTTTACACTCGTTTGCTTTGTAAAAAGCAAACAGTAGTTTCCATATGTTGCCATCCTTTCATGCATTTGTCCTTCTACACCGATTTTCCCAAACCATCCTACACTCATACTGTTCTCATGTCACCAAGTTATCAGAAGCTGGCCCAAAAAATTATGAATCATGAAAGGGTAGAAGCATAAGGGAAAATGTAATATTTTGAATCCAAAAACCCATTTGAGTTTTTAAGTTCAAAATACAGGCCTACCTCCTCCCCATCAGCCTGCCTGTCCATCTCCAAAAATAGACTTTTCCCAAATCATCCTACACTCATACTGTTTTCGTTTTGCCAAGTTATCGAATTATCTGGCCAAATAATTATGGATTATAAAAGGATAGCGGCATAATGAAAATTATGTGTTTTGAACCCAAAATCCAACTAGGGTTTCCAGGTTCAAAATGAAGGCCATCCACTCCCCTTCAGCCTTCCTATCCATCTCCAAAAATAGCCTTTTCCCAAACCATCCTGCACTCATACTTTTCTCGTGTAACCAAGTTATCGGACTACCTGGCCCAAAAATTGTGGATTATAAAATGGTAGCAGCATTTGGGAAAATTACACATTTTGAATCCAAAAGCCCATTTGAGTTTATAAGTTCAAAATACCGGCCTATCTCCTCCCCTTCAGACTGCCTGTCCATCTCCAAAAATAGCCTTTTCCCAAACCATCCTACACTCATACTGTTTTCGTGTCGCCAAGTTATCGGAATACCGGGCCCAAAAATTATGGATTATAAAACGGTAGCAGCATACGGGAAAATTTCTAATTTTGAACCCAAAAACCCATGAGGGTTTTTAGGTTCAAAATGTAGGCCTCCTCCTCCCCTTTCAGCCTTCCTATCCATCTCCAAAATTGGCCTTTCTACCAATTTTACACTCGTTTGCTTTGAAAAAAGCAAACAGTCGTTTCCATATGTTGCCATCCTTTCATCCATTTGTCCTTCAACACCGATTTTCCCAAACCATCCTGCACTCATACTGTTCTCATGTCACCAAGTTATCAGAATAGCTGGCCCAAAAAATTATGAATCATGAAAGGGTAGAAGCATAAGGGAAAATGTAATATTTTGAATCCAAAAACCCATTTGAGTTTTTAAGTTCAAAATACAGGCCTACCTCCTCCCCATCAGCCTGCCTGTCCATCTCCAAAAATAGACTTTTCCCAAATCATCCTACACTCATACTGTTTTCGTTTTGCCAAATTATCGAATTATCTGGCCAAAAAATTATGGATTATAAAAGGGTAGCGGCATAATGAAAATTACGTGTTTTGAACCCAAAATCCAACGAGGGTTTCCAGGTTCAAAATGAAGGCCACGCACTCCCCTTCAGCCTTCCTATCCATCTCCAAAAATAGCCTTTTCCCAAACCATCCTATACTCATACTTTTCTCGTGTAACCAAGTTATCGGACTACCTGGCCCAAAAATTGTGGATTATAAAATGGTAGCAGCATTTGGGAAAATTACACATTTTGAATCCAAAAACCCATTTGAGTTTATAAGTTCAAAATACTGGCCTATCTCCTCCCCTTCAGACTGCCTGTCCATCGCCAAAAATAACCTTTTCCCAAACCATCCTACACTCATACTGTTTTCGCGTCGCCAAGTTATCGGAATACCTGGCCAAAAAATTATGGATTATAAAAGGGTAGCAGCATACCGGAAAATTACACATTTTGAACCCAAAAACCCATGAGGCTTTTATGGTTTAAAATGTAGGCCTCCTCCTCCCCTTCAGCCTTCCTATTCATCTCCAAAATTGGACTTTGTACCAATTTTACACGCCTTTGCTTTGAAAAAAGCAAACGGTACAGTTTCCATATGTTGCTATCCTTTCATCCATTCGTCCTTCTACACCGAATTTCCCAAACCATCCTACACTCATACTGTTCTCACGTCACCAAGGTATCGGAATACCTGGCCCAAAAATTATGGATTATAAAAGGAGGGACACAGTTGACACGACACCTGTTGAGCCGAGACAATGGGGGACATGTATCATTAGGTGTCTATTGTAGACACAGTTCTACCCTTGTGAATAATATCGCTTGAACAGAAATTACAGTAGGTTTTGAGAATCTCCCTCAGAATTTCTGGGTTTAAAAAATATGTAATTTTGCTGAACAATCTGACCCGTTACCTCTATATCAGTGTTTACCAACCAGAATGCCTCCAAGTGTTGCAAAACTTGGCATGCTGGGAGTTGAAGTTTTGCAAAAGCCGGAGGCACCTGGTAGCAGAAATTAGTGTGCAACATGGGTATGCAGCAGAGCTGAATGTGTGGTTATGTGTAAGCCTGACCACACACACTTAACTCTGCTACATACACCTGATCACACACTCAGCTCTGCTAAAAACACCTGATCACACACTCAGCTATGCTACATACACACACTCAGCTCTACTACATATACACACAATCACACATTCAACTCTGCTACATACACACATGAACACACTCAGCTCTGCTACATACACACACTCACACACTCAGTTCTGCTACATACACACTCACACACTTAGCTCTGCTACATACACACACTTACACATTGAGCTCTGCTACATACACACACACACACTCACACACTCAACTCTGCTACATACACACACTTACACACTCAACTCTGCTACATACACACACTCACACACTCAACTCTGCTACATAAACACACTCAGCTCTGCTACATACAAACATTCACACCCTCAACTCTCCAACACACACAATCACACACTCAACTCTGCTACATACACACTCACACACTCAATTCTGCTCCATATACACACTCAGCTCTGCTACATACATACATTCACACACTCAGCTCTGCTACATATACACACACTCACACACTTAGCTCTGCTACATACACATAATCACATACTCATTACTGCTACATACACACACTCAACTCTGCTACATATACACACACTCAGCTCTGCTACTAACACACTTACAAACTCAGTTCTGCTACATACACACTCAGCTCTGTACATACACACTCACGCACTCATCTCTGCTACACACACTTACACACTCAACTCTGCTACATACACACACTCACACAATCAACTCTGCCACATACACACTCAACTCTGTAACATACACACTCACACACTCAACTCTGTACATACACACACAAACACACTCAACTCTGCTACATACACACACTCAACTCTGCTACATACACACATTCACACTCAACTCTGCTACATATACACACTCAGCTTTGCTACATACACACATTCACACACTCAACTCTGCTACATACACACATTCACACTCAACTCTGTAACACACACTCACACACTCAACTCAATACATACACCACACAAACACACTCAACTCTGCTACATACACACACTCAACTCTGCTACATACACACATTCACACTCAACTCTGCTACATATACACACTCAGCTTTGATACATACACACATTTATACACTCAATTCTGCTACATACACACATTTACACACTCAGCTCTGCTACATACACACATTTACACACTCAGCTCTGCTACATACACACACTTACACACTCAGCTCTGCTACATACACACACTTACACACTCAGCTCTGCTACATACAAACTCACACACTCAGCTCTCTACATACACACTCACGCACTCAACTCTGCTACACACACTTACACACTCAACTCTGCTACATACACACACACTCACACACTCAACTCTTTCACATACACACACACACTCAACTCTGCTACATACACACTCACACACTCAACTCTGCACATACACACACAAACACACTCAACTCTGCTACATACACACACTCAACTCTGCTACATATACACACTTAGCTTTGCTACATGCACACATTCACACACTCAACTCTGCTACATACACACATTCACACTCAACTCTGCTACATACACACACTCAACTCTGCTACATACACACATTCACACACTCAACTCTGCTACATACACACATTCACACTCAACTCTGTAACATACACACACACACTCAACTCTGTACATACACCACACAAACACACTCAACTCTGCTACATACACACACTCAACTCTGCTACATACACACATTTACACTCAACTCTGCTACATATACACACTCAGCTTTGCTACATACACACATTTACACACTCAATTCTGCTACATACACACATTTACACACTCAGCTCTGCTACATACACACACTTACACACTCAGCTCTGCTACATACAAACTCACACACTCAGCTCTGTACATACACACTCACGCACTCAACTCTGCTACACACACTTACACACTCAACTCTGCTACATACACACACACTCACACACTCAACTCTGCCACATACACACACACTCAACTCTGCTACATACACACTCACACACTCAACTCTGCACATACACACACAAACACACTCAACTCTGCTACATACACACACTCAACTCTGCTACATATACACACTTAGCTTTGCTACATACACACATTCTCACACTCAACTCTGCTACATACACACATTCACACTCAACTCTGCTACATATACACACTCAGCTTTGCTACATACACACATTCTCACACTCAACTCTGCTACATACACACATTTACACACTCAGCTCTGCTACATACACACTCACACACTCAACTCTGCTACATATACACATTCAGCTCTGCTACATACACACATTCACACACTCAACTCTGCTACACACACTCACCTCTACTACATACACACTCGCACATATACATAGACCCAATAGCCATATCTTCTTCTCCCTCCCTGCACATACAGTGGTATATTCTTAGCTGTGGTCCCCATGGTTACACTACACAGGTTCAATCTCCTGCACTCATCAAGAGCGGCTGGGAGTTTGAATTTTACACTGCCTGTCTATCTCCAAAAATAGACTTTCCCCAAATCATCCTACACTCACACTGCTTTAGTGTCGCCAAGTTATCAGAATACCAGGCTAAAAAAACTATGGATTATAAAAGGGTAGCAGCATATGGGAAAATTACAAATTTTGAACCCGAAAACCCATGAGGGTTTTTAGGTTCAAAATAGAGGCCTCCTCCTCCCCTTTAGCCTTCCTATCCATCTCCAAAATTGGTCTTTCTACCAAGTTTACACTCCTTTGCTTTGAAAAAAGCAAACAGTACAGTTTCCATATGTTGCCATCCTTTCATCCATTTGTACTTCTACATTGATTTTTGCAAACCATCCTGCACTCATACTGTACTCATGTCACCAAGTTATCAGAATACCTGGCCCAAAAAATTATGGATCATGAAAGGGTAGCAGCATAAGGGAAAATTATATATTTTGAACCCAAAAACCCATTTGAATTTTTAAGTTCAAAATACAGGCCTACCTCCTCCCCATCAGCCTGCCTGTCCATCTCCAAAAATAGACTTTTCCCAAATCATCCTACACTCATACTGTTTTCGTTTTGCCAAGTTATCGAATTATCTGGCCAAAAAATTATGGATTATAAAAGGGTAGCGGCATAATGAAAATTATGTGTTTTGAACCCAAAATCCAACTAGGGTTTCCAGGTTCAAAATGAAGGCCATCCACTCCCCTTCAGCCTTCCTATCCATCTCCAAAAATAGCCTTTTCCCAAACCATCCTGCACTCATACTTTTCTCGTGTAACCAAGTTATCGGACTACCTGGCCCAAAAATTGTGGATTATAAAATGGTAGCAGCATTTGGGAAAATTACACATTTTGAATCCAAAAGCCCATTTGAGTTTATAAGTTCAAAATACCGGCCTATCTCCTCCCCTTCAGACTGCCGGTCCATCTCCAAAAATAGCCTTTTCCCAAACCATCCTACACTCATACTGTGTTCGTGTCGCCAAGTTATCGGAATACCGGGCCCAAAAATTATGGATTATAAAACGGTAGCAGCATACAGGAAAATTTCTAATTTTGAACCCAAAAACCCATGAGGGTTTTTAGGTTCAAAATGTAGGCCTCCTCCTTCCCTTTCAGCCTTCCTATCCATCTCCAAAATTGGCCTTTCTACCAATTTTACACTCGTTTGCTTTGAAAAAAGCAAACAGTAGTTTCCATATGTTGCCATCCTTTCATCCATTTGTCCTTCAACACCGATTTTCCCAAACCATCCTACACTCATACTGTTCTCATGTCACCAAGTTATCAGAATAGCTGGCCCAAAAAATTGTGAATCATGAAAGGGTAGAAGCATAAGGGAAAATGTAATATTTTGAATCCAAAAACCCATTTGAGTTTTTAAGTTCAAAATACAGGCCTACCTCCTCCCCATCAGCCTGCCTGTCCATCTCCAAAAATAGACTTTTCCCAAATCATCCTACACTCATACTGTTTTCGTTTTGCCAAGTTATCGAATTATCTGGCCAAAAAATTATGGATTATAAAAGGGTAGCGGCATAATGAAAATTATGTGTTTTGAACCCAAAATCCAATTAGGGTTTCCAGGTTCAAAATGAAGGCCACCCACTCCCCTTCAGCCTTCTTATCCATCTCCAAAAATAGCCTTTTCCCAAACCATCCTGCACTCATACTTTTCTCGTGTAACCAAGTTATCGGACTACCTGGCCCAAAAATTGTGGATTATGAAATGGTAGCAGCATTTGGGAAAATTACACATTTTGAATCCAAAAGCCCATTTGAGTCTATAAGTTCAAAATACCGGCCTATCTCCTCCCCTTCAGACTGCCGGTCCATCTCAAAAATAGCCTTTTCCCAAACCGTCCTACACTCATACTGTTTTCGTGTCGCCAAGTTATCAGAATACCGGGCCCAAAAATTATGGATTATAAAACGGTAGCAGCATACGGGAAAATTTCTAATTTTGAACCCAAAAACCCATGAGGGTTTTTAGGTTCAAAATGTAGGCCTCCTCCTCCCCTTTCAGCCTTCCTATCCATCTCCAAAATTGGCCTTTCTACCAATTTTACACTCGTTTGCTTTGAAAAAAGCAAACAGTCGTTTCCATATGTTGCCATCCTTTCATCCATTTGTCCTTCCACACCGATTTTCCCAAACCATCCTACACTCATACTGTTCTCATGTCACCAAGTTATCAGAATAGCTGGCCCAAAAAATTATGAATCATGAAAGGGTAGAAGCATAAGGGAAAATGTAATATTTTGAATCCAAAAATCCATTTGAGTTTTTAAGTTCAAAATACAGGCCTACCTCCTCCCCATCAGCCTGCCTGTCCATCTCCAAAAATAGACTTTTCCCAAATCATCCTACACTCATACTGTTTTCGTTTTGCCAAATTATCGAATTATCTGGCCAAAAAATTATGGATTATAAAAGGGTAGCGGCATAATGAAAATTACGTGTTTTGAACCCAAAATCCAACGAGGATTTCCAGGTTCAAAATGAAGGCCACGCACTCCACCCATCCTATACTCATACTTTTCTCGTGTAACCAAGTTATCGGACTACCTGGCCCAAAAATTGTGGATTATAAAATGGTAGCAGCATTTGGGAAAATTACACATTTTGAATCCAAAAACCCATTTGAGTTTATAAGTTCAAAATACTGGCCTATCTCCTCCCCTTCAGACTGCCTGTCCATCGCCAAAAATAACCTTTTCCCAAACCATCCTACACTCATACTTTTTTCGTGTCGCCAAGTTATCGGAATACCTGGCCAAAAAATTATGGATTATAAAAGGGTAGCAGCATACGGGAAAATTACACATTTTGAACCCAAAAACCCATGAGGCTTTTATGGTTCAAAATGTAGGCCTCCTCCTCCCCTTCAGCCTTCCTATTCATCTCCAAAATTGGACTTTGTACCAATTTTACACGCCTTTGCTTTGAAAAAAGCAAACGGTACAGTTTCCATATGTTGCTATCCTTTCATCCATTCGTCCTTCTACACCGAATTTCCCAAACCATCCTACACTCATACTGTTCTCACGTCACCAAGGTATCGGAATACCTGGCCCAAAAATTATGGATTATAAAAGGAGGGACACAGTTGACACGACACCTGTTGAGCCGAGACAATGGGGGACATGTATCATTAGGTGTCTATTGTAGACACAGTTCTACCCTTGTGAATAATATCGCTTGAACAGAAATTACAGTAGGTTTTGAGAATCTCCCTCAGAATTTCTGGGTTTAAAAAATATGTGATTTTGCTGAACAATCTGACCCGTTACCTCTATATCAGTGTTTACCAACCAGAATGCCTCCAAGTGTTGTAAAACTTGGCATGCTGGGAGTTGAAGTTTTGCAAAAGCCGGAGGCACCTGGTAGCAGAAATTAGTGTGCAACATGGGTATGCAGCAGAGCTGAATGTGTGGTTATGTGTAAGCCTGACCACACACACTTAACTCTGCTACATACACCTGATCACACACTCAGCTCTGCTAAAAACACCTGATCACACACTCAGCTATGCTACATACACACACTCAGCTCTACTACATATACACACAATCACACATTCAACTCTGCTACATACACACATGAACACACTCAGCTCTGCTACATACACACTCACACACTTAGCTCTGCTACATACACACACTTACACATTGAGCTCTGCTACATACACACACACACTCACACACTCAACTCTGCTACATACACACACTTACACACTCAACTCTGCTACATACACACACTCACACACTCAACTCTGCTACATACACACACTCACACACTCAACTCTGCTACATAAACACACTCAGCTCTGCTACATACAAACATTCACACCCTCAACTCTCCAACACACACAATCACACACTCAACTCTGCTACATACACACTCACACACTCAATTCTGCTCCATATACACACTCAGCTCTGCTACATACATACATTCACACACTCAGCTCTGCTAAATATACACACACTCACACACTTAGCTCTGCTACATACACATAATCACATACTCATTACTGCTTCATACACACACTCAACTCTGCTACATATACACACACTCAGCTCTGCTACTAACACACACTTACAAACTCAGTTCTGCTACATACACACTCAGCTCTGTACATACACACTCACGCACTCATCTCTGCTACACACACTTACACACTCAACTCTGCTACATACACACACACTCACACAATCAACTCTGCCACATACACACACTCAACTCTGTAACATACACACTCACACACTCAACTCTGTACATACACCACACAAACACACTCAACTCTGCTACATACACACACTCAACTCTGCTACATACACACATTTACACTCAACTCTGCTACATATACACACTCAGCTTTGCTACATACACACATTCACACACTCAACTCTGCTACATACACACATTCACACTCAACTCTGTAACATACACACTCACACACTCAACTCTGTACATACACCACACAAACACACTCAACTCTGCTACATACACACACTCAACTCTGCTACATACACACATTTACACTCAACTCTGCTACATATACACACTCAGCTTTGCTACATACACACATTTACACACTCAATTCTGCTACATACACACATTTACACACTCAGCTCTGCTACATACACACACTTACACACTCAGCTCTGCTACATACAAACTCACACACTCAGCTCTGTACATACACACTCACGCACTCAACTCTGCTACACACACTTACACACTCAACTCTGCTACATACACACACACTCACACACTCAACTCTGCCACATACACACACACTCAACTCTGCTACATACACACTCACACACTCAACTCTGCACATACACACACAAACACACTCAACTCTGCTACATATACACACTCACACACTCAACTCTCCACATATACATACATACACACACTCAACTCTGCTACATATACACACTTAGCTTTGCTACATACACACATTCACACACTCAACTCTCCTACATACACACATTCACACTCAACTCTGCTACATATACACACTCAGCTTTGCTACATACACACATTCTCACACTCAACTCTGCTACATACACACATTTACACACTCAGCTCTGCTACATACACACTCACACACTCAACTCTGCTACATATACACATTCAGCTCTGCTACATACACACATTCACACACTCAACTCTGCTACACACACTCACCTCTACTACATACACACTCGCACATATACATAGACCCAATAGCCATATCTTCTTCTCCCTCCCTGCACATACAGTGGTATATTCTTAGCTGTGGTCCCCATGGTTACACTACACAGGTTCAATCTCCTGCACTCATCAAGAGCGGCTGGGAGTTTGAATTTTACACTGCCTGTCTATCTCCAAAAATAGACTTTCCCCAAATCATCCTACACTCACACTGCTTTAGTGTCGCCAAGTTATCAGAATACCAGGCTAAAAAAACTATGGATTATAAAAGGGTAGCAGCATATGGGAAAATTACAAATTTTGAACCCGAAAACCCATGAGGGTTTTTAGGTTCAAAATAGAGGCCTCCTCCTCCCCTTTAGCCTTCCTATCCATCTCCAAAATTGGTCTTTCTACCAAGTTTACACTCCTTTGCTTTGAAAAAAGCAAACAGTACAGTTTCCATATGTTGCCATCCTTTCATCCATTTGTACTTCTACATTGATTTTTGCAAACCATCCTGCACTCATACTGTACTCATGTCACCAAGTTATCAGAATACCTGGCCCAAAAAATTATGGATCATGAAAGGGTAGCAGCATAAGGGAAAATTAAATATTTTGAACCCAAAAACCCATTTGAATTTTTAAGTTCAAAATACAGGCCTACCTCCTCCCCATCAGCCTGCCTGTCCATCTCCAAAAATAGACTTTTCCCAAATCATCCTACACTCATACTGTTTTCGTTTTGCCAAGTTATCGAATTATCTGGCCAAAAAATTATGGATTATAAAAGGGTAGCGGCATAATGAAAATTATGTGTTTTGAACCCAAAATCCAACTAGGGTTTCCAGGTTCAAAATGAAGGCCACCCACTCCCCTTCAGCCTTCTTATCCATCTCCAAAAATAGCCTTTTCCCAAACCATCCTGCACTCATACTTTTCTCGTGTAACCAAGTTATCGGACTACCTGGCCCAAAAATTGTGGATTATGAAATGGTAGCAGCATTTGGGAAAATTACACATTTTGAATCCAAAAGCCCATTTGAGTCTATAAGTTCAAAATACCGGCCTATCTCCTCCCCTTCAGACTGCCGGTCCATCTCAAAAATAGCCTTTTCCCAAACCGTCCTACACTCATACTGTTTTCGTGTCGCCAAGTTATCAGAATACCGGGCCCAAAAATTATGGATTATAAAACGGTAGCAGCATACGGGAAAATTTCTAATTTTGAACCCAAAAACCCATGAGGGTTTTTAGGTTCAAAATGTAGGCCTCCTCCTCCCCTTTCAGCCTTCCTATCCATCTCCAAAATTGGCCTTTCTACCAATTTTACACTCGTTTGCTTTGAAAAAAGCAAACAGTCGTTTCCATATGTTGCCATCCTTTCATCCATTTGTCCTTCCACACCGATTTTCCCAAACCATCCTACACTCATACTGTTCTCATGTCACCAAGTTATCAGAATAGCTGGCCCAAAAAATTATGAATCATGAAAGGGTAGAAGCATAAGGGAAAATGTAATATTTTGAATCCAAAAATCCATTTGAGTTTTTAAGTTCAAAATACAGGCCTACCTCCTCCCCATCAGCCTGCCTGTCCATCTCCAAAAATAGACTTTTCCCAAATCATCCTACACTCATACTGTTTTCGTTTTGCCAAATTATCGAATTATCTGGCCAAAAAATTATGGATTATAAAAGGGTAGCGGCATAATGAAAATTACGTGTTTTGAACCCAAAATCCAACGAGGATTTCCAGGTTCAAAATGAAGGCCACGCACTCCACCCATCCTATACTCATACTTTTCTCGTGTAACCAAGTTATCGGACTACCTGGCCCAAAAATTGTGGATTATAAAATGGTAGCAGCATTTGGGAAAATTACACATTTTGAATCCAAAAACCCATTTGAGTTTATAAGTTCAAAATACTGGCCTATCTCCTCCCCTTCAGACTGCCTGTCCATCGCCAAAAATAACCTTTTCCCAAACCATCCTACACTCATACTTTTTTCGTGTCGCCAAGTTATCGGAATACCTGGCCAAAAAATTATGGATTATAAAAGGGTAGCAGCATACGGGAAAATTACACATTTTGAACCCAAAAACCCATGAGGCTTTTATGGTTCAAAATGTAGGCCTCCTCCTCCCCTTCAGCCTTCCTATTCATCTCCAAAATTGGACTTTGTACCAATTTTACACGCCTTTGCTTTGAAAAAAGCAAACGGTACAGTTTCCATATGTTGCTATCCTTTCATCCATTCGTCCTTCTACACCGAATTTCCCAAACCATCCTACACTCATACTGTTCTCACGTCACCAAGGTATCGGAATACCTGGCCCAAAAATTATGGATTATAAAAGGAGGGACACAGTTGACACGACACCTGTTGAGCCGAGACAATGGGGGACATGTATCATTAGGTGTCTATTGTAGACACAGTTCTACCCTTGTGAATAATATCGCTTGAACAGAAATTACAGTAGGTTTTGAGAATCTCCCTCAGAATTTCTGGGTTTAAAAAATATGTGATTTTGCTGAACAATCTGACCCGTTACCTCTATATCAGTGTTTACCAACCAGAATGCCTCCAAGTGTTGCAAAACTTGGCATGCTGGGAGTTGAAGTTTTGCAAAAGCCGGAGGCACCTGGTAGCAGAAATTAGTGTGCAACATGGGTATGCAGCAGAGCTGAATGTGTGGTTATGTGTAAGCCTGACCACACACACTTAACTCTGCTACATACACCTGATCACACACTCAGCTCTGCTAAAAACACCTGATCACACACTCAGCTATGCTACATACACACACTCAGCTCTACTACATATACACACAATCACACATTCAACTCTGCTACATACACACATGAACACACTCAGCTCTGCTACATACACACTCACACACTTAGCTCTGCTACATACACACACTTACACATTGAGCTCTGCTACATACACACACACCCTTACACACTCAACTCTGCTACATACACACACTCACACACTCAACTCTGCTACATAAACACACTCAGCTCTGCTACATACAAACATTCACACCCTCAACTCTCCAACACACACAATCACACACTCAACTCTGCTACATACACACTCACACACTCAATTCTGCTCCATATACACACTCAGCTCTGCTACATACATACATTCACACACTCAGCTCTGCTACATATACACACACTCACACACTTAGCTCTGCTACATACACATAATCACATACTCATTACTGCTTCATACACACACTCAACTCTGCTACATATACACACACTCAGCTCTGCTACTAACACACACTTACAAACTCAGTTCTGCTACATACACACTCAGCTCTGTACATACACACTCACGCACTCATCTCTGCTACACACACTTACACACTCAACTCTGCTACATACACACACACTCACACAATCAACTCTGCCACATACACACACTCAACTCTGTAACATACACACCCACACAATCAACTCTGTACATACACACACAAACACACTCAACTATGCTACATACACACACTCAACTCTGCTACATACACACATTCACACTCAACTCTGCTACATATACACACTCAGCTTTGCTACATACACACATTCACACACTCAACTCTGCTACATACACACATTCACACTCAACTCTGTAACATACACACTCACACACTCAACTCTGTACATACACCACACAAACACACTCAACTCTGCTACATACACACACTCAACTCTGCTACATACACACATTCACACTCAACTCTGCTACATATACACACTCAGCTTTGCTACATACACACATTTACACACTCAGTTCTGCAACATACACACTCACACACTTAGCTCTGCTACATACACACACTTACACATTGAGCTCTGCTACATACACACACACACACTCACACTCACACACTCAACTCTGCTACATACACACACTTACACACTCAACTCTGCTACATACACACACTCACACACTCAACTCTGCTACATACACACCCTTACCTCTGCTTCATACACACACTTACACACTCAACTCTGCTACATAAACACACTCAGCTCTGCTACATACAAACATTCACACCCTCAACTCTCCAACACACACAATCACACACTCAACTCTGCTACATACACACTCACACACTCAATTCTGCTCCATATACACACTCAGCACTGCTACATACATACATTCACACACTCAGCTCTGCTACATATCCACACACTCACACACTTAGCTCTGCTACATACACATAATCACATACTCATTACTGCTACATACACACACTCAACTCTGCTACATATACACACACTCAGCTCTGCTACTAACACACACTTACAAACTCAGTTCTGCTACATACACACTCAGCTCTGTACATACACACTCACACACTCATTTCTGCTACACACACTTACACACTCAACTCTGCTACATACACACACACTCACACAATCAACTCTGCCACATACACACACTCAACTCTGTAACATACACACCCACACAATCAACTCTGTACATACACACACAAACACACTCAACTCTGCTACATACACACACTCAACTCTACTACATATACACACAATCACACATTCAACTCTGCTACATACACACATGAACACACTTAGCTCTGCTACATACACACTCACACACTTAGCTCTGCTACATACACACACTTACACATTGAGCTCTGCTACATACACACACACACACTCAACTCTGCTACATACACACACTTACACACTCAACTCTGCTACATACACACACTCACACACTCAACTCTGCTACATACACACCCTTACACACTCAACTCTGCTACATACACACACTCACACACTCAACTCTGCTACATAAACACACTCAGCTCTGCTACATACAAACATTCACACCCTCAACTCTCCAACACACACAATCACACACTCAACTCTGCTACATACACACTCACACACTTAATTCTGCTCCATATACACACTCAGCTCTGCTACATACATACATTCACACACTCAGCTCTGCTATATATACACACACTCACACACTTAGCTCTGCTACATACACATAATCACATACTCATTACTGCTACATACACACACTCAACTCTGCTACATATACACACACTCAGCTCTGCTACTAACACACACTTACAAACTCAGTTCTGCTACATACACACTCAGCTCTGTACATACACACTCACGCACTCATTTCTGCTACACACACTTACACACTCAACTCTGCTACATACACACACACTCACACAATCAACTCTGCCACATACACACACTCAACTCTGTAACATACACTCCCACACAATCAACTCTGTACATACACACACAAACACACTCAACTCTGCTACATACACACACTCAACTCTGCTACATACACACATTCACACTCAACTCTGCTACATATACACACTCAGCTTTGCTACATACACACATTCACACACTCAACTCTGCTACATACACACATTCACACTCAACTCTGTAACATACACACTCACACACTCAACTCTGTACATACACCACACAAACACACTCAACTCTGCTACATACACACACTCAACTCTGCTACATACACACATTCACACTCAACTCTGCTACATATACACACTCAGCTTTGCTACATACACACATTTACACACTCAGTTCTGCAACATACACACTTAGCTCTGCTACATACACACACTTACACATTGAGCTCTGCTACATACACACACACACACACACACACTCACACTCACACACTCAACTCTGCTACATACACACACTTACACACTCAACTCTGCTACATACACACACTCACACACTCAACTCTGCTACATACACACCCTTACCTCTGCTTCATACACACACTTACACACTCAACTCTGCTACATAAACACACTCAGCTCTGCTACATACAAACATTCACACCCTCAACTCTCCAACACACACAATCACACACTCAACTCTGCTACATACACACTCACACACTCAATTCTGCTCCATATACACACTCAGCTCTGCTACATACATACATTCACACACTCAGCTCTGCTACATATACACACACTCACACACTTAGCTCTGCTACATACACATAATCACATACTCATTACTGCTACATACACACACTCAACTCTGCTACATATACACACACTCAGCTCTGCTACTAACACACACTTACAAACTCAGTTCTGCTACATACACACTCAGCTCTGTACATACACACTCACACACTCATTTCTGCTACACACACTTACACACTCAACTCTGCTACATACACACACACTCACACAATCAACTCTGCCACATACACACACTCAACTCTGTAACATACACACCCACACAATCAACTCTGTACATACACACACAAACACACTCAACTCTGCTACATACACACACTCAACTCTACTACATATACACACAATCACACATTCAACTCTGCTACATACACACATGAACACACTTAGCTCTGCTACATACACACTCACACACTTAGCTCTGCTACATACACACACTTACACATTGAGCTCTGCTACATACACACACACACACTCAACTCTGCTACATACACACACTTACACACTCAACTCTGCTACATACACACACTCACACACTCAACTCTGCTACATACACACCCTTACACACTCAACTCTGCTACATACACACACTCACACACTCAACTCTGCTACATAAACACACTCAGCTCTGCTACATACAAACATTCACACCCTCAACTCTCCAACACACACAATCACACACTCAACTCTGCTACATACACACTCACACACTTAATTCTGCTCCATATACACACTCAGCTCTGCTACATACATACATTCACACACTCAGCTCTGCTATATATACACACACTCACACACTTAGCTCTGCTACATACACATAATCACATACTCATTACTGCTACATACACACACTCAACTCTGCTACATATACACACACTCAGCTCTGCTACTAACACACACTTACAAACTCAGTTCTGCTACATACACACTCAGCTCTGTACATACACACTCACGCACTCATTTCTGCTACACACACTTACACACTCAACTCTGCTACATACACACACACTCACACAATCAACTCTGCCACATACACACACTCAACTCTGTAACATACACTCCCACACAATCAACTCTGTACATACACACACAAACACACTCAACTCTGCTACATACACACACTCAACTCTGCTACATACACACATTCACACTCAACTCTGCTACATATACACACTCAGCTTTGCTACATACACACATTCACACACTCAACTCTGCTACATACACACATTCACACTCAACTCTGTAACATACACACTCACACACTCAACTCTGTACATACACCACACAAACACACTCAACTCTGCTACATACACACACTCAACTCTGCTACATACACACATTCACACTCAACTCTGCTACATATACACACTCAGCTTTGCTACATACACACATTTACACACTCAGTTCTGCAACATACACACTTAGCTCTGCTACATACACACACTTACACATTGAGCTCTGCTACATACACACACACACACACACACACTCACACTCACACACTCAACTCTGCTACATACACACACTTACACACTCAACTCTGCTACATACACACACTCACACACTCAACTCTGCTACATACACACCCTTACCTCTGCTTCATACACACACTTACACACTCAACTCTGCTACATAAACACACTCAGCTCTGCTACATACAAACATTCACACCCTCAACTCTCCAACACACACAATCACACACTCAACTCTGCTACATACACACTCACACACTCAATTCTGCTCCATATACACACTCAGCTCTGCTACATACATACATTCACACACTCAGCTCTGCTACATATACACACACTCACACACTTAGCTCTGCTACATACACATAATCACATACTCATTACTGCTACATACACACACTCAACTCTGCTACATATACACACACTCAGCTCTGCTACTAACACACACTTACAAACTCAGTTCTGCTACATACTCACTCAGCTCTGTAAATACACACTCACGCACTCATCTCTGCTACACACACTTACACACTCAACTCTGCTACATACACACACACTCACACAATCAACTCTGCCACATACACACACTCAACTCTGTAGCATACACACTCACACACTCAGCTCTGTACATACACACATAAACACACTCAACTCTGCTACATACACACATTCACACTCAACTCTGCTACATATACACACTCAGCTTTGCTACATACACACATTCACACACTCAACTCTGCTACATACACACATTCACACTCAACTCTGTAACATACACACTCACATACTCAACTCTGTACATACACACATTTACACACTCAGCTCTGCTACATACACACACTTACACACTCAGCTCTGCTACATACACACTCACACACTCAGCTCTGTACATACACACTCACGCACTCAACTCTGCTACACACACTTACACACTCAACTCTGCTACATACACTCACACACTCAACTCTGCCACATACACACACACTCAACTCTGCTACATACACACTCACACACTAAACTCTGCACATACACACACAAACACACTCAACTCTGCTACATACACACACTCAACTCTGCTACATATACACACTTAGCTTTGCTACATACACACATTCACACACTCAACTCTCCTACATACACACATTCATACTCAACTCTGCTACATATACACACTCAGCTTTGCTACATACACACATTCTCACACTCAACTCTGCTACATACACACATTTACACACTCAGCTCTGCTACATACACACTCACACACTCAACTCTGCTACATATACACATTCAGCTCTGCTACATACACACATTCACACACTCAACTCTGCTACACACACTCACCTCTACTACATACACACTCACACATATACATAGACCCAATAGCCATATCTTCTTCTCCCTCCCTGCACATACATTGGTATATTCTTAGCTGTGGTCACCATGGTTACACTACACAGGTTCAATCTCCTGCACTCATCAAGAGCGGCTGGGAGTTTGAATTTTACACTGCCTGTCTATCTCCAAAAATAGACTTTCCCCAAATCATCCTACACTCACACTGCTTTAGTGTCGCCAAGTTATCAGAATACCAGGCTAAAAAAACTAAGGATTATAAAAGGGTAGCAGCCTATGGGAAAATTACAAATTTTGAACCCGAAAACCCATGAGGGTTTTTAGGTTCAAAATAGAGGCCTCCTCCTCCCCTTCAGCCTTCCTATCCATCTCCAAAATTGGTCTTTCTACCAAGTTTACACTCCTTTGCTTTGAAAAAAGCAAACAGTACAGTTTCCATATGTTGCCATCCTTTCATCCATTTGTAATTTTACATCGATTTTCGCAAACCATCCTGCACTCATACTGTTCTCATGTCACCAAGTTATCAGAATACCTGGCCCAAAAAATTATGGATCATGAAAGGGTAGCAGCATAAGGGAAAATTATATATTTTGAACCCAAAAACCCAATTGAATTTTTAAGTTCAAAATACAGGCCTACCTCCTCCTCTTCAGCCTGCCTGTCCATTTCCAAAAATAGACTTTTCCCAAATCATCCTACACTCATACTGTTTTTGTGTCGCCAAGTTATCAGAATACCTGGCCAAAAAATATTATGGATCATGAAAGGGTAGCAGCCTAAGGGAAAATTACATATTTTGAACCCAAAAACCCATTTGAGTTTTTAAGTTAAAAATACAGGCCTTCCTCCTCCTCTTCAGCCTGCCTGTCCATCTCCAAAAATAGACTTTTCCTAAATCAACCTACACTCATACTGTTTTTGTGTCGCCAAGTTATCGGAATACCGGGCCCAAAAATTATGGATTATAAAACGGTAGCAGCATACGGGAAAATTTCTAATTTTGAACCCAAAAACCCATGAGGGTTTTTAGGTTCAAAATGTAGGCCTCCTCCTCCCCTTTCAGCCTTCCTATCCATCTCCAAAATTGGCCTTTCTACCAATTTTACACTCGTTTGCTTTGAAAAAAGCAAACGGTAGTTTCCATATGTTGCCATCCTTTCATCCATTTGTCCTTCTACACCGATTTTCCCAAACCATCCTACACTCATACTGTTCTCATGTCACCAAGTTATCAGAATAGCTTGCCCAAAAAATTATGAATCATGAAGGGGTAGAAGCATAAGGGAAAATGTAATATTTTGAATCCAAAAACCCATTTGAGTTTTTAAGTTCAAAATACAGGCCTACCTCCTCCCCATCAGCCTGCCTGTCCATCTCCAAAAATAGACTTTTCCCAAATCATCCTACACTCATACTGTTTTCATTTTGCCAAGTTATCGAATTATCTGGCCAAAAAATTATGGATTATAAAAGGGTAGCGGCACAATGAAAATTATGTGTTTTGAACCCAAAATCCAACTAGGGTTTCCAGGTTCAAAATGAAGGCCATCCACTCCCCTTCAGCCTTCTTATCCATCTCCAAAAATAGCCTTTTCCCAAACCATCCTGCACTCCTACTTTTCTCGTGTAACCAAGTTATCGGACTACCTGGCCCAAAAATTGTGGATTATAAAATGGTAGCAGCATTTGGGAAAATTACACATTTTGAATCCAAAAGCCATTTGAGTTTATAAGTTCAAAATACCGGCCTATCTCCTCCACTTCAGACTGCCGGTCCATCTCCAAAAATAGCCTTTTCCCAAACCATCCTACACTCATACTGTTTTCGTGTCGCCAAGTTATCGGAATACCGGGCCCAAAAATTATGGATTATAAAACGGTAGCAGCATACGGGAAAATTTCTAATTTTGAACCCAAAAACCCGTGAGGGTTTTTAGGTTCAAAATGTAGGCCTCCTCCTCCCCTTTCAGCCTTCCTATCCATCTCCAAAATTGGCCTTTCTACCAATTTTACACTCGTTTGCTTTGAAAAAAGCAAACAGTCGTTTCCATATGTTGCCATCCTTTCATCCATTTGTCCTTCTACACCGATTTTCCCAAACCATCCTACACTCATACTGTTCTCATGTCACCAAGTTATCAGAATAGCTGGGCCAAAAAATTATGAATCATGAAAGGGTAGAAGCATAAGGGAAAATGTAATATTTTGAATCCAAAAACCCATTTGAGTTTTTAAGTTCAAAATACAGGCCTACCTCCTCCCCATCAGCCTGCCTGTCCATCTCCAAAAATAGACTTTTCCCAAATCATCCTACACTCATACTGTTTTCGTTTTGCCAAGTTATCGAATTATCTGGCCAAAAAATTATGGATTATAAAAGGGTAGCGGCATAATGAAAATTACGTGTTTTGAACCCAAAATCCAACAAGGGTTTCCAGATTCAAAATGAAGGCCACGCACTCCCATTCAGCCTTCCTATCCATCTCCAAAAATAGCCTTTTCCCAAACTATCCTATACTCATACTTTTCTCGTGTAACCAAGTTATCGGACTACCTGGCCCCAAAAATGTGAATTATAAAATGGTAGCAGCATTTTGGAAAATTACACATTTTGAATCCAAAAACCCATTTGAGATTATAAGTTCAAAATACCGGCCTATCTCCTCCTCTTCAGCTTGCCTGTCCATTTCAAAAAATAGACTTTTCCCAAACCATCCTGCACTCATACTGTTCTCATGTCACCAAGTTATCAGAATACCTGGCCCAAAAAATTATGGATCATGAAAGGGTAGCAGCATAAGGGAAAATTATATATTTTGAACCCAAAAACCCATTTGAGTTTTTAAGTTAAAAATACAGGTCTACCTTCTCCTCTTCAGCCTGCCTGTCCATCTCCAAAAATAGACTTTTCCCAAATCATCCTACACTCATACTGTTTTCGTGTCGCCAAGTTATCGGAATACCGGGCCCAAAAATTATGGATTATAAAACGTTAGCAGCATGCGGGAAAATTTCTAATTTTGAACCCAAAAACCCATGAGGGTTTTTAGGTTCAAAATGTAGGCCTCCTCCTCCCCTTTCAGCCTTCCTATCCATCTCCAAAATTGGCCTTTCTACCAATTTAACACTCGTTTGCTTTGAAAAAAGCAAACAGTACTTTCCATATGTTGCCATCCTTTCATCCATTTGTTCTTCTACACCGATTTTCCCAAACCATCCTACACTCATACTGTTCTCATTTCACCAAGTTATCAGAATAGCTGGCCCAAAAAATTATGAATCATGAAAGGGTAGAAGCATAAGGGAAAATGTAATATTTTGAATCCAAAAACCCATTTGAGTTTTTAAGTTCAAAATACAGGCCTACCTCCTCCCCATCAGCCTGCCTGTCCATCTCCAAAAATAGACTTTTCCCAAATCATCCTACACTCATACTGTTTTCGTGTCGCCAGAGTTATCGGAATACCGGGCCCAAAAATTATGGATTATAAAACGTTAGCAGCATGCGGGAAAATTTCTAATTTTGAACCCAAAAACCCATGAGGGTTTTTAGGTTCAAAATGTAGGCCTCCTCCTCCCCTTTCAGCCTTCCTATCCATCTCCAAAATTGGCCTTTCTACCAATTTTACACTCGTTTGCTTTGAAAAAAGCAAACAGTCGTTTCCATATGTTGCCATCCTTTCATCCATTTGTCCTTCTACACCGATTTTCCCAAACCATCCTACACTCATACTGTTCTCATGTCACCAAGTTATCAGAATAGCTGGCCCAAAAAATTATGAATCATGAAAGGGTAGAAGCATAAGGGAAAATGTAATGGTAGCAGCATTTGGGAAAATTACACATTTTGAATCCAAAAACGCATTTGAGTTTATAAGTTCAAAATACTGGCCTATCTCCTCCCCTTCAGACTGCCTGTCCATCGCCAAAAATAACCTTTTCCTAAACCATCCTACACTCATACTGTTTTCGTGTCGCCAAGTTATTGGAATACCTGGCCAAAAAATTATGGATTATAAAAGAGTAGCAGCATAACGGAAAATTACACATTTTGAACCCAAAAACCCATGAGGCTTTTATGGTTAAAAATGTAGGCCTCCTCCTCCCCTTCAGCCTTCCTATCCATCTCCAAAATTGGACTTTGTACCAATTTTACACGCCTTTGCTTTGAAAAAAGCAAACGGTACAGTTTCCATATGTTGCTATCCTTTCATCCATTCGTCCTTCTACACCGAATTTCCCAAACCATCCTACACTCATACTGTTCTCACGTCACCAAGGTATCGGAATACCTGGCCCAAAAATTATGGATTATAAAAGGAGGGACACAGTTGACACGACACCTGTTGAGCCGAGACAATGGGGGACATGTATCATTAGGTGTCTATTGTAGACACAGTTCTACCCTTGTGAATAATATCGCTTGAACAGAAATTACAGTAGGTTTTGAGAATCTCCCTCAGAATTTCTGGGTTTAAAAAATATGTAATTTTGCTGAACAATCTGACCCGTTACCTCTATATCAGTGTTTACCAACCAGAATGCCTCCAAGTGTTGCAAAACTTGGCATGCTGGGAGTTGAAGTTTTGCAAAAGCCGGAGGCACCTGGTAGCAGAAATTAGTGTGCAACATGGGTATGCAGCAGAGCTGAATGTGTGGTTATGTGTAAGCCTGACCACACACACTTAACTCTGCTACATACACCTGATCACACACTCAGCTCTGCTAAAAACACCTGATCACACACTCAGCTATGCTACATACACACACTCAGCTCTACTACATATACACACAATCACACATTCAACTCTGCTACATACACACACTCACACACTCAGCTCTCCTACATACACACACTCACACACTCAGTTCTGCTACATACACACTCACACACTTAGCTCTGCTACATACACACACTTACACATTGAGCTCTGCTACATACACACACACACACACACACACACACACTCACACACTCAACTCTGCTACATACACACAATTACACACTCAACTCTGCTACATACACACACTCACATACTCAACTCTGCTACATACACACCCTTACCTCTGCTACATACACACACTCACACACTCAACTCTGCTACATAAACACACTCAGCTCTGCTACATACAAACATTCACACCCTCAACTCTCCAACACACACAATCACACACTCAACTCTGCTACATACACACTCACACACTCAATTCTGCTCCATATACACACTCAGCTCTGCTACATACATACATTCACACACTCAGCTCTGCTACATATACACACACTCACACACTTAGCTCTGCTACATACACATAATCACATACTCATTACTGCTACATACACACACTCAACTCTGCTACATATACACACACTCAGCTCTGCTACTAACACACACTTACAAACTCAGTTCTGCTACATACACACTCAGCTCTGTACATACACACTCACGCACTAATCTCTGCTACACACACACACACTCACACAATCATACACACACTCAACTCTGTAACATACACACTCACACACTCAACTCTGTACATACACACACAAACACACTCAACTCTGCTACATGCACACACTCAACTCTGCTACATACACACATTCACACTCAACTCTGCTACATATACACACTCAGCTTTGCTACATACACACATTCACACACTCAACTCTGCTACATACACACATTCACACTCAACTCTGTAACATACACACTCACACACTCAACTCTGTACATACACCACACAAACACACTCAACTGTGCTACATACACACACTCAACTCTGCTACATACACACATTCACACTCAACTCTGCTACATATACACACTCAGCTTTGCTACATACACACATTTACACACTCAATTCTGCTACATACACACATTTACACACTCAGCTCTGCTACATACACACACTTACACACTCAGCTCTGTTACATACACACTCACACACTCAGCTCTGTACATACACACTCACGCACTCAACTCTACTACACACACACTCAACTCTGCTACATACACACACACTCACACACTCAACTCTGCCACATACACACACACACTCAACTCTGCTACATACACACTCACACACTCAACTCTGCACATACACACATAAACACACTCAACTCTGCTACATACACACACTCAACTCTGCTACATATACACACTTAGCTTTGCTACATACACACATTCACACACTCAACTCTCCTACATACACACATTCACACTCAACTCTGCTACATATGCACACTCAGCTTTGCTACATACACATATTCTCACACTCAACTCTGCTACATACACACATTTACACACTCAGCTCTGCTACATACACACTCACACACTCAACTCTGCTACATAAACACACTCAGCTCTGCTACATACAAACATTCACACCCTCAACTCTCCAACACACACAATCACACACTCAACTCTGCTACATACACACTCACACACTCAATTCTGCTCCATATACACACTCAGCTCTGCTACATACATACATTCACACACTCAGCTCTGCTACATATACACACACTCACACACTTAGCTCTGCTACATACACATAATCACATACTCATTACTGCTACATACACACACTCAACTCTGCTACATATACACACACACTCAGCTCTGCTACTAACACACACTTACAAACTCAGTTCTGCTACATACACACTCAGCTCTGTACATACACACTCATGCTCTCTGCTACACACACTTACACACTCAACTCTGCTACATACACACACTCACACAATCAACTCTGCCACATACACACACTCAACTCTGTAACATACACACTCACACACTCAACTCTGTACATACACACACAAACACACTGAACTATGCTACATACACACACTCAACTCTGCTACATACACACATTCACACTCAACTCTGCTACATATACACACTCAGCTTTGCTACATACACACATTCACACACTCAACTCTGCTACATACACACATTCACACTCAACTCTGTAACATACACACTCACACACTCAACTCTGTACATACACCACACAAACACACTCAACTCTGCTACATGCACACACTCAACTCTGCTACATACACACATTCACACTCAACTCTGCTACATATACACACTCAGCTTTGCTACATACACACATTTACACACTCAATTCTGCTACATACACACATTTACACACTCAGCTCTGCTACATACACACACTTACACACTCAGCTCTGCTACATACACACTCACACACTCAGCTCTGTACATACACACTCACGCACTCAACTCTGCTACACACACTTACACACTCAACTCTGCTACATACACACACACACTCACACACTCAACTCTGCCACATACACACACACTCAACTCTGCTACATACACACTCACACACTCAACTCTGCACATACACAAACACACTCAACTCTGCTACATACACACACTCAACTCTGCTACATATACACACTTAGCTTTGCTACATACACACATTCACACACTCAACTCTCCTACATACACACATTCACACTCAACTCTGCTACATATACACACTCAGCTTTGCTACATACACACATTTTCACACTCAACTCTGCTACATACACACATTTACACACTCAGCTCTGCTACATACACACTCACACACTCAACTCTGCTACATATACACATTCAGCTCTGCTACATACACACATTCACACACTCAACTCTGCTACACACACTCACCTCTACTACATACACACTCACACATATACATAGACCCAATAGCCATATCTTCTTCTCCCTCCCTGCACATACAGTGGTATATTCTTAGCTGTGGTCACCATGGTTACACTACACAGGTTCAATCTCCTGCACTCATCAAGAGAGGCTGGGAGTTTGAATTTTACACTGCCTGTCTATCTCCAAAAATAGACTTTCCCCAAATCATCCTACACTCACACTGCTTTAGTGTCGCCAAGTTATCAGAATACCAGGCTAAAAAAAACTATGGATTATAAAAGGGTAGCAGCATATGGGAAAATTACAAATTTTGAACCCGAAAACCCATGAGGGTTTTTAGGTTCAAAATAAAGGCCTCCTCCTCCCCTTCAGCCTTCCTATCCATCTCCAAAATTGGTCTTTCTACCAAGTTTACACTCCTTTGCTTTGAAAAAAGCAAACAGTACAGTTTCCATATGTTGCCATCCTTTCATCCATTTGTACTTCTACATCGATTTTCGCAAACCATCCTGCACTCATACTGTTCTCATGTCACCAAGTTATCAGAATACCTGGCCCAAAAAATTATGGATCATGAAAGGGTAGCAGCATAAGGGAAAATTATATATTTTGAACCCAAAAACCCATTTGAATTTTTAAGTTCAAAATACAGGCCTACCTCCACCTCTTCAGCCTGCCTGTCCATTTCCAAAAATAGACTTTTCCCAAATCATCCTACACTCATACTGTTTTTGTGTCGCCAAGTTATCAGAATACCTGGCCCAAAAAATATTATGGATCATGAAAGGGTAGCAGCCTAAGGGAAAATTACATATTTTGAACCCAAAAACCCATTTGAGTTTTTAAGTTCAAAATACCGGCCTTCCTCCTCCTCTTCAGCCTGCCTGTCCATCTCCAAAAATAGACTTTTCCTAAATCATCCTACACTCATACTGTTTTCGTGTCGCCAAGTTATCGGAATACCGGGCCCAAAAATTATGGATTATAAAACGGTAGCAGCATACGGGAAAATTTCTAATTTTGAACCCAAAAACCCATGAGGGTTTTTAGGTTCAAAATGTAGGCCTCCTCCTCCCCTTTCAGCCTTCCTATCCATCTCCAAAATTGGCCTTTCTACCAATTTTACACTCGTTTGCTTTGAAAAAAGCAAACAGTAGTTTCCATATGTTGCCATCCTTTCATCCATTTGTCCTTCTACACCGATTTTCCCAAACCATCCTACACTCATACTGTTCTCATGTCACCAAGTTATCAGAATAGCTGGCCCAAAAAATTATGAATCATGAAAGGGTAGAAGCATAAGGGAAAATGTAATATTTTGAATCCAAAAACCCATTTGAGTTTTTAAGTTCAAAATACAGGCCTACCTCCTCCCCATCAGCCTGCCTGTCCATCTCCAAAAATAGACTTTTCCCAAATCATCCTACACTCATACTGTTTTCGTTTTGCCAAGTTATCGAATTATCTGGCCAAAAAATTATGGATTATAAAAGGGTAGCGGCATAATGAAAATTATGTGTTTTGAACCCAAAATCCAACTAGGGTTTCCAGGTTCAAAATGAAGGCCATCCACTCCCCTTCAGCCTTCCTATCCATCTCCAAAAATAGCCTTTTTCCAAACCATCCTGCACTCATACTTTTCTCGTGTAACCAAGTTATCGGACTACCTGGCCCAAAAATTGTGGATTATAAAATGGTAGCAGCATTTGGGAAAATTACACATTTTGAATCCAAAAGCCCATTTGAGTTTATAAGTTCAAAATACCGGCCTATCTCCTCCCCTTCAGACTGCCGGTCCATCTCCAAAAATAGCCTTTTCCCAAATCATCCTACACTTATACTGTTTTCGTGTCGCCAAGTTATCGGAATACCGGGCCCAAAAATTATGGATTATAAAACGGTAGCAGCATACGGGAAAATTTCTAATTTTGAACCCAAAAACCCATGAGGGTTTTTAGGTTCAAAATGTAGGCCTCCTCCTCCCCTTTCAGCCTTCCTATCCATCTCCAAAATTGGCCTTTCTACCAATTTTACACTCGTTTGCTTTGAAAAAAGCAAAAAGTAGTTTCCATATGTTGCCATCCTTTCATCCATTTGTCCTTCAACACCGATTTTCCCAAACCATCCTACACTCATACTGTTCTCATGTCACCAAGTTATCAGAATAGCTGGCCTAAAAAATTATGAATCATGAAAGGGTAGAAGCATAAGGGAAAATGTAATATTTTGAATCCAAAAACCCATTTGAGTTTTTAAGTTCAAAATACAGGCCTACCTCCTCCCCATCAGCCTGCCTGTCCATCTCCAAAAATAGACTTTTCCCAAATCATCCTACACTCATACTGTTTTCGTTTTGCCAAATTATCGAATTATCTGGCCAAAAAATTATGGATTATAAAAGGGTAGCGGCATAATGAAAATTACGTGTTTTGAACCCAAAATCCAACGAGGGTTTCCAGGTTCAAAATGAAGGCCACGCACTCCCCTTCAGCCTTCCTATCCATCTCCAAAAATAGCCTTTTCCCAAACCATCCTATACTCATACTTTTCTCGTGTAACCAAGTTATCGGACTACCTGGCCCAAAAATTGTGGATTATAAAATGGTAGCAGCATTTGGGAAAATTACACATTTTGAATCCAAAAACCCATTTGAGTTTATAAGTTCAAAATACTGGCCTATCTCCTCCCCTTCAGACTGCCTGTCCATCGCCAAAAATAACCTTTTCCCAAACCATCCTACACTCATACTGTTTTCGTGTCGCCAAGTTATCGGAATACCTGGCCAAAAATTTTTGGATTATAAAAGGGTAGCAGCATACGGGAAAATTACACATTTTGAACCCAAAAACCCATGAGGCTTTTATGGTTAAAAATGTAGGCCTCCTCCTCCCCTTCAGCCTTCCTATCCATCTCCAAAATTGGACTTTGTACCAATTTTACACGCCTTTGCTTTGAAAAAAGCAAACGGTACAGTTTCCATATGTTGCTATCCTTTCATCCATTCGTCCTTCTACACCGAATTTCCCAAACCATCCTACACTCATACTGTTCTCACGTCACCAAGGTATCGGAATACCTGGCCCAAAAATTATGGATTATAAAAGGAGGGACACAGTTGACACGACACCTGTTGAGCCGAGACAATGGGGGACATGTATCATTAGGTGTCTATTGTAGACACAGTTCTACCCTTGTGGATAATATAGCTTGAACAGAAATTACAGTAGGTTTTGAGAATCTCCCTCAGAATTTCTGGGTTTAAAAAATATGTAATTTTGCTGAACAATCTGACCCGTTACCTCTATATCAGTGTTTACCAACCAGAATGCCTCCAAGTGTTGCAAAACTTGGCATGCTGGGAGTTGAAGTTTTGCAAAAGCCGGAGGCACCTGGTAGCAGAAATTAGTGTGCAACATGGGTATGCAGCAGAGCTGAATGTGTGGTTATGTGTAAGCCTGACCACACACACTTAACTCTGCTACATACACCTGATCACACACTCAGCTCTGCTAAAAACACCTGATCACACACTCAGCTATGCTACATACACACACTCAGCTCTACTACATATACACACAATCACACATTTAACTCTGCTACATACACACATGAACACACTCAGCTCTGCTACATACACACACTCACACACTCATTTCTGCTACATACACACTCACACACTTAGCTCTGCTACATACACACACTTACACATTGAGCTCTGCTACATACACACACACTCACACACTCAACCCTGCTACATACACACACTTACACACTCAACTCTGCTACATACACACACTCACACACTCAACTCTGCTACACACACACCCTTACCTCTGC
Source organism: Hyla sarda (assembly GCF_029499605.1). Taxonomy (NCBI): domain Eukaryota; kingdom Metazoa; phylum Chordata; class Amphibia; order Anura; family Hylidae; genus Hyla; species Hyla sarda. Next base: position 86,318,444 of record NC_079199.1, on the reverse strand, counting down.
TACATACACACACTCACACACTCAACTCTGCTACATAAACACACTCAGCTCTGCTACATACAAACATTCACACCCTCAACTCTCCAACACACACAATCACACACTCAACTCTGCTACATACACACTCACACACTCAATTCTGCTCCATATACACACTCAGCTCTGCTACATACATACATTCACACACTCAGCTCTGCTACATATACACACACTCACACACTTAGCTCTGCTACATACACATAATCACATACTCATTACTGCTACATACACACACTCAACTCTGCTACATATACACACACTCAGCTCTGCTACTAACACACACTTACAAACTCAGTTCTGCTACATACACACTCAGCTCTGTACATACACACTCACGCACTCATCTCTGCTACACACACTTACACACTCAACTCTGCTACATACACACACACTCACACAATCAACTCTGCCACATACACACACTCAACTCTGTAACATACACACTCACACACTCAACTCTGTACATACACACACAAACACACTCAACTATGCTACATACACACACTCAACTCTGCTACATACACACATTCACACTCAACTCTGCTACATATACACACTCAGCTTTGCTACATACACACATTCACACACTCAACTCTGCTACATACACACATTCACACTCAACTCTGTAACATACACACTCACACACTCAACTCTGTACATACACCACACAAACACACTCAACTCTGCTACATGCACACACTCAACTCTGCTACATACACACATTCACACTCAACTCTGCTACATATACACACTCAGCTTTGCTACATACACACATTTACACACTCAATTCTGCTACATACACACATTTACACACTCAGCTCTGCTACATACACACACTTACACACTCAGCTCTGCTACAGACACACTCACACACTCAGCTCTTTACATACACACTCACGCACTCAACTCTGCTACACACACTTACACACTCAACTCTGCTACATACACACACACACTCACACACTCAACTCTGCCACATACACACACACTCAACTCTGCTACATACACACTCACACACTCAACTCTGCACATACACACACAAACACACTCAACTCTGCTACATACACACACTCAACTCTGCTACATATACACACTTAGCTTTGCTACATACACACATTCACACACTCAACTCTCCTACATACACACATTCACACTCAACTCTGCTACATATACACACTCAGCTTTGCTACATACACACATTCTCACACTCAACTCTGCTACATACACACATTTACACACTCAGCTCTGCTACATACACACTCACACACTCAACTCTGCTACATATACACATTCAGCTCTGCTACATACACACATTCACACACTCAACTCTGCTACACACACTCACCTCTACTACATACACACTCACACATATACATAGACCCAATAGCCATATCTTCTTCTCCCTCCCTGCACATACAGTGGTATATTCTTAGCTGTGGTCACCATGGTTACACTACACAGGTTCAATCTCCTGCACTCATCAAGAGAGGCTGGGAGTTTGAATTTTACACTGCCTGTCTATCTCCAAAAATAGACTTTCCCCAAATCATCCTACACTCACACTGCTTTAGTGTCGCCAAGTTATCAGAATACCAGGCTAAAAAAAACTATGGATTATAAAAGGGTAGCAGCATATGGGAAAATTACAAATTTTGAACCCGAAAACCCATGAGGGTTTTTAGGTTCAAAATAAAGGCCTCCTCCTCCCCTTCAACCTTCCTATCCATCTCCAAAATTGGTCTTTCTACCAAGTTTGCACTCCTTTGCTTTGAAAAAAGCAAACAGTACAGTTTCCATATGTTGCCATCCTTTCATCCATTTGTACTTCTACATCGATTTTCGCAAACCATCCTGCACTCATACTGTTCTCATGTCACCAAGTTATCAGAATACCTGGCCCAAAAAATTATGGATCATGAAAGGGTAGCAGCATAAGGGAAAATTATATATTTTGAACCCAAAAACCCATTTGAATTTTTAAGTTCAAAATACAGGCCTACCTCCACCTCTTCAGCCTGCCTGTCCATTTCCAAAAATAGACTTTTCCCAAATCATCCTACACTCATACTGTTTTTGTGTCGCCAAGTTATCAGAATACCTGGCCCAAAAAATATTATGGATCATGAAAGGGTAGCAGCCTAAGGGAAAATTACATATTTTGAACCCAAAAACCCATTTGAGTTTTTAAGTTCAAAATACAGGCCTTCCTCCTCCTCTTCAGCCTGCCTGTCCATCTCCAAAAATAGACTTTTCCTAAATCATCCTACACTCATACTGTTTTCGTGTCGCCAAGTTATCGGAATACCGGGCCCAAAAATTATGGATTATAAAACGGTAGCAGCATACGGGAAAATTTCTAATTTTGAACCCAAAAACCCATGAGGGTTTTTAGGTTCAAAATGTAGGCCTCCTCCTCCCCTTTCAGCCTTCCTATCCATCTCCAAAATTGGCCTTTCTACCAATTTTACACTCGTTTGCTTTGAAAAAAGCAAACAGTAGTTTCCATATGTTGCCATCCTTTCATCCATTTTCCCAAACCATCCTACACTCATACTGTTCTCATGTCACCAAGTTATCAGAATAGCTGGCCCAAAAAATTATGAATCATGAAAGGGTAGAAGCATAAGGGAAAATGTAATATTTTGAATCCAAAAACCCATTTGAGTTTTTAAGTTCAAAATACAGGCCTACCTCCTCCCCATCAGCCTGCCTGTCCATCTCCAAAAATAGACTTTTCCCAAATCATCCTACACTCATACTGTTTTCGTTTTGCCAAGTTATCGAATTATCTGGCCAAAAAATTATGGATTATAAAAGGGTAGCGGCATAATGAAAATTATGTGTTTTGAACCCAAAATCCAACTAGGGTTTCCAGGTTCAAAATGAAGGCCATCCACTCCCCTTCAGCCTTCCTATCCATCTCCAAAAATAGCCTTTTTCCAAACCATCCTGCACTCATACTTTTCTCGTGTAACCAAGTTATCGGACTACCTGGCCCAAAAATTGTGGATTATAAAATGGTAGCAGCATTTGGGAAAATTACACATTTTGAATCCAAAAGCCCATTTGAGTTTATAAGTTCAAAATATCGGCCTATCTCCTCCCCTTCAGACTGCCGGTCCATCTCCAAAAATAGCCTTTTCCCAAACCATCCTACACTCATACTGTTTTCGTGTCGCCAAGTTATCGGAATACCGGGCCCAAAAATTATGGATTATAAAACGGTAGCAGCATACGGGAAAATTTCTAATTTTGAACCCAAAAACCCATGAGGGTTTTTAGGTTCAAAATGTAGGCCTCCTCCTCCCCTTTCAGCCTTCCTATCCATCTCCAAAATTGGCCTTTCTACCAATTTTACACTCGTTTGCTTTGAAAAAAGCAAAAAGTAGTTTCCATATGTTGCCATCCTTTCATCCATTTGTCCTTCAACACCGATTTTCCCAAACCATCCTACACTCATACTGTTCTCATGTCACCAAGTTATCAGAATAGCTGGCCTAAAAAATTATGAATCATGAAAGGGTAGAAGCATAAGGGAAAATGTAATATTTTGAATCCAAAAACCCATTTGAGTTTTTAAGTTCAAAATACAGGCCTACCTCCTCCCCATCAGCCTGCCTGTCCATCTCCAAAAATAGACTTTTCCCAAATCATCCTACACTCATACTGTTTTCGTTTTGCCAAATTATCGAATTATCTGGCCAAAAAATTATGGATTATAAAAGGGTAGCGGCATAATGAAAATTACGTGTTTTGAACCCAAAATCCAACGAGGGTTTCCAGGTTCAAAATGAAGGCCACGCACTCCCCTTCAGCCTTCCTATCCATCTCCAAAAATAGCCTTTTCCCAAACCATCCTATACTCATACTTTTCTCGTGTAACCAAGTTATCGGACTACCTGGCCCAAAAATTGTGGATTATAAAATGGTAGCAGCATTTGGGAAAATTACACATTTTGAATCCAAAAACCCATTTGAGTTTATAAGTTCAAAATACTGGCCTATCTCCTCCCCTTCAGACTGCCTGTCCATCGCCAAAAATAACCTTTTCCCAAACCATCCTACACTCATACTGTTTTCGTGTCGCCAAGTTATCGGAATACCTGGCCAAAAAATTTTGGATTATAAAAGGGTAGCAGCATACGGGAAAATTACACATTTTGAACCCAAAAACCCATGAGGCTTTTATGGTTAAAAATGTAGGCCTCCTCCTCCCCTTCAGCCTTCCTATCCATCTCCAAAATTGGACTTTGTACCAATTTTACACGCCTTTGCTTTGAAAAAAGCAAACGGTACAGTTTCCATATGTTGCTATCCTTTCATCCATTCGTCCTTCTACACCGAATTTCCCAAACCATCCTACACTCATACTGTTCTCACGTCACCAAGGTATCGGAATACCTGGCCCAAAAATTATGGATTATAAAAGGAGGGACACAGTTGACACGACACCTGTTGAGCCGAGACAATGGGGGACATGTATCATTAGGTGTCTATTGTAGACACAGTTCTACCCTTGTGGATAATATAGCTTGAACAGAAATTACAGTAGGTTTTGAGAATCTCCCTCAGAATTTCTGGGTTTAAAAAATATGTAATTTTGCTGAACAATCTGACCCGTTACCTCTATATCAGTGTTTACCAACCAGAATGCCTCCAAGTGTTGCAAAACTTGGCATGCTGGGAGTTGAAGTTTTGCAAAAGCCGGAGGCACCTGGTAGCAGAAATTAGTGTGCAACATGGGTATGCAGCAGAGCTGAATGTGTGGTTATGTGTAAGCCTGACCACACACACTTAACTCTGCTACATACACCTGATCACACACTCAGCTCTGCTAAAAACACCTGATCACACACTCAGCTATGCTACATACACACACTCAGCTCTACTACATATACACACAATCACACATTTAACTCTACTACATACACACATGAACACACTCAGCTCTGCTACATACACACACTCACACACTCAGTTCTGCTACATACATACTCACACACTTAGCTCTGCTACATACACACACTTACACATTGAGCTCTGCTACATACACACACACACTCAACCCTGCTACATACACACACTTACACACTCAACTCTGCTACATACACACACTCACACACTCAACTCTGCTACACACACACCCTTACCTCTGCTACATACACACACTCACACACTCAACTCTGCTACATAAACACACTCAGCTCTGCTACATACAAACATTCACACCCTCAACTCTCCAACACACACAATCACACACTCAACTCTGCTACATACACACTCACACACTCAATTCTGCTCCATATACACACTCAGCTCTGCTACATACATACATTCACACACTCAGCTCTGCTACATATACACACACTCACACACTTAGCTCTGCTACATACACATAATCACATACTCATTACTGCTACATACACACACTCAACTCTGCAACATATACACACACTCAGCTCTGCTACTAACACACACTTACAAACTCAGTTCTGCTACATACACACTCAGCTCTGTACATACACACTCACGCACTCATCTCTGCTACACACACTTACACACTCAACTCTGCTACATACACACACACTCACACAATCAACTCTGCCACATACACACACTCAACTCTGTAACATACACACTCACACACTCAACTCTGTACATACACACACAAACACACTCAACTATGCTACATACACACACTCAACTCTGCTACATACACACATTCACACTCAACTCTGCTACATATACACACTCAGCTTTGCTACATACACACATTCACACACTCAACTCTGCTACATACACACATTCACACTCAACTCTGTAACATACACACTCACACACTCAACTCTGTACATACACCACACAAACACACTCAACTCTGCTACATGCACACACTCAACTCTGCTACATACACACATTCACACTCAACTCTGCTACATATACACACTCAGCTTTGCTACATACACACATTTACACACTCAATTCTGCTACATACACACATTTACACACTCAGCTCTGCTACATACACACACTTACACACTCAGCTCTGCTACATACACACTCACACACTCAGCTCTGTACATACACACTCACGCACTCAACTCTGCTACACACACTTACACACTCAACTCTGCTACATACACACACACACTCACACACTCAACTCTGCCACATACACACACACTCAACTCTGCTACATACACACTCACACACTCAACTCTGCACATACACAAACACACTCAACTCTGCTACATACACACACTCAACTCTGCTACATATACACACTTAGCTTTGCTACATACACACATTCACACACTCAACTCTCCTACATACACACATTCACACTCAACTCTGCTACATATACACACTCAGCTTTGCTACATACACACATTCTCACACTCAACTCTGCTACATACACACATTTACACACTCAGCTCTGCTACATACACACTCACACACTCAACTCTGCTACATATACACATTCAGCTCTGCTACATACACACATTCACACACTCAACTCTGCTACACACACTCACCTCTACTACATACACACTCACACATATACATAGACCCAATAGCCATATCTTCTTCTCCCTCCCTGCACATACAGTGGTATATTCTTAGCTGTGGTCACCATGGTTACACTACACAGGTTCAATCTCCTGCACTCATCAAGAGAGGCTGGGAGTTTGAATTTTACACTGCCTGTCTATCTCCAAAAATAGACTTTCCCCAAATCATCCTACACTCACACTGCTTTAGTGTCGCCAAGTTATCAGAATACCAGGCTAAAAAAAACTATGGATTATAAAAGGGTAGCAGCATATGGGAAAATTACAAATTTTGAACCCGAAAACCCATGAGGGTTTTTAGGTTCAAAATAAAGGCCTCCTCCTCCCCTTCAGCCTTCCTATCCATCTCCAAAATTGGTCTTTCTACCAAGTTTACACTCCTTTGCTTTGAAAAAAGCAAACAGTACAGTTTCCATATGTTGCGATCCTTTCATCCATTTGTACTTCTACATCGATTTTCGCAAACCATCCTGCACTCATACTGTTCTCATGTCACCAAGTTATCAGAATACCTGGCCCAAAAAATTATGGATCATGAAAGGGTAGCAGCATAAGGGAAAATTATATATTTTGAACCCAAAAACCCATTTGAATTTTTAAGTTCAAAATACAGGCCTACCTCCACCTCTTCAGCCTGCCTGTCCATTTCCAAAAATAGACTTTTCCCAAATCATCCTACACTCATACTGTTTTTGTGTCGCCAAGTTATCAGAATACCTGGCCCAAAAAATATTATGGATCATGAAAGGGTAGCAGCCTAAGGGAAAATTACATATTTTGAACCCAAAAACCCATTTGAGTTTTTAAGTTCAAAATACCGGCCTTCCTCCTCCTCTTCAGCCTGCCTGTCCATCTCCAAAAATAGACTTTTCCTAAATCATCCTACACCCATACTGTTTTCGTGTCGCCAAGTTATCGGAATACCGGGCCCAAAAATTATGGATTATAAAACGGTAGCAGCATACGGGAAAATTTCTAATTTTGAACCCAAAAACCCATGAGGGTTTTTAGGTTCAAAATGTAGGCCTCCTCCTCCCCTTTCAGCCTTCCTATCCATCTCCAAAATTGGCCTTTCTACCAATTTTACACTCGTTTGCTTTGAAAAAAGCAAAAAGTAGTTTCCATATGTTGCCATCCTTTCATCCATTTGTCCTTCAACACCGATTTTCCCAAACCATCCTACACTCATACTGTTCTCATGTCACCAAGTTATCAGAATAGCTGGCCTAAAAAATTATGAATCATGAAAGGGTAGAAGCATAAGGGAAAATGTAATATTTTGAATCCAAAAACCCATTTGAGTTTTTAAGTTCAAAATACAGGCCTACCTCCTCCCCATCAGCCTGCCTGTCCATCTCCAAAAATAGACTTTTCCCAAATCATCCTACACTCATACTGTTTTCGTTTTGCCAAATTATCGAATTATCTGGCCAAAAAATTATGGATTATAAAAGGGTAGCGGCATAATGAAAATTACGTGTTTTGAACCCAAAATCCAACGAGGGTTTCCAGGTTCAAAATGAAGGCCACGCACTCCCCTTCAGTCTTCCTATCCATCTCCAAAAATAGCCGTTTCCCAAACCATCCTATACTCATACTTTTCTCGTGTAACCAAGTTATCGGACTACCTGGCCCAAAAATTGTGGATTATAAAATGGTAGCAGCATTTGGGAAAATTACACATTTTGAATCCAAAAACCCATTTGAGTTTATAAGTTCAAAATACTGGCCTATCTCCTCCCCTTCAGACTGCCTGTCCATCGCCAAAAATAACCTTTTCCCAAACCATCCTACACTCATACTGTTTTCGTGTCGCCAAGTTATCGGAATACCTGGCCAAAAAATTTTGGATTATAAAAGGGTAGCAGCATACGGGAAAATTACACATTTTGAACCCAAAAACCCATGAGGCTTTTATGGTTAAAAATGTAGGCCTCCTCCTCCCCTTCAGCCTTCCTATCCATCTCCAAAATTGGACTTTGTACCAATTTTACACGCCTTTGCTTTGAAAAAAGCAAACAGTACAGTTTCCATATGTTGCTATCCTTTCATCCATTCGTCCTTCTACACCGAATTTCCCAAACCATCCTACACTCATACTGTTCTCACGTCACCAAGGTATCGGAATACCTGGCCCAAAAATTATGGATTATAAAAGGAGGGACACAGTTGACACGACACCTGTTGAGCCGAGACAATGGGGGACATGTATCATTAGGTGTCTATTGTAGACACAGTTCTACCCTTGTGAATAATATCGCTTGAACAGAAATTACAGTAGGTTTTGAGAATCTCCCTCAGAATTTCTGGGTTTAAAAAATATGTAATTTTGCTGAACAATCTGACCCGTTACCTCTATATCAGTGTTTACCAACCAGAATGCCTCCAAGTGTTGCAAAACTTGGCATGCTGGGAGTTGAAGTTTTGCAAAAGCCGGAGGCACCTGGTAGCAGAAATTAGTGTGCAACATGGGTATGCAGCAGAGCTGAATGTGTGGTTATGTGTAAGCCTGACCACACACACTTAACTCTGCTACATACACCTGATCACACACTCAGCTCTGCTAAAAACACCTGATCACACACTCAGCTATGCTACATACACACACTCAGCTCTACTACATATACACACAATCACACATTTAACTCTACTACATACACACATGAACACACTCAGCTCTGCTACATACACACACTCACACACTCAGTTCTGCTACATACACACTCACACACTTAGCTCTGCTACATACACACACTTACACATTGAGCTCTGCTACATACACACACACACACTCACACACTCAACCCTGCTACATACACACACTTACACACTCAACTCTGCTACATACACACACTCACACACTCAACTCTGCTACACACACACCCTTACCTCTGCTACATACACACACTCACACACTCAACTCTGCTACATAAACACACTCAGCTCTGCTACATACAAACATTCACACCCTCAACTCTCCAACACACACAATCACACACTCAACTCTGCTACATACACACTCACACACTCAATTCTGCTCCATATACACACTCAGCTCTGCTACATACATACATTCACACACTCAGCTCTGCTACATATACACACACTCACACACTTAGCTCTGCTACATACACATAATCACATACTCATTACTGCTACATACACACACTCAACTCTGCTACATATACACACACTCAGCTCTGCTACTAACACACACTTACAAACTCAGTTCTGCTACATACACACTCAGCTCTGTACATACACACTCACGCACTCATCTCTGCTACACACACTTACACACTCAACTCTGCTACATACACACACACTCACACAATCAACTCTGCCACATACACACACTCAACTCTGTAACATACACACTCACACACTCAACTCTGTACATACACACACAAACACACTCAACTATGCTACATACACACACTCAACTCTGCTACATACACACATTCACACTCAACTCTGCTACATATACACACTCAGCTTTGCTACATACACACATTCACACACTCAACTCTGCTACATACACACATTCACACTCAACTCTGTAACATACACACTCACACACTCAACTCTGTACATACACCACACAAACACACTCAACTCTGCTACATGCACACACTCAACTCTGCTACATACACACATTCACACTCAACTCTGCTACATATACACACTCAGCTTTGCTACATACACACATTTACACACTCAATTCTGCTACATACACACATTTACACACTCAGCTCTGCTACATACACACACTTACACACTCAGCTCTGCTACATACACACTCACACACTCAGCTCTGTACATACACACTCACGCACTCAACTCTGCTACACACACTTACACACTCAACTCTGCTACATACACACACACACTCACACACTCAACTCTGCCACATACACACACACTCAACTCTGCTACATACACACTCACACACTCAACTCTGCACATACACACACAAACACACTCAACTCTGCTACATACACACACTCAACTCTGCTACATATACACACTTAGCTTTGCTACATACACACATTCACACACTCAACTCTCCTACATACACACATTCACACTCAACTCTGCTACATATACACACTCAGCTTTCCTACATACACACATTCTCACACTCAACTCTGCTACATACACACATTTACACACTCAGCTCTGCTACATACACACTCACACACTCAACTCTGCTACATATACACATTCAGCTCTGCTACATACACACATTCACACACTCAACTCTGCTACACACACTCACCTCTACTACATACACACTCACACATATACATAGACCCAATAGCCATATCTTCTTCTCCCTCCCTGCACATACAGTGGTATATTCTTAGCTGTGGTCACCATGGTTACACTACACAGGTTCAATCTCCTGCACTCATCAAGAGAGGCTGGGAGTTTGAATTTTACACTGCCTGTCTATCTCCAAAAATAGACTTTCCCCAAATCATCCTACACTCACACTGCTTTAGTGTCGCCAAGTTATCAGAATACCAGGCTAAAAAAAACTATGGATTATAAAAGGGTAGCAGCATATGGGAAAATTACAAATTTTGAACCCGAAAACCCATGAGGGTTTTTAGGTTCAAAATAAAGGCCTCCTCCTCCCCTTCAGCCTTCCTATCCATCTCCAAAATTGGTCTTTCTACCAAGTTTACACTCCTTTGCTTTGAAAAAAGCAAACAGTACAGTTTCCATATGTTGCCATCCTTTCATCCATTTGTACTTCTACATCGATTTTCGCAAACCATCCTGCACTCATACTGTTCTCATGTCACCAAGTTATCAGAATACCTGGCCCAAAAAATTATGGATCATGAAAGGGTAGCAGCATAAGGGAAAATTATATATTTTGAACCCAAAAACCCATTTGAATTTTTAAGTTCAAAATACAGGCCTACCTCCACCTCTTCAGCCTGCCTGTCCATTTCCAAAAATAGACTTTTCCCAAATCATCCTACACTCATACTGTTTTTGTGTCGCCAAGTTATCAGAATACCTGGCCCAAAAAATATTATGGATCATGAAAGGGTAGCAGCCTAAGGGAAAATTACATATTTTGAACCCAAAAACCCATTTGAGTTTTTAAGTTCAAAATACCGGCCTTCCTCCTCCTCTTCAGCCTGCCTGTCCATCTCCAAAAATAGACTTTTCCTAAATCATCCTACACTCATACTGTTTTCGTGTCGCCAAGTTATCGGAATACCGGGCCCAAAAATTATGGATTATAAAACGGTAGCAGCATACGGGAAAATTTCTAATTTTGAACCCAAAAACCCATGAGGGTTTTTAGGTTCAAAATGTAGGCCTCCTCCTCCCCTTTCAGCCTTCCTATCCATCTCCAAAATTGGCCTTTCTACCAATTTTACACTCGTTTGCTTTGAAAAAAGCAAACAGTAGTTTCCATATGTTGCCATCCTTTCATCCATTTGTCCTTCTACACCGATTTTCCCAAACCATCCTACACTCATACTGTTCTCATGTCACCAAGTTATCAGAATAGCTGGCCCAAAAAATTATGAATCATGAAAGGGTAGAAGCATAAGGGAAAATGTAATATTTTGAATCCAAAAACCCATTTGAGTTTTTAAGTTCAAAATACAGGCCTACCTCCTCCCCATCAGCCTGCCTGTCCATCTCCAAAAATAGACTTTTCCCAAATCATCCTACACTCATACTGTTTTCGTTTTGCCAAGTTATCGAATTATCTGGCCAAAAAATTATGGATTATAAAAGGGTAGCGGCATAATGAAAATTATGTGTTTTGAACCCAAAATCCAACTAGGGTTTCCAGGTTCAAAATGAAGGCCATCCACTCCCCTTCAGCCTTCCTATCCATCTCCAAAAATAGCCTTTTTCCAAACCATCCTGCACTCATACTTTTCTCGTGTAACCAAGTTATCGGACTACCTGGCCCAAAAATTGTGGATTATAAAATGGTAGCAGCATTTGGGAAAATTACACATTTTGAATCCAAAAGCCCATTTGAGTTTATAAGTTCAAAATACTGGCCTATCTCCTCCCCTTCAGACTGCCGGTCCATCTCCAAAAATAGCCTTTTCCCAAACCATCCTACACTCATACTGTTTTCGTGTCGCCAAGTTATCGGAATACCGGGCCCAAAAATTATGGATTATAAAACGGTAGCAGCATACGGGAAAATTTCTAATTTTGAACCCAAAAACCCATGAGGGTTTTTAGGTTCAAAATGTAGGCCTCCTCCTCCCCTTTCAGCCTTCCTATCCATCTCCAAAATTGGCCTTTCTACCAATTTTACACTCGTTTGCTTTGAAAAAAGCAAAAAGTAGTTTCCATATGTTGCCATCCTTTCATCCATTTGTCCTTCAACACCGATTTTCCCAAACCATCCTACACTCATACTGTTCTCATGTCACCAAGTTATCAGAATAGCTGGCCTAAAAAATTATGAATCATGAAAGGGTAGAAGCATAAGGGAAAATGTAATATTTTGAATCCAAAAACCCATTTGAGTTTTTAAGTTCAAAATACAGGCCTACCTCCTCCCCATCAGCCTGCCTGTCCATCTCCAAAAATAGACTTTTCCCAAATCATCCTACACTCATACTGTTTTCGTTTTGCCAAATTATCGAATTATCTGGCCAAAAAATTATGGATTATAAAAGGGTAGCGGCATAATGAAAATTACGTGTTTTGAACCCAAAATCCAACGAGGGTTTCCAGGTTCAAAATGAAGGCCACGCACTCCCCTTCAGCCTTCCTATCCATCTCCAAAAATAGCCTTTTCCCAAACCATCCTATACTCATTCTTTTCTCGTGTAACCAAGTTATCGGACTACCTGGCCCAAAAATTGTGGATTATAAAATGGTAGCAGCATTTGGGAAAATTACACATTTTGAATCCAAAAACCCATTTGAGTTTATAAGTTCAAAATACTGGCCTATCTCCTCCCCTTCAGACTGCCTGTCCATCGCCAAAAATAACCTTTTCCCAAACCATCCTACACTCATACTGTTTTCGTGTCGCCAAGTTATCGGAATACCTGGCCAAAAAATTTTGGATTATAAAAGGGTAGCAGCATACGGGAAAATTACACATTTTGAACCCAAAAACCCATGAGGCTTTTATGGTTAAAAATGTAGGCCTCCTCCTCCCCTTCAGCCTTCCTATCCATCTCCAAAATTGGACTTTGTACCAATTTTACACGCCTTTGCTTTGAAAAAAGCAAACGGTACAGTTTCCATATGTTGCTATCCTTTCATCCATTCGTCCTTCTACACCGAATTTCCCAAACCATCCTACACTCATACTGTTCTCACGTCACCAAGGTATCGGAATACCTGGCCCAAAAATTATGGATTATAAAAGGAGGGACACAGTTGACACGACACCTGTTGAGCCGAGACAATGGGGGACATGTATCATTAGGTGTCTATTGTAGACACAGTTCTACCCTTGTGGATAATATAGCTTGAACAGAAATTACAGTAGGTTTTGAGAATCTCCCTCAGAATTTCTGGGTTTAAAAAATATGTAATTTTGCTGAACAATCTGACCCGTTACCTCTATATCAGTGTTTACCAACCAGAATGCCTCCAAGTGTTGCAAAACTTGGCATGCTGGGAGTTAAAGTTTTGCAAAAGCCGGAGGCACCTGGTAGCAGAAATTAGTGTGCAACATGGGTATGCAGCAGAGCTGAATGTGTGGTTATGTGTAAGCCTGACCACACACACTTAACTCTGCTACATACACCTGATCACACACTCAGCTCTGCTAAAAACACCTGATCACACACTCAGCTATGCTACATACACACACTCAGCTCTACTACATATACACACAATCACACATTTAACTCTACTACATACACACATGAACACACTCAGCTCTGCTACATACACACACTCACACACTCAGTTCTGCTACATACACACTCACACACTTAGCTCTGCTACATACACACACTTACACATTGAGCTCTGCTACATACACACACACACACTCACACACTCAACCCTGCTACATACACACACTTACACACTCAACTCTGCTACATACACACACTCACACACTCAACTCTGCTACACACACACCCTTACCTCTGCTACATACACACACTCACACACTCAACTCTGCTACATAAACACACTCAGCTCTGCTACATACAAACATTCACACCCTCAACTCTCCAACACACACAATCACACACTCAACTCTGCTACATACACACTCACACACTCAATTCTGCTCCATATACACACTCAGCTCTGCTACATACATACATTCACACACTCAGCTCTGCTACATATACACACACTCACACACTTAGCTCTGCTACATACACATAATCACATACTCATTACTGCTACATACACACACTCAACTCTGCAACATATACACACACTCAGCTCTGCTACTAACACACACTTACAAACTCAGTTCTGCTACATACACACTCAGCTCTGTACATACACACTCACGCACTCATCTCTGCTACACACACTTACACACTCAACTCTGCTACATACACACACACTCACACAATCAACTCTGCCACATACACACACTCAACTCTGTAACATACACACTCACACACTCAACTCTGTACATACACACACAAACACACTCAACTATGCTACATACACACACTCAACTCTGCTACATACACACATTCACACTCAACTCTGCTACATATACACACTCAGCTTTGCTACATACACACATTCACACACTCAACTCTGCTACATACACACATTCACACTCAACTCTGTAACATACACACTCACACACTCAACTCTGTACATACACCACACAAACACACTCAACTCTGCTACATGCACACACTCAACTCTGCTACATACACACATTCACACTCAACTCTGCTACATATACACACTCAGCTTTGCTACATACACACATTTACACACTCAATTCTGCTACATACACACATTTACACACTCAGCTCTGCTACATACACACACTTACACACTCAGCTCTGCTACATACACACTCACACACTCAGCTCTGTACATACACACTCACGCACTCAACTCTGCTACACACACTTACACACTCAACTCTGCTACATACACACACACACTCACACACTCAACTCTGCCACATGCACACACACTCAACTCTGCTACATACACACTCACACACTCAACTCTGCACATACACACACAAACACACTCAACTCTGCTACATACACACACTCAACTCTGCTACATATACACACTTAGCTTTGCTACATACACACATTCACACACTCAACTCTCCTACATACACACATTCACACTCAACTCTGCTACATATACACACTCAGCTTTGCTACATACACACATTCTCACACTCAACTCTGCTACATACACACATTTACACACTCAGCTCTGCTACATACACACTCACACACTCAACTCTGCTACATATACACATTCAGCTCTGCTACATACACACATTCACACACTCAACTCTGCTACACACACTCACCTCTACTACATACACACTCACACATATACATAGACCCAATAGCCATATCTTCTTCTCCCTCCCTGCACATACAGTGGTATATTCTTAGCTGTGGTCACCATGGTTACACTACACAGGTTCAATCTCCTGCACTCATCAAGAGAGGCTGGGAGTTTGAATTTTACACTGCCTGTCTATCTCCAAAAATAGACTTTCCCCAAATCATCCTACACTCACACTGCTTTAGTGTCGCCAAGTTATCAGAATACCAGGCTAAAAAAAACTATGGATTATAAAAGGGTAGCAGCATATGGGAAAATTACAAATTTTGAACCCGAAAACCCATGAGGGTTTTTAGGTTCAAAATAAAGGCCTCCTCCTCCCCTTCAGCCTTCCTATCCATCTCCAAAATTGGTCTTTCTACCAAGTTTACACTCCTTTGCTTTGAAAAAAGCAAACAGTACAGTTTCCATATGTTGCCATCCTTTCATCCATTTGTACTTCTACATCGATTTTCGCAAACCATCCTGCACTCATACTGTTCTCATGTCACCAAGTTATCAGAATACCTGGCCCAAAAAATTATGGATCATGAAAGGGTAGCAGCATAAGGGAAAATTATATATTTTGAACCCAAAAACCCATTTGAATTTTTAAGTTCAAAATACAGGCCTACCTCCACCTCTTCAGCCTGCCTGTCCATTTCCAAAAATAGACTTTTCCCAAATCATCCTACACTCATACTGTTTTTGTGTCGCCAAGTTATCAGAATACCTGGCCCAAAAAATATTATGGATCATGAAAGGGTAGCAGCCTAAGGGAAAATTACATATTTTGAACCCAAAAACCCATTTGAGTTTTTAAGTTCAAAATACAGGCCTTCCTCCTCCTCTTCAGCCTGCCTGTCCATCTCCAAAAATAGACTTTTCCTAAATCATCCTACACTCATACTGTTTTCGTGTCGCCAAGTTATCGGAATACCGGGCCCAAAAATTATGGATTATAAAACGGTAGCAGCATACGGGAAAATTTCTAATTTTGAACCCAAAAACCCATGAGGGTTTTTAGGTTCAAAATGTAGGCCTCCTCCTCCCCTTTCAGCCTTCCTATCCATCTCCAAAATTGGCCTTTCTACCAATTTTACACTCGTTTGCTTTGAAAAAAGCAAAAAGTAGTTTCCATATGTTGCCATCCTTTCATCCATTTGTCCTTCAACACCGATTTTCCCAAACCATCCTACACTCATACTGTTCTCATGTCACCAAGTTATCAGAATAGCTGGCCTAAAAAATTATGAATCATGAAAGGGTAGAAGCATAAGGGAAAATGTAATATTTTGAATCCAAAAACCCATTTGAGTTTTTAAGTTCAAAATACAGGCCTACCTCCTCCCCATCAGCCTGCCTGTCCATCTCCAAAAATAGACTTTTCCCAAATCATCCTACACTCATACTGTTTTCGTTTTGCCAAATTATCGAATTATCTGGCCAAAAAATTATGGATTATAAAAGGGTAGCGGCATAATGAAAATTACGTGTTTTGAACCCAAAATCCAACGAGGGTTTCCAGGTTCAAAATGAAGGCCACGCACTCCCCTTCAGTCTTCCTATCCATCTCCAAAAATAGCCGTTTCCCAAACCATCCTATACTCATACTTTTCTCGTGTAACCAAGTTATCGGACTACCTGGCCCAAAAATTGTGGATTATAAAATGGTAGCAGCATTTGGGAAAATTACACATTTTGAATCCAAAAACCCATTTGAGTTTATAAGTTAAAAATACTGGCCTATCTCCTCCCCTTCAGACTGCCTGTCCATCGCCAAAAATAACCTTTTCCCAAACCATCCTACACTCATACTGTTTTCGTGTCGCCAAGTTATCGGAATACCTGGCCAAAAAATTTTGGATTATAAAAGGGTAGCAGCATACGGGAAAATTACACATTTTGAACCCAAAAACCCATGAGGCTTTTATGGTTAAAAATGTAGGCCTCCTCCTCCCCTTCAGCCTTCCTATCCATCTCCAAAATTGGACTTTGTACCAATTTTACACGCCTTTGCTTTGAAAAAAGCAAACAGTACAGTTTCCATATGTTGCTATCCTTTCATCCATTCGTCCTTCTACACCGAATTTCCCAAACCATCCTACACTCATACTGTTCTCACGTCACCAAGGTATCGGAATACCTGGCCCAAAAATTATGGATTATAAAAGGAGGGACACAGTTGACACGACACCTGTTGAGCCGAGACAATGGGGGACATGTATCATTAGGTGTCTATTGTAGACACAGTTCTACCCTTGTGAATAATATCGCTTGAACAGAAATTACAGTAGGTTTTGAGAATCTCCCTCAGAATTTCTGGGTTTAAAAAATATGTAATTTTGCTGAACAATCTGACCCGTTACCTCTATATCAGTGTTTACCAACCAGAATGCCTCCAAGTGTTGCAAAACTTGGCATGCTGGGAGTTCAAGTTTTGCAAAAGCCGGAGGCACCTGGTAGCAGAAATTAGTTTGCAACATGGGTATGCAGCAGAGCTGAATGTGTGGTTATGTGTAAGCCTGACCACACACACTTAACTCTGCTACATACACCTGATCACACACTCAGCTCTGCTAAAAACACCTGATCACACACTCAGCTATGCTACATACACACACTCAGCTCTACTACATATACACACAATCACACATTCAACTCTGCTACATACACACATGAACACACTCAGCTCTGCTACATACACACACTCACACACTCAGTTCTGCTACATACACACTCACACACTTAGCTCTGCTACATACACACACTTACACATTGAGCTCTGCTACATACACACACACTCACACACTCAACCCTGCTACATACACACACTTACACACTCAACTCTGCTACATACACACACTCACATACTCAACTCTGCTACATACACACCCTTACCTCTGCTACATACACACACTCACACACTCAACTCTGCTACATAAACACACTCAGCTCTGCTACATACAAACATTCACACCCTCAACTCTCCAACACACACAATCACACACTCAACTCTGCTACATACACACTCACACACTCAATTCTGCTCCATATACACACTCAGCTCTGCTACATACATACATTCACACACTCAGCTCTGCTACATATACACACACTCACACACTTAGCTCTGCTACATACACATAATCACATACTCATTACTGCTACATACACACACTCAACTCTGCTACATATACACACACTCAGCTCTGCTACTAACACACACTTACAAACTCAGTTCTGCTACATACACACTCAGCTCTGTACATACACACTCACGCACTCATCTCTGCTACACACACTTACACACTCAACTCTGCTACATACACACACACTCACACAATCAACTCTGCCACATACACACACTCAACTCTGTAACATACACACTCACACACTCAACTCTGTACATACACACACAAACACACTCAACTATGCTACATACACACACTCAACTCTGCTACATACACACATTCACACTCAACTCTGCTACATATACACACTCAGCTTTGCTACATACACACATTCACACACTCAACTCTGCTACATACACACATTCACACTCAACTCTGTAACATACACACTCACACACTCAACTCTGTACATACACCACACAAACACACTCAACTCTGCTACATGCACACACTCAACTCTGCTACATACACACATTCACACTCAACTCTGCTACATATACACACTCAGCTTTGCTACATACACACATTTACACACTCAATTCTGCTACATACACACATTTACACACTCAGCTCTGCTACATACACACACTTACACACTCAGCTCTGCTACATACACACTCACACACTCAGCTCTGTACATACACACTCACGCACTCAACTCTGCTACACACACTTACACACTCAACTCTGCTACATACACACACACACTCACACACTCAACTCTGCCACATACACACACACTCAACTCTGCTACATACACACTCACACACTCAACTCTGCACATACACACACAAACACACTCAACTCTGCTACATACACACACTCAACTCTGCTACATATACACACTTAGCTTTGCTACATACACACATTCACACACTCAACTCTCCTACATACACACATTCACACTCAACTCTGCTACATATACACACTCAGCTTTGCTACATACACACATTCTCACACTCAACTCTGCTACATACACACATTTACACACTCAGCTCTGCTACATACACACTCACACACTCAACTCTGCTACATATACACATTCAGCTCTGCTACATACACACATTCACACACTCAACTCTGCTACACACACTCACCTCTACTACATACACACTCACACATATACATAGACCCAATAGCCATATCTTCTTCTCCCTCCCTGCACATACAGTGGTATATTCTTAGCTGTGGTCACCATGGTTACACTACACAGGTTCAATCTCCTGCACTCATCAAGAGAGGCTGGGAGTTTGAATTTTACACTGCCTGTCTATCTCCAAAAATAGACTTTCCCCAAATCATCCTACACTCACACTGCTTTAGTGTCGCCAAGTTATCAGAATACCAGGCTAAAAAAAACTATGGATTATAAAAGGGTAGCAGCATATGGGAAAATTACAAATTTTGAACCCGAAAACCCATGAGGGTTTTTAGGTTCAAAATAAAGGCCTCCTCCTCCCCTTCAGCCTTCCTATCCATCTCCAAAATTGGTCTTTCTACCAAGTTTACACTCCTTTGCTTTGAAAAAAGCAAACAGTACAGTTTCCATATGTTGCCATCCTTTCATCCATTTGTACTTCTACATCGATTTTCGCAAACCATCCTGCACTCATACTGTTCTCATGTCACCAAGTTATCAGAATACCTGGCCCAAAAAATTATGGATCATGAAAGGGTAGCAGCATAAGGGAAAATTATATATTTTGAACCCAAAAACCCATTTGAATTTTTAAGTTCAAAATACAGGCCTACCTCCACCTCTTCAGCCTGCCTGTCCATTTCCAAAAATAGACTTTTCCCAAATCATCCTACACTCATACTGTTTTTGTGTCGCCAAGTTATCAGAATACCTGGCCCAAAAAATATTATGGATCATGAAAGGGTAGCAGCCTAAGGGAAAATTACATATTTTGAACCCAAAAACCCATTTGAGTTTTTAAGTTCAAAATACAGGCCTTCCTCCTCCTCTTCAGCCTGCCTGTCCATCTCCAAAAATAGACTTTTCCTAAATCATCCTACACTCATACTGTTTTCGTGTCGCCAAGTTATCGGAATACCGGGCCCAAAAATTATGGATTATAAAACGGTAGCAGCATACGGGAAAATTTCTAATTTTGAACCCAAAAACCCATGAGGGTTTTTAGGTTCAAAATGTAGGCCTCCTCCTCCCCTTTCAGCCTTCCTATCCATCTCCAAAATTGGCCTTTCTACCAATTTTACACTCGTTTGCTTTGAAAAAAGCAAAAAGTAGTTTCCATATGTTGCCATCCTTTCATCCATTTGTCCTTCAACACCGATTTTCCCAAACCATCCTACACTCATACTGTTCTCATGTCACCAAGTTATCAGAATAGCTGGCCTAAAAAATTATGAATCATGAAAGGGTAGAAGCATAAGGGAAAATGTAATATTTTGAATCCAAAAACCCATTTGAGTTTTTAAGTTCAAAATACAGGCCTACCTCCTCCCCATCAGCCTGCCTGTCCATCTCCAAAAATAGACTTTTCCCAAATCATCCTACACTCATACTGTTTTCGTTTTGCCAAATTATCGAATTATCTGGCCAAAAAATTATGGATTATAAAAGGGTAGCGGCATAATGAAAATTACGTGTTTTGAACCCAAAATCCAACGAGGGTTTCCAGGTTCAAAATGAAGGCCACGCACTCCCCTTCAGTCTTCCTATCCATCTCCAAAAATAGCCGTTTCCCAAACCATCCTATACTCATACTTTTCTCGTGTAACCAAGTTATCGGACTACCTGGCCCAAAAATTGTGGATTATAAAATGGTAGCAGCATTTGGGAAAATTACACATTTTGAATCCAAAAACCCATTTGAGTTTATAAGTTAAAAATACTGGCCTATCTCCTCCCCTTCAGACTGCCTGTCCATCGCCAAAAATAACCTTTTCCCAAACCATCCTAAACTCATACTGTTTTCGTGTCGCCAAGTTATCGGAATACCTGGCCAAAAAATTTTGGATTATAAAAGGGTAGCAGCATACGGGAAAATTACACATTTTGAACCCAAAAACCCATGAGGCTTTTATGGTTAAAAATGTAGGCCTCCTCCTCCCCTTCAGCCTTCCTATCCATCTCCAAAATTGGACTTTGTACCAATTTTACACGCCTTTGCTTTGAAAAAAGCAAACAGTACAGTTTCCATATGTTGCTATCCTTTCATCCATTCGTCCTTCTACACCGAATTTCCCAAACCATCCTACACTCATACTGTTCTCACGTCACCAAGGTATCGGAATACCTGGCCCAAAAATTATGGATTATAAAAGGAGGGACACAGTTGACACGACACCTGTTGAGCCGAGACAATGGGGGACATGTATCATTAGGTGTCTATTGTAGACACAGTTCTACCCTTGTGAATAATATCGCTTGAACAGAAATTACAGTAGGTTTTGAGAATCTCCCTCAGAATTTCTGGGTTTAAAAAATATGTAATTTTGCTGAACAATCTGACCCGTTACCTCTATATCAGTGTTTACCAACCAGAATGCCTCCAAGTGTTGCAAAACTTGGCATGCTGGGAGTTCAAGTTTTGCAAAAGCCGGAGGCACCTGGTAGCAGAAATTAGTTTGCAACATGGGTATGCAGCAGAGCTGAATGTGTGGTTATGTGTAAGCCTGACCACACACACTTAACTCTGCTACATACACCTGATCACACACTCAGCTCTGCTAAAAACACCTGATCACACACTCAGCTATGCTACATACACACACTCAGCTCTACTACATATACACACAATCACACATTCAACTCTGCTACATACACACATGAACACACTCAGCTCTGCTACATACACACACTCACACACTCAGTTCTGCTACATACACACTCACACACTTAGCTCTGCTACATACACACACTTACACATTGAGCTCTGCTACATACACACACACTCACACACTCAACCCTGCTACATACACACACTTACACACTCAACTCTGCTACATACACACACTCACATACTCAACTCTGCTACATACACACCCTTACCTCTGCTACATACACACACTCACACACTCAACTCTGCTACATAAACACACTCAGCTCTGCTACATACAAACATTCACACCCTCAACTCTCCAACACACACAATCACACACTCAACTCTGCTACATACACACTCACACACTCAATTCTGCTCCATATACACACTCAGCTCTGCTACATACATACATTCACACACTCAGCTCTGCTACATATACACACACTCACACACTTAGCTCTGCTACATACACATAATCACATACTCATTACTGCTACATACACACACTCAACTCTGCTACATATACACACACTCAGCTCTGCTACTAACACACACTTACAAACTCAGTTCTGCTACATACACACTCAGCTCTGTACATACACACTCACGCACTCATCTCTGCTACACACACTTACACACTCAACTCTGCTACATACACACACACTCACACAATCAACTCTGCCACATACACACACTCAACTCTGTAACATACACACTCACACACTCAACTCTGTACATACACACACAAACACACTCAACTATGCTACATACACACACTCAACTCTGCTACATACACACATTCACACTCAACTCTGCTACATATACACACTCAGCTTTGCTACATACACACATTCACACACTCAACTCTGCTACATACACACATTCACACTCAACTCTGTAACATACACACTCACACACTCAACTCTGTACATACACCACACAAACACACTCAACTCTGCTACATGCACACACTCAACTCTGCTACATACACACATTCACACTCAACTCTGCTACATATACACACTCAGCTTTGCTACATACACACATTTACACACTCAATTCTGCTACATACACACATTTACACACTCAGCTCTGCTACATACACACACTTACACACTCAGCTCTGCTACAGACACACTCACACACTCAGCTCTTTACATACACACTCACGCACTCAACTCTGCTACACACACTTACACACTCAACTCTGCTACATACACACACACACTCACACACTCAACTCTGCCACATACACACACACTCAACTCTGCTACATACACACTCACACACTCAACTCTGCACATACACACACAAACACACTCAACTCTGCTACATACACACACTCAACTCTGCTACATATACACACTTAGCTTTGCTACATACACACATTCACACACTCAACTCTCCTACATACACACATTCACACTCAACTCTGCTACATATACACACTCAGCTTTGCTACATACACACATTCTCACACTCAACTCTGCTACATACACACATTTACACACTCAGCTCTGCTACATACACACTCACACACTCAACTCTGCTACATATACACATTCAGCTCTGCTACATACACACATTCACACACTCAACTCTGCTACACACACTCACCTCTACTACATACACACTCACACATATACATAGACCCAATAGCCATATCTTCTTCTCCCTCCCTGCACATACAGTGGTATATTCTTAGCTGTGGTCACCATGGTTACACTACACAGGTTCAATCTCCTGCACTCATCAAGAGAGGCTGGGAGTTTGAATTTTACACTGCCTGTCTATCTCCAAAAATAGACTTTCCCCAAATCATCCTACACTCACACTGCTTTAGTGTCGCCAAGTTATCAGAATACCAGGCTAAAAAAAACTATGGATTATAAAAGGGTAGCAGCATATGGGAAAATTACAAATTTTGAACCCGAAAACCCATGAGGGTTTTTAGGTTCAAAATAAAGGCCTCCTCCTCCCCTTCAACCTTCCTATCCATCTCCAAAATTGGTCTTTCTACCAAGTTTGCACTCCTTTGCTTTGAAAAAAGCAAACAGTACAGTTTCCATATGTTGCCATCCTTTCATCCATTTGTACTTCTACATCGATTTTCGCAAACCATCCTGCACTCATACTGTTCTCATGTCACCAAGTTATCAGAATACCTGGCCCAAAAAATTATGGATCATGAAAGGGTAGCAGCATAAGGGAAAATTATATATTTTGAACCCAAAAACCCATTTGAATTTTTAAGTTCAAAATACAGGCCTACCTCCACCTCTTCAGCCTGCCTGTCCATTTCCAAAAATAGACTTTTCCCAAATCATCCTACACTCATACTGTTTTTGTGTCGCCAAGTTATCAGAATACCTGGCCCAAAAAATATTATGGATCATGAAAGGGTAGCAGCCTAAGGGAAAATTACATATTTTGAACCCAAAAACCCATTTGAGTTTTTAAGTTCAAAATACAGGCCTTCCTCCTCCTCTTCAGCCTGCCTGTCCATCTCCAAAAATAGACTTTTCCTAAATCATCCTACACTCATACTGTTTTCGTGTCGCCAAGTTATCGGAATACCGGGCCCAAAAATTATGGATTATAAAACGGTAGCAGCATACGGGAAAATTTCTAATTTTGAACCCAAAAACCCATGAGGGTTTTTAGGTTCAAAATGTAGGCCTCCTCCTCCCCTTTCAGCCTTCCTATCCATCTCCAAAATTGGCCTTTCTACCAATTTTACACTCGTTTGCTTTGAAAAAAGCAAACAGTAGTTTCCATATGTTGCCATCCTTTCATCCATTTTCCCAAACCATCCTACACTCATACTGTTCTCATGTCACCAAGTTATCAGAATAGCTGGCCCAAAAAATTATGAATCATGAAAGGGTAGAAGCATAAGGGAAAATGTAATATTTTGAATCCAAAAACCCATTTGAGTTTTTAAGTTCAAAATACAGGCCTACCTCCTCCCCATCAGCCTGCCTGTCCATCTCCAAAAATAGACTTTTCCCAAATCATCCTACACTCATACTGTTTTCGTTTTGCCAAGTTATCGAATTATCTGGCCAAAAAATTATGGATTATAAAAGGGTAGCGGCATAATGAAAATTATGTGTTTTGAACCCAAAATCCAACTAGGGTTTCCAGGTTCAAAATGAAGGCCATCCACTCCCCTTCAGCCTTCCTATCCATCTCCAAAAATAGCCTTTTTCCAAACCATCCTGCACTCATACTTTTCTCGTGTAACCAAGTTATCGGACTACCTGGCCCAAAAATTGTGGATTATAAAATGGTAGCAGCATTTGGGAAAATTACACATTTTGAATCCAAAAGCCCATTTGAGTTTATAAGTTCAAAATATCGGCCTATCTCCTCCCCTTCAGACTGCCGGTCCATCTCCAAAAATAGCCTTTTCCCAAACCATCCTACACTCATACTGTTTTCGTGTCGCCAAGTTATCGGAATACCGGGCCCAAAAATTATGGATTATAAAACGGTAGCAGCATACGGGAAAATTTCTAATTTTGAACCCAAAAACCCATGAGGGTTTTTAGGTTCAAAATGTAGGCCTCCTCCTCCCCTTTCAGCCTTCCTATCCATCTCCAAAATTGGCCTTTCTACCAATTTTACACTCGTTTGCTTTGAAAAAAGCAAAAAGTAGTTTCCATATGTTGCCATCCTTTCATCCATTTGTCCTTCAACACCGATTTTCCCAAACCATCCTACACTCATACTGTTCTCATGTCACCAAGTTATCAGAATAGCTGGCCTAAAAAATTATGAATCATGAAAGGGTAGAAGCATAAGGGAAAATGTAATATTTTGAATCCAAAAACCCATTTGAGTTTTTAAGTTCAAAATACAGGCCTACCTCCTCCCCATCAGCCTGCCTGTCCATCTCCAAAAATAGACTTTTCCCAAATCATCCTACACTCATACTGTTTTCGTTTTGCCAAATTATCGAATTATCTGGCCAAAAAATTATGGATTATAAAAGGGTAGCGGCATAATGAAAATTACGTGTTTTGAACCCAAAATCCAACGAGGGTTTCCAGGTTCAAAATGAAGGCCACGCACTCCCCTTCAGCCTTCCTATCCATCTCCAAAAATAGCCTTTTCCCAAACCATCCTATACTCATACTTTTCTCGTGTAACCAAGTTATCGGACTACCTGGCCCAAAAATTGTGGATTATAAAATGGTAGCAGCATTTGGGAAAATTACACATTTTGAATCCAAAAACCCATTTGAGTTTATAAGTTCAAAATACTGGCCTATCTCCTCCCCTTCAGACTGCCTGTCCATCGCCAAAAATAACCTTTTCCCAAACCATCCTACACTCATACTGTTTTCGTGTCGCCAAGTTATCGGAATACCTGGCCAAAAAATTTTGGATTATAAAAGGGTAGCAGCATACGGGAAAATTACACATTTTGAACCCAAAAACCCATGAGGCTTTTATGGTTAAAAATGTAGGCCTCCTCCTCCCCTTCAGCCTTCCTATCCATCTCCAAAATTGGACTTTGTACCAATTTTACACGCCTTTGCTTTGAAAAAAGCAAACGGTACAGTTTCCATATGTTGCTATCCTTTCATCCATTCGTCCTTCTACACCGAATTTCCCAAACCATCCTACACTCATACTGTTCTCACGTCACCAAGGTATCGGAATACCTGGCCCAAAAATTATGGATTATAAAAGGAGGGACACAGTTGACACGACACCTGTTGAGCCGAGACAATGGGGGACATGTATCATTAGGTGTCTATTGTAGACACAGTTCTACCCTTGTGGATAATATAGCTTGAACAGAAATTACAGTAGGTTTTGAGAATCTCCCTCAGAATTTCTGGGTTTAAAAAATATGTAATTTTGCTGAACAATCTGACCCGTTACCTCTATATCAGTGTTTACCAACCAGAATGCCTCCAAGTGTTGCAAAACTTGGCATGCTGGGAGTTGAAGTTTTGCAAAAGCCGGAGGCACCTGGTAGCAGAAATTAGTGTGCAACATGGGTATGCAGCAGAGCTGAATGTGTGGTTATGTGTAAGCCTGACCACACACACTTAACTCTGCTACATACACCTGATCACACACTCAGCTCTGCTAAAAACACCTGATCACACACTCAGCTATGCTACATACACACACTCAGCTCTACTACATATACACACAATCACACATTTAACTCTACTACATACACACATGAACACACTCAGCTCTGCTACATACACACACTCACACACTCAGTTCTGCTACATACATACTCACACACTTAGCTCTGCTACATACACACACTTACACATTGAGCTCTGCTACATACACACACACACTCAACCCTGCTACATACACACACTTACACACTCAACTCTGCTACATACACACACTCACACACTCAACTCTGCTACACACACACCCTTACCTCTGCTACATACACACACTCACACACTCAACTCTGCTACATAAACACACTCAGCTCTGCTACATACAAACATTCACACCCTCAACTCTCCAACACACACAATCACACACTCAACTCTGCTACATACACACTCACACACTCAATTCTGCTCCATATACACACTCAGCTCTGCTACATACATACATTCACACACTCAGCTCTGCTACATATACACACACTCACACACTTAGCTCTGCTACATACACATAATCACATACTCATTACTGCTACATACACACACTCAACTCTGCAACATATACACACACTCAGCTCTGCTACTAACACACACTTACAAACTCAGTTCTGCTACATACACACTCAGCTCTGTACATACACACTCACGCACTCATCTCTGCTACACACACTTACACACTCAACTCTGCTACATACACACACACTCACACAATCAACTCTGCCACATACACACACTCAACTCTGTAACATACACACTCACACACTCAACTCTGTACATACACACACAAACACACTCAACTATGCTACATACACACACTCAACTCTGCTACATACACACATTCACACTCAACTCTGCTACATATACACACTCAGCTTTGCTACATACACACATTCACACACTCAACTCTGCTACATACACACATTCACACTCAACTCTGTAACATACACACTCACACACTCAACTCTGTACATACACCACACAAACACACTCAACTCTGCTACATGCACACACTCAACTCTGCTACATACACACATTCACACTCAACTCTGCTACATATACACACTCAGCTTTGCTACATACACACATTTACACACTCAATTCTGCTACATACACACATTTACACACTCAGCTCTGCTACATACACACACTTACACACTCAGCTCTGCTACATACACACTCACACACTCAGCTCTGTACATACACACTCACGCACTCAACTCTGCTACACACACTTACACACTCAACTCTGCTACATACACACACACACTCACACACTCAACTCTGCCACATACACACACACTCAACTCTGCTACATACACACTCACACACTCAACTCTGCACATACACAAACACACTCAACTCTGCTACATACACACACTCAACTCTGCTACATATACACACTTAGCTTTGCTACATACACACATTCACACACTCAACTCTCCTACATACACACATTCACACTCAACTCTGCTACATATACACACTCAGCTTTGCTACATACACACATTCTCACACTCAACTCTGCTACATACACACATTTACACACTCAGCTCTGCTACATACACACTCACACACTCAACTCTGCTACATATACACATTCAGCTCTGCTACATACACACATTCACACACTCAACTCTGCTACACACACTCACCTCTACTACATACACACTCACACATATACATAGACCCAATAGCCATATCTTCTTCTCCCTCCCTGCACATACAGTGGTATATTCTTAGCTGTGGTCACCATGGTTACACTACACAGGTTCAATCTCCTGCACTCATCAAGAGAGGCTGGGAGTTTGAATTTTACACTGCCTGTCTATCTCCAAAAATAGACTTTCCCCAAATCATCCTACACTCACACTGCTTTAGTGTTGCCAAGTTATCAGAATACCAGGCTAAAAAAAACTATGGATTATAAAAGGGTAGCAGCATATGGGAAAATTACAAATTTTGAACCCGAAAACCCATGAGGGTTTTTAGGTTCAAAATAAAGGCCTCCTCCTCCCCTTCAGCCTTCCTATCCATCTCCAAAATTGGTCTTTCTACCAAGTTTACACTCCTTTGCTTTGAAAAAAGCAAACAGTACAGTTTCCATATGTTGCCATCCTTTCATCCATTTGTACTTCTACATCGATTTTCGCAAACCATCCTGCACTCATACTGTTCTCATGTCACCAAGTTATCAGAATACCTGGCCCAAAAAATTATGGATCATGAAAGGGTAGCAGCATAAGGGAAAATTATATATTTTGAACCCAAAAACCCATTTGAATTTTTAAGTTCAAAATACAGGCCTACCTCCACCTCTTCAGCCTGCCTGTCCATTTCCAAAAATAGACTTTTCCCAAATCATCCTACACTCATACTGTTTTTGTGTCGCCAAGTTATCAGAATACCTGGCCCAAAAAATATTATGGATCATGAAAGGGTAGCAGCCTAAGGGAAAATTACATATTTTGAACCCAAAAACCCATTTGAGTTTTTAAGTTCAAAATACCGGCCTTCCTCCTCCTCTTCAGCCTGCCTGTCCATCTCCAAAAATAGACTTTTCCTAAATCATCCTACACCCATACTGTTTTCGTGTCGCCAAGTTATCGGAATACCGGGCCCAAAAATTATGGATTATAAAACGGTAGCAGCATACGGGAAAATTTCTAATTTTGAACCCAAAAACCCATGAGGGTTTTTAGGTTCAAAATGTAGGCCTCCTCCTCCCCTTTCAGCCTTCCTATCCATCTCCAAAATTGGCCTTTCTACCAATTTTACACTCGTTTGCTTTGAAAAAAGCAAAAAGTAGTTTCCATATGTTGCCATCCTTTCATCCATTTGTCCTTCAACACCGATTTTCCCAAACCATCCTACACTCATACTGTTCTCATGTCACCAAGTTATCAGAATAGCTGGCCTAAAAAATTATGAATCATGAAAGGGTAGAAGCATAAGGGAAAATGTAATATTTTGAATCCAAAAACCCATTTGAGTTTTTAAGTTCAAAATACAGGCCTACCTCCTCCCCATCAGCCTGCCTGTCCATCTCCAAAAATAGACTTTTCCCAAATCATCCTACACTCATACTGTTTTCGTTTTGCCAAATTATCGAATTATCTGGCCAAAAAATTATGGATTATAAAAGGGTAGCGGCATAATGAAAATTACGTGTTTTGAACCCAAAATCCAACGAGGGTTTCCAGGTTCAAAATGAAGGCCACGCACTCCCCTTCAGTCTTCCTATCCATCTCCAAAAATAGCCGTTTCCCAAACCATCCTATACTCATACTTTTCTCGTGTAACCAAGTTATCGGACTACCTGGCCCAAAAATTGTGGATTATAAAATGGTAGCAGCATTTGGGAAAATTACACATTTTGAATCCAAAAACCCATTTGAGTTTATAAGTTCAAAATACTGGCCTATCTCCTCCCCTTCAGACTGCCTGTCCATCGCCAAAAATAACCTTTTCCCAAACCATCCTACACTCATACTGTTTTCGTGTCGCCAAGTTATCGGAATACCTGGCCAAAAAATTTTGGATTATAAAAGGGTAGCAGCATACGGGAAAATTACACATTTTGAACCCAAAAACCCATGAGGCTTTTATGGTTAAAAATGTAGGCCTCCTCCTCCCCTTCAGCCTTCCTATCCATCTCCAAAATTGGACTTTGTACCAATTTTACACGCCTTTGCTTTGAAAAAAGCAAACAGTACAGTTTCCATATGTTGCTATCCTTTCATCCATTCGTCCTTCTACACCGAATTTCCCAAACCATCCTACACTCATACTGTTCTCACGTCACCAAGGTATCGGAATACCTGGCCCAAAAATTATGGATTATAAAAGGAGGGACACAGTTGACACGACACCTGTTGAGCCGAGACAATGGGGGACATGTATCATTAGGTGTCTATTGTAGACACAGTTCTACCCTTGTGAATAATATCGCTTGAACAGAAATTACAGTAGGTTTTGAGAATCTCCCTCAGAATTTCTGGGTTTAAAAAATATGTAATTTTGCTGAACAATCTGACCCGTTACCTCTATATCAGTGTTTACCAACCAGAATGCCTCCAAGTGTTGCAAAACTTGGCATGCTGGGAGTTGAAGTTTTGCAAAAGCCGGAGGCACCTGGTAGCAGAAATTAGTGTGCAACATGGGTATGCAGCAGAGCTGAATGTGTGGTTATGTGTAAGCCTGACCACACACACTTAACTCTGCTACATACACCTGATCACACACTCAGCTCTGCTAAAAACACCTGATCACACACTCAGCTATGCTACATACACACACTCAGCTCTACTACATATACACACAATCACACATTTAACTCTACTACATACACACATGAACACACTCAGCTCTGCTACATACACACACTCACACACTCAGTTCTGCTACATACACACTCACACACTTAGCTCTGCTACATACACACACTTACACATTGAGCTCTGCTACATACACACACACACACTCACACACTCAACCCTGCTACATACACACACTTACACACTCAACTCTGCTACATACACACACTCACACACTCAACTCTGCTACACACACACCCTTACCTCTGCTACATACACACACTCACACACTCAACTCTGCTACATAAACACACTCAGCTCTGCTACATACAAACATTCACACCCTCAACTCTCCAACACACACAATCACACACTCAACTCTGCTACATACACACTCACACACTCAATTCTGCTCCATATACACACTCAGCTCTGCTACATACATACATTCACACACTCAGCTCTGCTACATATACACACACTCACACACTTAGCTCTGCTACATACACATAATCACATACTCATTACTGCTACATACACACACTCAACTCTGCTACATATACACACACTCAGCTCTGCTACTAACACACACTTACAAACTCAGTTCTGCTACATACACACTCAGCTCTGTACATACACACTCACGCACTCATCTCTGCTACACACACTTACACACTCAACTCTGCTACATACACACACACTCACACAATCAACTCTGCCACATACACACACTCAACTCTGTAACATACACACTCACACACTCAACTCTGTACATACACACACAAACACACTCAACTATGCTACATACACACACTCAACTCTGCTACATACACACATTCACACTCAACTCTGCTACATATACACACTCAGCTTTGCTACATACACACATTCACACACTCAACTCTGCTACATACACACATTCACACTCAACTCTGTAACATACACACTCACACACTCAACTCTGTACATACACCACACAAACACACTCAACTCTGCTACATGCACACACTCAACTCTGCTACATACACACATTCACACTCAACTCTGCTACATATACACACTCAGCTTTGCTACATACACACATTTACACACTCAATTCTGCTACATACACACATTTACACACTCAGCTCTGCTACATACACACACTTACACACTCAGCTCTGCTACATACACACTCACACACTCAGCTCTGTACATACACACTCACGCACTCAACTCTGCTACACACACTTACACACTCAACTCTGCTACATACACACACACACTCACACACTCAACTCTGCCACATACACACACACTCAACTCTGCTACATACACACTCACACACTCAACTCTGCACATACACACACAAACACACTCAACTCTGCTACATACACACACTCAACTCTGCTACATATACACACTTAGCTTTGCTACATACACACATTCACACACTCAACTCTCCTACATACACACATTCACACTCAACTCTGCTACATATACACACTCAGCTTTCCTACATACACACATTCTCACACTCAACTCTGCTACATACACACATTTACACACTCAGCTCTGCTACATACACACTCACACACTCAACTCTGCTACATATACACATTCAGCTCTGCTACATACACACATTCACACACTCAACTCTGCTACACACACTCACCTCTACTACATACACACTCACACATATACATAGACCCAATAGCCATATCTTCTTCTCCCTCCCTGCACATACAGTGGTATATTCTTAGCTGTGGTCACCATGGTTACACTACACAGGTTCAATCTCCTGCACTCATCAAGAGAGGCTGGGAGTTTGAATTTTACACTGCCTGTCTATCTCCAAAAATAGACTTTCCCCAAATCATCCTACACTCACACTGCTTTAGTGTCGCCAAGTTATCAGAATACCAGGCTAAAAAAAACTATGGATTATAAAAGGGTAGCAGCATATGGGAAAATTACAAATTTTGAACCCGAAAACCCATGAGGGTTTTTAGGTTCAAAATAAAGGCCTCCTCCTCCCCTTCAGCCTTCCTATCCATCTCCAAAATTGGTCTTTCTACCAAGTTTACACTCCTTTGCTTTGAAAAAAGCAAACAGTACAGTTTCCATATGTTGCCATCCTTTCATCCATTTGTACTTCTACATCGATTTTCGCAAACCATCCTGCACTCATACTGTTCTCATGTCACCAAGTTATCAGAATACCTGGCCCAAAAAATTATGGATCATGAAAGGGTAGCAGCATAAGGGAAAATTATATATTTTGAACCCAAAAACCCATTTGAATTTTTAAGTTCAAAATACAGGCCTACCTCCACCTCTTCAGCCTGCCTGTCCATTTCCAAAAATAGACTTTTCCCAAATCATCCTACACTCATACTGTTTTTGTGTCGCCAAGTTATCAGAATACCTGGCCCAAAAAATATTATGGATCATGAAAGGGTAGCAGCCTAAGGGAAAATTACATATTTTGAACCCAAAAACCCATTTGAGTTTTTAAGTTCAAAATACCGGCCTTCCTCCTCCTCTTCAGCCTGCCTGTCCATCTCCAAAAATAGACTTTTCCTAAATCATCCTACACTCATACTGTTTTCGTGTCGCCAAGTTATCGGAATACCGGGCCCAAAAATTATGGATTATAAAACGGTAGCAGCATACGGGAAAATTTCTAATTTTGAACCCAAAAACCCATGAGGGTTTTTAGGTTCAAAATGTAGGCCTCCTCCTCCCCTTTCAGCCTTCCTATCCATCTCCAAAATTGGCCTTTCTACCAATTTTACACTCGTTTGCTTTGAAA
This sequence comes from Hyla sarda, assembly GCF_029499605.1. Classification (NCBI taxonomy): domain Eukaryota; kingdom Metazoa; phylum Chordata; class Amphibia; order Anura; family Hylidae; genus Hyla; species Hyla sarda. The sequence goes on along the minus strand of NC_079199.1, from coordinate 86,283,063 downwards.
AAAGCAAACAGTAGTTTCCATATGTTGCCATCCTTTCATCCATTTGTCCTTCTACACCGATTTTCCCAAACCATCCTACACTCATACTGTTCTCATGTCACCAAGTTATCAGAATAGCTGGCCCAAAAAATTATGAATCATGAAAGGGTAGAAGCATAAGGGAAAATGTAATATTTTGAATCCAAAAACCCATTTGAGTTTTTAAGTTCAAAATACAGGCCTACCTCCTCCCCATCAGCCTGCCTGTCCATCTCCAAAAATAGACTTTTCCCAAATCATCCTACACTCATACTGTTTTCGTTTTGCCAAGTTATCGAATTATCTGGCCAAAAAATTATGGATTATAAAAGGGTAGCGGCATAATGAAAATTATGTGTTTTGAACCCAAAATCCAACTAGGGTTTCCAGGTTCAAAATGAAGGCCATCCACTCCCCTTCAGCCTTCCTATCCATCTCCAAAAATAGCCTTTTTCCAAACCATCCTGCACTCATACTTTTCTCGTGTAACCAAGTTATCGGACTACCTGGCCCAAAAATTGTGGATTATAAAATGGTAGCAGCATTTGGGAAAATTACACATTTTGAATCCAAAAGCCCATTTGAGTTTATAAGTTCAAAATACTGGCCTATCTCCTCCCCTTCAGACTGCCGGTCCATCTCCAAAAATAGCCTTTTCCCAAACCATCCTACACTCATACTGTTTTCGTGTCGCCAAGTTATCGGAATACCGGGCCCAAAAATTATGGATTATAAAACGGTAGCAGCATACGGGAAAATTTCTAATTTTGAACCCAAAAACCCATGAGGGTTTTTAGGTTCAAAATGTAGGCCTCCTCCTCCCCTTTCAGCCTTCCTATCCATCTCCAAAATTGGCCTTTCTACCAATTTTACACTCGTTTGCTTTGAAAAAAGCAAAAAGTAGTTTCCATATGTTGCCATCCTTTCATCCATTTGTCCTTCAACACCGATTTTCCCAAACCATCCTACACTCATACTGTTCTCATGTCACCAAGTTATCAGAATAGCTGGCCTAAAAAATTATGAATCATGAAAGGGTAGAAGCATAAGGGAAAATGTAATATTTTGAATCCAAAAACCCATTTGAGTTTTTAAGTTCAAAATACAGGCCTACCTCCTCCCCATCAGCCTGCCTGTCCATCTCCAAAAATAGACTTTTCCCAAATCATCCTACACTCATACTGTTTTCGTTTTGCCAAATTATCGAATTATCTGGCCAAAAAATTATGGATTATAAAAGGGTAGCGGCATAATGAAAATTACGTGTTTTGAACCCAAAATCCAACGAGGGTTTCCAGGTTCAAAATGAAGGCCACGCACTCCCCTTCAGCCTTCCTATCCATCTCCAAAAATAGCCTTTTCCCAAACCATCCTATACTCATTCTTTTCTCGTGTAACCAAGTTATCGGACTACCTGGCCCAAAAATTGTGGATTATAAAATGGTAGCAGCATTTGGGAAAATTACACATTTTGAATCCAAAAACCCATTTGAGTTTATAAGTTCAAAATACTGGCCTATCTCCTCCCCTTCAGACTGCCTGTCCATCGCCAAAAATAACCTTTTCCCAAACCATCCTACACTCATACTGTTTTCGTGTCGCCAAGTTATCGGAATACCTGGCCAAAAAATTTTGGATTATAAAAGGGTAGCAGCATACGGGAAAATTACACATTTTGAACCCAAAAACCCATGAGGCTTTTATGGTTAAAAATGTAGGCCTCCTCCTCCCCTTCAGCCTTCCTATCCATCTCCAAAATTGGACTTTGTACCAATTTTACACGCCTTTGCTTTGAAAAAAGCAAACGGTACAGTTTCCATATGTTGCTATCCTTTCATCCATTCGTCCTTCTACACCGAATTTCCCAAACCATCCTACACTCATACTGTTCTCACGTCACCAAGGTATCGGAATACCTGGCCCAAAAATTATGGATTATAAAAGGAGGGACACAGTTGACACGACACCTGTTGAGCCGAGACAATGGGGGACATGTATCATTAGGTGTCTATTGTAGACACAGTTCTACCCTTGTGGATAATATAGCTTGAACAGAAATTACAGTAGGTTTTGAGAATCTCCCTCAGAATTTCTGGGTTTAAAAAATATGTAATTTTGCTGAACAATCTGACCCGTTACCTCTATATCAGTGTTTACCAACCAGAATGCCTCCAAGTGTTGCAAAACTTGGCATGCTGGGAGTTAAAGTTTTGCAAAAGCCGGAGGCACCTGGTAGCAGAAATTAGTGTGCAACATGGGTATGCAGCAGAGCTGAATGTGTGGTTATGTGTAAGCCTGACCACACACACTTAACTCTGCTACATACACCTGATCACACACTCAGCTCTGCTAAAAACACCTGATCACACACTCAGCTATGCTACATACACACACTCAGCTCTACTACATATACACACAATCACACATTTAACTCTACTACATACACACATGAACACACTCAGCTCTGCTACATACACACACTCACACACTCAGTTCTGCTACATACACACTCACACACTTAGCTCTGCTACATACACACACTTACACATTGAGCTCTGCTACATACACACACACACACTCACACACTCAACCCTGCTACATACACACACTTACACACTCAACTCTGCTACATACACACACTCACACACTCAACTCTGCTACACACACACCCTTACCTCTGCTACATACACACACTCACACACTCAACTCTGCTACATAAACACACTCAGCTCTGCTACATACAAACATTCACACCCTCAACTCTCCAACACACACAATCACACACTCAACTCTGCTACATACACACTCACACACTCAATTCTGCTCCATATACACACTCAGCTCTGCTACATACATACATTCACACACTCAGCTCTGCTACATATACACACACTCACACACTTAGCTCTGCTACATACACATAATCACATACTCATTACTGCTACATACACACACTCAACTCTGCAACATATACACACACTCAGCTCTGCTACTAACACACACTTACAAACTCAGTTCTGCTACATACACACTCAGCTCTGTACATACACACTCACGCACTCATCTCTGCTACACACACTTACACACTCAACTCTGCTACATACACACACACTCACACAATCAACTCTGCCACATACACACACTCAACTCTGTAACATACACACTCACACACTCAACTCTGTACATACACACACAAACACACTCAACTATGCTACATACACACACTCAACTCTGCTACATACACACATTCACACTCAACTCTGCTACATATACACACTCAGCTTTGCTACATACACACATTCACACACTCAACTCTGCTACATACACACATTCACACTCAACTCTGTAACATACACACTCACACACTCAACTCTGTACATACACCACACAAACACACTCAACTCTGCTACATGCACACACTCAACTCTGCTACATACACACATTCACACTCAACTCTGCTACATATACACACTCAGCTTTGCTACATACACACATTTACACACTCAATTCTGCTACATACACACATTTACACACTCAGCTCTGCTACATACACACACTTACACACTCAGCTCTGCTACATACACACTCACACACTCAGCTCTGTACATACACACTCACGCACTCAACTCTGCTACACACACTTACACACTCAACTCTGCTACATACACACACACACTCACACACTCAACTCTGCCACATGCACACACACTCAACTCTGCTACATACACACTCACACACTCAACTCTGCACATACACACACAAACACACTCAACTCTGCTACATACACACACTCAACTCTGCTACATATACACACTTAGCTTTGCTACATACACACATTCACACACTCAACTCTCCTACATACACACATTCACACTCAACTCTGCTACATATACACACTCAGCTTTGCTACATACACACATTCTCACGCTCAACTCTGCTACATACACACATTTACACACTCAGCTCTGCTACATACACACTCACACACTCAACTCTGCTACATATACACATTCAGCTCTGCTACATACACACATTCACACACTCAACTCTGCTACACACACTCACCTCTACTACATACACACTCACACATATACATAGACCCAATAGCCATATCTTCTTCTCCCTCCCTGCACATACAGTGGTATATTCTTAGCTGTGGTCACCATGGTTACACTACACAGGTTCAATCTCCTGCACTCATCAAGAGAGGCTGGGAGTTTGAATTTTACACTGCCTGTCTATCTCCAAAAATAGACTTTCCCCAAATCATCCTACACTCACACTGCTTTAGTGTCGCCAAGTTATCAGAATACCAGGCTAAAAAAAACTATGGATTATAAAAGGGTAGCAGCATATGGGAAAATTACAAATTTTGAACCCGAAAACCCATGAGGGTTTTTAGGTTCAAAATAAAGGCCTCCTCCTCCCCTTCAGCCTTCCTATCCATCTCCAAAATTGGTCTTTCTACCAAGTTTACACTCCTTTGCTTTGAAAAAAGCAAACAGTACAGTTTCCATATGTTGCCATCCTTTCATCCATTTGTACTTCTACATCGATTTTCGCAAACCATCCTGCACTCATACTGTTCTCATGTCACCAAGTTATCAGAATACCTGGCCCAAAAAATTATGGATCATGAAAGGGTAGCAGCATAAGGGAAAATTATATATTTTGAACCCAAAAACCCATTTGAATTTTTAAGTTCAAAATACAGGCCTACCTCCACCTCTTCAGCCTGCCTGTCCATTTCCAAAAATAGACTTTTCCCAAATCATCCTACACTCATACTGTTTTTGTGTCGCCAAGTTATCAGAATACCTGGCCCAAAAAATATTATGGATCATGAAAGGGTAGCAGCCTAAGGGAAAATTACATATTTTGAACCCAAAAACCCATTTGAGTTTTTAAGTTCAAAATACAGGCCTTCCTCCTCCTCTTCAGCCTGCCTGTCCATCTCCAAAAATAGACTTTTCCTAAATCATCCTACACTCATACTGTTTTCGTGTCGCCAAGTTATCGGAATACCGGGCCCAAAAATTATGGATTATAAAACGGTAGCAGCATACGGGAAAATTTCTAATTTTGAACCCAAAAACCCATGAGGGTTTTTAGGTTCAAAATGTAGGCCTCCTCCTCCCCTTTCAGCCTTCCTATCCATCTCCAAAATTGGCCTTTCTACCAATTTTACACTCGTTTGCTTTGAAAAAAGCAAAAAGTAGTTTCCATATGTTGCCATCCTTTCATCCATTTGTCCTTCAACACCGATTTTCCCAAACCATCCTACACTCATACTGTTCTCATGTCACCAAGTTATCAGAATAGCTGGCCTAAAAAATTATGAATCATGAAAGGGTAGAAGCATAAGGGAAAATGTAATATTTTGAATCCAAAAACCCATTTGAGTTTTTAAGTTCAAAATACAGGCCTACCTCCTCCCCATCAGCCTGCCTGTCCATCTCCAAAAATAGACTTTTCCCAAATCATCCTACACTCATACTGTTTTCGTTTTGCCAAATTATCGAATTATCTGGCCAAAAAATTATGGATTATAAAAGGGTAGCGGCATAATGAAAATTACGTGTTTTGAACCCAAAATCCAACGAGGGTTTCCAGGTTCAAAATGAAGGCCACGCACTCCCCTTCAGTCTTCCTATCCATCTCCAAAAATAGCCGTTTCCCAAACCATCCTATACTCATACTTTTCTCGTGTAACCAAGTTATCGGACTACCTGGCCCAAAAATTGTGGATTATAAAATGGTAGCAGCATTTGGGAAAATTACACATTTTGAATCCAAAAACCCATTTGAGTTTATAAGTTAAAAATACTGGCCTATCTCCTCCCCTTCAGACTGCCTGTCCATCGCCAAAAATAACCTTTTCCCAAACCATCCTACACTCATACTGTTTTCGTGTCGCCAAGTTATCGGAATACCTGGCCAAAAAATTTTGGATTATAAAAGGGTAGCAGCATACGGGAAAATTACACATTTTGAACCCAAAAACCCATGAGGCTTTTATGGTTAAAAATGTAGGCCTCCTCCTCCCCTTCAGCCTTCCTATCCATCTCCAAAATTGGACTTTGTACCAATTTTACACGCCTTTGCTTTGAAAAAAGCAAACAGTACAGTTTCCATATGTTGCTATCCTTTCATCCATTCGTCCTTCTACACCGAATTTCCCAAACCATCCTACACTCATACTGTTCTCACGTCACCAAGGTATCGGAATACCTGGCCCAAAAATTATGGATTATAAAAGGAGGGACACAGTTGACACGACACCTGTTGAGCCGAGACAATGGGGGACATGTATCATTAGGTGTCTATTGTAGACACAGTTCTACCCTTGTGAATAATATCGCTTGAACAGAAATTACAGTAGGTTTTGAGAATCTCCCTCAGAATTTCTGGGTTTAAAAAATATGTAATTTTGCTGAACAATCTGACCCGTTACCTCTATATCAGTGTTTACCAACCAGAATGCCTCCAAGTGTTGCAAAACTTGGCATGCTGGGAGTTCAAGTTTTGCAAAAGCCGGAGGCACCTGGTAGCAGAAATTAGTTTGCAACATGGGTATGCAGCAGAGCTGAATGTGTGGTTATGTGTAAGCCTGACCACACACACTTAACTCTGCTACATACACCTGATCACACACTCAGCTCTGCTAAAAACACCTGATCACACACTCAGCTATGCTACATACACACACTCAGCTCTACTACATATACACACAATCACACATTCAACTCTGCTACATACACACATGAACACACTCAGCTCTGCTACATACACACACTCACACACTCAGTTCTGCTACATACACACTCACACACTTAGCTCTGCTACATACACACACTTACACATTGAGCTCTGCTACATACACACACACTCACACACTCAACCCTGCTACATACACACACTTACACACTCAACTCTGCTACATACACACACTCACATACTCAACTCTGCTACATACACACCCTTACCTCTGCTACATACACACACTCACACACTCAACTCTGCTACATAAACACACTCAGCTCTGCTACATACAAACATTCACACCCTCAACTCTCCAACACACACAATCACACACTCAACTCTGCTACATACACACTCACACACTCAATTCTGCTCCATATACACACTCAGCTCTGCTACATACATACATTCACACACTCAGCTCTGCTACATATACACACACTCACACACTTAGCTCTGCTACATACACATAATCACATACTCATTACTGCTACATACACACACTCAACTCTGCTACATATACACACACTCAGCTCTGCTACTAACACACACTTACAAACTCAGTTCTGCTACATACACACTCAGCTCTGTACATACACACTCACGCACTCATCTCTGCTACACACACTTACACACTCAACTCTGCTACATACACACACACTCACACAATCAACTCTGCCACATACACACACTCAACTCTGTAACATACACACTCACACACTCAACTCTGTACATACACACACAAACACACTCAACTATGCTACATACACACACTCAACTCTGCTACATACACACATTCACACTCAACTCTGCTACATATACACACTCAGCTTTGCTACATACACACATTCACACACTCAACTCTGCTACATACACACATTCACACTCAACTCTGTAACATACACACTCACACACTCAACTCTGTACATACACCACACAAACACACTCAACTCTGCTACATGCACACACTCAACTCTGCTACATACACACATTCACACTCAACTCTGCTACATATACACACTCAGCTTTGCTACATACACACATTTACACACTCAATTCTGCTACATACACACATTTACACACTCAGCTCTGCTACATACACACACTTACACACTCAGCTCTGCTACATACACACTCACACACTCAGCTCTGTACATACACACTCACGCACTCAACTCTGCTACACACACTTACACACTCAACTCTGCTACATACACACACACACTCACACACTCAACTCTGCCACATACACACACACTCAACTCTGCTACATACACACTCACACACTCAACTCTGCACATACACACACAAACACACTCAACTCTGCTACATACACACACTCAACTCTGCTACATATACACACTTAGCTTTGCTACATACACACATTCACACACTCAACTCTCCTACATACACACATTCACACTCAACTCTGCTACATATACACACTCAGCTTTGCTACATACACACATTCTCACACTCAACTCTGCTACATACACACATTTACACACTCAGCTCTGCTACATACACACTCACACACTCAACTCTGCTACATATACACATTCAGCTCTGCTACATACACACATTCACACACTCAACTCTGCTACACACACTCACCTCTACTACATACACACTCACACATATACATAGACCCAATAGCCATATCTTCTTCTCCCTCCCTGCACATACAGTGGTATATTCTTAGCTGTGGTCACCATGGTTACACTACACAGGTTCAATCTCCTGCACTCATCAAGAGAGGCTGGGAGTTTGAATTTTACACTGCCTGTCTATCTCCAAAAATAGACTTTCCCCAAATCATCCTACACTCACACTGCTTTAGTGTCGCCAAGTTATCAGAATACCAGGCTAAAAAAAACTATGGATTATAAAAGGGTAGCAGCATATGGGAAAATTACAAATTTTGAACCCGAAAACCCATGAGGGTTTTTAGGTTCAAAATAAAGGCCTCCTCCTCCCCTTCAGCCTTCCTATCCATCTCCAAAATTGGTCTTTCTACCAAGTTTACACTCCTTTGCTTTGAAAAAAGCAAACAGTACAGTTTCCATATGTTGCCATCCTTTCATCCATTTGTACTTCTACATCGATTTTCGCAAACCATCCTGCACTCATACTGTTCTCATGTCACCAAGTTATCAGAATACCTGGCCCAAAAAATTATGGATCATGAAAGGGTAGCAGCATAAGGGAAAATTATATATTTTGAACCCAAAAACCCATTTGAATTTTTAAGTTCAAAATACAGGCCTACCTCCACCTCTTCAGCCTGCCTGTCCATTTCCAAAAATAGACTTTTCCCAAATCATCCTACACTCATACTGTTTTTGTGTCGCCAAGTTATCAGAATACCTGGCCCAAAAAATATTATGGATCATGAAAGGGTAGCAGCCTAAGGGAAAATTACATATTTTGAACCCAAAAACCCATTTGAGTTTTTAAGTTCAAAATACAGGCCTTCCTCCTCCTCTTCAGCCTGCCTGTCCATCTCCAAAAATAGACTTTTCCTAAATCATCCTACACTCATACTGTTTTCGTGTCGCCAAGTTATCGGAATACCGGGCCCAAAAATTATGGATTATAAAACGGTAGCAGCATACGGGAAAATTTCTAATTTTGAACCCAAAAACCCATGAGGGTTTTTAGGTTCAAAATGTAGGCCTCCTCCTCCCCTTTCAGCCTTCCTATCCATCTCCAAAATTGGCCTTTCTACCAATTTTACACTCGTTTGCTTTGAAAAAAGCAAAAAGTAGTTTCCATATGTTGCCATCCTTTCATCCATTTGTCCTTCAACACCGATTTTCCCAAACCATCCTACACTCATACTGTTCTCATGTCACCAAGTTATCAGAATAGCTGGCCTAAAAAATTATGAATCATGAAAGGGTAGAAGCATAAGGGAAAATGTAATATTTTGAATCCAAAAACCCATTTGAGTTTTTAAGTTCAAAATACAGGCCTACCTCCTCCCCATCAGCCTGCCTGTCCATCTCCAAAAATAGACTTTTCCCAAATCATCCTACACTCATACTGTTTTCGTTTTGCCAAATTATCGAATTATCTGGCCAAAAAATTATGGATTATAAAAGGGTAGCGGCATAATGAAAATTACGTGTTTTGAACCCAAAATCCAACGAGGGTTTCCAGGTTCAAAATGAAGGCCACGCACTCCCCTTCAGTCTTCCTATCCATCTCCAAAAATAGCCGTTTCCCAAACCATCCTATACTCATACTTTTCTCGTGTAACCAAGTTATCGGACTACCTGGCCCAAAAATTGTGGATTATAAAATGGTAGCAGCATTTGGGAAAATTACACATTTTGAATCCAAAAACCCATTTGAGTTTATAAGTTAAAAATACTGGCCTATCTCCTCCCCTTCAGACTGCCTGTCCATCGCCAAAAATAACCTTTTCCCAAACCATCCTACACTCATACTGTTTTCGTGTCGCCAAGTTATCGGAATACCTGGCCAAAAAATTTTGGATTATAAAAGGGTAGCAGCATACGGGAAAATTACACATTTTGAACCCAAAAACCCATGAGGCTTTTATGGTTAAAAATGTAGGCCTCCTCCTCCCCTTCAGCCTTCCTATCCATCTCCAAAATTGGACTTTGTACCAATTTTACACGCCTTTGCTTTGAAAAAAGCAAACAGTACAGTTTCCATATGTTGCTATCCTTTCATCCATTCGTCCTTCTACACCGAATTTCCCAAACCATCCTACACTCATACTGTTCTCACGTCACCAAGGTATCGGAATACCTGGCCCAAAAATTATGGATTATAAAAGGAGGGACACAGTTGACACGACACCTGTTGAGCCGAGACAATGGGGGACATGTATCATTAGGTGTCTATTGTAGACACAGTTCTACCCTTGTGAATAATATCGCTTGAACAGAAATTACAGTAGGTTTTGAGAATCTCCCTCAGAATTTCTGGGTTTAAAAAATATGTAATTTTGCTGAACAATCTGACCCGTTACCTCTATATCAGTGTTTACCAACCAGAATGCCTCCAAGTGTTGCAAAACTTGGCATGCTGGGAGTTCAAGTTTTGCAAAAGCCGGAGGCACCTGGTAGCAGAAATTAGTTTGCAACATGGGTATGCAGCAGAGCTGAATGTGTGGTTATGTGTAAGCCTGACCACACACACTTAACTCTGCTACATACACCTGATCACACACTCAGCTCTGCTAAAAACACCTGATCACACACTCAGCTATGCTACATACACACACTCAGCTCTACTACATATACACACAATCACACATTCAACTCTGCTACATACACACATGAACACACTCAGCTCTGCTACATACACACACTCACACACTCAGTTCTGCTACATACACACTCACACACTTAGCTCTGCTACATACACACACTTACACATTGAGCTCTGCTACATACACACACACTCACACACTCAACCCTGCTACATACACACACTTACACACTCAACTCTGCTACATACACACACTCACATACTCAACTCTGCTACATACACACCCTTACCTCTGCTACATACACACACTCACACACTCAACTCTGCTACATAAACACACTCAGCTCTGCTACATACAAACATTCACACCCTCAACTCTCCAACACACACAATCACACACTCAACTCTGCTACATACACACTCACACACTCAATTCTGCTCCATATACACACTCAGCTCTGCTACATACATACATTCACACACTCAGCTCTGCTACATATACACACACTCACACACTTAGCTCTGCTACATACACATAATCACATACTCATTACTGCTACATACACACACTCAACTCTGCTACATATACACACACTCAGCTCTGCTACTAACACACACTTACAAACTCAGTTCTGCTACATACACACTCAGCTCTGTACATACACACTCACGCACTCATCTCTGCTACACACACTTACACACTCAACTCTGCTACATACACACACACTCACACAATCAACTCTGCCACATACACACACTCAACTCTGTAACATACACACTCACACACTCAACTCTGTACATACACACACAAACACACTCAACTATGCTACATACACACACTCAACTCTGCTACATACACACATTCACACTCAACTCTGCTACATATACACACTCAGCTTTGCTACATACACACATTCACACACTCAACTCTGCTACATACACACATTCACACTCAACTCTGTAACATACACACTCACACACTCAACTCTGTACATACACCACACAAACACACTCAACTCTGCTACATGCACACACTCAACTCTGCTACATACACACATTCACACTCAACTCTGCTACATATACACACTCAGCTTTGCTACATACACACATTTACACACTCAATTCTGCTACATACACACATTTACACACTCAGCTCTGCTACATACACACACTTACACACTCAGCTCTGCTACATACACACTCACACACTCAGCTCTGTACATACACACTCACGCACTCAACTCTGCTACACACACTTACACACTCAACTCTGCTACATACACACACACACTCACACACTCAACTCTGCCACATACACACACACTCAACTCTGCTACATACACACTCACACACTCAACTCTGCACATACACACACAAACACACTCAACTCTGCTACATACACACACTCAACTCTGCTACATATACACACTTAGCTTTGCTACATACACACATTCACACACTCAACTCTCCTACATACACACATTCACACTCAACTCTGCTACATATACACACTCAGCTTTGCTACATACACACATTCTCACACTCAACTCTGCTACATACACACATTTACACACTCAGCTCTGCTACATACACACTCACACACTCAACTCTGCTACATATACACATTCAGCTCTGCTACATACACACATTCACACACTCAACTCTGCTACACACACTCACCTCTACTACATACACACTCACACATATACATAGACCCAATAGCCATATCTTCTTCTCCCTCCCTGCACATACAGTGGTATATTCTTAGCTGTGGTCACCATGGTTACACTACACAGGTTCAATCTCCTGCACTCATCAAGAGAGGCTGGGAGTTTGAATTTTACACTGCCTGTCTATCTCCAAAAATAGACTTTCCCCAAATCATCCTACACTCACACTGCTTTAGTGTCGCCAAGTTATCAGAATACCAGGCTAAAAAAAACTATGGATTATAAAAGGGTAGCAGCATATGGGAAAATTACAAATTTTGAACCCGAAAACCCATGAGGGTTTTTAGGTTCAAAATAAAGGCCTCCTCCTCCCCTTCAGCCTTCCTATCCATCTCCAAAATTGGTCTTTCTACCAAGTTTACACTCCTTTGCTTTGAAAAAAGCAAACAGTACAGTTTCCATATGTTGCCATCCTTTCATCCATTTGTACTTCTACATCGATTTTCGCAAACCATCCTGCACTCATACTGTTCTCATGTCACCAAGTTATCAGAATACCTGGCCCAAAAAATTATGGATCATGAAAGGGTAGCAGCATAAGGGAAAATTATATATTTTGAACCCAAAAACCCATTTGAATTTTTAAGTTCAAAATACAGGCCTACCTCCACCTCTTCAGCCTGCCTGTCCATTTCCAAAAATAGACTTTTCCCAAATCATCCTACACTCATACTGTTTTTGTGTCGCCAAGTTATCAGAATACCTGGCCCAAAAAATATTATGGATCATGAAAGGGTAGCAGCCTAAGGGAAAATTACATATTTTGAACCCAAAAACCCATTTGAGTTTTTAAGTTCAAAATACAGGCCTTCCTCCTCCTCTTCAGCCTGCCTGTCCATCTCCAAAAATAGACTTTTCCTAAATCATCCTACACTCATACTGTTTTCGTGTCGCCAAGTTATCGGAATACCGGGCCCAAAAATTATGGATTATAAAACGGTAGCAGCATACGGGAAAATTTCTAATTTTGAACCCAAAAACCCATGAGGGTTTTTAGGTTCAAAATGTAGGCCTCCTCCTCCCCTTTCAGCCTTCCTATCCATCTCCAAAATTGGCCTTTCTACCAATTTTACACTCGTTTGCTTTGAAAAAAGCAAACAGTAGTTTCCATATGTTGCCATCCTTTCATCCATTTGTCCTTCTACACCGATTTTCCCAAACCATCCTACACTCATACTGTTCTCATGTCACCAAGTTATCAGAATAGCTGGCCCAAAAAATTATGAATCATGAAAGGGTAGAAGCATAAGGGAAAATGTAATATTTTGAATCCAAAAACCCATTTGAGTTTTTAAGTTCAAAATACAGGCCTACCTCCTCCCCATCAGCCTGCCTGTCCATCTCCAAAAATAGACTTTTCCCAAATCATCCTACACTCATACTGTTTTCGTTTTGCCAAGTTATCGAATTATCTGGCCAAAAAATTATGGATTATAAAAGGGTAGCGGCATAATGAAAATTATGTGTTTTGAACCCAAAATCCAACTAGGGTTTCCAGGTTCAAAATGAAGGCCATCCACTCCCCTTCAGCCTTCCTATCCATCTCCAAAAATAGCCTTTTTCCAAACCATCCTGCACTCATACTTTTCTCGTGTAACCAAGTTATCGGACTACCTGGCCCAAAAATTGTGGATTATAAAATGGTAGCAGCATTTGGGAAAATTACACATTTTGAATCCAAAAACCCATTTGAGTTTATAAGTTAAAAATACTGGCCTATCTCCTCCCCTTCAGACTGCCTGTCCATCGCCAAAAATAACCTTTTCCCAAACCATCCTACACTCATACTGTTTTCGTGTCGCCAAGTTATCGGAATACCTGGCCAAAAAATTTTGGATTATAAAAGGGTAGCAGCATACGGGAAAATTACACATTTTGAACCCAAAAACCCATGAGGCTTTTATGGTTAAAAATGTAGGCCTCCTCCTCCCCTTCAGCCTTCCTATCCATCTCCAAAATTGGACTTTGTACCAATTTTACACGCCTTTGCTTTGAAAAAAGCAAACGGTACAGTTTCCATATGTTGCTATCCTTTCATCCATTCGTCCTTCTACACCGAATTTCCCAAACCATCCTACACTCATACTGTTCTCACGTCACCAAGGTATCGGAATACCTGGCCCAAAAATTATGGATTATAAAAGGAGGGACACAGTTGACACGACACCTGTTGAGCCGAGACAATGGGGGACATGTATCATTAGGTGTCTATTGTAGACACAGTTCTACCCTTGTGAATAATATAGCTTGAACAGAAATTACAGTAGGTTTTGAGAATCTCCCTCAGAATTTCTGGGTTTAAAAAATATGTAATTTTGCTGAACAATCTGACCCGTTACCTCTATATCAGTGTTTACCAACCAGAATGCCTCCAAGTGTTGCAAAACTTGGCATGCTGGGAGTTGAAGTTTTGCAAAAGCCGGAGGCACCTGGTAGCAGAAATTAGTGTGCAACATGGGTATGCAGCAGAGCTGAATGTGTGGTTATGTGTAAGCCTTACCACACACACTTAACTCTGCTACATACACCTGATCACACACTCAGCTCTGCTAAAAACACCTGATCACACACTCAGCTATGCTACATACACACACTCAGCTCTACTACATATACACACAATCACACATTCAACTCTGCTACATACACACATGAACACACTCAGCTCTGCTACATACACACACTCACACACTCAGTTCTGCTACATACACACTCACACACTTAGCTCTGCTACATACACACACTTACACATTGAGCTCTGCTACATACACACAAACACACTCACACACTCAACCCTGCTACATACACACACTTACACACTCAACTCTGCTACATACACACACTCACACACTCAACTCTGCTACACACACACCCTTACCTCTGCTACATACACACACTCACACACTCAACTCTGCTACATAAACACACTCAGCTCTGCTACATACAAACATTCACACCCTCAACTCTCCAACACACACAATCACACACTCAACTCTGCTACATACACACTCACACACTCAATTCTGCTCCATATACACACTCAGCTCTGCTACATACATACATTCACACACTCAGCTCTGCTACATATACACACACTCACACACTTAGCTCTGCTACATACACATAATCACATACTCATTACTGCTACATACACACACTCAACTCTGCTACATATACACACACTCAGCTCTGCTACTAACACACACTTACAAACTCAGTTCTGCTACATACACACTCAGCTCTGTACATACACACTCACGCACTCATCTCTGCTACACACACTTACACACTCAACTCTGCTACATACACACACACTCACACAATCAACTCTGCCACATACACACACTCAACTCTGTAACATACACACTCACACACTCAACTCTGTACATACACACACAAACACACTCAACTATGCTACATACACACACTCAACTCTGCTACATACACACATTCACACTCAACTCTGCTACATATACACACTCAGCTTTGCTACATACACACATTCACACACTCAACTCTGCTACATACACACATTCATACTCAACTCTGTAACATACACACTCACACACTCAACTCTGTACATACACCACACAAACACACTCAACTCTGCTACATGCACACACTCAACTCTGCTACATACACACATTCACACTCAACTCTGCTACATATACACACTCAGCTTTGCTACATACACACATTTACACACTCAATTCTGCTACATACACACATTTACACACTCAGCTCTGCTACATACACACACTTACACACTCAGCTCTGCTACATACACACTCACACACTCAGCTCTGTACATACACACTCACGCACTCAACTCTGCTACACACACTTACACACTCAACTCTGCTACATACACACACACACTCACACACTCAACTCTGCCACATACACACACACTCAACTCTGCTACATACACACTCACACACTCAACTCTGCACATACACACACAAACACACTCAACTCTGCTACATACACACACTCAACTCTGCTACATATACACACTTAGCTTTGCTACATACACACATTCACACACTCAACTCTCCTACATACACACATTCACACTCAACTCTGCTACATATACACACTCAGCTTTGCTACATACACACATTCTCACACTCAACTCTGCTACATACACACATTTACACACTCAGCTCTGCTACATACACACTCACACACTCAACTCTGCTACATATACACATTCAGCTCTGCTACATACACACATTCACACACTCAACTCTGCTACACACACTCACCTCTACTACATACACACTCACACATATACATAGACCCAATAGCCATATCTTCTTCTCCCTCCCTGCACATACAGTGGTATATTCTTAGCTGTGGTCACCATGGTTACACTACACAGGTTCAATCTCCTGCACTCATCAAGAGAGGCTGGGAGTTTGAATTTTACACTGCCTGTCTATCTCCAAAAATAGACTTTCCCCAAATCATCCTACACTCACATTGCTTTAGTGTCGCCAAGTTATCAGAATACCAGGCTAAAAAAAACTATGGATTATAAAAGGGTAGCAGCATATGGGAAAATTACAAATTTTGAACCCGAAAACCCATGAGGGTTTTTAGGTTCAAAATAAAGGCCTCCTCCTCCCCTTCAGCCTTCCTATCCATCTCCAAAATTGGTCTTTCTACCAAGTTTACACTCCTTTGCTTTGAAAAAAGCAAACAGTACAGTTTCCATATGTTGCCATCCTTTCATCCATTTGTACTTCTACATCGATTTTCGCAAACCATCCTGCACTCATACTGTTCTCATGTCACCAAGTTATCAGAATACCTGGCCCAAAAAATTATGGATCATGAAAGGGTAGCAGCATAAGGGAAAATTATATATTTTGAACCCAAAAACCCATTTGAATTTTTAAGTTCAAAATACAGGCCTACCTCCACCTCTTCAGCCTGCCTGTCCATTTCCAAAAATAGACTTTTCCCAAATCATCCTACACTCATACTGTTTTTGTGTCGCCAAGTTATCAGAATACCTGGCCCAAAAAATATTATGGATCATGAAAGGGTAGCAGCCTAAGGGAAAATTACATATTTTGAACCCAAAAACCCATTTGAGTTTTTAAGTTCAAAATACAGGCCTTCCTCCTCCTCTTCAGCCTGCCTGTCCATCTCCAAAAATAGACTTTTCCCAAATCATCCTACACTCATACTGTTTTCGTGTCGCCAAGTTATCGGAATACCGGGCCCAAAAATTATGGATTATAAAATGGTAGCAGCATACGGGAAAATTTCTAATTTTGAACCCAAAAACCCATGAGGGTTTTTAGGTTCAAAATGTAGGCCTCCTCCTCCCCTTTCAGCCTTCCTATCCATCTCCAAAATTGGCCTTTCTACCAATTTTACACTCGTTTGCTTTGAAAAAAGCAAACAGTAGTTTCCATATGTTGCCATCCTTTCATCCATTTGTCCTTCTACACCGATTTTCCCAAACCATCCTACACTCATACTGTTCTCATGTCACCAAGTTATCAGAATAGCTGGCCCAAAAAATTATGAATCATGAAAGGGTAGAAGCATAAGGGAAAATGTAATATTTTGAATCCAAAAACCCATTTGAGTTTTTAAGTTCAAAATACAGGCCTACCTCCTCCCCATCAGCCTGCCTGTCCATCTCCAAAAATAGACTTTTCCCAAATCATCCTACACTCATACTGTTTTCGTTTTGCCAAGTTATCGAATTATCTGGCCAAAAAATTATGGATTATAAAAGGGTAGCGGCATAATGAAAATTATGTGTTTTGAACCCAAAATCCAACTAGGGTTTCCAGGTTCAAAATGAAGGCCATCCACTCCCCTTCAGCCTTCCTATCCATCTCCAAAAATAGCCTTTTTCCAAACCATCCTGCACTCATACTTTTCTCGTGTAACCAAGTTATCGGACTACCTGGCCCAAAAATTGTGGATTATAAAATGGTAGCAGCATTTGGGAAAATTACACATTTTGAATCCAAAAGCCCATTTGAGTTTATAAGTTCAAAATACCGGCCTATCTCCTCCCCTTCAGACTGCCGGTCCATCTCCAAAAATAGCCTTTTCCCAAATCATCCTACACTTATACTGTTTTCGTGTCGCCAAGTTATCGGAATACCGGGCCCAAAAATTATGGATTATAAAACGGTAGCAGCATACGGGAAAATTTCTAATTTTGAACCCAAAAACCCATGAGGGTTTTTAGGTTCAAAATGTAGGCCTCCTCCTCCCCTTTCAGCCTTCCTATCCATCTCCAAAATTGGCCTTTCTACCAATTTTACACTCGTTTGCTTTGAAAAAAGCAAAAAGTAGTTTCCATATGTTGCCATCCTTTCATCCATTTGTCCTTCAACACCGATTTTCCCAAACCATCCTACACTCATACTGTTCTCATGTCACCAAGTTATCAGAATAGCTGGCCTAAAAAATTATGAATCATGAAAGGGTAGAAGCATAAGGGAAAATGTAATATTTTGAATCCAAAAACCCATTTGAGTTTTTAAGTTCAAAATACAGGCCTACCTCCTCCCCATCAGCCTGCCTGTCCATCTCCAAAAATAGACTTTTCCCAAATCATCCTACACTCATACTGTTTTCGTTTTGCCAAATTATCGAATTATCTGGCCAAAAAATTATGGATTATAAAAGGGTAGCGGCATAATGAAAATTACGTGTTTTGAACCCAAAATCCAACGAGGGTTTCCAGGTTCAAAATGAAGGCCACGCACTCCCCTTCAGCCTTCCTATCCATCTCCAAAAATAGCCTTTTCCCAAACCATC
This sequence comes from Hyla sarda, assembly GCF_029499605.1. NCBI lineage: Eukaryota > Metazoa > Chordata > Amphibia > Anura > Hylidae > Hyla > Hyla sarda. The sequence continues at coordinate 86,263,513 of NC_079199.1, read as the reverse complement.
CTATACTCATACTTTTCTCGTGTAACCAAGTTATCGGACTACCTGGCCCAAAAATTGTGGATTATAAAATGGTAGCAGCATTTGGGAAAATTACACATTTTGAATCCAAAAACCCATTTGAGTTTATAAGTTCAAAATACTGGCCTATCTCCTCCCCTTCAGACTGCCTGTCCATCGCCAAAAATAACCTTTTCCCAAACCATCCTACACTCATACTGTTTTCGTGTCGCCAAGTTATCGGAATACCTGGCCAAAAATTTTTGGATTATAAAAGGGTAGCAGCATACGGGAAAATTACACATTTTGAACCCAAAAACCCATGAGGCTTTTATGGTTAAAAATGTAGGCCTCCTCCTCCCCTTCAGCCTTCCTATCCATCTCCAAAATTGGACTTTGTACCAATTTTACACGCCTTTGCTTTGAAAAAAGCAAACGGTACAGTTTCCATATGTTGCTATCCTTTCATCCATTCGTCCTTCTACACCGAATTTCCCAAACCATCCTACACTCATACTGTTCTCACGTCACCAAGGTATCGGAATACCTGGCCCAAAAATTATGGATTATAAAAGGAGGGACACAGTTGACACGACACCTGTTGAGCCGAGACAATGGGGGACATGTATCATTAGGTGTCTATTGTAGACACAGTTCTACCCTTGTGGATAATATAGCTTGAACAGAAATTACAGTAGGTTTTGAGAATCTCCCTCAGAATTTCTGGGTTTAAAAAATATGTAATTTTGCTGAACAATCTGACCCGTTACCTCTATATCAGTGTTTACCAACCAGAATGCCTCCAAGTGTTGCAAAACTTGGCATGCTGGGAGTTGAAGTTTTGCAAAAGCCGGAGGCACCTGGTAGCAGAAATTAGTGTGCAACATGGGTATGCAGCAGAGCTGAATGTGTGGTTATGTGTAAGCCTGACCACACACACTTAACTCTGCTACATACACCTGATCACACACTCAGCTCTGCTAAAAACACCTGATCACACACTCAGCTATGCTACATACACACACTCAGCTCTACTACATATACACACAATCACACATTTAACTCTGCTACATACACACATGAACACACTCAGCTCTGCTACATACACACACTCACACACTCATTTCTGCTACATACACACTCACACACTTAGCTCTGCTACATACACACACTTACACATTGAGCTCTGCTACATACACACACACACACTCACACACTCAACCCTGCTACATACACACACTTACACACTCAACTCTGCTACATACACACACTCACACACTCAACTCTGCTACACACACACCCTTACCTCTGCTACATACACACACTCACACACTCAACTCTGCTACATAAACACACTCAGCTCTGCTACATACAAACATTCACACCCTCAACTCTCCAACACACACAATCACACACTCAACTCTGCTACATACACACTCACACACTCAATTCTGCTCCATATACACACTCAGCTCTGCTACATACATACATTCACACACTCAGCTCTGCTACATATACACACACTCACACACTTAGCTCTGCTACATACACATAATCACATACTCATTACTGCTACATACACACACTCAACTCTGCTACATATACACACACTCAGCTCTGCTACTAACACACACTTACAAACTCAGTTCTGCTACATACACACTCAGCTCTGTACATACACACTCACGCACTCATCTCTGCTACACACACTTACACACTCAACTCTGCTACATACACACACACTCACACAATCAACTCTGCCACATACACACACTCAACTCTGTAACATACACACTCACACACTCAACTCTGTACATACACACACAAACACACTCAACTATGCTACATACACACACTCAACTCTGCTACATACACACATTCACACTCAACTCTGCTACATATACACACTCAGCTTTGCTACATACACACATTCACACACTCAACTCTGCTACATACACACATTCACACTCAACTCTGTAACATACACACTCACACACTCAACTCTGTACATACACCACACAAACACACTCAACTCTGCTACATGCACACACTCAACTCTGCTACATACACACATTCACACTCAACTCTGCTACATATACACACTCAGCTTTGCTACATACACACATTTACACACTCAATTCTGCTACATACACACATTTACACACTCAGCTCTGCTACATACACACACTTACACACTCAGCTCTGCTACAGACACACTCACACACTCAGCTCTTTACATACACACTCACGCACTCAACTCTGCTACACACACTTACACACTCAACTCTGCTACATACACACACACACTCACACACTCAACTCTGCCACATACACACACACTCAACTCTGCTACATACACACTCACACACTCAACTCTGCACATACACACACAAACACACTCAACTCTGCTACATACACACACTCAACTCTGCTACATATACACACTTAGCTTTGCTACATACACACATTCACACACTCAACTCTCCTACATACACACATTCACACTCAACTCTGCTACATATACACACTCAGCTTTGCTACATACACACATTCTCACACTCAACTCTGCTACATACACACATTTACACACTCAGCTCTGCTACATACACACTCACACACTCAACTCTGCTACATATACACATTCAGCTCTGCTACATACACACATTCACACACTCAACTCTGCTACACACACTCACCTCTACTACATACACACTCACACATATACATAGACCCAATAGCCATATCTTCTTCTCCCTCCCTGCACATACAGTGGTATATTCTTAGCTGTGGTCACCATGGTTACACTACACAGGTTCAATCTCCTGCACTCATCAAGAGAGGCTGGGAGTTTGAATTTTACACTGCCTGTCTATCTCCAAAAATAGACTTTCCCCAAATCATCCTACACTCACACTGCTTTAGTGTCGCCAAGTTATCAGAATACCAGGCTAAAAAAAACTATGGATTATAAAAGGGTAGCAGCATATGGGAAAATTACAAATTTTGAACCCGAAAACCCATGAGGGTTTTTAGGTTCAAAATAAAGGCCTCCTCCTCCCCTTCAGCCTTCCTATCCATCTCCAAAATTGGTCTTTCTACCAAGTTTGCACTCCTTTGCTTTGAAAAAAGCAAACAGTACAGTTTCCATATGTTGCCATCCTTTCATCCATTTGTACTTCTACATCGATTTTCGCAAACCATCCTGCACTCATACTGTTCTCATGTCACCAAGTTATCAGAATACCTGGCCCAAAAAATTATGGATCATGAAAGGGTAGCAGCATAAGGGAAAATTATATATTTTGAACCCAAAAACCCATTTGAATTTTTAAGTTCAAAATACAGGCCTACCTCCACCTCTTCAGCCTGCCTGTCCATTTCCAAAAATAGACTTTTCCCAAATCATCCTACACTCATACTGTTTTTGTGTCGCCAAGTTATCAGAATACCTGGCCCAAAAAATATTATGGATCATGAAAGGGTAGCAGCCTAAGGGAAAATTACATATTTTGAACCCAAAAACCCATTTGAGTTTTTAAGTTCAAAATACAGGCCTTCCTCCTCCTCTTCAGCCTGCCTGTCCATCTCCAAAAATAGACTTTTCCTAAATCATCCTACACTCATACTGTTTTCGTGTCGCCAAGTTATCGGAATACCGGGCCCAAAAATTATGGATTATAAAACGGTAGCAGCATACGGGAAAATTTCTAATTTTGAACCCAAAAACCCATGAGGGTTTTTAGGTTCAAAATGTAGGCCTCCTCCTCCCCTTTCAGCCTTCCTATCCATCTCCAAAATTGGCCTTTCTACCAATTTTACACTCGTTTGCTTTGAAAAAAGCAAACAGTAGTTTCCATATGTTGCCATCCTTTCATCCATTTTCCCAAACCATCCTACACTCATACTGTTCTCATGTCACCAAGTTATCAGAATAGCTGGCCCAAAAAATTATGAATCATGAAAGGGTAGAAGCATAAGGGAAAATGTAATATTTTGAATCCAAAAACCCATTTGAGTTTTTAAGTTCAAAATACAGGCCTACCTCCTCCCCATCAGCCTGCCTGTCCATCTCCAAAAATAGACTTTTCCCAAATCATCCTACACTCATACTGTTTTCGTTTTGCCAAATTATCGAATTATCTGGCCAAAAAATTATGGATTATAAAAGGGTAGCGGCATAATGAAAATTACGTGTTTTGAACCCAAAATCCAACGAGGGTTTCCAGGTTCAAAATGAAGGCCACGCACTCCCCTTCAGCCTTCCTATCCATCTCCAAAAATAGCCTTTTCCCAAACCATCCTATACTCATACTTTTCTCGTGTAACCAAGTTATCGGACTACCTGGCCCAAAAATTGTGGATTATAAAATGGTAGCAGCATTTGGGAAAATTACACATTTTGAATCCAAAAACCCATTTGAGTTTATAAGTTCAAAATACTGGCCTATCTCCTCCCCTTCAGACTGCCTGTCCATCGCCAAAAATAACCTTTTCCCAAACCATCCTACACTCATACTGTTTTCGGTGTCGCCAAGTTATCGGAATACCTGGCCAAAAAATTTTGGATTATAAAAGGGTAGCAGCATACGGGAAAATTACACATTTTGAACCCAAAAACCCATGAGGCTTTTATGGTTAAAAATGTAGGCCTCCTCCTCCCCTTCAGCCTTCCTATCCATCTCCAAAATTGGACTTTGTACCAATTTTACACGCCTTTGCTTTGAAAAAAGCAAACGGTACAGTTTCCATATGTTGCTATCCTTTCATCCATTCGTCCTTCTACACCGAATTTCCCAAACCATCCTACACTCATACTGTTCTCACGTCACCAAGGTATCGGAATACCTGGCCCAAAAATTATGGATTATAAAAGGAGGGACACAGTTGACACGACACCTGTTGAGCCGAGACAATGGGGGACATGTATCATTAGGTGTCTATTGTAGACACAGTTCTACCCTTGTGGATAATATAGCTTGAACAGAAATTACAGTAGGTTTTGAGAATCTCCCTCAGAATTTCTGGGTTTAAAAAATATGTAATTTTGCTGAACAATCTGACCCGTTACCTCTATATCAGTGTTTACCAACCAGAATGCCTCCAAGTGTTGCAAAACTTGGCATGCTGGGAGTTGAAGTTTTGCAAAAGCCGGAGGCACCTGGTAGCAGAAATTAGTGTGCAACATGGGTATGCAGCAGAGCTGAATGTGTGGTTATGTGTAAGCCTGACCACACACACTTAACTCTGCTACATACACCTGATCACACACTCAGCTCTGCTAAAAACACCTGATCACACACTCAGCTATGCTACATACACACACTCAGCTCTACTACATATACACACAATCACACATTTAACTCTACTACATACACACATGAACACACTCAGCTCTGCTACATACACACACTCACACACTCAGTTCTGCTACATACACACTCACACACTTAGCTCTGCTACATACACACACTTACACATTGAGCTCTGCTACATACACACACACACACTCACACACTCAACCCTGCTACATACACACACTTACACACTCAACTCTGCTACATACACACACTCACACACTCAACTCTGCTACACACACACCCTTACCTCTGCTACATACACACACTCACACACTCAACTCTGCTACATAAACACACTCAGCTCTGCTACATACAAACATTCACACCCTCAACTCTCCAACACACACAATCACACACTCAACTCTGCTACATACACACTCACACACTCAATTCTGCTCCATATACACACTCAGCTCTGCTACATACATACATTCACACACTCAGCTCTGCTACATATACACACACTCACACACTTAGCTCTGCTACATACACATAATCACATACTCATTACTGCTACATACACACACTCAACTCTGCTACATATACACACACTCAGCTCTGCTACTAACACACACTTACAAACTCAGTTCTGCTACATACACACTCAGCTCTGTACATACACACTCACGCACTCATCTCTGCTACACACACTTACACACTCAACTCTGCTACATACACACACACTCACACAATCAACTCTGCCACATACACACACTCAACTCTGTAACATACACACTCACACACTCAACTCTGTACATACACACACAAACACACTCAACTATGCTACATACACACACTCAACTCTGCTACATACACACATTCACACTCAACTCTGCTACATATACACACTCAGCTTTGCTACATACACACATTCACACACTCAACTCTGCTACATACACACATTCACACTCAACTCTGTAACATACACACTCACACACTCAACTCTGTACATACACCACACAAACACACTCAACTCTGCTACATGCACACACTCAACTCTGCTACATACACACATTCACACTCAACTCTGCTACATATACACACTCAGCTTTGCTACATACACACATTTACACACTCAATTCTGCTACATACACACATTTACACACTCAGCTCTGCTACATACACACACTTACACACTCAGCTCTGCTACATACACACTCACACACTCAGCTCTGTACATACACACTCACGCACTCAACTCTGCTACACACACTTACACACTCAACTCTGCTACATACACACACACACTCACACACTCAACTCTGCCACATACACACACACTCAACTCTGCTACATACACACTCACACACTCAACTCTGCACATACACACACAAACACACTCAACTCTGCTACATACACACACTCAACTCTGCTACATATACACACTTAGCTTTGCTACATACACACATTCACACACTCAACTCTCCTACATACACACATTCACACTCAACTCTGCTACATATACACACTCAGCTTTGCTACATACACACATTCTCACACTCAACTCTGCTACATACACACATTTACACACTCAGCTCTGCTACATACACACTCACACACTCAACTCTGCTACATATACACATTCAGCTCTGCTACATACACACATTCACACACTCAACTCTGCTACACACACTCACCTCTACTACATACACACTCACACATATACATAGACCCAATAGCCATATCTTCTTCTCCCTCCCTGCACATACAGTGGTATATTCTTAGCTGTGGTCACCATGGTTACACTACACAGGTTCAATCTCCTGCACTCATCAAGAGAGGCTGGGAGTTTGAATTTTACACTGCCTGTCTATCTCCAAAAATAGACTTTCCCCAAATCATCCTACACTCACACTGCTTTAGTGTCGCCAAGTTATCAGAATACCAGGCTAAAAAAAACTATGGATTATAAAAGGGTAGCAGCATATGGGAAAATTACAAATTTTGAACCCGAAAACCCATGAGGGTTTTTAGGTTCAAAATAAAGGCCTCCTCCTCCCCTTCAGCCTTCCTATCCATCTCCAAAATTGGTCTTTCTACCAAGTTTACACTCCTTTGCTTTGAAAAAAGCAAACAGTACAGTTTCCATATGTTGCCATCCTTTCATCCATTTGTACTTCTACATCGATTTTCGCAAACCATCCTGCACTCATACTGTTCTCATGTCACCAAGTTATCAGAATACCTGGCCCAAAAAATTATGGATCATGAAAGGGTAGCAGCATAAGGGAAAATTATATATTTTGAACCCAAAAACCCATTTGAATTTTTAAGTTCAAAATACAGGCCTACCTCCACCTCTTCAGCCTGCCTGTCCATTTCCAAAAATAGACTTTTCCCAAATCATCCTACACTCATACTGTTTTTGTGTCGCCAAGTTATCAGAATACCTGGCCCAAAAAATATTATGGATCATGAAAGGGTAGCAGCCTAAGGGAAAATTACATATTTTGAACCCAAAAACCCATTTGAGTTTTTAAGTTCAAAATACAGGCCTTCCTCCTCCTCTTCAGCCTGCCTGTCCATCTCCAAAAATAGACTTTTCCTAAATCATCCTACACTCATACTGTTTTCGTGTCGCCAAGTTATCGGAATACCGGGCCCAAAAATTATGGATTATAAAACGGTAGCAGCATACGGGAAAATTTCTAATTTTGAACCCAAAAACCCATGAGGGTTTTTAGGTTCAAAATGTAGGCCTCCTCCTCCCCTTTCAGCCTTCCTATCCATCTCCAAAATTGGCCTTTCTACCAATTTTACACTCGTTTGCTTTGAAAAAAGCAAACAGTAGTTTCCATATGTTGCCATCCTTTCATCCATTTTCCCAAACCATCCTACACTCATACTGTTCTCATGTCACCAAGTTATCAGAATAGCTGGCCCAAAAAATTATGAATCATGAAAGGGTAGAAGCATAAGGGAAAATGTAATATTTTGAATCCAAAAACCCATTTGAGTTTTTAAGTTCAAAATACAGGCCTACCTCCTCCCCATCAGCCTGCCTGTCCATCTCCAAAAATAGACTTTTCCCAAATCATCCTACACTCATACTGTTTTCGTTTTGCCAAATTATCGAATTATCTGGCCAAAAAATTATGGATTATAAAAGGGTAGCGGCATAATGAAAATTACGTGTTTTGAACCCAAAATCCAACGAGGGTTTCCAGGTTCAAAATGAAGGCCACGCACTCCCCTTCAGCCTTCCTATCCATCTCCAAAAATAGCCTTTTCCCAAACCATCCTATACTCATACTTTTCTCGTGTAACCAAGTTATCGGACTACCTGGCCCAAAAATTGTGGATTATAAAATGGTAGCAGCATTTGGGAAAATTACACATTTTGAATCCAAAAACCCATTTGAGTTTATAAGTTCAAAATACTGGCCTATCTCCTCCCCTTCAGACTGCCTGTCCATCGCCAAAAATAACCTTTTCCCAAACCATCCTACACTCATACTGTTTTCGGTGTCGCCAAGTTATCGGAATACCTGGCCAAAAAATTTTGGATTATAAAAGGGTAGCAGCATACGGGAAAATTACACATTTTGAACCCAAAAACCCATGAGGCTTTTATGGTTAAAAATGTAGGCCTCCTCCTCCCCTTCAGCCTTCCTATCCATCTCCAAAATTGGACTTTGTACCAATTTTACACGCCTTTGCTTTGAAAAAAGCAAACGGTACAGTTTCCATATGTTGCTATCCTTTCATCCATTCGTCCTTCTACACCGAATTTCCCAAACCATCCTACACTCATACTGTTCTCACGTCACCAAGGTATCGGAATACCTGGCCCAAAAATTATGGATTATAAAAGGAGGGACACAGTTGACACGACACCTGTTGAGCCGAGACAATGGGGGACATGTATCATTAGGTGTCTATTGTAGACACAGTTCTACCCTTGTGGATAATATAGCTTGAACAGAAATTACAGTAGGTTTTGAGAATCTCCCTCAGAATTTCTGGGTTTAAAAAATATGTAATTTTGCTGAACAATCTGACCCGTTACCTCTATATCAGTGTTTACCAACCAGAATGCCTCCAAGTGTTGCAAAACTTGGCATGCTGGGAGTTGAAGTTTTGCAAAAGCCGGAGGCACCTGGTAGCAGAAATTAGTGTGCAACATGGGTATGCAGCAGAGCTGAATGTGTGGTTATGTGTAAGCCTGACCACACACACTTAACTCTGCTACATACACCTGATCACACACTCAGCTCTGCTAAAAACACCTGATCACACACTCAGCTATACTACATACACACACTCAGCTCTACTACATATACACACAATCACACATTTAACTCTACTACATACACACATGAACACACTCAGCTCTGCTACATACACACACTCACACACTCAGTTCTGCTACATACACACTCACACACTTAGCTCTGCTACATACACACACTTACACATTGAGCTCTGCTACATACACACACACACACTCACACACTCAACCCTGCTACATACACACACTTACACACTCAACTCTGCTACATACACACACTCACACACTCAACTCTGCTACACACACACCCTTACCTCTGCTACATACACACACTCACACACTCAACTCTGCTACATAAACACACTCAGCTCTGCTACATACAAACATTCACACCCTCAACTCTCCAACACACACAATCACACACTCAACTCTGCTACATACACACTCACACACTCAATTCTGCTCCATATACACACTCAGCTCTGCTACATACATACATTCACACACTCAGCTCTGCTACATATACACACACTCACACACTTAGCTCTGCTACATACACATAATCACATACTCATTACTGCTACATACACACACTCAACTCTGCTACATATACACACACTCAGCTCTGCTACTAACACACACTTACAAACTCAGTTCTGCTACATACACACTCAGCTCTGTACATACACACTCACGCACTCATCTCTGCTACACACACTTACACACTCAACTCTGCTACATACACACACACTCACACAATCAACTCTGCCACATACACACACTCAACTCTGTAACATACACACTCACACACTCAACTCTGTACATACACACACAAACACACTCAACTATGCTACATACACACACTCAACTCTGCTACATACACACATTCACACTCAACTCTGCTACATATACACACTCAGCTTTGCTACATACACACATTCACACACTCAACTCTGCTACATACACACATTCACACTCAACTCTGTAACATACACACTCACACACTCAACTCTGTACATACACCACACAAACACACTCAACTCTGCTACATGCACACACTCAACTCTGCTACATACACACATTCACACTCAACTCTGCTACATATACACACTCAGCTTTGCTACATACACACATTTACACACTCAATTCTGCTACATACACACATTTACACACTCAGCTCTGCTACATACACACACTTACACACTCAGCTCTGCTACAGACACACTCACACACTCAGCTCTTTACATACACACTCACGCACTCAACTCTGCTACACACACTTACACACTCAACTCTGCTACATACACACACACACTCACACACTCAACTCTGCCACATACACACACACTCAACTCTGCTACATACACACTCACACACTCAACTCTGCACATACACACACAAACACACTCAACTCTGCTACATACACACACTCAACTCTGCTACATATACACACTTAGCTTTGCTACATACACACATTCACACACTCAACTCTCCTACATACACACATTCACACTCAACTCTGCTACATATACACACTCAGCTTTGCTACATACACACATTCTCACACTCAACTCTGCTACATACACACATTTACACACTCAGCTCTGCTACATACACACTCACACACTCAACTCTGCTACATATACACATTCAGCTCTGCTACATACACACATTCACACACTCAACTCTGCTACACACACTCACCTCTACTACATACACACTCACACATATACATAGACCCAATAGCCATATCTTCTTCTCCCTCCCTGCACATACAGTGGTATATTCTTAGCTGTGGTCACCATGGTTACACTACACAGGTTCAATCTCCTGCACTCATCAAGAGAGGCTGGGAGTTTGAATTTTACACTGCCTGTCTATCTCCAAAAATAGACTTTCCCCAAATCATCCTACACTCACACTGCTTTAGTGTCGCCAAGTTATCAGAATACCAGGCTAAAAAAAACTATGGATTATAAAAGGGTAGCAGCATATGGGAAAATTACAAATTTTGAACCCGAAAACCCATGAGGGTTTTTAGGTTCAAAATAAAGGCCTCCTCCTCCCCTTCAGCCTTCCTATCCATCTCCAAAATTGGTCTTTCTACCAAGTTTGCACTCCTTTGCTTTGAAAAAAGCAAACAGTACAGTTTCCATATGTTGCCATCCTTTCATCCATTTGTACTTCTACATCGATTTTCGCAAACCATCCTGCACTCATACTGTTCTCATGTCACCAAGTTATCAGAATACCTGGCCCAAAAAATTATGGATCATGAAAGGGTAGCAGCATAAGGGAAAATTATATATTTTGAACCCAAAAACCCATTTGAATTTTTAAGTTCAAAATACAGGCCTACCTCCACCTCTTCAGCCTGCCTGTCCATTTCCAAAAATAGACTTTTCCCAAATCATCCTACACTCATACTGTTTTTGTGTCGCCAAGTTATCAGAATACCTGGCCCAAAAAATATTATGGATCATGAAAGGGTAGCAGCCTAAGGGAAAATTACATATTTTGAACCCAAAAACCCATTTGAGTTTTTAAGTTCAAAATACAGGCCTTCCTCCTCCTCTTCAGCCTGCCTGTCCATCTCCAAAAATAGACTTTTCCTAAATCATCCTACACTCATACTGTTTTCGTGTCGCCAAGTTATCGGAATACCGGGCCCAAAAATTATGGATTATAAAACGGTAGCAGCATACGGGAAAATTTCTAATTTTGAACCCAAAAACCCATGAGGGTTTTTAGGTTCAAAATGTAGGCCTCCTCCTCCCCTTTCAGCCTTCCTATCCATCTCCAAAATTGGCCTTTCTACCAATTTTACACTCGTTTGCTTTGAAAAAAGCAAACAGTAGTTTCCATATGTTGCCATCCTTTCATCCATTTTCCCAAACCATCCTACACTCATACTGTTCTCATGTCACCAAGTTATCAGAATAGCTGGCCCAAAAAATTATGAATCATGAAAGGGTAGAAGCATAAGGGAAAATGTAATATTTTGAATCCAAAAACCCATTTGAGTTTTTAAGTTCAAAATACAGGCCTACCTCCTCCCCATCAGCCTGCCTGTCCATCTCCAAAAATAGACTTTTCCCAAATCATCCTACACTCATACTGTTTTCGTTTTGCCAAATTATCGAATTATCTGGCCAAAAAATTATGGATTATAAAAGGGTAGCGGCATAATGAAAATTACGTGTTTTGAACCCAAAATCCAACGAGGGTTTCCAGGTTCAAAATGAAGGCCACGCACTCCCCTTCAGCCTTCCTATCCATCTCCAAAAATAGCCTTTTCCCAAACCATCCTATACTCATACTTTTCTCGTGTAACCAAGTTATCGGACTACCTGGCCCAAAAATTGTGGATTATAAAATGGTAGCAGCATTTGGGAAAATTACACATTTTGAATCCAAAAACCCATTTGAGTTTATAAGTTCAAAATACTGGCCTATCTCCTCCCCTTCAGACTGCCTGTCCATCGCCAAAAATAACCTTTTCCCAAACCATCCTACACTCATACTGTTTTCGGTGTCGCCAAGTTATCGGAATACCTGGCCAAAAAATTTTGGATTATAAAAGGGTAGCAGCATACGGGAAAATTACACATTTTGAACCCAAAAACCCATGAGGCTTTTATGGTTAAAAATGTAGGCCTCCTCCTCCCCTTCAGCCTTCCTATCCATCTCCAAAATTGGACTTTGTACCAATTTTACACGCCTTTGCTTTGAAAAAAGCAAACGGTACAGTTTCCATATGTTGCTATCCTTTCATCCATTCGTCCTTCTACACCGAATTTCCCAAACCATCCTACACTCATACTGTTCTCACGTCACCAAGGTATCGGAATACCTGGCCCAAAAATTATGGATTATAAAAGGAGGGACACAGTTGACACGACACCTGTTGAGCCGAGACAATGGGGGACATGTATCATTAGGTGTCTATTGTAGACACAGTTCTACCCTTGTGGATAATATAGCTTGAACAGAAATTACAGTAGGTTTTGAGAATCTCCCTCAGAATTTCTGGGTTTAAAAAATATGTAATTTTGCTGAACAATCTGACCCGTTACCTCTATATCAGTGTTTACCAACCAGAATGCCTCCAAGTGTTGCAAAACTTGGCATGCTGGGAGTTGAAGTTTTGCAAAAGCCGGAGGCACCTGGTAGCAGAAATTAGTGTGCAACATGGGTATGCAGCAGAGCTGAATGTGTGGTTATGTGTAAGCCTGACCACACACACTTAACTCTGCTACATACACCTGATCACACACTCAGCTCTGCTAAAAACACCTGATCACACACTCAGCTATGCTACATACACACACTCAGCTCTACTACATATACACACAATCACACATTTAACTCTACTACATACACACATGAACACACTCAGCTCTGCTACATACACACACTCACACACTCAGTTCTGCTACATACACACTCACACACTTAGCTCTGCTACATACACACACTTACACATTGAGCTCTGCTACATACACACACACACACTCACACACTCAACCCTGCTACATACACACACTTACACACTCAACTCTGCTACATACACACACTCACACACTCAACTCTGCTACACACACACCCTTACCTCTGCTACATACACACACTCACACACTCAACTCTGCTACATAAACACACTCAGCTCTGCTACATACAAACATTCACACCCTCAACTCTCCAACACACACAATCACACACTCAACTCTGCTACATACACACTCACACACTCAATTCTGCTCCATATACACACTCAGCTCTGCTACATACATACATTCACACACTCAGCTCTGCTACATATACACACACTCACACACTTAGCTCTGCTACATACACATAATCACATACTCATTACTGCTACATACACACACTCAACTCTGCTACATATACACACACTCAGCTCTGCTACTAACACACACTTACAAACTCAGTTCTGCTACATACACACTCAGCTCTGTACATACACACTCACGCACTCATCTCTGCTACACACACTTACACACTCAACTCTGCTACATACACACACACTCACACAATCAACTCTGCCACATACACACACTCAACTCTGTAACATACACACTCACACACTCAACTCTGTACATACACACACAAACACACTCAACTATGCTACATACACACACTCAACTCTGCTACATACACACATTCACACTCAACTCTGCTACATATACACACTCAGCTTTGCTACATACACACATTCACACACTCAACTCTGCTACATACACACATTCACACTCAACTCTGTAACATACACACTCACACACTCAACTCTGTACATACACCACACAAACACACTCAACTCTGCTACATGCACACACTCAACTCTGCTACATACACACATTCACACTCAACTCTGCTACATATACACACTCAGCTTTGCTACATACACACATTTACACACTCAATTCTGCTACATACACACATTTACACACTCAGCTCTGCTACATACACACACTTACACACTCAGCTCTGCTACATACACACTCACACACTCAGCTCTGTACATACACACTCACGCACTCAACTCTGCTACACACACTTACACACTCAACTCTGCTACATACACACACACACTCACACACTCAACTCTGCCACATACACACACACTCAACTCTGCTACATACACACTCACACACTCAACTCTGCACATACACACACAAACACACTCAACTCTGCTACATACACACACTCAACTCTGCTACATATACACACTTAGCTTTGCTACATACACACATTCACACACTCAACTCTCCTACATACACACATTCACACTCAACTCTGCTACATATACACACTCAGCTTTGCTACATACACACATTCTCACACTCAACTCTGCTACATACACACATTTACACACTCAGCTCTGCTACATACACACTCACACACTCAACTCTGCTACATATACACATTCAGCTCTGCTACATACACACATTCACACACTCAACTCTGCTACACACACTCACCTCTACTACATACACACTCACACATATACATAGACCCAATAGCCATATCTTCTTCTCCCTCCCTGCACATACAGTGGTATATTCTTAGCTGTGGTCACCATGGTTACACTACACAGGTTCAATCTCCTGCACTCATCAAGAGAGGCTGGGAGTTTGAATTTTACACTGCCTGTCTATCTCCAAAAATAGACTTTCCCCAAATCATCCTACACTCACACTGCTTTAGTGTCGCCAAGTTATCAGAATACCAGGCTAAAAAAAACTATGGATTATAAAAGGGTAGCAGCATATGGGAAAATTACAAATTTTGAACCCGAAAACCCATGAGGGTTTTTAGGTTCAAAATAAAGGCCTCCTCCTCCCCTTCAGCCTTCCTATCCATCTCCAAAATTGGTCTTTCTACCAAGTTTACACTCCTTTGCTTTGAAAAAAGCAAACAGTACAGTTTCCATATGTTGCCATCCTTTCATCCATTTGTACTTCTACATCGATTTTCGCAAACCATCCTGCACTCATACTGTTCTCATGTCACCAAGTTATCAGAATACCTGGCCCAAAAAATTATGGATCATGAAAGGGTAGCAGCATAAGGGAAAATTATATATTTTGAACCCAAAAACCCATTTGAATTTTTAAGTTCAAAATACAGGCCTACCTCCACCTCTTCAGCCTGCCTGTCCATTTCCAAAAATAGACTTTTCCCAAATCATCCTACACTCATACTGTTTTTGTGTCGCCAAGTTATCAGAATACCTGGCCCAAAAAATATTATGGATCATGAAAGGGTAGCAGCCTAAGGGAAAATTACATATTTTGAACCCAAAAACCCATTTGAGTTTTTAAGTTCAAAATACAGGCCTTCCTCCTCCTCTTCAGCCTGCCTGTCCATCTCCAAAAATAGACTTTTCCTAAATCATCCTACACTCATACTGTTTTCGTGTCGCCAAGTTATCGGAATACCGGGCCCAAAAATTATGGATTATAAAACGGTAGCAGCATACGGGAAAATTTCTAATTTTGAACCCAAAAACCCATGAGGGTTTTTAGGTTCAAAATGTAGGCCTCCTCCTCCCCTTTCAGCCTTCCTATCCATCTCCAAAATTGGCCTTTCTACCAATTTTACACTCGTTTGCTTTGAAAAAAGCAAAAAGTAGTTTCCATATGTTGCCATCCTTTCATCCATTTGTCCTTCAACACCGATTTTCCCAAACCATCCTACACTCATACTGTTCTCATGTCACCAAGTTATCAGAATAGCTGGCCTAAAAAATTATGAATCATGAAAGGGTAGAAGCATAAGGGAAAATGTAATATTTTGAATCCAAAAACCCATTTGAGTTTTTAAGTTCAAAATACAGGCCTACCTCCTCCCCATCAGCCTGCCTGTCCATCTCCAAAAATAGACTTTTCCCAAATCATCCTACACTCATACTGTTTTCGTTTTGCCAAATTATCGAATTATCTGGCCAAAAAATTATGGATTATAAAAGGGTAGCGGCATAATGAAAATTACGTGTTTTGAACCCAAAATCCAACGAGGGTTTCCAGGTTCAAAATGAAGGCCACGCACTCCCCTTCAGTCTTCCTATCCATCTCCAAAAATAGCCGTTTCCCAAACCATCCTATACTCATACTTTTCTCGTGTAACCAAGTTATCGGACTACCTGGCCCAAAAATTGTGGATTATAAAATGGTAGCAGCATTTGGGAAAATTACACATTTTGAATCCAAAAACCCATTTGAGTTTATAAGTTAAAAATACTGGCCTATCTCCTCCCCTTCAGACTGCCTGTCCATCGCCAAAAATAACCTTTTCCCAAACCATCCTACACTCATACTGTTTTCGTGTCGCCAAGTTATCGGAATACCTGGCCAAAAAATTTTGGATTATAAAAGGGTAGCAGCATACGGGAAAATTACACATTTTGAACCCAAAAACCCATGAGGCTTTTATGGTTAAAAATGTAGGCCTCCTCCTCCCCTTCAGCCTTCCTATCCATCTCCAAAATTGGACTTTGTACCAATTTTACACGCCTTTGCTTTGAAAAAAGCAAACAGTACAGTTTCCATATGTTGCTATCCTTTCATCCATTCGTCCTTCTACACCGAATTTCCCAAACCATCCTACACTCATACTGTTCTCACGTCACCAAGGTATCGGAATACCTGGCCCAAAAATTATGGATTATAAAAGGAGGGACACAGTTGACACGACACCTGTTGAGCCGAGACAATGGGGGACATGTATCATTAGGTGTCTATTGTAGACACAGTTCTACCCTTGTGAATAATATCGCTTGAACAGAAATTACAGTAGGTTTTGAGAATCTCCCTCAGAATTTCTGGGTTTAAAAAATATGTAATTTTGCTGAACAATCTGACCCGTTACCTCTATATCAGTGTTTACCAACCAGAATGCCTCCAAGTGTTGCAAAACTTGGCATGCTGGGAGTTCAAGTTTTGCAAAAGCCGGAGGCACCTGGTAGCAGAAATTAGTGTGCAACATGGGTATGCAGCAGAGCTGAATGTGTGGTTATGTGTAAGCCTGACCACACACACTTAACTCTGCTACATACACCTGATCACACACTCAGCTCTGCTAAAAACACCTGATCACACACTCAGCTATGCTACATACACACACTCAGCTCTACTACATATACACACAATCACACATTCAACTCTGCTACATACACACATGAACACACTCAGCTCTGCTACATACACACACTCACACACTCAGTTCTGCTACATACACACTCACACACTTAGCTCTGCTACATACACACACTTACACATTGAGCTCTGCTACATACACACACACTCACACACTCAACCCTGCTACATACACACACTTACACACTCAACTCTGCTACATACACACACTCACATACTCAACTCTGCTACATACACACCCTTACCTCTGCTACATACACACACTCACACACTCAACTCTGCTACATAAACACACTCAGCTCTGCTACATACAAACATTCACACCCTCAACTCTCCAACACACACAATCACACACTCAACTCTGCTACATACACACTCACACACTCAATTCTGCTCCATATACACACTCAGCTCTGCTACATACATACATTCACACACTCAGCTCTGCTACATATACACACACTCACACACTTAGCTCTGCTACATACACATAATCACATACTCATTACTGCTACATACACACACTCAACTCTGCTACATATACACACACTCAGCTCTGCTACTAACACACACTTACAAACTCAGTTCTGCTACATACACACTCAGCTCTGTACATACACACTCACGCACTCATCTCTGCTACACACACTTACACACTCAACTCTGCTACATACACACACACTCACACAATCAACTCTGCCACATACACACACTCAACTCTGTAACATACACACTCACACACTCAACTCTGTACATACACACACAAACACACTCAACTATGCTACATACACACACTCAACTCTGCTACATACACACATTCACACTCAACTCTGCTACATATACACACTCAGCTTTGCTACATACACACATTCACACACTCAACTCTGCTACATACACACATTCACACTCAACTCTGTAACATACACACTCACACACTCAACTCTGTACATACACCACACAAACACACTCAACTCTGCTACATGCACACACTCAACTCTGCTACATACACACATTCACACTCAACTCTGCTACATATACACACTCAGCTTTGCTACATACACACATTTACACACTCAATTCTGCTACATACACACATTTACACACTCAGCTCTGCTACATACACACACTTACACACTCAGCTCTGCTACATACACACTCACACACTCAGCTCTGTACATACACACTCACGCACTCAACTCTGCTACACACACTTACACACTCAACTCTGCTACATACACACACACACTCACACACTCAACTCTGCCACATACACACACACTCAACTCTGCTACATACACACTCACACACTCAACTCTGCACATACACACACAAACACACTCAACTCTGCTACATACACACACTCAACTCTGCTACATATACACACTTAGCTTTGCTACATACACACATTCACACACTCAACTCTCCTACATACACACATTCACACTCAACTCTGCTACATATACACACTCAGCTTTGCTACATACACACATTCTCACACTCAACTCTGCTACATACACACATTTACACACTCAGCTCTGCTACATACACACTCACACACTCAACTCTGCTACATATACACATTCAGCTCTGCTACATACACACATTCACACACTCAACTCTGCTACACACACTCACCTCTACTACATACACACTCACACATATACATAGACCCAATAGCCATATCTTCTTCTCCCTCCCTGCACATACAGTGGTATATTCTTAGCTGTGGTCACCATGGTTACACTACACAGGTTCAATCTCCTGCACTCATCAAGAGAGGCTGGGAGTTTGAATTTTACACTGCCTGTCTATCTCCAAAAATAGACTTTCCCCAAATCATCCTACACTCACACTGCTTTAGTGTCGCCAAGTTATCAGAATACCAGGCTAAAAAAAACTATGGATTATAAAAGGGTAGCAGCATATGGGAAAATTACAAATTTTGAACCCGAAAACCCATGAGGGTTTTTAGGTTCAAAATAAAGGCCTCCTCCTCCCCTTCAGCCTTCCTATCCATCTCCAAAATTGGTCTTTCTACCAAGTTTACACTCCTTTGCTTTGAAAAAAGCAAACAGTACAGTTTCCATATGTTGCCATCCTTTCATCCATTTGTACTTCTACATCGATTTTCGCAAACCATCCTGCACTCATACTGTTCTCATGTCACCAAGTTATCAGAATACCTGGCCCAAAAAATTATGGATCATGAAAGGGTAGCAGCATAAGGGAAAATTATATATTTTGAACCCAAAAACCCATTTGAATTTTTAAGTTCAAAATACAGGCCTACCTCCACCTCTTCAGCCTGCCTGTCCATTTCCAAAAATAGACTTTTCCCAAATCATCCTACACTCATACTGTTTTTGTGTCGCCAAGTTATCAGAATACCTGGCCCAAAAAATATTATGGATCATGAAAGGGTAGCAGCCTAAGGGAAAATTACATATTTTGAACCCAAAAACCCATTTGAGTTTTTAAGTTCAAAATACAGGCCTTCCTCCTCCTCTTCAGCCTGCCTGTCCATCTCCAAAAATAGACTTTTCCTAAATCATCCTACACTCATACTGTTTTCGTGTCGCCAAGTTATCGGAATACCGGGCCCAAAAATTATGGATTATAAAACGGTAGCAGCATACGGGAAAATTTCTAATTTTGAACCCAAAAACCCATGAGGGTTTTTAGGTTCAAAATGTAGGCCTCCTCCTCCCCTTTCAGCCTTCCTATCCATCTCCAAAATTGGCCTTTCTACCAATTTTACACTCGTTTGCTTTGAAAAAAGCAAACAGTAGTTTCCATATGTTGCCATCCTTTCATCCATTTGTCCTTCTACACCGATTTTCCCAAACCATCCTACACTCATACTGTTCTCATGTCACCAAGTTATCAGAATAGCTGGCCCAAAAAATTATGAATCATGAAAGGGTAGAAGCATAAGGGAAAATGTAATATTTTGAATCCAAAAACCCATTTGAGTTTTTAAGTTCAAAATACAGGCCTACCTCCTCCCCATCAGCCTGCCTGTCCATCTCCAAAAATAGACTTTTCCCAAATCATCCTACACTCATACTGTTTTCGTTTTGCCAAGTTATCGAATTATCTGGCCAAAAAATTATGGATTATAAAAGGGTAGCGGCATAATGAAAATTATGTGTTTTGAACCCAAAATCCAACTAGGGTTTCCAGGTTCAAAATGAAGGCCATCCACTCCCCTTCAGCCTTCCTATCCATCTCCAAAAATAGCCTTTTTCCAAACCATCCTGCACTCATACTTTTCTCGTGTAACCAAGTTATCGGACTACCTGGCCCAAAAATTGTGGATTATAAAATGGTAGCAGCATTTGGGAAAATTACACATTTTGAATCCAAAAGCCCATTTGAGTTTATAAGTTCAAAATACCGGCCTATCTCCTCCCCTTCAGACTGCCGGTCCATCTCCAAAAATAGCCTTTTCCCAAATCATCCTACACTTATACTGTTTTCGTGTCGCCAAGTTATCGGAATACCGGGCCCAAAAATTATGGATTATAAAACGGTAGCAGCATACGGGAAAATTTCTAATTTTGAACCCAAAAACCCATGAGGGTTTTTAGGTTCAAAATGTAGGCCTCCTCCTCCCCTTTCAGCCTTCCTATCCATCTCCAAAATTGGCCTTTCTACCAATTTTACACTCGTTTGCTTTGAAAAAAGCAAAAAGTAGTTTCCATATGTTGCCATCCTTTCATCCATTTGTCCTTCAACACCGATTTTCCCAAACCATCCTACACTCATACTGTTCTCATGTCACCAAGTTATCAGAATAGCTGGCCTAAAAAATTATGAATCATGAAAGGGTAGAAGCATAAGGGAAAATGTAATATTTTGAATCCAAAAACCCATTTGAGTTTTTAAGTTCAAAATACAGGCCTACCTCCTCCCCATCAGCCTGCCTGTCCATCTCCAAAAATAGACTTTTCCCAAATCATCCTACACTCATACTGTTTTCGTTTTGCCAAATTATCGAATTATCTGGCCAAAAAATTATGGATTATAAAAGGGTAGCGGCATAATGAAAATTACGTGTTTTGAACCCAAAATCCAACGAGGGTTTCCAGGTTCAAAATGAAGGCCACGCACTCCCCTTCAGCCTTCCTATCCATCTCCAAAAATAGCCTTTTCCCAAACCATCCTATACTCATACTTTTCTCGTGTAACCAAGTTATCGGACTACCTGGCCCAAAAATTGTGGATTATAAAATGGTAGCAGCATTTGGGAAAATTACACATTTTGAATCCAAAAACCCATTTGAGTTTATAAGTTCAAAATACTGGCCTATCTCCTCCCCTTCAGACTGCCTGTCCATCGCCAAAAATAACCTTTTCCCAAACCATCCTACACTCATACTGTTTTCGTGTCGCCAAGTTATCGGAATACCTGGCCAAAAATTTTTGGATTATAAAAGGGTAGCAGCATACGGGAAAATTACACATTTTGAACCCAAAAACCCATGAGGCTTTTATGGTTAAAAATGTAGGCCTCCTCCTCCCCTTCAGCCTTCCTATCCATCTCCAAAATTGGACTTTGTACCAATTTTACACGCCTTTGCTTTGAAAAAAGCAAACGGTACAGTTTCCATATGTTGCTATCCTTTCATCCATTCGTCCTTCTACACCGAATTTCCCAAACCATCCTACACTCATACTGTTCTCACGTCACCAAGGTATCGGAATACCTGGCCCAAAAATTATGGATTATAAAAGGAGGGACACAGTTGACACGACACCTGTTGAGCCGAGACAATGGGGGACATGTATCATTAGGTGTCTATTGTAGACACAGTTCTACCCTTGTGGATAATATAGCTTGAACAGAAATTACAGTAGGTTTTGAGAATCTCCCTCAGAATTTCTGGGTTTAAAAAATATGTAATTTTGCTGAACAATCTGACCCGTTACCTCTATATCAGTGTTTACCAACCAGAATGCCTCCAAGTGTTGCAAAACTTGGCATGCTGGGAGTTGAAGTTTTGCAAAAGCCGGAGGCACCTGGTAGCAGAAATTAGTGTGCAACATGGGTATGCAGCAGAGCTGAATGTGTGGTTATGTGTAAGCCTGACCACACACACTTAACTCTGCTACATACACCTGATCACACACTCAGCTCTGCTAAAAACACCTGATCACACACTCAGCTATGCTACATACACACACTCAGCTCTACTACATATACACACAATCACACATTTAACTCTGCTACATACACACATGAACACACTCAGCTCTGCTACATACACACACTCACACACTCATTTCTGCTACATACACACTCACACACTTAGCTCTGCTACATACACACACTTACACATTGAGCTCTGCTACATACACACACACACTCACACACTCAACCCTGCTACATACACACACTTACACACTCAACTCTGCTACATACACACACTCACACACTCAACTCTGCTACACACACACCCTTACCTCTGCTACATACACACACTCACACACTCAACTCTGCTACATAAACACACTCAGCTCTGCTACATACAAACATTCACACCCTCAACTCTCCAACACACACAATCACACACTCAACTCTGCTACATACACACTCACACACTCAATTCTGCTCCATATACACACTCAGCTCTGCTACATACATACATTCACACACTCAGCTCTGCTACATATACACACACTCACACACTTAGCTCTGCTACATACACATAATCACATACTCATTACTGCTACATACACACACTCAACTCTGCTACATATACACACACTCAGCTCTGCTACTAACACACACTTACAAACTCAGTTCTGCTACATACACACTCAGCTCTGTACATACACACTCACGCACTCATCTCTGCTACACACACTTACACACTCAACTCTGCTACATACACACACACTCACACAATCAACTCTGCCACATACACACACTCAACTCTGTAACATACACACTCACACACTCAACTCTGTACATACACACACAAACACACTCAACTATGCTACATACACACACTCAACTCTGCTACATACACACATTCACACTCAACTCTGCTACATATACACACTCAGCTTTGCTACATACACACATTCACACACTCAACTCTGCTACATACACACATTCACACTCAACTCTGTAACATACACACTCACACACTCAACTCTGTACATACACCACACAAACACACTCAACTCTGCTACATGCACACACTCAACTCTGCTACATACACACATTCACACTCAACTCTGCTACATATACACACTCAGCTTTGCTACATACACACATTTACACACTCAATTCTGCTACATACACACATTTACACACTCAGCTCTGCTACATACACACACTTACACACTCAGCTCTGCTACAGACACACTCACACACTCAGCTCTTTACATACACACTCACGCACTCAACTCTGCTACACACACTTACACACTCAACTCTGCTACATACACACACACACTCACACACTCAACTCTGCCACATACACACACACTCAACTCTGCTACATACACACTCACACACTCAACTCTGCACATACACACACAAACACACTCAACTCTGCTACATACACACACTCAACTCTGCTACATATACACACTTAGCTTTGCTACATACACACATTCACACACTCAACTCTCCTACATACACACATTCACACTCAACTCTGCTACATATACACACTCAGCTTTGCTACATACACACATTCTCACACTCAACTCTGCTACATACACACATTTACACACTCAGCTCTGCTACATACACACTCACACACTCAACTCTGCTACATATACACATTCAGCTCTGCTACATACACACATTCACACACTCAACTCTGCTACACACACTCACCTCTACTACATACACACTCACACATATACATAGACCCAATAGCCATATCTTCTTCTCCCTCCCTGCACATACAGTGGTATATTCTTAGCTGTGGTCACCATGGTTACACTACACAGGTTCAATCTCCTGCACTCATCAAGAGAGGCTGGGAGTTTGAATTTTACACTGCCTGTCTATCTCCAAAAATAGACTTTCCCCAAATCATCCTACACTCACACTGCTTTAGTGTCGCCAAGTTATCAGAATACCAGGCTAAAAAAAACTATGGATTATAAAAGGGTAGCAGCATATGGGAAAATTACAAATTTTGAACCCGAAAACCCATGAGGGTTTTTAGGTTCAAAATAAAGGCCTCCTCCTCCCCTTCAGCCTTCCTATCCATCTCCAAAATTGGTCTTTCTACCAAGTTTGCACTCCTTTGCTTTGAAAAAAGCAAACAGTACAGTTTCCATATGTTGCCATCCTTTCATCCATTTGTACTTCTACATCGATTTTCGCAAACCATCCTGCACTCATACTGTTCTCATGTCACCAAGTTATCAGAATACCTGGCCCAAAAAATTATGGATCATGAAAGGGTAGCAGCATAAGGGAAAATTATATATTTTGAACCCAAAAACCCATTTGAATTTTTAAGTTCAAAATACAGGCCTACCTCCACCTCTTCAGCCTGCCTGTCCATTTCCAAAAATAGACTTTTCCCAAATCATCCTACACTCATACTGTTTTTGTGTCGCCAAGTTATCAGAATACCTGGCCCAAAAAATATTATGGATCATGAAAGGGTAGCAGCCTAAGGGAAAATTACATATTTTGAACCCAAAAACCCATTTGAGTTTTTAAGTTCAAAATACAGGCCTTCCTCCTCCTCTTCAGCCTGCCTGTCCATCTCCAAAAATAGACTTTTCCTAAATCATCCTACACTCATACTGTTTTCGTGTCGCCAAGTTATCGGAATACCGGGCCCAAAAATTATGGATTATAAAACGGTAGCAGCATACGGGAAAATTTCTAATTTTGAACCCAAAAACCCATGAGGGTTTTTAGGTTCAAAATGTAGGCCTCCTCCTCCCCTTTCAGCCTTCCTATCCATCTCCAAAATTGGCCTTTCTACCAATTTTACACTCGTTTGCTTTGAAAAAAGCAAACAGTAGTTTCCATATGTTGCCATCCTTTCATCCATTTTCCCAAACCATCCTACACTCATACTGTTCTCATGTCACCAAGTTATCAGAATAGCTGGCCCAAAAAATTATGAATCATGAAAGGGTAGAAGCATAAGGGAAAATGTAATATTTTGAATCCAAAAACCCATTTGAGTTTTTAAGTTCAAAATACAGGCCTACCTCCTCCCCATCAGCCTGCCTGTCCATCTCCAAAAATAGACTTTTCCCAAATCATCCTACACTCATACTGTTTTCGTTTTGCCAAGTTATCGAATTATCTGGCCAAAAAATTATGGATTATAAAAGGGTAGCGGCATAATGAAAATTATGTGTTTTGAACCCAAAATCCAACTAGGGTTTCCAGGTTCAAAATGAAGGCCATCCACTCCCCTTCAGCCTTCCTATCCATCTCCAAAAATAGCCTTTTTCCAAACCATCCTGCACTCATACTTTTCTCGTGTAACCAAGTTATCGGACTACCTGGCCCAAAAATTGTGGATTATAAAATGGTAGCAGCATTTGGGAAAATTACACATTTTGAATCCAAAAGCCCATTTGAGTTTATAAGTTCAAAATATCGGCCTATCTCCTCCCCTTCAGACTGCCGGTCCATCTCCAAAAATAGCCTTTTCCCAAACCATCCTACACTCATACTGTTTTCGTGTCGCCAAGTTATCGGAATACCGGGCCCAAAAATTATGGATTATAAAACGGTAGCAGCATACGGGAAAATTTCTAATTTTGAACCCAAAAACCCATGAGGGTTTTTAGGTTCAAAATGTAGGCCTCCTCCTCCCCTTTCAGCCTTCCTATCCATCTCCAAAATTGGCCTTTCTACCAATTTTACACTCGTTTGCTTTGAAAAAAGCAAAAAGTAGTTTCCATATGTTGCCATCCTTTCATCCATTTGTCCTTCAACACCGATTTTCCCAAACCATCCTACACTCATACTGTTCTCATGTCACCAAGTTATCAGAATAGCTGGCCTAAAAAATTATGAATCATGAAAGGGTAGAAGCATAAGGGAAAATGTAATATTTTGAATCCAAAAACCCATTTGAGTTTTTAAGTTCAAAATACAGGCCTACCTCCTCCCCATCAGCCTGCCTGTCCATCTCCAAAAATAGACTTTTCCCAAATCATCCTACACTCATACTGTTTTCGTTTTGCCAAATTATCGAATTATCTGGCCAAAAAATTATGGATTATAAAAGGGTAGCGGCATAATGAAAATTACGTGTTTTGAACCCAAAATCCAACGAGGGTTTCCAGGTTCAAAATGAAGGCCACGCACTCCCCTTCAGCCTTCCTATCCATCTCCAAAAATAGCCTTTTCCCAAACCATCCTATACTCATACTTTTCTCGTGTAACCAAGTTATCGGACTACCTGGCCCAAAAATTGTGGATTATAAAATGGTAGCAGCATTTGGGAAAATTACACATTTTGAATCCAAAAACCCATTTGAGTTTATAAGTTCAAAATACTGGCCTATCTCCTCCCCTTCAGACTGCCTGTCCATCGCCAAAAATAACCTTTTCCCAAACCATCCTACACTCATACTGTTTTCGTGTCGCCAAGTTATCGGAATACCTGGCCAAAAAATTTTGGATTATAAAAGGGTAGCAGCATACGGGAAAATTACACATTTTGAACCCAAAAACCCATGAGGCTTTTATGGTTAAAAATGTAGGCCTCCTCCTCCCCTTCAGCCTTCCTATCCATCTCCAAAATTGGACTTTGTACCAATTTTACACGCCTTTGCTTTGAAAAAAGCAAACGGTACAGTTTCCATATGTTGCTATCCTTTCATCCATTCGTCCTTCTACACCGAATTTCCCAAACCATCCTACACTCATACTGTTCTCACGTCACCAAGGTATCGGAATACCTGGCCCAAAAATTATGGATTATAAAAGGAGGGACACAGTTGACACGACACCTGTTGAGCCGAGACAATGGGGGACATGTATCATTAGGTGTCTATTGTAGACACAGTTCTACCCTTGTGGATAATATAGCTTGAACAGAAATTACAGTAGGTTTTGAGAATCTCCCTCAGAATTTCTGGGTTTAAAAAATATGTAATTTTGCTGAACAATCTGACCCGTTACCTCTATATCAGTGTTTACCAACCAGAATGCCTCCAAGTGTTGCAAAACTTGGCATGCTGGGAGTTGAAGTTTTGCAAAAGCCGGAGGCACCTGGTAGCAGAAATTAGTGTGCAACATGGGTATGCAGCAGAGCTGAATGTGTGGTTATGTGTAAGCCTGACCACACACACTTAACTCTGCTACATACACCTGATCACACACTCAGCTCTGCTAAAAACACCTGATCACACACTCAGCTATGCTACATACACACACTCAGCTCTACTACATATACACACAATCACACATTTAACTCTACTACATACACACATGAACACACTCAGCTCTGCTACATACACACACTCACACACTCAGTTCTGCTACATACACACTCACACACTTAGCTCTGCTACATACACACACTTACACATTGAGCTCTGCTACATACACACACACACACTCAACCCTGCTACATACACACACTTACACACTCAACTCTGCTACATACACACACTCACACACTCAACTCTGCTACACACACACCCTTACCTCTGCTACATACACACACTCACACACTCAACTCTGCTACATAAACACACTCAGCTCTGCTACATACAAACATTCACACCCTCAACTCTCCAACACACACAATCACACACTCAACTCTGCTACATACACACTCACACACTCAATTCTGCTCCATATACACACTCAGCTCTGCTACATACATACATTCACACACTCAGCTCTGCTACATATACACACACTCACACACTTAGCTCTGCTACATACACATAATCACATACTCATTACTGCTACATACACACACTCAACTCTGCAACATATACACACACTCAGCTCTGCTACTAACACACACTTACAAACTCAGTTCTGCTACATACACACTCAGCTCTGTACATACACACTCACGCACTCATCTCTGCTACACACACTTACACACTCAACTCTGCTACATACACACACACTCACACAATCAACTCTGCCACATACACACACTCAACTCTGTAACATACACACTCACACACTCAACTCTGTACATACACACACAAACACACTCAACTATGCTACATACACACACTCAACTCTGCTACATACACACATTCACACTCAACTCTGCTACATATACACACTCAGCTTTGCTACATACACACATTCACACACTCAACTCTGCTACATACACACATTCACACTCAACTCTGTAACATACACACTCACACACTCAACTCTGTACATACACCACACAAACACACTCAACTCTGCTACATGCACACACTCAACTCTGCTACATACACACATTCACACTCAACTCTGCTACATATACACACTCAGCTTTGCTACATACACACATTTACACACTCAATTCTGCTACATACACACATTTACACACTCAGCTCTGCTACATACACACACTTACACACTCAGCTCTGCTACATACACACTCACACACTCAGCTCTGTACATACACACTCACGCACTCAACTCTGCTACACACACTTACACACTCAACTCTGCTACATACACACACACACTCACACACTCAACTCTGCCACATACACACACACTCAACTCTGCTACATACACACTCACACACTCAACTCTGCACATACACAAACACACTCAACTCTGCTACATACACACACTCAACTCTGCTACATATACACACTTAGCTTTGCTACATACACACATTCACACACTCAACTCTCCTACATACACACATTCACACTCAACTCTGCTACATATACACACTCAGCTTTGCTACATACACACATTCTCACACTCAACTCTGCTACATACACACATTTACACACTCAGCTCTGCTACATACACACTCACACACTCAACTCTGCTACATATACACATTCAGCTCTGCTACATACACACATTCACACACTCAACTCTGCTACACACACTCACCTCTACTACATACACACTCACACATATACATAGACCCAATAGCCATATCTTCTTCTCCCTCCCTGCACATACAGTGGTATATTCTTAGCTGTGGTCACCATGGTTACACTACACAGGTTCAATCTCCTGCACTCATCAAGAGAGGCTGGGAGTTTGAATTTTACACTGCCTGTCTATCTCCAAAAATAGACTTTCCCCAAATCATCCTACACTCACACTGCTTTAGTGTCGCCAAGTTATCAGAATACCAGGCTAAAAAAAACTATGGATTATAAAAGGGTAGCAGCATATGGGAAAATTACAAATTTTGAACCCGAAAACCCATGAGGGTTTTTAGGTTCAAAATAAAGGCCTCCTCCTCCCCTTCAGCCTTCCTATCCATCTCCAAAATTGGTCTTTCTACCAAGTTTACACTCCTTTGCTTTGAAAAAAGCAAACAGTACAGTTTCCATATGTTGCCATCCTTTCATCCATTTGTACTTCTACATCGATTTTCGCAAACCATCCTGCACTCATACTGTTCTCATGTCACCAAGTTATCAGAATACCTGGCCCAAAAAATTATGGATCATGAAAGGGTAGCAGCATAAGGGAAAATTATATATTTTGAACCCAAAAACCCATTTGAATTTTTAAGTTCAAAATACAGGCCTACCTCCACCTCTTCAGCCTGCCTGTCCATTTCCAAAAATAGACTTTTCCCAAATCATCCTACACTCATACTGTTTTTGTGTCGCCAAGTTATCAGAATACCTGGCCCAAAAAATATTATGGATCATGAAAGGGTAGCAGCCTAAGGGAAAATTACATATTTTGAACCCAAAAACCCATTTGAGTTTTTAAGTTCAAAATACCGGCCTTCCTCCTCCTCTTCAGCCTGCCTGTCCATCTCCAAAAATAGACTTTTCCTAAATCATCCTACACCCATACTGTTTTCGTGTCGCCAAGTTATCGGAATACCGGGCCCAAAAATTATGGATTATAAAACGGTAGCAGCATACGGGAAAATTTCTAATTTTGAACCCAAAAACCCATGAGGGTTTTTAGGTTCAAAATGTAGGCCTCCTCCTCCCCTTTCAGCCTTCCTATCCATCTCCAAAATTGGCCTTTCTACCAATTTTACACTCGTTTGCTTTGAAAAAAGCAAAAAGTAGTTTCCATATGTTGCCATCCTTTCATCCATTTGTCCTTCAACACCGATTTTCCCAAACCATCCTACACTCATACTGTTCTCATGTCACCAAGTTATCAGAATAGCTGGCCTAAAAAATTATGAATCATGAAAGGGTAGAAGCATAAGGGAAAATGTAATATTTTGAATCCAAAAACCCATTTGAGTTTTTAAGTTCAAAATACAGGCCTACCTCCTCCCCATCAGCCTGCCTGTCCATCTCCAAAAATAGACTTTTCCCAAATCATCCTACACTCATACTGTTTTCGTTTTGCCAAATTATCGAATTATCTGGCCAAAAAATTATGGATTATAAAAGGGTAGCGGCATAATGAAAATTACGTGTTTTGAACCCAAAATCCAACGAGGGTTTCCAGGTTCAAAATGAAGGCCACGCACTCCCCTTCAGTCTTCCTATCCATCTCCAAAAATAGCCGTTTCCCAAACCATCCTATACTCATACTTTTCTCGTGTAACCAAGTTATCGGACTACCTGGCCCAAAAATTGTGGATTATAAAATGGTAGCAGCATTTGGGAAAATTACACATTTTGAATCCAAAAACCCATTTGAGTTTATAAGTTCAAAATACTGGCCTATCTCCTCCCCTTCAGACTGCCTGTCCATCGCCAAAAATAACCTTTTCCCAAACCATCCTACACTCATACTGTTTTCGTGTCGCCAAGTTATCGGAATACCTGGCCAAAAAATTTTGGATTATAAAAGGGTAGCAGCATACGGGAAAATTACACATTTTGAACCCAAAAACCCATGAGGCTTTTATGGTTAAAAATGTAGGCCTCCTCCTCCCCTTCAGCCTTCCTATCCATCTCCAAAATTGGACTTTGTACCAATTTTACACGCCTTTGCTTTGAAAAAAGCAAACAGTACAGTTTCCATATGTTGCTATCCTTTCATCCATTCGTCCTTCTACACCGAATTTCCCAAACCATCCTACACTCATACTGTTCTCACGTCACCAAGGTATCGGAATACCTGGCCCAAAAATTATGGATTATAAAAGGAGGGACACAGTTGACACGACACCTGTTGAGCCGAGACAATGGGGGACATGTATCATTAGGTGTCTATTGTAGACACAGTTCTACCCTTGTGAATAATATCGCTTGAACAGAAATTACAGTAGGTTTTGAGAATCTCCCTCAGAATTTCTGGGTTTAAAAAATATGTAATTTTGCTGAACAATCTGACCCGTTACCTCTATATCAGTGTTTACCAACCAGAATGCCTCCAAGTGTTGCAAAACTTGGCATGCTGGGAGTTGAAGTTTTGCAAAAGCCGGAAGCACCTGGTAGCAGAAATTAGTGTGCAACATGGGTATGCAGCAGAGCTGAATGTGTGGTTATGTGTAAGCCTGACCACACACACTTAACTCTGCTACATACACCTGATCACACACTCAGCTCTGCTAAAAACACCTGATCACACACTCAGCTATGCTACATACACACACTCAGCTCTACTACATATACACACAATCACACATTTAACTCTACTACATACACACATGAACACACTCAGCTCTGCTACATACACACACTCACACACTCAGTTCTGCTACATACACACTCACACACTTAGCTCTGCTACATACACACACTTACACATTGAGCTCTGCTACATACACACACA
Source organism: Hyla sarda (assembly GCF_029499605.1). Taxonomy (NCBI): domain Eukaryota; kingdom Metazoa; phylum Chordata; class Amphibia; order Anura; family Hylidae; genus Hyla; species Hyla sarda. The sequence goes on along the minus strand of NC_079199.1, from coordinate 86,230,378 downwards.
CACACTCACACACTCAACCCTGCTACATACACACACTTACACACTCAACTCTGCTACATACACACACTCACACACTCAACTCTGCTACACACACACCCTTACCTCTGCTACATACACACACTCACACACTCAACTCTGCTACATAAACACACTCAGCTCTGCTACATACAAACATTCACACCCTCAACTCTCCAACACACACAATCACACACTCAACTCTGCTACATACACACTCACACACTCAATTCTGCTCCATATACACACTCAGCTCTGCTACATACATACATTCACACACTCAGCTCTGCTACATATACACACACTCACACACTTAGCTCTGCTACATACACATAATCACATACTCATTACTGCTACATACACACACTCAACTCTGCTACATATACACACACTCAGCTCTGCTACTAACACACACTTACAAACTCAGTTCTGCTACATACACACTCAGCTCTGTACATACACACTCACGCACTCATCTCTGCTACACACACTTACACACTCAACTCTGCTACATACACACACACTCACACAATCAACTCTGCCACATACACACACTCAACTCTGTAACATACACACTCACACACTCAACTCTGTACATACACACACAAACACACTCAACTATGCTACATACACACACTCAACTCTGCTACATACACACATTCACACTCAACTCTGCTACATATACACACTCAGCTTTGCTACATACACACATTCACACACTCAACTCTGCTACATACACACATTCACACTCAACTCTGTAACATACACACTCACACACTCAACTCTGTACATACACCACACAAACACACTCAACTCTGCTACATGCACACACTCAACTCTGCTACATACACACATTCACACTCAACTCTGCTACATATACACACTCAGCTTTGCTACATACACACATTTACACACTCAATTCTGCTACATACACACATTTACACACTCAGCTCTGCTACATACACACACTTACACACTCAGCTCTGCTACATACACACTCACACACTCAGCTCTGTACATACACACTCACGCACTCAACTCTGCTACACACACTTACACACTCAACTCTGCTACATACACACACACACTCACACACTCAACTCTGCCACATACACACACACTCAACTCTGCTACATACACACTCACACACTCAACTCTGCACATACACACACAAACACACTCAACTCTGCTACATACACACACTCAACTCTGCTACATATACACACTTAGCTTTGCTACATACACACATTCACACACTCAACTCTCCTACATACACACATTCACACTCAACTCTGCTACATATACACACTCAGCTTTGCTACATACACACATTCTCACACTCAACTCTGCTACATACACACATTTACACACTCAGCTCTGCTACATACACACTCACACACTCAACTCTGCTACATATACACATTCAGCTCTGCTACATACACACATTCACACACTCAACTCTGCTACACACACTCACCTCTACTACATACACACTCACACATATACATAGACCCAATAGCCATATCTTCTTCTCCCTCCCTGCACATACAGTGGTATATTCTTAGCTGTGGTCACCATGGTTACACTACACAGGTTCAATCTCCTGCACTCATCAAGAGAGGCTGGGAGTTTGAATTTTACACTGCCTGTCTATCTCCAAAAATAGACTTTCCCCAAATCATCCTACACTCACACTGCTTTAGTGTCGCCAAGTTATCAGAATACCAGGCTAAAAAAAACTATGGATTATAAAAGGGTAGCAGCATATGGGAAAATTACAAATTTTGAACCCGAAAACCCATGAGGGTTTTTAGGTTCAAAATAAAGGCCTCCTCCTCCCCTTCAGCCTTCCTATCCATCTCCAAAATTGGTCTTTCTACCAAGTTTACACTCCTTTGCTTTGAAAAAAGCAAACAGTACAGTTTCCATATGTTGCCATCCTTTCATCCATTTGTACTTCTACATCGATTTTCGCAAACCATCCTGCACTCATACTGTTCTCATGTCACCAAGTTATCAGAATACCTGGCCCAAAAAATTATGGATCATGAAAGGGTAGCAGCATAAGGGAAAATTATATATTTTGAACCCAAAAACCCATTTGAATTTTTAAGTTCAAAATACAGGCCTACCTCCACCTCTTCAGCCTGCCTGTCCATTTCCAAAAATAGACTTTTCCCAAATCATCCTACACTCATACTGTTTTTATGTCGCCAAGTTATCAGAATACCTGGCCCAAAAAATATTATGGATCATGAAAGGGTAGCAGCCTAAGGGAAAATTACATATTTTGAACCCAAAAACCCATTTGAGTTTTTAAGTTCAAAATACCGGCCTTCCTCCTCCTCTTCAGCCTGCCTGTCCATCTCCAAAAATAGACTTTTCCTAAATCATCCTACACTCATACTGTTTTCGTGTCGCCAAGTTATCGGAATACCGGGCCCAAAAATTATGGATTATAAAACGGTAGCAGCATACGGGAAAATTTCTAATTTTGAACCCAAAAACCCATGAGGGTTTTTAGGTTCAAAATGTAGGCCTCCTCCTCCCCTTTCAGCCTTCCTATCCATCTCCAAAATTGGCCTTTCTACCAATTTTACACTCGTTTGCTTTGAAAAAAGCAAACAGTAGTTTCCATATGTTGCCATCCTTTCATCCATTTGTCCTTCTACACCGATTTTCCCAAACCATCCTACACTCATACTGTTCTCATGTCACCAAGTTATCAGAATAGCTGGCCCAAAAAATTATGAATCATGAAAGGGTAGAAGCATAAGGGAAAATGTAATATTTTGAATCCAAAAACCCATTTGAGTTTTTAAGTTCAAAATACAGGCCTACCTCCTCCCCATCAGCCTGCCTGTCCATCTCCAAAAATAGACTTTTCCCAAATCATCCTACACTCATACTGTTTTCGTTTTGCCAAGTTATCGAATTATCTGGCCAAAAAATTATGGATTATAAAAGGGTAGCGGCATAATGAAAATTATGTGTTTTGAACCCAAAATCCAACTAGGGTTTCCAGGTTCAAAATGAAGGCCATCCACTCCCCTTCAGCCTTCCTATCCATCTCCAAAAATAGCCTTTTTCCAAACCATCCTGCACTCATACTTTTCTCGTGTAACCAAGTTATCGGACTACCTGGCCCAAAAATTGTGGATTATAAAATGGTAGCAGCATTTGGGAAAATTACACATTTTGAATCCAAAAGCCCATTTGAGTTTATAAGTTCAAAATACTGGCCTATCTCCTCCCCTTCAGACTGCCGGTCCATCTCCAAAAATAGCCTTTTCCCAAACCATCCTACACTCATACTGTTTTCGTGTCGCCAAGTTATCGGAATACCGGGCCCAAAAATTATGGATTATAAAACGGTAGCAGCATACGGGAAAATTTCTAATTTTGAACCCAAAAACCCATGAGGGTTTTTAGGTTCAAAATGTAGGCCTCCTCCTCCCCTTTCAGCCTTCCTATCCATCTCCAAAATTGGCCTTTCTACCAATTTTACACTCGTTTGCTTTGAAAAAAGCAAAAAGTAGTTTCCATATGTTGCCATCCTTTCATCCATTTGTCCTTCAACACCGATTTTCCCAAACCATCCTACACTCATACTGTTCTCATGTCACCAAGTTATCAGAATAGCTGGCCTAAAAAATTATGAATCATGAAAGGGTAGAAGCATAAGGGAAAATGTAATATTTTGAATCCAAAAACCCATTTGAGTTTTTAAGTTCAAAATACAGGCCTACCTCCTCCCCATCAGCCTGCCTGTCCATCTCCAAAAATAGACTTTTCCCAAATCATCCTACACTCATACTGTTTTCGTTTTGCCAAATTATCGAATTATCTGGCCAAAAAATTATGGATTATAAAAGGGTAGCGGCATAATGAAAATTACGTGTTTTGAACCCAAAATCCAACGAGGGTTTCCAGGTTCAAAATGAAGGCCACGCACTCCCCTTCAGCCTTCCTATCCATCTCCAAAAATAGCCTTTTCCCAAACCATCCTATACTCATACTTTTCTCGTGTAACCAAGTTATCGGACTACCTGGCCCAAAAATTGTGGATTATAAAATGGTAGCAGCATTTGGGAAAATTACACATTTTGAATCCAAAAACCCATTTGAGTTTATAAGTTCAAAATACTGGCCTATCTCCTCCCCTTCAGACTGCCTGTCCATCGCCAAAAATAACCTTTTCCCAAACCATCCTACACTCATACTGTTTTCGTGTCGCCAAGTTATCGGAATACCTGGCCAAAAAATTTTGGATTATAAAAGGGTAGCAGCATACGGGAAAATTACACATTTTGAACCCAAAAACCCATGAGGCTTTTATGGTTAAAAATGTAGGCCTCCTCCTCCCCTTCAGCCTTCCTATCCATCTCCAAAATTGGACTTTGTACCAATTTTACACGCCTTTGCTTTGAAAAAAGCAAACGGTACAGTTTCCATATGTTGCTATCCTTTCATCCATTCGTCCTTCTACACCGAATTTCCCAAACCATCCTACACTCATACTGTTCTCACGTCACCAAGGTATCGGAATACCTGGCCCAAAAATTATGGATTATAAAAGGAGGGACACAGTTGACACGACACCTGTTGAGCCGAGACAATGGGGGACATGTATCATTAGGTGTCTATTGTAGACACAGTTCTACCCTTGTGGATAATATAGCTTGAACAGAAATTACAGTAGGTTTTGAGAATCTCCCTCAGAATTTCTGGGTTTAAAAAATATGTAATTTTGCTGAACAATCTGACTCGTTACCTCTATATCAGTGTTTACCAACCAGAATGCCTCCAAGTGTTGCAAAACTTGGCATGCTGGGAGTTAAAGTTTTGCAAAAGCCGGAGGCACCTGGTAGCAGAAATTAGTGTGCAACATGGGTATGCAGCAGAGCTGAATGTGTGGTTATGTGTAAGCCTGACCACACACACTTAACTCTGCTACATACACCTGATCACACACTCAGCTCTGCTAAAAACACCTGATCACACACTCAGCTATGCTACATACACACACTCAGCTCTACTACATATACACACAATCACACATTTAACTCTACTACATACACACATGAACACACTCAGCTCTGCTACATACACACACTCACACACTCAGTTCTGCTACATACACACTCACACACTTAGCTCTGCTACATACACACACTTACACATTGAGCTCTGCTACATACACACACACACACTCACACACTCAACCCTGCTACATACACACACTTACACACTCAACTCTGCTACATACACACACTCACACACTCAACTCTGCTACACACACACCCTTACCTCTGCTACATACACACACTCACACACTCAACTCTGCTACATAAACACACTCAGCTCTGCTACATACAAACATTCACACCCTCAACTCTCCAACACACACAATCACACACTCAACTCTGCTACATACACACTCACACACTCAATTCTGCTCCATATACACACTCAGCTCTGCTACATACATACATTCACACACTCAGCTCTGCTACATATACACACACTCACACACTTAGCTCTGCTACATACACATAATCACATACTCATTACTGCTACATACACACACTCAACTCTGCAACATATACACACACTCAGCTCTGCTACTAACACACACTTACAAACTCAGTTCTGCTACATACACACTCAGCTCTGTACATACACACTCACGCACTCATCTCTGCTACACACACTTACACACTCAACTCTGCTACATACACACACACTCACACAATCAACTCTGCCACATACACACACTCAACTCTGTAACATACACACTCACACACTCAACTCTGTACATACACACACAAACACACTCAACTATGCTACATACACACACTCAACTCTGCTACATACACACATTCACACTCAACTCTGCTACATATACACACTCAGCTTTGCTACATACACACATTCACACACTCAACTCTGCTACATACACACATTCACACTCAACTCTGTAACATACACACTCACACACTCAACTCTGTACATACACCACACAAACACACTCAACTCTGCTACATGCACACACTCAACTCTGCTACATACACACATTCACACTCAACTCTGCTACATATACACACTCAGCTTTGCTACATACACACATTTACACACTCAATTCTGCTACATACACACATTTACACACTCAGCTCTGCTACATACACACACTTACACACTCAGCTCTGCTACATACACACTCACACACTCAGCTCTGTACATACACACTCACGCACTCAACTCTGCTACACACACTTACACACTCAACTCTGCTACATACACACACACACTCACACACTCAACTCTGCCACATACACACACACTCAACTCTGCTACATACACACTCACACACTCAACTCTGCACATACACACACAAACACACTCAACTCTGCTACATACACACACTCAACTCTGCTACATATACACACTTAGCTTTGCTACATACACACATTCACACACTCAACTCTCCTACATACACACATTCACACTCAACTCTGCTACATATACACACTCAGCTTTGCTACATACACACATTCTCACACTCAACTCTGCTACATACACACATTTACACACTCAGCTCTGCTACATACACACTCACACACTCAACTCTGCTACATATACACATTCAGCTCTGCTACATACACACATTCACACACTCAACTCTGCTACACACACTCACCTCTACTACATACACACTCACACATATACATAGACCCAATAGCCATATCTTCTTCTCCCTCCCTGCACATACAGTGGTATATTCTTAGCTGTGGTCACCATGGTTACACTACACAGGTTCAATCTCCTGCACTCATCAAGAGAGGCTGGGAGTTTGAATTTTACACTGCCTGTCTATCTCCAAAAATAGACTTTCCCCAAATCATCCTACACTCACACTGCTTTAGTGTCGCCAAGTTATCAGAATACCAGGCTAAAAAAAACTATGGATTATAAAAGGGTAGCAGCATATGGGAAAATTACAAATTTTGAACCCGAAAACCCATGAGGGTTTTTAGGTTCAAAATAAAGGCCTCCTCCTCCCCTTCAGCCTTCCTATCCATCTCCAAAATCGGTCTTTCTACCAAGTTTACACTCCTTTGCTTTGAAAAAAGCAAACAGTACAGTTTCCATATGTTGCCATCCTTTCATCCATTTGTACTTCTACATCGATTTTCGCAAACCATCCTGCACTCATACTGTTCTCATGTCACCAAGTTATCAGAATACCTGGCCCAAAAAATTATGGATCATGAAAGGGTAGCAGCATAAGGGAAAATTATATATTTTGAACCCAAAAACCCATTTGAATTTTTAAGTTCAAAATACAGGCCTACCTCCACCTCTTCAGCCTGCCTGTCCATTTCCAAAAATAGACTTTTCCCAAATCATCCTACACTCATACTGTTTTTGTGTCGCCAAGTTATCAGAATACCTGGCCCAAAAAATATTATGGATCATGAAAGGGTAGCAGCCTAAGGGAAAATTACATATTTTGAACCCAAAAACCCATTTGAGTTTTTAAGTTCAAAATACAGGCCTTCCTCCTCCTCTTCAGCCTGCCTGTCCATCTCCAAAAATAGACTTTTCCTAAATCATCCTACACTCATACTGTTTTCGTGTCGCCAAGTTATCGGAATACCGGGCCCAAAAATTATGGATTATAAAACGGTAGCAGCATACGGGAAAATTTCTAATTTTGAACCCAAAAACCCATGAGGGTTTTTAGGTTCAAAATGTAGGCCTCCTCCTCCCCTTTCAGCCTTCCTATCCATCTCCAAAATTGGCCTTTCTACCAATTTTACACTCGTTTGCTTTGAAAAAAGCAAAAAGTAGTTTCCATATGTTGCCATCCTTTCATCCATTTGTCCTTCAACACCGATTTTCCCAAACCATCCTACACTCATACTGTTCTCATGTCACCAAGTTATCAGAATAGCTGGCCTAAAAAATTATGAATCATGAAAGGGTAGAAGCATAAGGGAAAATGTTATATTTTGAATCCAAAAACCCATTTGAGTTTTTAAGTTCAAAATACAGGCCTACCTCCTCCCCATCAGCCTGCCTGTCCATCTCCAAAAATAGACTTTTCCCAAATCATCCTACACTCATACTGTTTTCGTTTTGCCAAATTATCGAATTATCTGGCCAAAAAATTATGGATTATAAAAGGGTAGCGGCATAATGAAAATTACGTGTTTTGAACCCAAAATCCAACGAGGGTTTCCAGGTTCAAAATGAAGGCCACGCACTCCCCTTCAGTCTTCCTATCCATCTCCAAAAATAGCCGTTTCCCAAACCATCCTATACTCATACTTTTCTCGTGTAACCAAGTTATCGGACTACCTGGCCCAAAAATTGTGGATTATAAAATGGTAGCAGCATTTGGGAAAATTACACATTTTGAATCCAAAAACCCATTTGAGTTTATAAGTTAAAAATACTGGCCTATCTCCTCCCCTTCAGACTGCCTGTCCATCGCCAAAAATAACCTTTTCCCAAACCATCCTACACTCATACTGTTTTCGTGTCGCCAAGTTATCGGAATACCTGGCCAAAAAATTTTGGATTATAAAAGGGTAGCAGCATACGGGAAAATTACACATTTTGAACCCAAAAACCCATGAGGCTTTTATGGTTAAAAATGTAGGCCTCCTCCTCCCCTTCAGCCTTCCTATCCATCTCCAAAATTGGACTTTGTACCAATTTTACACGCCTTTGCTTTGAAAAAAGCAAACAGTACAGTTTCCATATGTTGCTATCCTTTCATCCATTCGTCCTTCTACACCGAATTTCCCAAACCATCCTACACTCATACTGTTCTCACGTCACCAAGGTATCGGAATACCTGGCCCAAAAATTATGGATTATAAAAGGAGGGACACAGTTGACACGACACCTGTTGAGCCGAGACAATGGGGGACATGTATCATTAGGTGTCTATTGTAGACACAGTTCTACCCTTGTGAATAATATCGCTTGAACAGAAATTACAGTAGGTTTTGAGAATCTCCCTCAGAATTTCTGGGTTTAAAAAATATGTAATTTTGCTGAACAATCTGACCCGTTACCTCTATATCAGTGTTTACCAACCAGAATGCCTCCAAGTGTTGCAAAACTTGGCATGCTGGGAGTTCAAGTTTTGCAAAAGCCGGAGGCACCTGGTAGCAGAAATTAGTGTGCAACATGGGTATGCAGCAGAGCTGAATGTGTGGTTATGTGTAAGCCTGACCACACACACTTAACTCTGCTACATACACCTGATCACACACTCAGCTCTGCTAAAAACACCTGATCACACACTCAGCTATGCTACATACACACACTCAGCTCTACTACATATACACACAATCACACATTCAACTCTGCTACATACACACATGAACACACTCAGCTCTGCTACATACACACACTCACACACTCAGTTCTGCTACATACACACTCACACACTTAGCTCTGCTACATACACACACTTACACATTGAGCTCTGCTACATACACACACACTCACACACTCAACCCTGCTACATACACACACTTACACACTCAACTCTGCTACATACACACACTCACATACTCAACTCTGCTACATACACACCCTTACCTCTGCTACATACACACACTCACACACTCAACTCTGCTACATAAACACACTCAGCTCTGCTACATACAAACATTCACACCCTCAACTCTCCAACACACACAATCACACACTCAACTCTGCTACATACACACTCACACACTCAATTCTGCTCCATATACACACTCAGCTCTGCTACATACATACATTCACACACTCAGCTCTGCTACATATACACACACTCACACACTTAGCTCTGCTACATACACATAATCACATACTCATTACTGCTACATACACACACTCAACTCTGCTACATATACACACACTCAGCTCTGCTACTAACACACACTTACAAACTCAGTTCTGCTACATACACACTCAGCTCTGTACATACACACTCACGCACTCATCTCTGCTACACACACTTACACACTCAACTCTGCTACATACACACACACTCACACAATCAACTCTGCCACATACACACACTCAACTCTGTAACATACACACTCACACACTCAACTCTGTACATACACACACAAACACACTCAACTATGCTACATACACACACTCAACTCTGCTACATACACACATTCACACTCAACTCTGCTACATATACACACTCAGCTTTGCTACATACACACATTCACACACTCAACTCTGCTACATACACACATTCACACTCAACTCTGTAACATACACACTCACACACTCAACTCTGTACATACACCACACAAACACACTCAACTCTGCTACATGCACACACTCAACTCTGCTACATACACACATTCACACTCAACTCTGCTACATATACACACTCAGCTTTGCTACATACACACATTTACACACTCAATTCTGCTACATACACACATTTACACACTCAGCTCTGCTACATACACACACTTACACACTCAGCTCTGCTACATACACACTCACACACTCAGCTCTGTACATACACACTCACGCACTCAACTCTGCTACACACACTTACACACTCAACTCTGCTACATACACACACACACTCACACACTCAACTCTGCCACATACACACACACTCAACTCTGCTACATACACACTCACACACTCAACTCTGCACATACACACACAAACACACTCAACTCTGCTACATACACACACTCAACTCTGCTACATATACACACTTAGCTTTGCTACATACACACATTCACACACTCAACTCTCCTACATACACACATTCACACTCAACTCTGCTACATATACACACTCAGCTTTGCTACATACACACATTCTCACACTCAACTCTGCTACATACACACATTTACACACTCAGCTCTGCTACATACACACTCACACACTCAACTCTGCTACATATACACATTCAGCTCTGCTACATACACACATTCACACACTCATCTCTGCTACACACACTCACCTCTACTACATACACACTCACACATATACATAGACCCAATAGCCATATCTTCTTCTCCCTCCCTGCACATACAGTGGTATATTCTTAGCTGTGGTCACCATGGTTACACTACACAGGTTCAATCTCCTGCACTCATCAAGAGAGGCTGGGAGTTTGAATTTTACACTGCCTGTCTATCTCCAAAAATAGACTTTCCCCAAATCATCCTACACTCACACTGCTTTAGTGTCGCCAAGTTATCAGAATACCAGGCTAAAAAAAACTATGGATTATAAAAGGGTAGCAGCATATGGGAAAATTACAAATTTTGAACCCGAAAACCCATGAGGGTTTTTAGGTTCAAAATAAAGGCCTCCTCCTCCCCTTCAGCCTTCCTATCCATCTCCAAAATTGGTCTTTCTACCAAGTTTACACTCCTTTGCTTTGAAAAAAGCAAACAGTACAGTTTCCATATGTTGCCATCCTTTCATCCATTTGTACTTCTACATCGATTTTCGCAAACCATCCTGCACTCATACTGTTCTCATGTCACCAAGTTATCAGAATACCTGGCCCAAAAAATTATGGATCATGAAAGGGTAGCAGCATAAGGGAAAATTATATATTTTGAACCCAAAAACCCATTTGAATTTTTAAGTTCAAAATACAGGCCTACCTCCACCTCTTCAGCCTGCCTGTCCATTTCCAAAAATAGACTTTTCCCAAATCATCCTACACTCATACTGTTTTTGTGTCGCCAAGTTATCAGAATACCTGGCCCAAAAAATATTATGGATCATGAAAGGGTAGCAGCCTAAGGGAAAATTACATATTTTGAACCCAAAAACCCATTTGAGTTTTTAAGTTCAAAATACAGGCCTTCCTCCTCCTCTTCAGCCTGCCTGTCCATCTCCAAAAATAGACTTTTCCTAAATCATCCTACACTCATACTGTTTTCGTGTCGCCAAGTTATCGGAATACCGGGCCCAAAAATTATGGATTATAAAACGGTAGCAGCATACGGGAAAATTTCTAATTTTGAACCCAAAAACCCATGAGGGTTTTTAGGTTCAAAATGTAGGCCTCCTCCTCCCCTTTCAGCCTTCCTATCCATCTCCAAAATTGGCCTTTCTACCAATTTTACACTCGTTTGCTTTGAAAAAAGCAAAAAGTAGTTTCCATATGTTGCCATCCTTTCATCCATTTGTCCTTCAACACCGATTTTCCCAAACCATCCTACACTCATACTGTTCTCATGTCACCAAGTTATCAGAATAGCTGGCCTAAAAAATTATGAATCATGAAAGGGTAGAAGCATAAGGGAAAATGTTATATTTTGAATCCAAAAACCCATTTGAGTTTTTAAGTTCAAAATACAGGCCTACCTCCTCCCCATCAGCCTGCCTGTCCATCTCCAAAAATAGACTTTTCCCAAATCATCCTACACTCATACTGTTTTCGTTTTGCCAAATTATCGAATTATCTGGCCAAAAAATTATGGATTATAAAAGGGTAGCGGCATAATGAAAATTACGTGTTTTGAACCCAAAATCCAACGAGGGTTTCCAGGTTCAAAATGAAGGCCACGCACTCCCCTTCAGTCTTCCTATCCATCTCCAAAAATAGCCGTTTCCCAAACCATCCTATACTCATACTTTTCTCGTGTAACCAAGTTATCGGACTACCTGGCCCAAAAATTGTGGATTATAAAATGGTAGCAGCATTTGGGAAAATTACACATTTTGAATCCAAAAACCCATTTGAGTTTATAAGTTAAAAATACTGGCCTATCTCCTCCCCTTCAGACTGCCTGTCCATCGCCAAAAATAACCTTTTCCCAAACCATCCTACACTCATACTGTTTTCGTGTCGCCAAGTTATCGGAATACCTGGCCAAAAAATTTTGGATTATAAAAGGGTAGCAGCATACGGGAAAATTACACATTTTGAACCCAAAAACCCATGAGGCTTTTATGGTTAAAAATGTAGGCCTCCTCCTCCCCTTCAGCCTTCCTATCCATCTCCAAAATTGGACTTTGTACCAATTTTACACGCCTTTGCTTTGAAAAAAGCAAACAGTACAGTTTCCATATGTTGCTATCCTTTCATCCATTCGTCCTTCTACACCGAATTTCCCAAACCATCCTACACTCATACTGTTCTCACGTCACCAAGGTATCGGAATACCTGGCCCAAAAATTATGGATTATAAAAGGAGGGACACAGTTGACACGACACCTGTTGAGCCGAGACAATGGGGGACATGTATCATTAGGTGTCTATTGTAGACACAGTTCTACCCTTGTGAATAATATCGCTTGAACAGAAATTACAGTAGGTTTTGAGAATCTCCCTCAGAATTTCTGGGTTTAAAAAATATGTAATTTTGCTGAACAATCTGACCCGTTACCTCTATATCAGTGTTTACCAACCAGAATGCCTCCAAGTGTTGCAAAACTTGGCATGCTGGGAGTTCAAGTTTTGCAAAAGCCGGAGGCACCTGGTAGCAGAAATTAGTGTGCAACATGGGTATGCAGCAGAGCTGAATGTGTGGTTATGTGTAAGCCTGACCACACACACTTAACTCTGCTACATACACCTGATCACACACTCAGCTCTGCTAAAAACACCTGATCACACACTCAGCTATGCTACATACACACACTCAGCTCTACTACATATACACACAATCACACATTCAACTCTGCTACATACACACATGAACACACTCAGCTCTGCTACATACACACACTCACACACTCAGTTCTGCTACATACACACTCACACACTTAGCTCTGCTACATACACACACTTACACATTGAGCTCTGCTACATACACACACACTCACACACTCAACCCTGCTACATACACACACTTACACACTCAACTCTGCTACATACACACACTCACATACTCAACTCTGCTACATACACACCCTTACCTCTGCTACATACACACACTCACACACTCAACTCTGCTACATAAACACACTCAGCTCTGCTACATACAAACATTCACACCCTCAACTCTCCAACACACACAATCACACACTCAACTCTGCTACATACACACTCACACACTCAATTCTGCTCCATATACACACTCAGCTCTGCTACATACATACATTCACACACTCAGCTCTGCTACATATACACACACTCACACACTTAGCTCTGCTACATACACATAATCACATACTCATTACTGCTACATACACACACTCAACTCTGCTACATATACACACACTCAGCTCTGCTACTAACACACACTTACAAACTCAGTTCTGCTACATACACACTCAGCTCTGTACATACACACTCACGCACTCATCTCTGCTACACACACTTACACACTCAACTCTGCTACATACACACACACTCACACAATCAACTCTGCCACATACACACACTCAACTCTGTAACATACACACTCACACACTCAACTCTGTACATACACACACAAACACACTCAACTATGCTACATACACACACTCAACTCTGCTACATACACACATTCACACTCAACTCTGCTACATATACACACTCAGCTTTGCTACATACACACATTCACACACTCAACTCTGCTACATACACACATTCACACTCAACTCTGTAACATACACACTCACACACTCAACTCTGTACATACACCACACAAACACACTCAACTCTGCTACATGCACACACTCAACTCTGCTACATACACACATTCACACTCAACTCTGCTACATATACACACTCAGCTTTGCTACATACACACATTTACACACTCAATTCTGCTACATACACACATTTACACACTCAGCTCTGCTACATACACACACTTACACACTCAGCTCTGCTACATACACACTCACACACTCAGCTCTGTACATACACACTCACGCACTCAACTCTGCTACACACACTTACACACTCAACTCTGCTACATACACACACACACTCACACACTCAACTCTGCCACATACACACACACTCAACTCTGCTACATACACACTCACACACTCAACTCTGCACATACACACACAAACACACTCAACTCTGCTACATACACACACTCAACTCTGCTACATATACACACTTAGCTTTGCTACATACACACATTCACACACTCAACTCTCCTACATACACACATTCACACTCAACTCTGCTACATATACACACTCAGCTTTGCTACATACACACATTCTCACACTCAACTCTGCTACATACACACATTTACACACTCAGCTCTGCTACATACACACTCACACACTCAACTCTGCTACATATACACATTCAGCTCTGCTACATACACACATTCACACACTCATCTCTGCTACACACACTCACCTCTACTACATACACACTCACACATATACATAGACCCAATAGCCATATCTTCTTCTCCCTCCCTGCACATACAGTGGTATATTCTTAGCTGTGGTCACCATGGTTACACTACACAGGTTCAATCTCCTGCACTCATCAAGAGAGGCTGGGAGTTTGAATTTTACACTGCCTGTCTATCTCCAAAAATAGACTTTCCCCAAATCATCCTACACTCACACTGCTTTAGTGTCGCCAAGTTATCAGAATACCAGGCTAAAAAAAACTATGGATTATAAAAGGGTAGCAGCATATGGGAAAATTACAAATTTTGAACCCGAAAACCCATGAGGGTTTTTAGGTTCAAAATAAAGGCCTCCTCCTCCCCTTCAGCCTTCCTATCCATCTCCAAAATTGGTCTTTCTACCAAGTTTACACTCCTTTGCTTTGAAAAAAGCAAACAGTACAGTTTCCATATGTTGCCATCCTTTCATCCATTTGTACTTCTACATCGATTTTCGCAAACCATCCTGCACTCATACTGTTCTCATGTCACCAAGTTATCAGAATACCTGGCCCAAAAAATTATGGATCATGAAAGGGTAGCAGCATAAGGGAAAATTATATATTTTGAACCCAAAAACCCATTTGAATTTTTAAGTTCAAAATACAGGCCTACCTCCACCTCTTCAGCCTGCCTGTCCATTTCCAAAAATAGACTTTTCCCAAATCATCCTACACTCATACTGTTTTTGTGTCGCCAAGTTATCAGAATACCTGGCCCAAAAAATATTATGGATCATGAAAGGGTAGCAGCCTAAGGGAAAATTACATATTTTGAACCCAAAAACCCATTTGAGTTTTTAAGTTCAAAATACAGGCCTTCCTCCTCCTCTTCAGCCTGCCTGTCCATCTCCAAAAATAGACTTTTCCTAAATCATCCTACACTCATACTGTTTTCGTGTCGCCAAGTTATCGGAATACCGGGCCCAAAAATTATGGATTATAAAACGGTAGCAGCATACGGGAAAATTTCTAATTTTGAACCCAAAAACCCATGAGGGTTTTTAGGTTCAAAATGTAGGCCTCCTCCTCCCCTTTCAGCCTTCCTATCCATCTCCAAAATTGGCCTTTCTACCAATTTTACACTCGTTTGCTTTGAAAAAAGCAAACAGTAGTTTCCATATGTTGCCATCCTTTCATCCATTTGTCCTTCTACACCGATTTTCCCAAACCATCCTACACTCATACTGTTCTCATGTCACCAAGTTATCAGAATAGCTGGCCCAAAAAATTATGAATCATGAAAGGGTAGAAGCATAAGGGAAAATGTAATATTTTGAATCCAAAAACCCATTTGAGTTTTTAAGTTCAAAATACAGGCCTACCTCCTCCCCATCAGCCTGCCTGTCCATCTCCAAAAATAGACTTTTCCCAAATCATCCTACACTCATACTGTTTTCGTTTTGCCAAGTTATCGAATTATCTGGCCAAAAAATTATGGATTATAAAAGGGTAGCGGCATAATGAAAATTATGTGTTTTGAACCCAAAATCCAACTAGGGTTTCCAGGTTCAAAATGAAGGCCATCCACTCCCCTTCAGCCTTCCTATCCATCTCCAAAAATAGCCTTTTTCCAAACCATCCTGCACTCATACTTTTCTCGTGTAACCAAGTTATCGGACTACCTGGCCCAAAAATTGTGGATTATAAAATGGTAGCAGCATTTGGGAAAATTACACATTTTGAATCCAAAAGCCCATTTGAGTTTATAAGTTCAAAATACCGGCCTATCTCCTCCCCTTCAGACTGCCGGTCCATCTCCAAAAATAGCCTTTTCCCAAATCATCCTACACTTATACTGTTTTCGTGTCGCCAAGTTATCGGAATACCGGGCCCAAAAATTATGGATTATAAAACGGTAGCAGCATACGGGAAAATTTCTAATTTTGAACCCAAAAACCCATGAGGGTTTTTAGGTTCAAAATGTAGGCCTCCTCCTCCCCTTTCAGCCTTCCTATCCATCTCCAAAATTGGCCTTTCTACCAATTTTACACTCGTTTGCTTTGAAAAAAGCAAAAAGTAGTTTCCATATGTTGCCATCCTTTCATCCATTTGTCCTTCAACACCGATTTTCCCAAACCATCCTACACTCATACTGTTCTCATGTCACCAAGTTATCAGAATAGCTGGCCTAAAAAATTATGAATCATGAAAGGGTAGAAGCATAAGGGAAAATGTAATATTTTGAATCCAAAAACCCATTTGAGTTTTTAAGTTCAAAATACAGGCCTACCTCCTCCCCATCAGCCTGCCTGTCCATCTCCAAAAATAGACTTTTCCCAAATCATCCTACACTCATACTGTTTTCGTTTTGCCAAATTATCGAATTATCTGGCCAAAAAATTATGGATTATAAAAGGGTAGCGGCATAATGAAAATTACGTGTTTTGAACCCAAAATCCAACGAGGGTTTCCAGGTTCAAAATGAAGGCCACGCACTCCCCTTCAGCCTTCCTATCCATCTCCAAAAATAGCCTTTTCCCAAACCATCCTATACTCATACTTTTCTCGTGTAACCAAGTTATCGGACTACCTGGCCCAAAAATTGTGGATTATAAAATGGTAGCAGCATTTGGGAAAATTACACATTTTGAATCCAAAAACCCATTTGAGTTTATAAGTTCAAAATACTGGCCTATCTCCTCCCCTTCAGACTGCCTGTCCATCGCCAAAAATAACCTTTTCCCAAACCATCCTACACTCATACTGTTTTCGTGTCGCCAAGTTATCGGAATACCTGGCCAAAAATTTTTGGATTATAAAAGGGTAGCAGCATACGGGAAAATTACACATTTTGAACCCAAAAACCCATGAGGCTTTTATGGTTAAAAATGTAGGCCTCCTCCTCCCCTTCAGCCTTCCTATCCATCTCCAAAATTGGACTTTGTACCAATTTTACACGCCTTTGCTTTGAAAAAAGCAAACGGTACAGTTTCCATATGTTGCTATCCTTTCATCCATTCGTCCTTCTACACCGAATTTCCCAAACCATCCTACACTCATACTGTTCTCACGTCACCAAGGTATCGGAATACCTGGCCCAAAAATTATGGATTATAAAAGGAGGGACACAGTTGACACGACACCTGTTGAGCCGAGACAATGGGGGACATGTATCATTAGGTGTCTATTGTAGACACAGTTCTACCCTTGTGGATAATATAGCTTGAACAGAAATTACAGTAGGTTTTGAGAATCTCCCTCAGAATTTCTGGGTTTAAAAAATATGTAATTTTGCTGAACAATCTGACCCGTTACCTCTATATCAGTGTTTACCAACCAGAATGCCTCCAAGTGTTGCAAAACTTGGCATGCTGGGAGTTGAAGTTTTGCAAAAGCCGGAGGCACCTGGTAGCAGAAATTAGTGTGCAACATGGGTATGCAGCAGAGCTGAATGTGTGGTTATGTGTAAGCCTGACCACACACACTTAACTCTGCTACATACACCTGATCACACACTCAGCTCTGCTAAAAACACCTGATCACACACTCAGCTATGCTACATACACACACTCAGCTCTACTACATATACACACAATCACACATTTAACTCTGCTACATACACACATGAACACACTCAGCTCTGCTACATACACACACTCACACACTCATTTCTGCTACATACACACTCACACACTTAGCTCTGCTACATACACACACTTACACATTGAGCTCTGCTACATACACACACACTCACACACTCAACCCTGCTACATACACACACTTACACACTCAACTCTGCTACATACACACACTCACACACTCAACTCTGCTACACACACACCCTTACCTCTGCTACATACACACACTCACACACTCAACTCTGCTACATAAACACACTCAGCTCTGCTACATACAAACATTCACACCCTCAACTCTCCAACACACACAATCACACACTCAACTCTGCTACATACACACTCACACACTCAATTCTGCTCCATATACACACTCAGCTCTGCTACATACATACATTCACACACTCAGCTCTGCTACATATACACACACTCACACACTTAGCTCTGCTACATACACATAATCACATACTCATTACTGCTACATACACACACTCAACTCTGCTACATATACACACACTCAGCTCTGCTACTAACACACACTTACAAACTCAGTTCTGCTACATACACACTCAGCTCTGTACATACACACTCACGCACTCATCTCTGCTACACACACTTACACACTCAACTCTGCTACATACACACACACTCACACAATCAACTCTGCCACATACACACACTCAACTCTGTAACATACACACTCACACACTCAACTCTGTACATACACACACAAACACACTCAACTATGCTACATACACACACTCAACTCTGCTACATACACACATTCACACTCAACTCTGCTACATATACACACTCAGCTTTGCTACATACACACATTCACACACTCAACTCTGCTACATACACACATTCACACTCAACTCTGTAACATACACACTCACACACTCAACTCTGTACATACACCACACAAACACACTCAACTCTGCTACATGCACACACTCAACTCTGCTACATACACACATTCACACTCAACTCTGCTACATATACACACTCAGCTTTGCTACATACACACATTTACACACTCAATTCTGCTACATACACACATTTACACACTCAGCTCTGCTACATACACACACTTACACACTCAGCTCTGCTACAGACACACTCACACACTCAGCTCTTTACATACACACTCACGCACTCAACTCTGCTACACACACTTACACACTCAACTCTGCTACATACACACACACACTCACACACTCAACTCTGCCACATACACACACACTCAACTCTGCTACATACACACTCACACACTCAACTCTGCACATACACACACAAACACACTCAACTCTGCTACATACACACACTCAACTCTGCTACATATACACACTTAGCTTTGCTACATACACACATTCACACACTCAACTCTCCTACATACACACATTCACACTCAACTCTGCTACATATACACACTCAGCTTTGCTACATACACACATTCTCACACTCAACTCTGCTACATACACACATTTACACACTCAGCTCTGCTACATACACACTCACACACTCAACTCTGCTACATATACACATTCAGCTCTGCTACATACACACATTCACACACTCAACTCTGCTACACACACTCACCTCTACTACATACACACTCACACATATACATAGACCCAATAGCCATATCTTCTTCTCCCTCCCTGCACATACAGTGGTATATTCTTAGCTGTGGTCACCATGGTTACACTACACAGGTTCAATCTCCTGCACTCATCAAGAGAGGCTGGGAGTTTGAATTTTACACTGCCTGTCTATCTCCAAAAATAGACTTTCCCCAAATCATCCTACACTCACACTGCTTTAGTGTCGCCAAGTTATCAGAATACCAGGCTAAAAAAAACTATGGATTATAAAAGGGTAGCAGCATATGGGAAAATTACAAATTTTGAACCCGAAAACCCATGAGGGTTTTTAGGTTCAAAATAAAGGCCTCCTCCTCCCCTTCAGCCTTCCTATCCATCTCCAAAATTGGTCTTTCTACCAAGTTTGCACTCCTTTGCTTTGAAAAAAGCAAACAGTACAGTTTCCATATGTTGCCATCCTTTCATCCATTTGTACTTCTACATCGATTTTCGCAAACCATCCTGCACTCATACTGTTCTCATGTCACCAAGTTATCAGAATACCTGGCCCAAAAAATTATGGATCATGAAAGGGTAGCAGCATAAGGGAAAATTATATATTTTGAACCCAAAAACCCATTTGAATTTTTAAGTTCAAAATACAGGCCTACCTCCACCTCTTCAGCCTGCCTGTCCATTTCCAAAAATAGACTTTTCCCAAATCATCCTACACTCATACTGTTTTTGTGTCGCCAAGTTATCAGAATACCTGGCCCAAAAAATATTATGGATCATGAAAGGGTAGCAGCCTAAGGGAAAATTACATATTTTGAACCCAAAAACCCATTTGAGTTTTTAAGTTCAAAATACAGGCCTTCCTCCTCCTCTTCAGCCTGCCTGTCCATCTCCAAAAATAGACTTTTCCTAAATCATCCTACACTCATACTGTTTTCGTGTCGCCAAGTTATCGGAATACCGGGCCCAAAAATTATGGATTATAAAACGGTAGCAGCATACGGGAAAATTTCTAATTTTGAACCCAAAAACCCATGAGGGTTTTTAGGTTCAAAATGTAGGCCTCCTCCTCCCCTTTCAGCCTTCCTATCCATCTCCAAAATTGGCCTTTCTACCAATTTTACACTCGTTTGCTTTGAAAAAAGCAAACAGTAGTTTCCATATGTTGCCATCCTTTCATCCATTTTCCCAAACCATCCTACACTCATACTGTTCTCATGTCACCAAGTTATCAGAATAGCTGGCCCAAAAAATTATGAATCATGAAAGGGTAGAAGCATAAGGGAAAATGTAATATTTTGAATCCAAAAACCCATTTGAGTTTTTAAGTTCAAAATACAGGCCTACCTCCTCCCCATCAGCCTGCCTGTCCATCTCCAAAAATAGACTTTTCCCAAATCATCCTACACTCATACTGTTTTCGTTTTGCCAAGTTATCGAATTATCTGGCCAAAAAATTATGGATTATAAAAGGGTAGCGGCATAATGAAAATTATGTGTTTTGAACCCAAAATCCAACTAGGGTTTCCAGGTTCAAAATGAAGGCCATCCACTCCCCTTCAGCCTTCCTATCCATCTCCAAAAATAGCCTTTTTCCAAACCATCCTGCACTCATACTTTTCTCGTGTAACCAAGTTATCGGACTACCTGGCCCAAAAATTGTGGATTATAAAATGGTAGCAGCATTTGGGAAAATTACACATTTTGAATCCAAAAGCCCATTTGAGTTTATAAGTTCAAAATATCGGCCTATCTCCTCCCCTTCAGACTGCCGGTCCATCTCCAAAAATAGCCTTTTCCCAAACCATCCTACACTCATACTGTTTTCGTGTCGCCAAGTTATCGGAATACCGGGCCCAAAAATTATGGATTATAAAACGGTAGCAGCATACGGGAAAATTTCTAATTTTGAACCCAAAAACCCATGAGGGTTTTTAGGTTCAAAATGTAGGCCTCCTCCTCCCCTTTCAGCCTTCCTATCCATCTCCAAAATTGGCCTTTCTACCAATTTTACACTCGTTTGCTTTGAAAAAAGCAAAAAGTAGTTTCCATATGTTGCCATCCTTTCATCCATTTGTCCTTCAACACCGATTTTCCCAAACCATCCTACACTCATACTGTTCTCATGTCACCAAGTTATCAGAATAGCTGGCCTAAAAAATTATGAATCATGAAAGGGTAGAAGCATAAGGGAAAATGTAATATTTTGAATCCAAAAACCCATTTGAGTTTTTAAGTTCAAAATACAGGCCTACCTCCTCCCCATCAGCCTGCCTGTCCATCTCCAAAAATAGACTTTTCCCAAATCATCCTACACTCATACTGTTTTCGTTTTGCCAAATTATCGAATTATCTGGCCAAAAAATTATGGATTATAAAAGGGTAGCGGCATAATGAAAATTACGTGTTTTGAACCCAAAATCCAACGAGGGTTTCCAGGTTCAAAATGAAGGCCACGCACTCCCCTTCAGCCTTCCTATCCATCTCCAAAAATAGCCTTTTCCCAAACCATCCTATACTCATACTTTTCTCGTGTAACCAAGTTATCGGACTACCTGGCCCAAAAATTGTGGATTATAAAATGGTAGCAGCATTTGGGAAAATTACACATTTTGAATCCAAAAACCCATTTGAGTTTATAAGTTCAAAATACTGGCCTATCTCCTCCCCTTCAGACTGCCTGTCCATCGCCAAAAATAACCTTTTCCCAAACCATCCTACACTCATACTGTTTTCGTGTCGCCAAGTTATCGGAATACCTGGCCAAAAAATTTTGGATTATAAAAGGGTAGCAGCATACGGGAAAATTACACATTTTGAACCCAAAAACCCATGAGGCTTTTATGGTTAAAAATGTAGGCCTCCTCCTCCCCTTCAGCCTTCCTATCCATCTCCAAAATTGGACTTTGTACCAATTTTACACGCCTTTGCTTTGAAAAAAGCAAACGGTACAGTTTCCATATGTTGCTATCCTTTCATCCATTCGTCCTTCTACACCGAATTTCCCAAACCATCCTACACTCATACTGTTCTCACGTCACCAAGGTATCGGAATACCTGGCCCAAAAATTATGGATTATAAAAGGAGGGACACAGTTGACACGACACCTGTTGAGCCGAGACAATGGGGGACATGTATCATTAGGTGTCTATTGTAGACACAGTTCTACCCTTGTGGATAATATAGCTTGAACAGAAATTACAGTAGGTTTTGAGAATCTCCCTCAGAATTTCTGGGTTTAAAAAATATGTAATTTTGCTGAACAATCTGACCCGTTACCTCTATATCAGTGTTTACCAACCAGAATGCCTCCAAGTGTTGCAAAACTTGGCATGCTGGGAGTTGAAGTTTTGCAAAAGCCGGAGGCACCTGGTAGCAGAAATTAGTGTGCAACATGGGTATGCAGCAGAGCTGAATGTGTGGTTATGTGTAAGCCTGACCACACACACTTAACTCTGCTACATACACCTGATCACACACTCAGCTCTGCTAAAAACACCTGATCACACACTCAGCTATGCTACATACACACACTCAGCTCTACTACATATACACACAATCACACATTTAACTCTACTACATACACACATGAACACACTCAGCTCTGCTACATACACACACTCACACACTCAGTTCTGCTACATACACACTCACACACTTAGCTCTGCTACATACACACACTTACACATTGAGCTCTGCTACATACACACACACACACACACTCACACACTCAACCCTGCTACATACACACACTTACACACTCAACTCTGCTACATACACACACTCACACACTCAACTCTGCTACACACACACCCTTACCTCTGCTACATACACACACTCACACACTCAACTCTGCTACATAAACACACTCAGCTCTGCTACATACAAACATTCACACCCTCAACTCTCCAACACACACAATCACACACTCAACTCTGCTACATACACACTCACACACTCAATTCTGCTCCATATACACACTCAGCTCTGCTACATACATACATTCACACACTCAGCTCTGCTACATATACACACACTCACACACTTAGCTCTGCTACATACACATAATCACATACTCATTACTGCTACATACACACACTCAACTCTGCAACATATACACACACTCAGCTCTGCTACTAACACACACTTACAAACTCAGTTCTGCTACATACACACTCAGCTCTGTACATACACACTCACGCACTCATCTCTGCTACACACACTTACACACTCAACTCTGCTACATACACACACACTCACACAATCAACTCTGCCACATACACACACTCAACTCTGTAACATACACACTCACACACTCAACTCTGTACATACACACACAAACACACTCAACTATGCTACATACACACACTCAACTCTGCTACATACACACATTCACACTCAACTCTGCTACATATACACACTCAGCTTTGCTACATACACACATTCACACACTCAACTCTGCTACATACACACATTCACACTCAACTCTGTAACATACACACTCACACACTCAACTCTGTACATACACCACACAAACACACTCAACTCTGCTACATGCACACACTCAACTCTGCTACATACACACATTCACACTCAACTCTGCTACATATACACACTCAGCTTTGCTACATACACACATTTACACACTCAATTCTGCTACATACACACATTTACACACTCAGCTCTGCTACATACACACACTTACACACTCAGCTCTGCTACATACACACTCACACACTCAGCTCTGTACATACACACTCACGCACTCAACTCTGCTACACACACTTACACACTCAACTCTGCTACATACACACACACACTCACACACTCAACTCTGCCACATACACACACACTCAACTCTGCTACATACACACTCACACACTCAACTCTGCACATACACACACAAACACACTCAACTCTGCTACATACACACACTCAACTCTGCTACATATACACACTTAGCTTTGCTACATACACACATTCACACACTCAACTCTCCTACATACACACATTCACACTCAACTCTGCTACATATACACACTCAGCTTTGCTACATACACACATTCTCACACTCAACTCTGCTACATACACACATTTACACACTCAGCTCTGCTACATACACACTCACACACTCAACTCTGCTACATATACACATTCAGCTCTGCTACATACACACATTCACACACTCAACTCTGCTACACACACTCACCTCTACTACATACACACTCACACATATACATAGACCCAATAGCCATATCTTCTTCTCCCTCCCTGCACATACAGTGGTATATTCTTAGCTGTGGTCACCATGGTTACACTACACAGGTTCAATCTCCTGCACTCATCAAGAGAGGCTGGGAGTTTGAATTTTACACTGCCTGTCTATCTCCAAAAATAGACTTTCCCCAAATCATCCTACACTCACACTGCTTTAGTGTCGCCAAGTTATCAGAATACCAGGCTAAAAAAAACTATGGATTATAAAAGGGTAGCAGCATATGGGAAAATTACAAATTTTGAACCCGAAAACCCATGAGGGTTTTTAGGTTCAAAATAAAGGCCTCCTCCTCCCCTTCAGCCTTCCTATCCATCTCCAAAATTGGTCTTTCTACCAAGTTTACACTCCTTTGCTTTGAAAAAAGCAAACAGTACAGTTTCCATATGTTGCCATCCTTTCATCCATTTGTACTTCTACATCGATTTTCGCAAACCATCCTGCACTCATACTGTTCTCATGTCACCAAGTTATCAGAATACCTGGCCCAAAAAATTATGGATCATGAAAGGGTAGCAGCATAAGGGAAAATTATATATTTTGAACCCAAAAACCCATTTGAATTTTTAAGTTCAAAATACAGGCCTACCTCCACCTCTTCAGCCTGCCTGTCCATTTCCAAAAATAGACTTTTCCCAAATCATCCTACACTCATACTGTTTTTGTGTCGCCAAGTTATCAGAATACCTGGCCCAAAAAATATTATGGATCATGAAAGGGTAGCAGCCTAAGGGAAAATTACATATTTTGAACCCAAAAACCCATTTGAGTTTTTAAGTTCAAAATACAGGCCTTCCTCCTCCTCTTCAGCCTGCCTGTCCATCTCCAAAAATAGACTTTTCCTAAATCATCCTACACTCATACTGTTTTCGTGTCGCCAAGTTATCGGAATACCGGGCCCAAAAATTATGGATTATAAAACGGTAGCAGCATACGGGAAAATTTCTAATTTTGAACCCAAAAACCCATGAGGGTTTTTAGGTTCAAAATGTAGGCCTCCTCCTCCCCTTTCAGCCTTCCTATCCATCTCCAAAATTGGCCTTTCTACCAATTTTACACTCGTTTGCTTTGAAAAAAGCAAAAAGTAGTTTCCATATGTTGCCATCCTTTCATCCATTTGTCCTTCAACACCGATTTTCCCAAACCATCCTACACTCATACTGTTCTCATGTCACCAAGTTATCAGAATAGCTGGCCTAAAAAATTATGAATCATGAAAGGGTAGAAGCATAAGGGAAAATGTAATATTTTGAATCCAAAAACCCATTTGAGTTTTTAAGTTCAAAATACAGGCCTACCTCCTCCCCATCAGCCTGCCTGTCCATCTCCAAAAATAGACTTTTCCCAAATCATCCTACACTCATACTGTTTTCGTTTTGCCAAATTATCGAATTATCTGGCCAAAAAATTATGGATTATAAAAGGGTAGCGGCATAATGAAAATTACGTGTTTTGAACCCAAAATCCAACGAGGGTTTCCAGGTTCAAAATGAAGGCCACGCACTCCCCTTCAGTCTTCCTATCCATCTCCAAAAATAGCCGTTTCCCAAACCATCCTATACTCATACTTTTCTCGTGTAACCAAGTTATCGGACTACCTGGCCCAAAAATTGTGGATTATAAAATGGTAGCAGCATTTGGGAAAATTACACATTTTGAATCCAAAAACCCATTTGAGTTTATAAGTTCAAAATACTGGCCTATCTCCTCCCCTTCAGACTGCCTGTCCATCGCCAAAAATAACCTTTTCCCAAACCATCCTACACTCATACTGTTTTCGTGTCGCCAAGTTATCGGAATACCTGGCCAAAAAATTTTGGATTATAAAAGGGTAGCAGCATACGGGAAAATTACACATTTTGAACCCAAAAACCCATGAGGCTTTTATGGTTAAAAATGTAGGCCTCCTCCTCCCCTTCAGCCTTCCTATCCATCTCCAAAATTGGACTTTGTACCAATTTTACACGCCTTTGCTTTGAAAAAAGCAAACAGTACAGTTTCCATATGTTGCTATCCTTTCATCCATTCGTCCTTCTACACCGAATTTCCCAAACCATCCTACACTCATACTGTTCTCACGTCACCAAGGTATCGGAATACCTGGCCCAAAAATTATGGATTATAAAAGGAGGGACACAGTTGACACGACACCTGTTGAGCCGAGACAATGGGGGACATGTATCATTAGGTGTCTATTGTAGACACAGTTCTACCCTTGTGAATAATATCGCTTGAACAGAAATTACAGTAGGTTTTGAGAATCTCCCTCAGAATTTCTGGGTTTAAAAAATATGTAATTTTGCTGAACAATCTGACCCGTTACCTCTATATCAGTGTTTACCAACCAGAATGCCTCCAAGTGTTGCAAAACTTGGCATGCTGGGAGTTCAAGTTTTGCAAAAGCCGGAGGCACCTGGTAGCAGAAATTAGTGTGCAACATGGGTATGCAGCAGAGCTGAATGTGTGGTTATGTGTAAGCCTGACCACACACACTTAACTCTGCTACATACACCTGATCACACACTCAGCTCTGCTAAAAACACCTGATCACACACTCAGCTATGCTACATACACACACTCAGCTCTACTACATATACACACAATCACACATTCAACTCTGCTACATACACACATGAACACACTCAGCTTTGCTACATACACACACTCACAAACTCAGTTCTGCTACATACACACTCACACACTTAGCTCTGCTACATACACACACTTACACATTGAGCTCTGCTACATACACACACACTCACACACTCAACCCTGCTACATACACACACTTACACACTCAACTCTGCTACATACACACACTCACATACTCAACTCTGCTACATACACACCCTTACCTCTGCTACATACACACACTCACACACTCAACTCTGCTACATAAACACACTCAGCTCTGCTACATACAAACATTCACACCCTCAACTCTCCAACACACACAATCACACACTCAACTCTGCTACATACACACTCACACACTCAATTCTGCTCCATATACACACTCAGCTCTGCTACATACATACATTCACACACTCAGCTCTGCTACATATACACACACTCACACACTTAGCTCTGCTACATACACATAATCACATACTCATTACTGCTACATACACACACTCAACTCTGCAACATATACACACACTCAGCTCTGCTACTAACACACACTTACAAACTCAGTTCTGCTACATACACACTCAGCTCTGTACATACACACTCACGCACTCATCTCTGCTACACACACTTACACACTCAACTCTGCTACATACACACACACTCACACAATCAACTCTGCCACATACACACACTCAACTCTGTAACATACACACTCACACACTCAACTCTGTACATACACACACAAACACACTCAACTATGCTACATACACACACTCAACTCTGCTACATACACACATTCACACTCAACTCTGCTACATATACACACTCAGCTTTGCTACATACACACATTCACACACTCAACTCTGCTACATACACACATTCACACTCAACTCTGTAACATACACACTCACACACTCAACTCTGTACATACACCACACAAACACACTCAACTCTGCTACATGCACACACTCAACTCTGCTACATACACACATTCACACTCAACTCTGCTACATATACACACTCAGCTTTGCTACATACACACATTTACACACTCAATTCTGCTACATACACACATTTACACACTCAGCTCTGCTACATACACACACTTACACACTCAGCTCTGCTACATACACACTCACACACTCAGCTCTGTACATACACACTCACGCACTCAACTCTGCTACACACACTTACACACTCAACTCTGCTACATACACACACACACTCACACACTCAACTCTGCCACATACACACACACTCAACTCTGCTACATACACACTCACACACTCAACTCTGCACATACACACACAAACACACTCAACTCTGCTACATACACACACTCAACTCTGCTACATATACACACTTAGCTTTGCTACATACACACATTCACACACTCAACTCTCCTACATACACACATTCACACTCAACTCTGCTACATATACACACTCAGCTTTGCTACATACACACATTCTCACACTCAACTCTGCTACATACACACATTTACACACTCAGCTCTGCTACATACACACTCACACACTCAACTCTGCTACATATACACATTCAGCTCTGCTACATACACACATTCACACACTCAACTCTGCTACACACACTCACCTCTACTACATACACACTCACACATATACATAGACCCAATAGCCATATCTTCTTCTCCCTCCCTGCACATACAGTGGTATATTCTTAGCTGTGGTCACCATGGTTACACTACACAGGTTCAATCTCCTGCACTCATCAAGAGAGGCTGGGAGTTTGAATTTTACACTGCCTGTCTATCTCCAAAAATAGACTTTCCCCAAATCATCCTACACTCACACTGCTTTAGTGTCGCCAAGTTATCAGAATACCAGGCTAAAAAAAACTATGGATTATAAAAGGGTAGCAGCATATGGGAAAATTACAAATTTTGAACCCGAAAACCCATGAGGGTTTTTAGGTTCAAAATAAAGGCCTCCTCCTCCCCTTCAGCCTTCCTATCCATCTCCAAAATTGGTCTTTCTACCAAGTTTACACTCCTTTGCTTTGAAAAAAGCAAACAGTACAGTTTCCATATGTTGCCATCCTTTCATCCATTTGTACTTCTACATCGATTTTCGCAAACCATCCTGCACTCATACTGTTCTCATGTCACCAAGTTATCAGAATACCTGGCCCAAAAAATTATGGATCATGAAAGGGTAGCAGCATAAGGGAAAATTATATATTTTGAACCCAAAAACCCATTTGAATTTTTAAGTTCAAAATACAGGCCTACCTCCACCTCTTCAGCCTGCCTGTCCATTTCCAAAAATAGACTTTTCCCAAATCATCCTACACTCATACTGTTTTTGTGTCGCCAAGTTATCAGAATACCTGGCCCAAAAAATATTATGGATCATGAAAGGGTAGCAGCCTAAGGGAAAATTACATATTTTGAACCCAAAAACCCATTTGAGTTTTTAAGTTCAAAATACCGGCCTTCCTCCTCCTCTTCAGCCTGCCTGTCCATCTCCAAAAATAGACTTTTCCTAAATCATCCTACACTCATACTGTTTTCGTGTCGCCAAGTTATCGGAATACCGGGCCCAAAAATTATGGATTATAAAACGGTAGCAGCATACGGGAAAATTTCTAATTTTGAACCCAAAAACCCATGAGGGTTTTTAGGTTCAAAATGTAGGCCTCCTCCTCCCCTTTCAGCCTTCCTATCCATCTCCAAAATTGGCCTTTCTACCAATTTTACACTCGTTTGCTTTGAAAAAAGCAAACAGTAGTTTCCATATGTTGCCATCCTTTCATCCATTTGTCCTTCTACACCGATTTTCCCAAACCATCCTACACTCATACTGTTCTCATGTCACCAAGTTATCAGAATAGCTGGCCCAAAAAATTATGAATCATGAAAGGGTAGAAGCATAAAGGAAAATGTAATATTTTGAATCCAAAAACCCATTTGAGTTTTTAAGTTCAAAATACAGGCCTACCTCCTCCCCATCAGCCTGCCTGTCCATCTCCAAAAATAGACTTTTCCCAAATCATCCTACACTCATACTGTTTTCGTTTTGCCAAGTTATCGAATTATCTGGCCAAAAAATTATGGATTATAAAAGGGTAGCGGCATAATGAAAATTATGTGTTTTGAACCCAAAATCCAACGAGGGTTTCCAGGTTCAAAATGAAGGCCACGCACTCCCCTTCAGCCTTCCTATCCATCTCCAAAAATAGCCTTTTCCCAAACCATCCTATACTCATACTTTTCTCGTGTAACCAAGTTATCGGACTACCTGGCCCAAAAATTGTGGATTATAAAATGGTAGCAGCATTTGGGAAAATTACACATTTTGAATCCAAAAACCCATTTGAGTTTATAAGTTCAAAATACTGGCCTATC
This sequence comes from Hyla sarda, assembly GCF_029499605.1. NCBI lineage: Eukaryota > Metazoa > Chordata > Amphibia > Anura > Hylidae > Hyla > Hyla sarda. The sequence goes on along the minus strand of NC_079199.1, from coordinate 86,198,531 downwards.
TCCTCCCCTTCAGACTGCCTGTCCATCGCCAAAAATAACCTTTTCCCAAACCATCCTACACTCATACTGTTTTCGTGTCGCCAAGTTATCGGAATACCTGGCCAAAAAATTTTGGATTATAAAAGGGTAGCAGCATACGGGAAAATTACACATTTTGAACCCAAAAACCCATGAGGCTTTTATGGTTAAAAATGTAGGCCTCCTCCTCCCCTTCAGCCTTCCTATCCATCTCCAAAATTGGACTTTGTACCAATTTTACACGCCTTTGCTTTGAAAAAAGCAAACAGTACAGTTTCCATATGTTGCTATCCTTTCATCCATTCGTCCTTCTACACCGAATTTCCCAAACCATCCTACACTCATACTGTTCTCACGTCACCAAGGTATCGGAATACCTGGCCCAAAAATTATGGATTATAAAAGGAGGGACACAGTTGACACGACACCTGTTGAGCCGAGACAATGGGGGACATGTATCATTAGGTGTCTATTGTAGACACAGTTCTACCCTTGTGGATAATATAGCTTGAACAGAAATTACAGTAGGTTTTGAGAATCTCCCTCAGAATTTCTGGGTTTAAAAAATATGTAATTTTGCTGAACAATCTGACCCGTTACCTCTATATCAGTGTTTACCAACCAGAATGCCTCCAAGTGTTGCAAAACTTGGCATGCTGGGAGTTGAAGTTTTGCAAAAGCCGGAGGCACCTGGTAGCAGAAATTAGTGTGCAACATGGGTATGCAGCAGAGCTGAATGTGTGGTTATGTGTAAGCCTGACCACACACACTTAACTCTGCTACATACACCTGATCACACACTCAGCTCTGCTAAAAACACCTGATCACACACTCAGCTATGCTACATACACACACTCAGCTCTACTACATATACACACAATCACACATTTAACTCTACTACATACACACATGAACACACTCAGCTCTGCTACATACACACACTCACACACTCAGTTCTGCTACATACACACTCACACACTTAGCTCTGCTACATACACACACTTACACATTGAGCTCTGCTACATACACACACACACACTCACACACTCAACCCTGCTACATACACACACTTACACACTCAACTCTGCTACATACACACACTCACACACTCAACTCTGCTACACACACACCCTTACCTCTGCTACATACACACACTCACACACTCAACTCTGCTACATAAACACACTCAGCTCTGCTACATACAAACATTCACACCCTCAACTCTCCAACACACACAATCACACACTCAACTCTGCTACATACACACTCACACACTCAATTCTGCTCCATATACACACTCAGCTCTGCTACATACATACATTCACACACTCAGCTCTGCTACATATACACACACTCACACACTTAGCTCTGCTACATACACATAATCACATACTCATTACTGCTACATACACACACTCAACTCTGCAACATATACACACACTCAGCTCTGCTACTAACACACACTTACAAACTCAGTTCTGCTACATACACACTCAGCTCTGTACATACACACTCACGCACTCATCTCTGCTACACACACTTACACACTCAACTCTGCTACATACACACACACTCACACAATCAACTCTGCCACATACACACACTCAACTCTGTAACATACACACTCACACACTCAACTCTGTACATACACACACAAACACACTCAACTATGCTACATACACACACTCAACTCTGCTACATACACACATTCACACTCAACTCTGCTACATATACACACTCAGCTTTGCTACATACACACATTCACACACTCAACTCTGCTACATACACACATTCACACTCAACTCTGTAACATACACACTCACACACTCAACTCTGTACATACACCACACAAACACACTCAACTCTGCTACATGCACACACTCAACTCTGCTACATACACACATTCACACTCAACTCTGCTACATATACACACTCAGCTTTGCTACATACACACATTTACACACTCAATTCTGCTACATACACACATTTACACACTCAGCTCTGCTACATACACACACTTACACACTCAGCTCTGCTACATACACACTCACACACTCAGCTCTGTACATACACACTCACGCACTCAACTCTGCTACACACACTTACACACTCAACTCTGCTACATACACACACACACTCACACACTCAACTCTGCCACATACACACACACTCAACTCTGCCACATACACACACACTCAACTCTGCTACATACACACTCACACACTCAACTCTGCACATACACACACAAACACACTCAACTCTGCTACATACACACTCAACTCTGCTACATATACACACTTAGCTTTGCTACATACACACATTCACACACTCAACTCTCCTACATACACACATTCACACTCAACTCTGCTACATATACACACTCAGCTTTGCTACATACACACATTCTCACACTCAACTCTGCTACATACACACATTTACACACTCAGCTCTGCTACATACACACTCACACACTCAACTCTGCTACATATACACATTCAGCTCTGCTACATACACACATTCACACACTCAACTCTGCTACACACACTCACCTCTACTACATACACACTCACACATATACATAGACCCAATAGCCATATCTTCTTCTCCCTCCCTGCACATACAGTGGTATATTCTTAGCTGTGGTCACCATGGTTACACTACACAGGTTCAATCTCCTGCACTCATCAAGAGAGGCTGGGAGTTTGAATTTTACACTGCCTGTCTATCTCCAAAAATAGACTTTCCCCAAATCATCCTACACTCACACTGCTTTAGTGTCGCCAAGTTATCAGAATACCAGGCTAAAAAAAACTATGGATTATAAAAGGGTAGCAGCATATGGGAAAATTACAAATTTTGAACCCGAAAACCCATGAGGGTTTTTAGGTTCAAAATAAAGGCCTCCTCCTCCCCTTCAGCCTTCCTATCCATCTCCAAAATTGGTCTTTCTACCAAGTTTACACTCCTTTGCTTTGAAAAAAGCAAACAGTACAGTTTCCATATGTTGCCATCCTTTCATCCATTTGTACTTCTACATCGATTTTCGCAAACCATCCTGCACTCATACTGTTCTCATGTCACCAAGTTATCAGAATACCTGGCCCAAAAAATTATGGATCATGAAAGGGTAGCAGCATAAGGGAAAATTATATATTTTGAACCCAAAAACCCATTTGAATTTTTAAGTTCAAAATACAGGCCTACCTCCACCTCTTCAGCCTGCCTGTCCATTTCCAAAAATAGACTTTTCCCAAATCATCCTACACTCATACTGTTTTTGTGTCGCCAAGTTATCAGAATACCTGGCCCAAAAAATATTATGGATCATGAAAGGGTAGCAGCCTAAGGGAAAATTACATATTTTGAACCCAAAAACCCATTTGAGTTTTTAAGTTCAAAATACAGGCCTTCCTCCTCCTCTTCAGCCTGCCTGTCCATCTCCAAAAATAGACTTTTCCTAAATCATCCTACACTCATACTGTTTTCGTGTCGCCAAGTTATCGGAATACCGGGCCCAAAAATTATGGATTATAAAACGGTAGCAGCATACGGGAAAATTTCTAATTTTGAACCCAAAAACCCATGAGGGTTTTTAGGTTCAAAATGTAGGCCTCCTCCTCCCCTTTCAGCCTTCCTATCCATCTCCAAAATTGGCCTTTCTACCAATTTTACACTCGTTTGCTTTGAAAAAAGCAAAAAGTAGTTTCCATATGTTGCCATCCTTTCATCCATTTGTCCTTCAACACCGATTTTCCCAAACCATCCTACACTCATACTGTTCTCATGTCACCAAGTTATCAGAATAGCTGGCCTAAAAAATTATGAATCATGAAAGGGTAGAAGCATAAGGGAAAATGTAATATTTTGAATCCAAAAACCCATTTGAGTTTTTAAGTTCAAAATACAGGCCTACCTCCTCCCCATCAGCCTGCCTGTCCATCTCCAAAAATAGACTTTTCCCAAATCATCCTACACTCATACTGTTTTCGTTTTGCCAAATTATCGAATTATCTGGCCAAAAAATTATGGATTATAAAAGGGTAGCGGCATAATGAAAATTACGTGTTTTGAACCCAAAATCCAACGAGGGTTTCCAGGTTCAAAATGAAGGCCACGCACTCCCCTTCAGTCTTCCTATCCATCTCCAAAAATAGCCGTTTCCCAAACCATCCTATACTCATACTTTTCTCGTGTAACCAAGTTATCGGACTACCTGGCCCAAAAATTGTGGATTATAAAATGGTAGCAGCATTTGGGAAAATTACACATTTTGAATCCAAAAACCCATTTGAGTTTATAAGTTCAAAATACTGGCCTATCTCCTCCCCTTCAGACTGCCTGTCCATCGCCAAAAATAACCTTTTCCCAAACCATCCTACACTCATACTGTTTTCGTGTCGCCAAGTTATCGGAATACCTGGCCAAAAAATTTTGGATTATAAAAGGGTAGCAGCATACGGGAAAATTACACATTTTGAACCCAAAAACCCATGAGGCTTTTATGGTTAAAAATGTAGGCCTCCTCCTCCCCTTCAGCCTTCCTATCCATCTCCAAAATTGGACTTTGTACCAATTTTACACGCCTTTGCTTTGAAAAAAGCAAACAGTACAGTTTCCATATGTTGCTATCCTTTCATCCATTCGTCCTTCTACACCGAATTTCCCAAACCATCCTACACTCATACTGTTCTCACGTCACCAAGGTATCGGAATACCTGGCCCAAAAATTATGGATTATAAAAGGAGGGACACAGTTGACACGACACCTGTTGAGCCGAGACAATGGGGGACATGTATCATTAGGTGTCTATTGTAGACACAGTTCTACCCTTGTGAATAATATCGCTTGAACAGAAATTACAGTAGGTTTTGAGAATCTCCCTCAGAATTTCTGGGTTTAAAAAATATGTAATTTTGCTGAACAATCTGACCCGTTACCTCTATATCAGTGTTTACCAACCAGAATGCCTCCAAGTGTTGCAAAACTTGGCATGCTGGGAGTTCAAGTTTTGCAAAAGCCGGAGGCACCTGGTAGCAGAAATTAGTGTGCAACATGGGTATGCAGCAGAGCTGAATGTGTGGTTATGTGTAAGCCTGACCACACACACTTAACTCTGCTACATACACCTGATCACACACTCAGCTCTGCTAAAAACACCTGATCACACACTCAGCTATGCTACATACACACACTCAGCTCTACTACATATACACACAATCACACATTCAACTCTGCTACATACACACATGAACACACTCAGCTCTGCTACATACACACACTCACACACTCAGTTCTGCTACATACACACTCACACACTTAGCTCTGCTACATACACACACTTACACATTGAGCTCTGCTACATACACACACACTCACACACTCAACCCTGCTACATACACACACTTACACACTCAACTCTGCTACATACACACACTCACATACTCAACTCTGCTACATACACACCCTTACCTCTGCTACATACACACACTCACACACTCAACTCTGCTACATAAACACACTCAGCTCTGCTACATACAAACATTCACACCCTCAACTCTCCAACACACACAATCACACACTCAACTCTGCTACATACACACTCACACACTCAATTCTGCTCCATATACACACTCAGCTCTGCTACATACATACATTCACACACTCAGCTCTGCTACATATACACACACTCACACACTTAGCTCTGCTACATACACATAATCACATACTCATTACTGCTACATACACACACTCAACTCTGCTACATATACACACACTCAGCTCTGCTACTAACACACACTTACAAACTCAGTTCTGCTACATACACACTCAGCTCTGTACATACACACTCACGCACTCATCTCTGCTACACACACTTACACACTCAACTCTGCTACATACACACACACTCACACAATCAACTCTGCCACATACACACACTCAACTCTGTAACATACACACTCACACACTCAACTCTGTATATACACACACAAACACACTCAACTCTGCTACATACACACTCTCAACTCTGCTACATACACACATTCACACTCAACTCTGCTACATATACACACTCAGCTTTGCTACATACACACATTCACACACTCAACTCTGCTACATACACACATTCACACTCAACTCTGTAACATACACACTCACACACTCAACTCTGTACATACACCACACAAACACACTCAACTCTGCTACATGCACACACTCAACTCTGCTACATACACACATTCACACTCAACTCTGCTACATATACACACTCAGCTTTGCTACATACACACATTTACACACTCAATTCTGCTACATACACACATTTACACACTCAGCTCTGCTACATACACACACTTACACACTCAGCTCTGCTACATACACACTCACACACTCAGCTCTGTACATACACACTCACGCACTCAACTCTGCTACACACACTTACACACTCAACTCTGCTACATACACACACACACTCAACTCTGCCACATACACACACACACTCAACTCTGCTACATACACACTCACACTCAACTCTGCACATACACACACAAACACACTCAACTCTGCTACATACACACACTCAACTCTGCTACATATACACACTTAGCTTTGCTACATACACACATTCACACACTCAACTCTCCTACATACACACATTCACACTCAACTCTGCTACATATACACACTCAGCTTTGCTACATACACACATTCTCACACTCAACTCTGCTACATACACACATTTACACACTCAGCTCTGCTACATACACACTCACACACTCAACTCTGCTACACACACTCACACATATACATAGACCCAATAGCCATATCTTCTTCTCCCTCCCTGCACATACAGTGGTATATTCTTAGCTGTGGTCACCATGGTTACACTACACAGGTTCAATCTCCTGCACTCATCAAGAGCGGCTGGGAGTTTGAATTTTACACTGCCTGTCTATCTCCAAAAATAGACTTTCCCCAAATCATCCTACACTCACACTGCTTTAGTGTCGCCAAGTTATCAGAATACCAGGCTAAAAAAAACTATGGATTATAAAAGGGTAGCAGCATATGGGAAAATTACAAATTTTTAACCCGAAAACCCATGAGGGTTTTTAGGTTCAAAATAGAGGCCTCCTCCTCCCCTTCAGCCTTCCTATCCATCTCCAAAATTGGTCTTTCTACCAAGTTTACACTCCTTTGCTTTGAAAAAAGCAAACAGTACAGTTTCCATATGTTGCCATCCTTTCATCCATTTGTACTTCTACATCGATTTTCGCAAACCATCCTGCACTCATACTGTTCTCATGTCACCAAGTTATCAGAATACCTGGCCCAAAAAATTATGGATCATGAAAGGGTAGCAGCATAAGGGAAAATTATATATTTTGAACCCAAAAACCCATTTGAATTTTTAAGTTCAAAATACAGGCCTACCTCCTCCTCTTCAGCCTGCCTGTCCATTTCCAAAAATAGACTTTTCCCAAATCATCCTACACTCATACTGTTTTTGTGTCGCCAAGTTATCAGAATACCTGGCCCGAAAAATATTATGGATCATGAAAGGGTAGCAGCCTAAGGGAAAATTACATATTTTGAACCCAAAAACCCATTTGAGTTTTTAAGTTCAAAATACAGGCCTTCCTCCTCCTCTTCAGCCTGCCTGTCCATCTCCAAAAATAGACTTTTCCTAAATCATCCTACACTCATACTGTTTTCGTGTCGCCAAGTTATCGGAATACCGGGCTAAAAATTATAGATTATAAAACGGTAGCAGCATACGGGAAAATTTCTAATTTTGAACCCAAAAACCCATGAGGGTTTTTAGGTTCAAAATGTAGGCCTCCTCCTCCCCTTTCAGCCTTCCTATCCATCTCCAAAATTGGCCTTTCTACCAATTTTACACTCGTTTGCTTTGAAAAAAGCAAACAGTAGTTTCCATATGTTGCCATCCTTTCATCCATTTGTCCTTCTACACCGATTTTCCCAAACCATCCTACACTCATACTGTTCTCATGTCACCAAGTTATCAGAATAGCTGGCCCAAAAAATTATGAATCATGAAAGGGTAGAAGCATAAGGGAAAATGTAATATTTTGAATCCAAAAACCCATTTGAGTTTTTAAGTTCAAAATACAGGCCTACCTCCTCCCCATCAGCCTGCCTGTCCATCTCCAAAAATAGACTTTTCCCAAATCATCCTACACTCATACTGTTTTCGTTTTGCCAAGTTATCGAATTATCTGGCCAAAAAATTATGGATTATAAAAGGGTAGCGGCATAATGAAAATTATGTGTTTTGAACCCAAAATCCAACTAGGGTTTCCAGGTTCAAAATGAAGGCCATCCACTCCCCTTCAGCCTTCCCATCCATCTCCAAAAATAGCCTTTTCCCAAACCATCCTGCACTCATACTTTTCTCGTGTAACCAAGTTATCGGACTACCTGGCCCAAAAATTGTGGATTATAAAATGGTAGCAGCATTTGGGAAAATTACACATTTTGAATCCAAAAGCCCATTTGAGTTTATAAATTCAAAATACCGGCCTATCTCCTCCCCTTCAGACTGCCGGTCCATCTCCAAAAATAGCCTTTTCCCAAATCATCCTACACTCATACTGTTTTCGTGTCGCCAAGTTATCGGAATACCGGGCCCAAAAATTATGGATTATAAAACGGTAGCAGCATACGGGAAAATTTCTAATTTTGAACCCAAAAACCCATGAGGGTTTTTAGGTTCAAAATGTAGGCCTCCTCCTCCCCTTTCAGCCTTCCTATCCATCTCCAAAATTGGCCTTTCTACCAATTTTACACTCGTTTGCTTTGAAAAAAGCAAACAGTAGTTTCCATATGTTGCTATCCTTTCATCCATTCGTCCTTCTACACCGAATTTCCCAAACCATCCTACACTCATACTGAGGGACATTTATCAATGTTTCTTATGTATTCTTTTTTTTTAGTAATTTTTTCCTTACTTTTTTTTTGATTATGTGCGACGTATTTATCAACTGGTTTCAGCCTGTTGATAATTTTCTTTCACGTTAGCAATTTTTCCTTTTTTACTTTGGTAGTAGCTTTTTCTGCTCCATGTTTGAGCTGGAGTAAATTTAGTCAATTTTTAACGCTGTTGCGACTTTTTTTTGCGCTGTTGCGACTGTCGCAGTTAATAAATACCTGACTACCCGTAGTCCATTTTAAAATTATTACTACATAGTAAATTTTAGGAAAACTTGCTTTTCTCGCTTTCCAGTCAAAATGTCGCACGAAAAATCGTGTAGTCGCAGTTGCGACAATTTTGCGACAATTATAGTAAAGAAAACCTGACTAAACCCGTTGATAAATGTCCATAACTGTTCTCACGTCACCAAGGTATCGGAATACCTGGCCCAAAAATTATGGATTATAAAAGGAGGGACACAGTTGACACGACACCTGTTGAGCCGAGACAATGGGGGACATGTATCATTAGGTGTCTATTGTAGACACAGTTCTACCCTTGTGAATAATATCGCTTGAACATAAATTACAGTAGGTTTTGAGAATCTCCCTCAGAATTTCTGGGTTTAAAAAATATGTAATTTTGCTGAACAATCTGACCCGTTACCTCTATATCAGTGTTTACCAACCAGAATGCCTCCAAGTGTTGCAAAACTTGGCATGCTGGGAGTTCAAGTTTTGCAAAAGCCGGAGGCACCTGGTAGCAGAAATTAGTGTGCAACATGGGTATGCAGCAGAGCTGAATGTGTGGTTATGTGTAAGCCTGACCACACACACTTAACTCTGCTACATACACCTGATCACACACTCAGCTCTGCTAAAAACACCTGATCACACACTCAGCTATGCTACATACACACACTCAGCTCTACTACATATACACACAATCACACATTCAACTCTGCTACATACACACATGAACACACTCAGCTCTGCTACATACACACACTCACACACTCAGTTCTGCTACATACACACTTAGCTCTGCTACATACACACACTTACACATTGAGCTCTGCTACATACACACACACACTCACACACTCAACCCTGCTACATACACACACTTACACACTCAACTCTGCTACATACACACACTCACATACTCAACTCTGCTACATACACACCCTTACCTCTGCTACATACACACACTCACACACTCAACTCTGCTACATAAACACACTCAGCTCTGCTACATACAAACATTCACACCCTCAACTCTCCAACACACACAATCACACTCAACTTTGCTACATACACACTCACACACTCAATTCTGCTCCATATACACACTCAGCTCTGCTACATACATACATTCACACACTCAGCTCTGCTACATATACACACACTCACACACTTAGCTCTGCTACATACACATAATCACATACTCATTACTGCTACATACACACACTCAACTCTGCTACATATACACACACTCAGCTCTGCTACTAACACACACTTACAAACTCAGTTCTGCTACATACACACTCAGCTCTGTACATACACACTCATGCACTCATCTCTGCTACACACACTTACACACTCAACTCTGCTACATACACACACACTCACACAATCAACTCTGCCACATACACACACTCAACTCTGTAACATACACACTCACACACTCAACTCTGTACATACACACACAAACACACTCAACTATGCTACATACACACACTCAACTCTGCTACATACACACATTCACACTCAACTCTGCTACATATACACACTCAGCTTGGCTACATACACACATTCACACACTCAACTCTGCTACATACACACATTCACACTCAAGTCTATAACATACACACTCACACACTCTGTACATATACCACACAAACACACTCAACTCTGCTACATGCACACACTCAACTCTGCTACATACACACATTCACACTCAACTCTGCTACATATACACACTCAGCTTTGCTACATACACACATTTACACACTCAATTCTGCTACATACACACATTTACACACTCAGCTCTGCTACATACACACACTTACACACTCAGCTCTGCTACATACACACTCACACACTCAGCTCTGTACATACACACTCACGCACTCAACTCTGCTACACACACTTACACACTCAACTCTGCTACATACACACACACTCACACACTCAACTCTGCCACATACACACACACACTCAACTCTGCTACATACACACTCACACACTCAACTCTGCACATACACACAAACACACTCAACTCTGCTACATACACACACTCAACTCTGCTACATATACACACTTAGCTTTGCTACATACACACATTCACACACTCAACTCTCCTACATACACACATTCACACTCAACTCTGCTACATATACACACTCAGCTTTGCTACATACACACATTCTCACACTCAACTCTGCTACATACACACATTTACACACTCAGCTCTGCTACATACACACTCACACACTCAACTCTGCTACATATACACATTCAGCTCTGCTACATACACACATTCACACACTCAACTCTGCTACACACACTCACCTCTACTACATACACACTCACACATATACATAGACCCAATAGCCATATCTTCTTCTCCCTCCCTGCACATACAGTGGTATATTCTTAGCTGTGGTCACCATGGTTACACTACACAGGTTCAATCTCCTGCATTCATCAAGAGAGGCTGGGAGTTTGAATTTTACACTGCCTGTCTATCTCCAAAAATAGACTTTCCCCAAATCATCCTACACTCACACTGCTTTAGTGTCGCCAAGTTATCAGAATACCAGGCTAAAAAAAACTATGGATTATAAAAGGGTAGCAGCATATGGGAAAATTACAAATTTTGAACCCGAAATCCCATGAGGGTTTTTAGGTTCAAAATAGAGGCCTCCTCCTCCCCTTCAGCCTTCCTATCCATCTCCAAAATTGGTCTTTCTACCAAGTTTACACTCCTTTGCTTTGAAAAAAGCAAACAGTACAGTTTCCATATGTTGCCATCCTTTCATCCATTTGTACTTCTACATCGATTTTCGCAAACCATCCTGCACTCATACTGTTCTCATGTCACCAAGTTATCAGAATACCTGGCCCAAAAAATTATGGATCATGAAAGGGTAGCAGCATAAGGGAAAATTATATATTTTGAACCCAAAAACCCATTTGAATTTTTAAGTTCAAAATACAGGCCTACCTCCTCCTCTTCAGCCTGCCTGTCCATTTCCAAAAATAGACTTTTCCCAAATCATCCTACACTCATACTGTTTTTGTGTCGCCAAGTTATCAGAATACCTGGCCCGAAAAATATTATGGATCATGAAAGGGTAGCAGCCTAAGGGAAAATTACATATTTTGAACCCAAAAACCCATTTGAGTTTTTAAGTTCAAAATACAGGCCTTCCTCCTCCTCTTCAGCCTGCCTGTCCATCTCCAAAAATAGACTTTTCCTAAATCATCCTACACTCATACTGTTTTCGTGTCGCCAAGTTATCGGAATACCGGGCTAAAAATTATAGATTATAAAACGGTAGCAGCATACGGGAAAATTTCTAATTTTGAACCCAAAAACCCATGAGGGTTTTTAGGTTCAAAATGTAGGCCTCCTCCTCCCCTTTCAGCCTTCCTATCCATCTCCAAAATTGGCCTTTCTACCAATTTTACACTCGTTTGCTTTGAAAAAAGCAAACAGTAGTTTCCATATGTTGCCATCCTTTCATCCATTTGTCCTTCTACACCGATTTTCCCAAACCATCCTACACTCATACTGTTCTCATGTCACCAAGTTATCAGAATAGCTGGCCCAAAAAATTATGAATCATGAAAGGGTAGAAGCATAAGGGAAAATGTAATATTTTGAATCCAAAAACCCATTTGAGTTTTTAAGTTCAAAATACAGGCCTACCTCCTCCCCATCAGCCTGCCTGTCCATCTCCAAAAATAGACTTTTCCCAAATCATCCTACACTCATACTGTTTTCGTTTTGCCAAGTTATCGAATTATCTGGCCAAAAAATTATGGATTATAAAAGGGTAGCGGCATAATGAAAATTATGTGTTTTGAACCCAAAATCCAACTAGGGTTTCCAGGTTCAAAATGAAGGCCATCCACTCCCCTTCAGCCTTCCCATCCATCTCCAAAAATAGCCTTTTCCCAAACCATCCTGCACTCATACTTTTCTCGTGTAACCAAGTTATCGGACTACCTGGCCCAAAAATTGTGGATTATAAAATGGTAGCAGCATTTGGGAAAATTACACATTTTGAATCCAAAAGCCCATTTGAGTTTATAAATTCAAAATACCGGCCTATCTCCTCCCCTTCAGACTGCCAGTCCATCTCCAAAAATAGCCTTTTCCCAAACCATCCTACACTCATACTGTTTTCGTGTCACCAAGTTATCAGAATACCGGGCCCAAAAATTATGGATTATAAAACGGTAGCAGCATACGGGAAAATTTCTAATTTTGAACCCAAAAACCCATGAGGGTTTTTAGGTTCAAAATGTAGGCCTCCTCCTCCCCTTTCAGCCTTCCTATCCATCTCCAAAATTGGCCTTTCTACCAATTTTACACTCGTTTGCTTTGAAAAAAGCAAACAGTAGTTTCCATATGTTGCCATCCTTTCATCCATTTGTCCTTCAACACCGATTTTCCCAAACCATCCTACACTCATACTGTTCTCATGTCACCAAGTTATCAGAATAGCTGGCCTAAAAAATTATGAATCATGAAAGGGTAGAAGCATAAGGGAAAATGTAATATTTTGAATCCAAAAACCCATTTGAGTTTTTAAGTTCAAAATACAGGCCTACCTCCTCCCCATCAGCCTGCCTGTCCATCTCCAAAAATAGACTTTTCCCAAATCATCCTACACTCATACTGTTTTCGTTTTGCCAAATTATCGAATTATCTGGCCAAAAAATTATGGATTATAAAAGGGTAGCGGCATAATGAAAATTACGTGTTTTGAACCCAAAATCCAACGAGGGTTTCCAGGTTCAAAATGAAGGCCACGCACTCCCCTTCAGTCTTCCTATCCATCTCCAAAAATAGCCGTTTCCCAAACCATCCTATACTCATACTTTTCTCGTGTAACCAAGTTATCGGACTACCTGGCCCAAAAATTGTGGATTATAAAATGGTAGCAGCATTTGGGAAAATTACACATTTTGAATCCAAAAACCCATTTGAGTTTATAAGTTCAAAATACTGGCCTATCTCCTCCCCTTCAGACTGCCTGTCCATCGCCAAAAATAACCTTTTCCCAAACCATCCTACACTCATACTGTTTTCGTGTCGCCAAGTTATCGGAATACCTGGCCAAAAAATTTTGGATTATAAAAGGGTAGCAGCATACGGGAAAATTACACATTTTGAACCCAAAAACCCATGAGGCTTTTATGGTTAAAAATGTAGGCCTCCTCCTCCCCTTCAGCCTTCCTATCCATCTCCAAAATTGGACTTTGTACCAATTTTACACGCCTTTGCTTTGAAAAAAGCAAACAGTACAGTTTCCATATGTTGCTATCCTTTCATCCATTCGTCCTTCTACACCGAATTTCCCAAACCATCCTACACTCATACTGTTCTCACGTCACCAAGGTATCGGAATACCTGGCCCAAAAATTATGGATTATAAAAGGAGGGACACAGTTGACACGACACCTGTTGAGCCGAGACAATGGGGGACATGTATCATTAGGTGTCTATTGTAGACACAGTTCTACCCTTGTGAATAATATCGCTTGAACAGAAATTACAGTAGGTTTTGAGAATCTCCCTCAGAATTTCTGGGTTTAAAAAATATGTAATTTTGCTGAACAATCTGACCCGTTACCTCTATATCAGTGTTAACCAACCAGAATGCCTCCAAGTGTTGCAAAACTTGGCATGCTGGGAGTTCAAGTTTTGCAAAAGCCGGAGGCACCTGGTAGCAGAAATTAGTGTGCAACATGGGTATGCAGCAGAGCTGAATGTGTGGTTATGTGTAAGCCTGACCACACACACTTAACTCTGCTACATACACCTGATCACACACTCAGCTCTGCTAAAAACACCTGATCACACACTCAGCTATGCTACATACACACACTCAGCTCTACTACATATACACACAATCACACATTCAACTCTGCTACATACACACATGAACACACTCAGCTCTGCTACATACACACACTCACACACTCAGTTCTGCTACATACACACTCACACACTTAGCTCTGCTACATACACACACTTACACATTGAGCTCTGCTACATACACACACACACACTCACACACTCAACCCTGCTACATACACACACTTACACACTCAACTCTGCTACATACACACACTCACATACTCAACTCTGCTACATACACACCCTTACCTCTGCTACATACACACACTCACACACTCAACTCTGCTACATAAACACACTCAGCTCTGCTACATACAAACATTCACACCCTCAACTCTCCAACACACACAATCACACTCAACTTTGCTACATACACACTCACACACTCAATTCTGCTCCATATACACACTCAGCTCTGCTACATACATACATTCACACACTCAGCTCTGCTACATATACACACACTCACACACTTAGCTCTGCTACATACACATAATCACATACTCATTACTGCTACATACACACACTCAACTCTGCTACATATACACACACACTCAGCTCTGCTACTAACACACACTTACAAACTCAGTTCTGCTACATACACACTCAGCTCTGTACATACACACTCATGCACTCATCTCTGCTACACACACTTACACACTCAACTCTGCTACATACACACACACTCACACAATCAACTCTGCCACATACACACACTCAACTCTGTAACATACACACTCACACACTCAACTCTGTACATACACACACAAACACACTCAACTATGCTACATACACACACTCAACTCTGCTACATACACACATTCACACTCAACTCTGCTACATATACACACTCAGCTTTGCTACATACACACATTCACACACTCAACTCTGCTACATACACACATTCACACTCAACTCTGTAACATACACACTCACACACTCAACTCTGTACATACACCACACAAACACACTCAACTCTGCTACATGCACACACTCAACTCTGCTACATACACACATTCACACTCAACTCTGCTACATATACACACTCAGCTTTGCTACATACACACATTTACACACTCAATTCTGCTACATACACACATTTACACACTCAGCTCTGCTACATACACACACTTACACACTCAGCTCTGCTACATACACACTCACACACTCAGCTCTGTACATACACACTCACGCACTCAACTCTGCTACACACACTTACACACTCAACTCTGCTACATACACACACACACTCACACACTCAACTCTGCCACATACACACACACTCAACTCTGCTACATACACACTCACACACTCAACTCTGCACATACACACACAAACACACTCAACTCTGCTACATACACACACTCAACTCTGCTACATATACACACTTAGCTTTGCTACATACACACATTCACACACTCAACTCTCCTACATACACACATTCACACTCAACTCTGCTACATATACACACTCAGCTTTGCTACATACACACTCACACACTCAACTCTGCTACATATACACATTCAGCTCTGCTACATACACACATTCACACACTCAACTCTGCTACACACACTCACCTCTACTACATACACACTCACACATATACATAGACCCAATAGCCATATCTTCTTCTCCCTCCCTGCACATACAGTGGTATATTCTTAGCTGTGGTCACCATGGTTACACTACACAGGTTCAATCTCCTGCACTCATCAAGAGAGGCTGGGAGTTTGAATTTTACACTGCCTGTCTATCTCCAAAAATAGACTTTCCCCAAATCATCCTACACTCACACTGCTTTAGTGTCGCCAAGTTATCAGAATACCAGGCTAAAAAAAACTATGGATTATAAAAGGGTAGCAGCATATGGGAAAATTACAAATTTTGAACCCGAAAACCCATGAGGGTTTTTAGGTTCAAAATAAAGGCCTCCTCCTCCCCTTCAGCCTTCCTATCCATCTCCAAAATTGGTCTTTCTACCAAGTTTACACTCCTTTGCTTTGAAAAAAGCAAACAGTACAGTTTCCATATGTTGCCATCCTTTCATCCATTTGTACTTCTACATCGATTTTCGCAAACCATCCTGCACTCATACTGTTCTCATGTCACCAAGTTATCAGAATACCTGGCCCAAAAAATTATGGATCATGAAAGGGTAGCAGCATAAGGGAAAATTATATATTTTGAACCCAAAAACCCATTTGAATTTTTAAGTTCAAAATACAGGCCTACCTCCACCTCTTCAGCCTGCCTGTCCATTTCCAAAAATAGACTTTTCCCAAATCATCCTACACTCATACTGTTTTTGTGTCGCCAAGTTATCAGAATACCTGGCCCAAAAAATATTATGGATCATGAAAGTGTAGCAGCCTAAGGGAAAATTACATATTTTGAACCCAAAAACCCATTTGAGTTTTTAAGTTCAAAATACCGGCCTTCCTCCTCCTCTTCAGCCTGCCTGTCCATCTCCAAAAATAGACTTTTCCTAAATCATCCTACACTCATACTGTTTTCGTGTCGCCAAGTTATCGGAATACCGGGCCCAAAAATTA
The DNA here is from genome assembly GCF_029499605.1 of Hyla sarda. Classification (NCBI taxonomy): domain Eukaryota; kingdom Metazoa; phylum Chordata; class Amphibia; order Anura; family Hylidae; genus Hyla; species Hyla sarda. Next base: position 86,180,872 of record NC_079199.1, on the reverse strand, counting down.
TGGATTATAAAACGGTAGCAGCATACGGGAAAATTTCTAATTTTGAACCCAAAAACCCATGAGGGTTTTTAGGTTCAAAATGTAGGCCTCCTCCTCCCCTTTCAGCCTTCCTATCCATCTCCAAAATTGGCCTTTCTACCAATTTTACACTCGTTTGCTTTGAAAAAAGCAAACAGTAGTTTCCATATGTTGCCATCCTTTCATCCATTTGTCCTTCAACACCGATTTTCCCAAACCATCCTACACTCATACTGTTCTCATGTCACCAAGTTATCAGAATAGCTGGCCTAAAAAATTATGAATCATGAAAGGGTAGAAGCATAAGGGAAAATGTAATATTTTGAATCCAAAAACCCATTTGAGTTTTTAAGTTCAAAATACAGGCCTACCTCCTCCCCATCAGCCTGCCTGTCCATCTCCAAAAATAGACTTTTCCCAAATCATCCTACACTCATACTGTTTTCGTTTTGCCAAATTATCGAATTATCTGGCCAAAAAATTATGGATTATAAAAGGGTAGCGGCATAATGAAAATTACGTGTTTTGAACCCAAAATCCAACGAGGGTTTCCAGGTTCAAAATGAAGGCCACGCACTCCCCTTCAGCCTTCCTATCCATCTCCAAAAATAGCCTTTTCCCAAACCATCCTATACTCATACTTTTCTCGTGTAACCAAGTTATCGGACTACCTGGCCCAAAAATTGTGGATTATAAAATGGTAGCAGCATTTGGGAAAATTACACATTTTGAATCCAAAAACCCATTTGAGTTTATAAGTTCAAAATACTGGCCTATCTCCTCCCCTTCAGACTGCCTGTCCATCGCCAAAAATAACCTTTTCCCAAACCATCCTACACTCATACTGTTTTCGTGTCGCCAAGTTATCGGAATACCTGGCCAAAAAATTTTGGATTATAAAAGGGTAGCAGCATACGGGAAAATTACACATTTTGAACCCAAAAACCCATGAGGCTTTTATGGTTAAAAATGTAGGCCTCCTCCTCCCCTTCAGCCTTCCTATCCATCTCCAAAATTGGACTTTGTACCAATTTTACACGCCTTTGCTTTGAAAAAAGCAAACGGTACAGTTTCCATATGTTGCTATCCTTTCATCCATTCGTCCTTCTACACCGAATTTCCCAAACCATCCTACACTCATACTGTTCTCACGTCACCAAGGTATCGGAATACCTGGCCCAAAAATTATGGATTATAAAAGGAGGGACACAGTTGACACGACACCTGTTGAGCCGAGACAATGGGGGACATGTATCATTAGGTGTCTATTGTAGACACAGTTCTACCCTTGTGGATAATATAGCTTGAACAGAAATTACAGTAGGTTTTGAGAATCTCCCTCAGAATTTCTGGGTTTAAAAAATATGTAATTTTGCTGAACAATCTGACCCGTTACCTCTATATCAGTGTTTACCAACCAGAATGCCTCCAAGTGTTGCAAAACTTGGCATGCTGGGAGTTGAAGTTTTGCAAAAGCCGGAGGCACCTGGTAGCAGAAATTAGTGTGCAACATGGGTATGCAGCAGAGCTGAATGTGTGGTTATGTGTAAGCCTGACCACACACACTTAACTCTGCTACATACACCTGATCACACACTCAGCTCTGCTAAAAACACCTGATCACACACTCAGCTATGCTACATACACACACTCAGCTCTACTACATATACACACAATCACACATTTAACTCTGCTACATACACACATGAACACACTCAGCTCTGCTACATACACACACTCACACACTCAGTTCTGCTACATACACACTCACACACTTAGCTCTGCTACATACACACACTTACACATTGAGCTCTGCTACATACACACACACACACTCACACACTCAACCCTGCTACATACACACACTTACACACTCAACTCTGCTACATACACACACTCACACACTCAACTCTGCTACACACACACCCTTACCTCTGCTACATACACACACTCACACACTCAACTCTGCTACATAAACACACTCAGCTCTGCTACATACAAACATTCACACCCTCAACTCTCCAACACACACAATCACACACTCAACTCTGCTACATATACACACTCAGCTCTGCTACATACATACATTCACACACTCAGCTCTGCTACATATACACACACTCACACACTTAGCTCTGCTACATACACATAATCACATACTCATTACTGCTACATACACACACTCAACTCTGCTACATATACACACACTCAGCTCTGCTACTAACACACACTTACAAACTCAGTTCTGCTACATACACACTCAGCTCTGTACATACACACTCACGCACTCATCTCTGCTACACACACTTACACACTCAACTCTGCTACATACACACACACTCACACAATCAACTCTGCCACATACACACACTCAACTCTGTAACATACACACTCACACACTCAACTCTGTACATACACACACAAACACACTCAACTATGCTACATACACACACTCAACTCTGCTACATACACACATTCACACTCAACTCTGCTACATATACACACTCAGCTTTGCTACATACACACATTCACACACTCAACTCTGCTACATACACACATTCACACTCAACTCTGTAACATACACACTCACACACTCAACTCTGTACATACACCACACAAACACACTCAACTCTGCTACATGCACACACTCAACTCTGCTACATACACACATTCACACTCAACTCTGCTACATATACACACTCAGCTTTGCTACATACACACATTTACACACTCAATTCTGCTACATACACACATTTACACACTCAGCTCTGCTACATACACACACTTACACACTCAGCTCTGCTACATACACACTCACACACTCAGCTCTGTACATACACACTCACGCACTCAACTCTGCTACACACACTTACACACTCAACTCTGCTACATACACACACACACTCACACACTCAACTCTGCCACATACACACACACTCAACTCTGCTACATACACACTCACACACTCAACTCTGCACATACACACACAAACACACTCAACTCTGCTACATACACACACTCAACTCTGCTACATATACACACTTAGCTTTGCTACATACACACATTCACACACTCAACTCTCCTACATACACACATTCACACTCAACTCTGCTACATATACACACTCAGCTTTGCTACATACACACATTTTCACACTCAACTCTGCTACATACACACATTTACACACTCAGCTCTGCTACATACACACTCACACACTCAACTCTGCTACATATACACATTCAGCTCTGCTACATACACACATTCACACACTCAACTCTGCTACACACACTCACCTCTACTACATACACACTCACACATATACATAGACCCAATAGCCATATCTTCTTCTCCCTCCCTGCACATACAGTGGTATATTCTTAGCTGTGGTCACCATGGTTACACTACACAGGTTCAATCTCCTGCACTCATCAAGAGAGGCTGGGAGTTTGAATTTTACACTGCCTGTCTATCTCCAAAAATAGACTTTCCCCAAATCATCCTACACTCACACTGCTTTAGTGTCGCCAAGTTATCAGAATACCAGGCTAAAAAAAACTATGGATTATAAAAGGGTAGCAGCATATGGGAAAATTACAAATTTTGAACCCGAAAACCCATGAGGGTTTTTAGGTTCAAAATAAAGGCCTCCTCCTCCCCTTCAGCGTTCCTATCCATCTCCAAAATTGGTCTTTCTACCAAGTTTACACTCCTTTGCTTTGAAAAAAGCAAACAGTACAGTTTCCATATGTTGCCATCCTTTCATCCATTTGTACTTCTACATCGATTTTCGCAAACCATCCTGCACTCATACTGTTCTCATGTCACCAAGTTATCAGAATACCTGGCCCAAAAAATTATGGATCATGAAAGGGTAGCAGCATAAGGGAAAATTATATATTTTGAACCCAAAAACCCATTTGAATTTTTAAGTTCAAAATACAGGCCTACCTCCACCTCTTCAGCCTGCCTGTCCATTTCCAAAAATAGACTTTTCCCAAATCATCCTACACTCATACTGTTTTTGTGTCGCCAAGTTATCAGAATACCTGGCCCAAAAAATATTATGGATCATGAAAGGGTAGCAGCCTAAGGGAAAATTACATATTTTGAACCCAAAAACCCATTTGAGTTTTTAAGTTCAAAATACCGGCCTTCCTCCTCCTCTTCAGCCTGCCTGTCCATCTCCAAAAATAGACTTTTCCTAAATCATCCTACACTCATACTGTTTTCGTGTCGCCAAGTTATCGGAATACCGGGCCCAAAAATTATGGATTATAAAACGGTAGCAGCATACGGGAAAATTTCTAATTTTGAACCCAAAAACCCATGAGGGTTTTTAGGTTCAAAATGTAGGCCTCCTCCTCCCCTTTCAGCCTTCCTATCCATCTCCAAAATTGGCCTTTCTACCAATTTTACACTCGTTTGCTTTGAAAAAAGCAAACAGTAGTTTCCATATGTTGCCATCCTTTCATCCATTTGTCCTTCTACACCGATTTTCCCAAACCATCCTACACTCATACTGTTCTCATGTCACCAAGTTATCAGAATAGCTGGCCCAAAAAATTATGAATCATGAAAGGGTAGAAGCATAAGGGAAAATGTAATATTTTGAATCCAAAAACCCATTTGAGTTTTTAAGTTCAAAATACAGGCCTACCTCCTCCCCATCAGCCTGCCTGTCCATCTCCAAAAATAGACTTTTCCCAAATCATCCTACACTCATACTGTTTTCGTTTTGCCAAGTTATCGAATTATCTGGCCAAAAAATTATGGATTATAAAAGGGTAGCGGCATAATGAAAATTATGTGTTTTGAACCCAAAATCCAACTAGGGTTTCCAGGTTCAAAATGAAGGCCATCCACTCCCCTTCAGCCTTCCTATCCATCTCCAAAAATAGCCTTTTTCCAAACCATCCTGCACTCATACTTTTCTCGTGTAACCAAGTTATCGGACTACCTGGCCCAAAAATTGTGGATTATAAAATGGTAGCAGCATTTGGGAAAATTACACATTTTGAATCCAAAAGCCCATTTGAGTTTATAAGTTCAAAATATCGGCCTATCTCCTCCCCTTCAGACTGCCGGTCCATCTCCAAAAATAGCCTTTTCCCAAACCATCCTACACTCATACTGTTTTCGTGTCGCCAAGTTATCGGAATACCGGGCCCAAAAATTATGGATTATAAAACGGTAGCAGCATACGGGAAAATTTCTAATTTTGAACCCAAAAACCCATGAGGGTTTTTAGGTTCAAAATGTAGGCCTCCTCCTCCCCTTTCAGCCTTCCTATCCATCTCCAAAATTGGCCTTTCTACCAATTTTACACTCGTTTGCTTTGAAAAAAGCAAAAAGTAGTTTCCATATGTTGCCATCCTTTCATCCATTTGTCCTTCAACACCGATTTTCCCAAACCATCCTACACTCATACTGTTCTCATGTCACCAAGTTATCAGAATAGCTGGCCTAAAAAATTATGAATCATGAAAGGGTAGAAGCATAAGGGAAAATGTAATATTTTGAATCCAAAAACCCATTTGAGTTTTTAAGTTCAAAATACAGGCCTACCTCCTCCCCATCAGCCTGCCTGTCCATCTCCAAAAATAGACTTTTCCCAAATCATCCTACACTCATACTGTTTTCGTTTTGCCAAATTATCGAATTATCTGGCCAAAAAATTATGGATTATAAAAGGGTAGCGGCATAATGAAAATTACGTGTTTTGAACCCAAAATCCAACGAGGGTTTCCAGGTTCAAAATGAAGGCCACGCACTCCCCTTCAGCCTTCCTATCCATCTCCAAAAATAGCCTTTTCCCAAACCATCCTATACTCATACTTTTCTCGTGTAACCAAGTTATCGGACTACCTGGCCCAAAAATTATGGATTATAAAATGGTAGCAGCATTTGGGAAAATTACACATTTTGAATCCAAAAACCCATTTGAGTTTATAAGTTCAAAATACTGGCCTATCTCCTCCCCTTCAGACTGCCTGTCCATCGCCAAAAATAACCTTTTCCCAAACCATCCTACACTCATACTGTTTTCGTGTCGCCAAGTTATCGGAATACCTGGCCAAAAAATTTTGGATTATAAAAGGGTAGCAGCATACGGGAAAATTACACATTTTGAACCCAAAAACCCATGAGGCTTTTATGGTTAAAAATGTAGGCCTCCTCCTCCCCTTCAGCCTTCCTATCCATCTCCAAAATTGGACTTTGTACCAATTTTACACGCCTTTGCTTTGAAAAAAGCAAACGGTACAGTTTCCATATGTTGCTATCCTTTCATCCATTCGTCCTTCTACACCGAATTTCCCAAACCATCCTACACTCATACTGTTCTCACGTCACCAAGGTATCGGAATACCTGGCCCAAAAATTATGGATTATAAAAGGAGGGACACAGTTGACACGACACCTGTTGAGCCGAGACAATGGGGGACATGTATCATTAGGTGTCTATTGTAGACACAGTTCTACCCTTGTGGATAATATAGCTTGAACAGAAATTACAGTAGGTTTTGAGAATCTCCCTCAGAATTTCTGGGTTTAAAAAATATGTAATTTTGCTGAACAATCTGACCCGTTACCTCTATATCAGTGTTTACCAACCAGAATGCCTCCAAGTGTTGCAAAACTTGGCATGCTGGGAGTTGAAGTTTTGCAAAAGCCGGAGGCACCTGGTAGCAGAAATTAGTGTGCAACATGGGTATGCAGCAGAGCTGAATGTGTGGTTATGTGTAAGCCTGACCACACACACTTAACTCTGCTACATACACCTGATCACACACTCAGCTCTGCTAAAAACACCTGATCACACACTCAGCTATGCTACATACACACACTCAGCTCTACTACATATACACACAATCACACATTTAACTCTACTACATACACACATGAACACACTCAGTTCTGCTACATACACACTCACACACTTAGCTCTGCTACATACACACACTTACACATTGAGCTCTGCTACATACACACACACACTCACACACTCAACCCTGCTACATACACACACTTACACACTCAACTCTGCTACATACACACACTCACACACTCAACTCTGCTACACACACACCCTTACCTCTGCTACATACACACACTCACACACTCAACTCTGCTACATAAACACACTCAGCTCTGCTACATACAAACATTCACACCCTCAACTCTCCAACACACACAATCACACACTCAACTCTGCTACATACACACTCACACACTCAATTCTGCTCCATATACACACTCAGCTCTGCTACATACATACATTCACACACTCAGCTCTGCTACATATACACACACTCACACACTTAGCTCTGCTACATACACATAATCACATACTCATTACTGCTACATACACACACTCAACTCTGCAACATATACACACACTCAGCTCTGCTACTAACACACACTTACAAACTCAGTTCTGCTACATACACACTCAGCTCTGTACATACACACTCACGCACTCATCTCTGCTACACACACTTACACACTCAACTCTGCTACATACACACACACTCACACAATCAACTCTGCCACATACACACACTCAACTCTGTAACATACACACTCACACACTCAACTCTGTACATACACACACAAACACACTCAACTATGCTACATACACACACTCAACTCTGCTACATACACACATTCACACTCAACTCTGCTACATATACACACTCAGCTTTGCTACATACACACATTCACACACTCAACTCTGCTACATACACACATTCACACTCAACTCTGTAACATACACACTCACACACTCAACTCTGTACATACACCACACAAACACACTCAACTCTGCTACATGCACACACTCAACTCTGCTACATACACACATTCACACTCAACTCTGCTACATATACACACTCAGCTTTGCTACATACACACATTTACACACTCAATTCTGCTACATACACACATTTACACACTCAGCTCTGCTACATACACACACTTACACACTCAGCTCTGCTACATACACACTCACACACTCAGCTCTGTACATACACACTCACGCACTCAACTCTGCTACACACACTTACACACTCAACTCTGCTACATACACACACACACTCACACACTCAACTCTGCCACATACACACACACTCAACTCTGCTACATACACACTCACACACTCAACTCTGCACATACACACACAAACACACTCAACTCTGCTACATACACACACTCAACTCTGCTACATATACACACTTAGCTTTGCTACATACACACATTCACACACTCAACTCTCCTACATACACACATTCACACTCAACTCTGCTACATATACACACTCAGCTTTGCTACATACACACATTCTCACACTCAACTCTGCTACATACACACATTTACACACTCAGCTCTGCTACATACACACTCACACACTCAACTCTGCTACATATACACATTCAGCTCTGCTACATACACACATTCACACACTCAACTCTGCTACACACACTCACCTCTACTACATACACACTCACACATATACATAGACCCAATAGCCATATCTTCTTCTCCCTCCCTGCACATACAGTGGTATATATCCTTAGCTGTGGTCACCATGGTTACACTACACAGGTTCAATCTCCTGCACTCATCAAGAGAGGCTGGGAGTTTGAATTTTACACTGCCTGTCTATCTCCAAAAATAGACTTTCCCCAAATCATCCTACACTCACACTGCTTTAGTGTCGCCAAGTTATCAGAATACCAGGCTAAAAAAAACTATGGATTATAAAAGGGTAGCAGCATATGGGAAAATTACAAATTTTGAACCCGAAAACCCATGAGGGTTTTTAGGTTCAAAATAAAGGCCTCCTCCTCCCCTTCAGCCTTCCTATCCATCTCCAAAATTGGTCTTTCTACCAAGTTTACACTCCTTTGCTTTGAAAAAAGCAAACAGTACAGTTTCCATATGTTGCCATCCTTTCATCCATTTGTACTTCTACATCGATTTTCGCAAACCATCCTGCACTCATACTGTTCTCATGTCACCAAGTTATCAGAATACCTGGCCCAAAAAATTATGGATCATGAAAGGGTAGCAGCATAAGGGAAAATTATATATTTTGAACCCAAAAACCCATTTGAATTTTTAAGTTCAAAATACAGGCCTACCTCCACCTCTTCAGCCTGCCTGTCCATTTCCAAAAATAGACTTTTCCCAAATCATCCTACACTCATACTGTTTTTGTGTCGCCAAGTTATCAGAATACCTGGCCCAAAAAATATTATGGATCATGAAAGGGTAGCAGCCTAAGGGAAAATTACATATTTTGAACCCAAAAACCCATTTGAGTTTTTAAGTTCAAAATACCGGCCTTCCTCCTCCTCTTCAGCCTGCCTGTCCATCTCCAAAAATAGACTTTTCCTAAATCATCCTACACCCATACTGTTTTCGTGTCGCCAAGTTATCGGAATACCGGGCCCAAAAATTATGGATTATAAAACGGTAGCAGCATACGGGAAAATTTCTAATTTTGAACCCAAAAACCCATGAGGGTTTTTAGGTTCAAAATGTAGGCCTCCTCCTCCCCTTTCAGCCTTCCTATCCATCTCCAAAATTGGCCTTTCTACCAATTTTACACTCGTTTGCTTTGAAAAAAGCAAAAAGTAGTTTCCATATGTTGCCATCCTTTCATCCATTTGTCCTTCAACACCGATTTTCCCAAACCATCCTACACTCATACTGTTCTCATGTCACCAAGTTATCAGAATAGCTGGCCTAAAAAATTATGAATCATGAAAGGGTAGAAGCATAAGGGAAAATGTAATATTTTGAATCCAAAAACCCATTTGAGTTTTTAAGTTCAAAATACAGGCCTACCTCCTCCCCATCAGCCTGCCTGTCCATCTCCAAAAATAGACTTTTCCCAAATCATCCTACACTCATACTGTTTTCGTTTTGCCAAATTATCGAATTATCTGGCCAAAAAATTATGGATTATAAAAGGGTAGCGGCATAATGAAAATTACGTGTTTTGAACCCAAAATCCAACGAGGGTTTCCAGGTTCAAAATGAAGGCCACGCACTCCCCTTCAGTCTTCCTATCCATCTCCAAAAATAGCCGTTTCCCAAACCATCCTATACTCATACTTTTCTCGTGTAACCAAGTTATCGGACTACCTGGCCCAAAAATTGTGGATTATAAAATGGTAGCAGCATTTGGGAAAATTACACATTTTGAATCCAAAAACCCATTTGAGTTTATAAGTTCAAAATACTGGCCTATCTCCTCCCCTTCAGACTGCCTGTCCATCGCCAAAAATAACCTTTTCCCAAACCATCCTACACTCATACTGTTTTCGTGTCGCCAAGTTATCGGAATACCTGGCCAAAAAATTTTGGATTATAAAAGGGTAGCAGCATACGGGAAAATTACACATTTTGAACCCAAAAACCCATGAGGCTTTTATGGTTAAAAATGTAGGCCTCCTCCTCCCCTTCAGCCTTCCTATCCATCTCCAAAATTGGACTTTGTACCAATTTTACACGCCTTTGCTTTGAAAAAAGCAAACAGTACAGTTTCCATATGTTGCTATCCTTTCATCCATTCGTCCTTCTACACCGAATTTCCCAAACCATCCTACACTCATACTGTTCTCACGTCACCAAGGTATCGGAATACCTGGCCCAAAAATTATGGATTATAAAAGGAGGGACACAGTTGACACGACACCTGTTGAGCCGAGACAATGGGGGACATGTATCATTAGGTGTCTATTGTAGACACAGTTCTACCCTTGTGAATAATATCGCTTGAACAGAAATTACAGTAGGTTTTGAGAATCTCCCTCAGAATTTCTGGGTTTAAAAAATATGTAATTTTGCTGAACAATCTGACCCGTTACCTCTATATCAGTGTTTACCAACCAGAATGCCTCCAAGTGTTGCAAAACTTGGCATGCTGGGAGTTGAAGTTTTGCAAAAGCCGGAGGCACCTGGTAGCAGAAATTAGTGTGCAACATGGGTATGCAGCAGAGCTGAATGTGTGGTTATGTGTAAGCCTGACCACACACACTTAACTCTGCTACATACACCTG